>NC_134530.1:227800897-228485749 GCF_050624435.1 Tenrec ecaudatus | reverse complement strand
AGCAAGGAGGAGGGTGGGACCAACTCCTTTTCTTTCCAGCCATATGCTCTAACGCCACGTCAGAGCAAGCTCACGATCCGTGCGTGGTGCAGAAGGAGGTGCATGTTGTTCTCACTGTGGTGAAAGTCGAGAGAGGCAATCTGAGCAGAAATTGTCATCATCGTGTAATTGTTCTCGGGTGCAGATAGGTTTGTGCAATTTAAGCGAAAGCTTCCCAAAGGTGCCGAAAAGGGGCTCTTCTGTGCGACGGTCCCTTTCCTCTCTTTCTCTAGACCCTCATCCTCCACCCTCTCTTGCTTTCACAGCAGGAGCTTGGCACAGGTGGGTGGGCAGACTGAAAAGCAAGCGTGGGCACACGGCTGGGCTCGGCCCTGGGAAAAATTGTGAAGCAGCACACATTTGTTTTCCGTTCTTAAAGCTCTTCCCGATGTTCTTTCTCCATTCACCCCATTACCTCTGCTACTGCATCCTCCTCACCAAATGCAGCTCCAGGAATGAGACGGCTTTGGACATTTATAGCTTGGTGTGACCTTATGCAGTCTTTTTCTGGGGTGTCTGCATTTCCCCCTCTGATTCAGAAACAAAAGGCCCTGTAGAAATTTCAGGAAGCTCCGTTTCCTTCCCTTCACAAGATATATATATTATTTTATGCTACATATTTAAGAGCATGATTCCTCTGATTCATATGTTTAAAACCAAAATAGTTGCTGTTGAGTCTATTTCGATTCATGGCGACCTCACGTGTGTCTGAGTAAACTGTGTTCCAGAGAGTTTTCAAGGGCTGCACCTTCTGGAAGCAGATCACCAAGCCAACCTTCTGAGGCACCCCTGGTGGGCTCCACCTGCCAACTGTTCGCTTAGCAACTGAGCATGTCAACAGTTCCCAGCTACCCAGGAACTCCAGAGATGGTGTGCTTCATGAGAGTCGAGAACCTACTTTGTTTTTATTTTTAATAGTGTGTCTCAGTACTGAGCACAATGCTTAGCACACATGGGTGCTTTATAAATAATTGTTGGCCATATCAGTGAGCACCTGGGAAGGTACATAGGGCATAAGAAGGATACTCTCTGCCTGTCATTTCCCACTGAGTTTACATTGTCTGGCTCTCAGCCTTCAACGCTGTCTCAGAACCACACCTCATGATTTCAGCAGCTCTGGGAGGGGCCAAGGAAAGAGGAGCCATAGTAGACCAGTTTCAAGACAGAAGAGGACTATTAGTCCATGGGGGCATGGGAAGAAAACAGGGAAGAAATCCTGTCAAAGAGTAATTGTATATTGAGAAAACATTCCAGCCTAGTCCAGATCAAGTCCATAAGTCTGATATTACCCCATATGTCAATACTAATCCATAAATTCTTCTTTAGACTCCAACAACCATGCAATAATGCTGAATGCAGGAAGATCACGTCCCAGTGGGTGGAAAGTCTTGTGGATCCAGTGGTGGTGGAAGAATCTCAGTACTGGCAGGGCTCTCCACATGACTTTGTGGAAGATATCCAGGGAAGTGCAGAGAATGCACACGTGGGATGCCGGAGTGGGAAGTTTCAAGACATTTCACTCAAGAATTGGCACAGCAAGCAGTTAGAAAAATAAACAAGGGAGACAGCCTAGCTCAGAAGTTAAACACACTATATTTTATTTCTTTTTTTCCTATAATTTTATTGGGGCTTGTACAACTCTTATCACAATCCATCCACACATTCATTGGGTCAAGAACATTTGTACATTTGTTGCCATCCTCATTCTTTCTATTTGAGCCCTTGGTATCAGCTCCTCATTTTCCCCCCTCTGCCCCTCTCCCTCCCTCCCTAAGGAACCCTTGATAATTTATAAATTGCTATTATTTTTTCATGTCTTACACTTTTCGATATCTACCCACTTTTCTGTTGTCTGTTCCCCAGGGAGGGGGTTATATGTAGATCATTGTGATTGGTTCCTCGTTTCTCTCCCACCTTCCCCTTATCCTCCTGGTATCACTAATCTCATCATTGGTCCTGAAGGGTTTATTTGTTCTGGATTATTCCCAGTGTTTCCAGGTCTTATCTCTACCAGTGTATATCCTCTGATCAAGCCAGATTTGTAAAGTAGAACTGGGATCATGACAGTGGGCAGGGGCAGTGGGGCGAGGAATAGCAGCACACTGTATTTTCATTAGGCATACTAGAGTCAAAAGCTTGACTTCCACTTCAAACCACTCTGGGCAAGTCATTTAATCTTTCAGAACCTTTGTTTCCTTCTCTGCTGAGTGGAAGTAGAAATCACATGGTAATTGTGGGTACTTCAGAGTCCATTCCGACCCATCATGAGCCCATGCGGCAGAACTGAATGCTTCTGTGGGGTTTTCTAGGCTGTGCTCTGTACAGGGACGGACTACCAGGTCTTGCTCCTGCACAGCCGCTGGGTGGCTTATAAGCACGCTGTACCAATACAATACTACAATAACCCTGTTAGATGAGGTTATGTATCCAATGTACAGTGAATGGAAATGCTAAGGAATCAACAAATGCCAATAGTAACAGCAATTGCTTTGCGGTCATTGCCATTATTGTTAGTTTCCTCCACCGTACAATGGGCGAATTGAAATGGCCCCCTCCTTGGGAGACTTGTTGTGAGGGGTGTATGAGACGTGGTGTGTCTACATATTGCCTGAGAGAAAAAGGATCTGAAAATCAGTTCAGGTCCTCACTGTCACAGGACCAGAGCCCCGTTTTTTCTGAGCATGAATCATCCTTGGAGATCTGGGCTGAATGGTTCATGCATTTGGCTGCTACCTGAAATGTTGGAGGTCGGTGTTTGTCCAGAGGTGCCTTGGAAGAAAGGCCTGGTGACAGACAATTGTCAAAGCATATGGAACCCAATTCCACTCTGACACACAGAGGGTCACTGTGAGTGAGAACTGGCTCGACAGGAACTGTTACCAGCATGTTCTCCTCCGTCCACTGAATGGGATGGGATGTAGCAAACACGTCCGTGTCTCTGTTTAAGAAGCCACACATCATTGTTTTACTGCACTGGTTTTAACTTTCATGAGGTGGCCCAGTCATTGGAACCGGAAAAGAAGCAACACAGGGCGCCCTCCATATACAATTGTTCAGCTAAAGGGAGGAGGGCTCTTGAGCGCCAAGTCTCATAGTAAAGGCACGTTCACCTTCAACGAGGTGATTAACCATTTGATGCCTTGTCAGGCTTGGTCAAGCTCTCCCTCGATTTTTGTTTCTTCTTTATACCTCCTGCTATGCCTTGTGCAATTAAGAAAGGGTGCTGGGTTCTTGTCATCCACCATTCAGGACTAGTCACAGAGAGTTTCATAATATTGGCTTCTTGCAACCTTCTAATTATGCATAAAAATCTGGCAGGGATATATGACAGTTTGTCCAGGACACAGAATATGAATAGGATATAGGGCACTTTGCTTCTGGATATCGAGCCATGGCCTCACATAAGTACCCTCTCCCATCTTATTTTGCACACTGCTAGTTTGCCAGTTCAAATTGGTGCAGGCCTTCTTAATGGAGACTTAGTTTTGAAAAAAGCATCTTCTTTTAAAAAAAAATAATTTTATTGGGGGCTCATACAACTCTTATCACAATCCTTACATCAATGCATTATGTCAAGCACATTTGTATATTTGTTGCCATCGTCATTCTCAAAACCTTTCCTTTCTGCTTGAGCGCTTGATATCAGCTCCTCATTTTTCCCCTCCCTCCTGATCCCCTCTCCCTCATGAACCCTTGATAATTTATAAATTATTATTATTTTGTCATATCTTACACTGTCCGACATCTCTCTTCATCCACTTTTCTGCTGCCCGTCTCCCAGAGATGAGGTTATATGTAGATCCTTGTAATAGGTTCCCCCTTTCTACCCCACCCTCCCTCTACCCTCCCAGTATCAGCACTCTCACCACTGGTCTTGAAGGGATCATCGGTCCTAGATTCCCTGTGTTTCCAGTTCCTATCTGTACCAGTGTACATTCTTTGGTCTAACTGGATTTTTAAGGTAAAATTGGGATCACAATAGTGGAGGGGGTGGGGGGGGGAGAAAGCATTTAAGAGTTAGAAGAAAGTTGTGTGTTTCATTGCTAGCCTGCACCCTGACTGGCTCATCTCCTCCCTTAGACTCTTCTGTAAGGGGGTGTCCAGTTGCCTACAGATGGGCTTTGGGTCTCCACTAGAACTCCTCCTCATTCACAATGATATAATTTTTTGTTCTTTGATGCCTGATACCTGATCCCTTCAGCACCCCGTGATCACACAGGCTGGTATACATCTTCCATGTGGGCTTTGTTGCTTCTGAGCTAGATGGCTGCTTGTTTACCTTCAAGCCTTTAAGATCCCAGATGCTATATCTTTTGATAGCCGGGCACCATCAACTTTCTTCACCACATTTTCTTATGCACACATTTGTCTTCAGTGATCATATCAGGAAGGAGGGCACACACTGATATGATTTTCCAACCCATGGAATGTGGGTCAGACATTTGCTAACGGCATCACAAACTGCTGTCGTTGGTTACTCAGTTATTCAGGTTTATAATCCTGTCAGATGCACTCAATTCCCTTCCCTTATGTGCAAGCTTTGAGCTGTTTGAAGAAGCCTTCTGACACTTGTTTCTGAGATTGTACTGGAGAAGAAAGCCCCTCTTTCTCCCTCTGAGCAGCCGTTGATTTCGAACTGCAGAATGAGGAGTGCAGCCCAAAGTGCTGCTCTACCAGGCCCCCCGGGCTCCCACTCTGAAAACCCAAACTCACTGCCATCAAGTCAATGCTGACTTACAGCTACCCTTGTGAGTTACTGAGACTGTAACTGTTTACAGGAATAGAAAGCCCAGTCTTTCTCCAGAGGAGCTGCTAGTGGTTTTGAACTACTGAACATGAGGATTGCAGCCCATCTCTTAACCACTACCCCTCCTGGGCTCCGTGGGCTCCCCCATGGGAGGAAGAATGTTACCCTTGAGGCACGACTGCCTGCTCTGGTCCTTACACATCTTGCAATCTCTTCGTGGCTAAGTGTGAGCTTTGCTTCAGCTCTCCTGGCCCTGCCGTCTTTCGGTTTGCTCTGTGTCTTACCCCTGCTGAGATTCATGGAAATCATTATCATCCCATTTACCACTCACTGAGGACTTCACAGGCCTACAAGAACTTTGAGAGGCAGAAACGATATTTTCCTTTAGAATGTTTTATAAAGGAAGCACAGAAAGGGCAGCTGCTTTGCCTAAGCCCGGAGCCCTGGTGTCATAGCGGGCCCTACATAGGGCTGTACCACGAAGTCCACAGTTCTAAATCACCAGCGGCTCCCTGAGAGAGAGACCAAGCTTTCTATCCCTGTAAAGAATTACAGTCTGAGATACGCCCAGGAGCCGTCTTTGCCTGTTCTATGGGGTCACTAAGAGTCAGAATTGAATTGATGACAGTGAATTTGGTTTTTGCCTAAGACTACCGACATTGGCTGTGTACCTAAAACTGTCTTGCTTCAATTTGAATTATGTCTAATTTATGTATGTGTCCGTGGCTACACTAAATAATAAAGAAGTACCTAAACACTATGAACGAAGCCAGCTGCGGAGTCAATTCTAACTCCTGGTGACCCCATGGGTTCCCAAGTAGAACTGAGCTCTGTAGGATTTTCAATGGATGTTTCCTTTGATTCCCAGGCCTTTCTTCTGAGGTTCCTTTTACATTTCCGTTCACAAGTTTGTAAACTGATGGCACCTTTCATGACTTTACTATTATAATGATCAATATATTCCTGTTGGATATGTAATTTAAACTTTATCAACTCTGGAGTTTCCATGGGGGTGGGGGAAGGAATGAATTGAGGCACCAAGTTTCAGGATGATGGGACATCATCTGTAAGAGAGGAGGACATTCTCAGTTGAGTAGTTTGTTGAACATGATACTTCACTAAGAGGCAGAAGAACCAGGCTGGTTCAGGGTCTGACTCTGCTATTTCCCAGAATCTGAACCTTTGGTAAATGACTTGTCTCTTCCATCATCTTTCAGATTACTCACTCTTTACTTTGACATTTTCTGGTATCCAAAAATATCCTCACGATTGCTTATTTCTGGTTGGGTCAGGCTACTTGCAGTGGCTTCCTGTTAGCGCCTCAATAGCAAACGTTTTCTTTCTAAATAACTTATCTCCCTGATTAGGTGCTGAGGGGGCGGTCGTCATGATTACTCTCCCTGCACTGCAGTGGGGATGCTGACAGGGACGAGTTGGGCCATTTTCATGTGTTGCAAAGACCCAAGTGGTTCATCACACATCAGGAGCTACATCCTTCTCTCGCCCTCAGGGTCCCCCCTATCTTCCAAGAGTAGTTGAGACACTGATGACTTCAAATAACAACCACGGAGGAAAAGGAGCAAAGCCAAGCTGAGACTGAGGTCCTGGCCCTCTGCTGAGCTGACAGGAGCAGTGTGGGACACCAGCCTTTGAATATCTAAGTGCTGGGGGAGAGTAGGGTCCCAGGGCCCCAGCAGCATTGCTAAATCTGCAGACTCTCTGAGCCAGCCCTAAGTCTGCTGGAAGTAGCATCTGCATTTCTGTAAGACTCCCAGATAATTAGTATGCACAGTCCAGTGAGAGGTGAGAGGCGCCCTGTGCTGTGCGAACCCAGGGAAGTGTCCACGGCTCCCCTGCAATGGTCAGAAGTGGGCTGCCAGGCAGTCTCTGCCATTCTTGGCACGGGCCGGATTTAGGATGGAAGGCGCCTCGCTGTAATTGCAGTAGGTAAAGCAGCTTAGCTAAACGCCAGGTCTTCAGCAGGGCAAAGGGGAGGAAAGCAGGCATTTGAGGTGAGGCCATTTTCAGTTGGAGTATAATGGAACGTGCCTTAATGGGGTAATAATGAGCGTAACTGATATGGTTATGTTATTAAAAGGCACACGTTTCCTGCTGAAGTCTCGCTCGCTTGATGGAGGCAAGTGGTTACAGGGTAAGGCAATGAGACAAAAAGAACTCATTCCACACACACGGTTATTGCTCCTTGGGCTGGCTCTGCAGGAATGCAGCTTCAGGTCAGAAATGACAGGTTGCATGTGGCAACTTATTTCTGGTGGTTGGACGCTAGAAACCCTTCTCAAAGATACTCACTTCTGAACCCGAGACTGTAATTATAAATCACAGTTTTTTCGAGTCTTTAGGAGAAGGAAACCTGTGGCTTAGTAGGTTATGATTTTCTTGGCTCACCAGGAAATCAGCAGTTCAAATCTGTCAGCTTCCTCAGGAGAAAGAAGAAGCTGTTCTCTTAAAGATTTACAGACTCGGGAAACCCTGTACAGGGTTGCCACGAGTCAGGCTCGATAGGAGTAGGTCTTGTTTTGATTTGGGTTGGATAGCTACTAGATCAGTAGTTGGAAACCACCAGCCACTCCACACTAGCAGCTGTGGTGGTGTAGTGGCTATGAGTTGGGCTACCAACTGGAGGTTAGTGGTTCGAACCCATCAGCGGTTCCACAGGGGAAAGATGAGGCTTTCTACTTCTGTGTTTCACAGACCCACAGGGGTAGCTCTACCTTGTCTATAAGTCACTATGAATTGAAATTGACTAGTGGACAGGGAGGATTTTTTCCCCCTGGGAGGCACTTGCCGAACCCTTTGTATGCCTTAGCTTGTTAAGTTCCTGCATTAAGATTAGGAAGCAGGATGGAGTCATGGTCCCAAGTGTGAACTGAAGACACTCAGAGCCTGGGTTGGGATTTCACCTCTGCCTCTTATGAGCTGTGTGGCCTTGGGCAAGTCCCTAAAGTCTCTCTGTTCTACAGTTTTATCATCTGTAGAACGGAAATACTAATCATAAAGTGATCAAATCAGTGGCCCTTGAGGTGATGCTGATTCACCTGGGACACGCCACATGCGTCAGAGTAGAAGAGTGCTTCATAGGGTTGTAAACGGCTGTTTTTCAGAAGCAGATCACCAGGCCTTTCTTCTGATGCACTTCTGGGTGGACTCAAACAACGGAGTGTGTTCACTGCTCACTGTAGACATAGACTCCTACAAGGTGGTGGTCAGTCCCTGCTGCTGAGTCCGCTCTCGACTCATGGCATGACAGAACAATATGCCGTGCCACCCTTCCTAGGCCTCGGAGGGCTGGGGTCCGCAGGATTTTTGCTGGATGACTTGAAAGTCCAGGCTTTTTTCCCTAGTCCATCTTAGTCAGGAAGTTCCACTGAAACCCGTTCAGCATCATGGCGACACGTAAATCTGTTGACCGAGAATCGTGGCTGTGCAGAAGGTGCATTGGCTGGGCATCGAACCCAGGTCCCCTACTTCTTTCATGAAACCACCAAGGTCCCATTTTAAGGTGGTGGTCCTTGTTCCTTGTACAGAGCCAGCTGGGTAGCCAGAAAGATTTAATATACTCGAAGCACCTGCTGCCTGACTCTTAGTAAGCACTTGCCATTATTGTTACTATTTCCAGCTGATAGATGAGGAAATTGGGTCTTCCAGAGGTTAAGTGGCTAGCCCAAAGTCCCATGGCAAAATCAAATTGGCACCAGATCTGATTTGACCCCTCTTAACCACTTCACATGCTGACTCAGAGACTTCAGTTTGTTGCTAGCAATGCACTTGGCCAAATGTCGCAGCATTACCCGTGAATAGTGCGTGTTCGAATCCCTCCCATGAGTTTCTAATCTATGAATGACCTTTGGAGGAATTGCTCTCTGTTGTTCGGCTTGCTGAGTCCTCTCGGGCCATATTATTTCAATATGATGATAAACAGAGCATATGGCTTGCCAATCATGCTGCCTATTTATTTCCGGATACCATTTGTTTCATTTCTAGCTCCCACTCTCTTCCCCAATACCGGTGAACATGGCATAAACTCAGGCAGATGGCTACCTATGGCTCTTGAATTTAAAATCCATGCCAAGGTCACTCCCCTCCTCTGGAAGCTGCCTGGAGTCCTGGGGTGGTGCAAATGGCTAACATGCTCAGAGGCTAACTTAGTGGCTGGAGGCTCAAGGTCACCCAGAAAGAAACGCCTTGGAAGAAAGGCCCGGCACTCTACTACTGTGAGAATCAGCCACTGGGGATCCACGAAGCACAGTTCTACTCCGACACACGGAGACTGGTTAGTGAGCGGCTTTCTGTGTCATTTCTCATGGCCTCAGAGAACACACAGGTCTCCCTTCACCTGCCTAGTGAGGCCTGCAGTCAAACCTGGGTGTAATTTCTCTTCTCCCCACCAGGTGTCTCACCCGTCCCTGCGATCTGACCTGCAGTTATTAAAGCAACCACCACCGCCCTCCATTCCAAACAGGCCTTCCTGGAACCTCTAAAGAGGAAGATGATGGGGCGGGAGGGGGAGGGGGGAGAAGCGCTGTGACAAGATCCCCAAATGATGTCTTGTTGCCTCAAGACAGAGGGGATTTTTTCTCTTTTTTTTGCATTGTTTTTCTTTGATGCTGAGCTGTCTCTCTCCAGAAAGCCTGGCCAGCTCCCTACAATTTAGGAGGCTTTTATGATCACCGATGAAGTGTTGTCTGGCAGGGCCTTTTCATCTTGGCGTGGGAGGTTCCGCCTGCCTTCTGCATCACCTTCATTTTGTCTGAAAACCCCCCCGGCAGCCTCCCTCCAGTCTTTCGACCCCCTTTCTTTCGCTGCTCTGATTCAGAGAGCGCAAAGGGACTGACCCTCCTGCCCTCCTGCCATTCCTGG
Organism: Tenrec ecaudatus; assembly: GCF_050624435.1. Taxonomy (NCBI): domain Eukaryota; kingdom Metazoa; phylum Chordata; class Mammalia; order Afrosoricida; family Tenrecidae; genus Tenrec; species Tenrec ecaudatus. Next base: position 228,476,085 of record NC_134530.1, on the reverse strand, counting down.
GGAGGTCAGACATGCTCACATGCCTGGCAGCTAACAGCGGGGGTTGAAGCGTCCAGTCCGCCTGGGGACATCTTGCAGGTGTGGCAAAGGTCCACTTCGGAAAAGTCACAGCCTCATATAAACCCCGGTGCAGCTCCGCTCTGCTCTTCACACGGTGTCATCCGGAATCGGAACCCACCTGGCTGCTACCGTGAGACATTTTGCAAATGGACATTACTTTGACAGAAATAATTCCTGCCCCTTCTCAAAAGGGCTTGCCCTTCGCTTTCCCTAGGGGAGGGGGAAAGGGATTGGATTGAGGGATTGTAAGACTTGGAGACATTTTGAATGGCCAGATACACTGTCTCCTCTGCTTTGTAAGGGGGCGCTCTTTGCCCATTGCCAATTTAATCCATGTTCCCTCCTTTCCTCCCTCCTTCCCTCCCCCCTCCTTTCCATCCTCTGTTTCTCCCTCCCTCCCTTCCGTCCCTTTCTGGGGGGTGGAAAGCAGCTCGGAACCCACATGGTCTTTCTTCCCACTACCCCCACTTGGGCCCTCTGGAATCCCTTGTCCATGATCTCAGAGCCCTGCTGGAGGCCCTGAGCATTTACCGGAGACCTGAGGTCCCAGGATGCAGTGTTCTAAGAGTCTAGCTGGGTGGTGGCCTGATTATCGATTATTCTGTAGCCGAGGCTCCACCTGGAGATTGCCTGAAGGTGTGGGCACAAGGGGCCCATCTCACACCCACTTTGGGCGCCATTCCATCGTGGAGGACCTTGCTAATGAAGAGCTGCTCGGCCCCCGCTGGCAGTTTCTGGTTTCTGTACCCACCGCTCAATGTGCTCTTCTTTTAATATTCCAGGGGCCTTTTGCCAATACATATTTTCTCATGTACTGAGAACTCGGAGCCCGGATGTGATGTATTATTGAGAGGATTGTAATTTACTCCTCTCAGGTTGTATCCACAATGTATACCATTAGCCCCCAATATTAAATTACCCGTGGTTCTATATATTTGTCTGTTCAGGTTTCGCTCTGTGATATTTGTTTCTCGCCTCAGTAGAAGATCATGAATAACGAAAGCAGGGCAATGTTATTTTGACGCTGTTGTCATTGCGAGGGAATTTTGATTAAACCATTTTCCCTGTGCTGGGGAACACAGGCTTTGCTAAGAAGACATGAGACATAAAACAGTGGGGGCTGGATGGGGAGATGGATGGGGCAGTTCACCCCCGGCTCTCTGCATACCGGCTTCCCGGCCTACCTGCTTACAACTGGGAGCTGGGGTTGGTTCCTCCATCAGCGAGGGAGTCAGTCTGTGGGGCACCGCTATTCAGAGTGTGGTGTCAGCGACACTGAGCGTCATGTCTGAGTGGGGTCGGGCGTGGGGACCCAGAATTGTGTCAGGTACAGTCCCTGTGGTCTGGCGTCTTGCCTTGATCCGTGGCACATGATCTTCTGGTCGCCATTGCATCTGTTTGCCCCTTTCTGAGCCTGGTGCTGCTCAAACTAGCAGAAACACCTTCCCAAACACACATGTACACACTCACATAGGCACACTACACTCATTCACTCTTTCTCACACACACTTGCACACACGAGTCCACTGACTCACATACACACAGACACACTCATGTATGCATTTGCTCAAACACATACTCTCACAAGGATCAGTACTCTCTGCCTCTCTCTCTCTGTCTGTCTGTCTGTCTCTCTTTCTCTCTCTCTCTCTCTCTCTCTCTCTCCTCTCTCTCTCTCTCTCTCTCTCTCACACACACACACACACACATGCACACACACACTTTTTCCTGCAAAAAGCCCTTCAGGCCCCAGACTCACACCCAGCTGCCAATTCCATACCACGTCTATCCTGTGTTCCTTGTGTCCTGATGTCGTGACTCCCTTGGGAACATGGAAGGAATGCATCTGCTGGTGAATTCACCTCAGTGTTCCCACCAGTCCCTCCCTGCAGCCAGGTCCCTACCCCACTTCTGTGGGAAGCATTTCTCCCCCAAATGCCTGTTGCTGGCCTCTTCGACCGTGTGTTGTCTGCTGGCCTCCAAAGGAAGCAGTAGGGCAGGTGGGGCAAGGTTTCAATCTGTTCTAACATGCAGTAGGAAGTATTTTAGAGTTGCCTCGCTCAGAAGTAAGGGGGGGGGGCAGGGCAGATGACTGGGGTCCCTTTACTTATGAGGAGCTGATTAAAGAGTAGGCGAGTGTGAAGAAGCCCACCCCCTTCAGAGGCCACTGGATGTGGGAGAGGGCCAGGGGCCTGGAGACTTGAGTGGCAGGTATTTGTGCATGTGCAGTCTCCTCTAGTGGGCTTCTAAGAAAAGCACTGCTCAGCTGGGGGGTGGGGGCGGTGGCGGGGTGCTTTTAGCTTTGTTGCCTGGGGCACGTTCTCAAAGCGAAAACCAGTTTTTCTGAAGACCTTTCATAGCCAGGCTTTGTTCAGCATTTGCCTCTTTAGCCAGATGGGCTTCTTAAAGAAGAGCCCTGTTTCCCCCAGGCAGAGGGCAGGAGCGGAGGGGTTCAGTGTCTCCACAGCTGTGTGGATGGCCTTTGGACTTAGAGACCCTCACGTCTCCTTACGACCTCCTTCCCAAAAGAAGAGATGTAGGATGGAAAAAAAAAAAAAAGATAGAAAGAAGAAAATCATGCAGGATTTGTAAAGCCAATGAAATCCGTGCTAAATCTATCAAAGCAAATCATAGAGCCTGACAGCTGAGAAGTATTATTTGTTTTTTCCTCCCAGATTTCTCTGGGGCCTGATGTTTTAAGCATATGTCTCGGGGAGAAGAGGCCCATATAAAGGCAATTACAATCGGTGAATGATTAATGTTGGATCTGACATTTTTATGTGTCAAATATGTTTAACTGCATTAACCTTTGCAGAATTTACACCCATACTATACAAGATGGATCTTGCATCGCATCTGAAAGAGCTGCAATCTGCCTTCACTGAAATCTTATTTACATTTATTTTATTAGAATATGAATAGGTTTTTAAAAATCTTAATAGAGTTGGTTTTTTTTCCCCAAACCCCTGCTCTGCAGGTCCAGGCAAATGGGGGGGGGGAGGGAAGGGGGGTGTCAGAGGGCAGCAGGGTTTCCCTGCTGGTTGCAAATAGAGTTGCAGCCTCCGCCTGGGGGACACCAGAAGAGGGGGACGCCTATCTCACTTCTTGGAACTCAGCTCTCATTTTTCACCCAAAGGACTGGTGGTTTAGAAGGCAACATTGGCACCGAAGCCAGCATCGAACGCCATGAACAGAGGCAGAGAACCTTTCCAGCAGGTGACAACCTTTAATTGCTATTAAGTTACAGAAAAGACATGGATGCACTCCATCAGTTTTAGCAAGGAAAAAGACATGGCTCCTATCTGTGCTGTTTTCTCCAATCCACCCATCGCCAGTCTCCCCTGCAGAGGCCTCTGTACAGCTCCAGAGGCCTCCTCCATCATCCCATTTCCCTGGACGCTGCCTTTCTAAGTCTGGCTACTCGACTACCGGTGGCTTCTGGCGCTGCTGCAGGGTCGGCGGATGCGGCGTCTGCTCCATGCCTCCTGAACTTCACTCCACTGAAATCTGGTTGGGTATAAGACAGACTCCGGTGGAATGAAGGACAAGAGAAATTCATGGATTGTCTGGGGACCATTTCCTTAGAGAGCAGGGCCGGCCACAGGCCAGCACTGGCCCCTGCACACAGGGTTACTGCCTGGCCAACACTATTAGGATCTTGGGAGCCGTAGACCTGGGAGATGTGAGCGAGAGCTGAGTGCACACAACTTCTTCGGGTCACAGCCTTCAGCGAGGCTAGTCCACTGTGAGAGCCTTGTGCCTGTGGTGGTGGGCCTGGGGGCCCTGGGCTGCTTCTCACCCTCAAAACAACCATCCAGTGGGAACCTTCTCTGGCCTTGCCTCATTGTACGGCTGGCCACCCTCTCCCTTGGCCTGTCCCCCCTGGTGTGGCCACACCACGGAAGGAGAAGGAAAGGCACATGCGCTGAAATTGCTTTAGAACAATCCAGCTATGATGATATTGCCCAAGAAGGGGAAGGGGCCTTTCTTCTCCAAGATAGATTGCTCAGGGAGCTCGGGCAGCCAGTTCTGGCCCGTTGGCCGTCGTGAACTCCAGGGGAGGCAGTGAGGAGCTTGTGAGGAGGAGGACGTGGGACTGGAGCCAGACCTGTTCCTGGGAAAGGGCATCAGCTGAGAAGGTACGATTCCCCAGTCTCACCCTCTAGATGCATCTACGATGGCCAGCCTCTGAAGCCCCACCGCCATGCCCAATGTGTTTGGAAATCATGCAGCTGCATCTTCATTTGGCCCTGGCTTGGGTAATGTGAAGCAAGAGGCGAGATCACCTGGCTCCCAGAAACTGCCCTCCTCAAGTGGGGTGCAGACTGCCTGAGAATCTGCTGTCCTCCCTTAAAACCGGTTGCCGGGGAACTGCGGCTCTGGCCTCTCCTCTCCCTCGCTGAGTTCAGACATGCCCTTGGCCCCATAAAAGGCTGTTCTCAGCACCTACGGGCAGACTGGGTGAGTCAGGGCAGATCCACCTTGTTGTTTAGAATACTTTCTTCCTGGGGCTTGTTCTGACCCGAAGTAGGGGGAGCAGTGTCTTATAATGTGGCTCCTCCCCCTGCACCCAGCTCTCCCCCACCCCACCCCTGGGCAGGCAGCTCCTGGAAAAAAGCCTCTTTAAGCAAGGATACGGAGGGTCAGCTATTGCTTAGGAAGTGTTCTGCCCTGCTTGCTCTGGGGATAACGGGCATCAGTGCAAATTCACCCCCACCCCCACCCCCACGAGCCTCTTCATCAGGGCAGACACAGGGCTAGCCAGGAGGCAGGGCTGTGGGCATTGCTTGGGAGAAGTTCCTTCTTGGTCTCCTTTATAAGCACTCACAGTTCTCAATGATGAAAGAAAATAGCCCTTGCTAAGTCACCATGCTAGCTGCCTTTGATCCATTGCTCAGTCAAGGGGAAGGAAAGCTCTGTCTGTCTGTCCCTGCTAAGAGGACTCACGAGATAAGGGGAGGACTGAGTTCTTGGGCTGGAAGGATTCTCGGGATTCTCTTTGTAGATCAGCCCAACTGTGAGAGCACAGGGGTCAGTTCCTCTCTGCTCCTCCCCCCGCCCCCACTCAGGCCCTCTTTAAGCCACTCTTACCCTCCCAACACGCATGGCCCACCAGCTTCTTCAAGTCCTCAAGCGTGCAGCATCTGTAAAGTAGCCTGTTAGCTGGAAAAGGCCACGGATGGGGAGTTAGCATTGGTGTTGGAGAGCCTGGGCAAGGCAGGTCCCTTCCCGTTCCCCGACAGATGTGCCCCTGTGCTGTTAGAAAGCAGAGAGGAAAACACTAGCCTGAACCTCTACTGGGTCACTTGATCACTTTGGACCCCACACCCAGCGTTCAAGAGCCTTCATGCCTTAGTTGCCCGATACCACTGTATCGGTGTAGAAGTCCAGCCAGATGTACCCATCACGCGTGCATCTGGCGATGGAATAAATCCATTCAATGACCACTCTCCTATCTTGCCAAGTGCTCTTCAGGACCCTGTACCCGATAGTCCCAAAGTAAGACCAACTTGGAGCTGAGAAGCCGAGAATGGCACCAGGTCCCGCATTTCCCATTAGAGCTGCCCCCCCCCCCCCACTCCGGGTTTACAACCCTCCTGAGGGCTCTGCTCTTTCTGTGAGTGAATCTCCATGAGACCACACAGCAATGCAATTTCGAGATTGAACTGTTCGGCACACACCACCCCACAGCAGTTCTCAGGGCCCGTAAGACCTGCTGCCTGTGATCAGGGGAAATCCCAGGAAAACACAGCACTGGCTAAGGATTGGGGTAAACCATAGCCATTCAGCTCTTTGAGCCTGGGTAGATAGCGGTGATTGACTTCCAGTAAAGATGGCTGTCCCCACCACTGCCCCTCAGCTCACCCTCTTAGCTTCCTGCCAAGGGAGTCTCCCCCTCTAGCCACCTGGCTCTGGCTCCCCGCAGCTCCCCGCCCCGATCCAGAGATTCCAGACTCACCTGTAAGTATTAGTGCCCATACCTTCAGAGATTAGAGACCCCGCTTCAAGCTGGATTCACAATATTTTTGTTCTTTCTCAGAAGCAGTGCAGAAGAATAAAGAGAAGGCTAAGGAGTCGTGCATGCGAGAGGAAGAAAAGAGGGGTTTCTTTTGCCCCTGAGCCTTGAGGATGGGAAGCGCTGTATAAAGTGCCCAGTTCAGCAGATCCCAGCGGCTCCCAAGGGATGGTGTGGACTCACACCTCTCAACAGCCAGCCTCTCCTTTCACCTGTGCATCTTCTTTGTCCCTCTGAAAAGCAAATAGGAAAGCAGAGGGAGGTGGGATTTGAGTAAAAGGCAGTGGAGAGAGATGGAAAGGGGAACGTGTGGAATGCAGGTGGGGGTTGGAGGAATTTTTAAGAATAGAAGTCGATAGACAATAAAAGAGAGCAAAACTGGTTTTGCCAAGACAAAGGTGAAGAGGAGCGCTTCCGCCCAGTCCAAGGAGATGGCACTAATTCCACTCTTTATTTATGCACCTCTGAACCAAGCTTCAGGTTACCTGCGGAGCCCAGCCAATGGAGAAAGGGCCAGTGCTGCTGGCTCCGCCTCTCAGAACCCACACCATGGGCGCCAAAGATGGTGAGGCCTTTCTGTGAGTTATCCTTACTTCCTTAATGCTCTGTTAATACTGAAAAAGGGAGATGGGGTCCCTGGTGTCTAAGAGACAGACATTGCAGGTTATAGGAGTCCTATTCTAGCAGGGTCAGGTTGCCCAAAGCCCCAGGGATGAAGGAAAAGGGGAGTGCTCAGGTCTTCTTGCTCTCCAAGCAAGCTGTGGGCATGCATGTGTGTGTGTGTGTGTGTATGTGTGTGTGTGTGTACATGCATGTGCCTGTTCGTCTGTATCAATGAGGAAGCAATTGCCTTTTGAGCTTCTCGAGATGGTCTGGGTCCGTCTCTTTTCGGTGCACCTGAGGAATTCAGCAGAGATCGGCCAGCTTATCAAGAGATTTCTGCAAAAAGAGGCCTGAGGCTCCGAACACAGGCCAGCCATTGGGCCCCGTGGCATTTGGTGCAGTGGGCATTTGCAGATCTCCTGTAAGGAGCAAGTGGCTTTTGCAAACTGCTGCCCTACCATGGTCCCCAGGGGTTCCCACAAGATGACATTGTGAGTGGGAGTTAGGAAGAGACAAAGGGAACCAAGGGAATGACAGAAGAGCTAGCACACAGATCAAGAGCTCCTTAACCATTTGGTTTATTAGCCATCGATTACTTTAAACCCCCCTTCCCTGCGCAACATTGGCACCTCCTACTGTCCTCAACTCTCCCCATTTCCTACGACCTTTTCCTAGTTTTCCCATTTGGAAGTGGACGCAGGTAAAGGAGGTGTCCTTTTGGCTCCTCACACTGTTTTCAGATAAACCTGAAAGACAAAAGAAGTTGAAGTCAAATGTGACCTCAAATGTGACCTATTTCTTTTTTTTACAAAAAAAAAAAAAAATCCTAGTCTGACATCCTTGGTTTTCCAGGGGAAATTCCCTGGTCTGTAGCTCAAGAACATTTTCCCATTTGCCAGAGGAAGGATCCAATTCACTAGATACCTCGGGAGAGTTCTGCTCGATGGTCCTTTCTGGAACCACTTCCAAACTGTGCAAAAGACCCCCAGGTATCAGCTAACCCTAAGACAAGAGAAGAATTCCGGTCCCCAGGTCACAGGGCAGGGCCATCACTCGAACTTGGGTCCACTGAGGACTCCTCACACGCAACACTCTGAGTGGCCTGTGCTGGTTTGGGCAGGCTTAACCCTTCCCTGGAGCACTCCACACTGTTTCTGGAAGGAGAAAATGACCCTCGAGGAGGGTAGAAGACCAGCAAGGAGATTCCCTAGCATGAGGGCCAAGAGAGCTTTCCTGCGATAGAGGTCTGAAGAGCTTGTGGTTTTCTTGACATCTGGACCCAATCTGCCTTCGAGTTGCCTCCTTTTCCGTCCCCAGTTATTACTGAAGAAAGACAAGAGTCCCTTGTCAAGATGATGTAAGGGGCTTCAAAAATTTGTGAAAAAATTCCATTCTCTTCTCTGTTTTTCCAGGAAATTAAAAAATTTTTGTCCATGCCATTTTATTAGGAGCTGTTCCAGACAGCATATCATTCCATCGTTCAATCCCACCAAGCAGTATTGTACATTTGCTACCGCAATCCAGGCACTTTCTGGAGCCTCCTTGTACACACATTCTTGTGGGTTACAGACCCTGTGTCCTATTTCCCCACTTCCTTCCTTTATTCCACCCACGGTCTCCCTCAGCCCCTCACACCACTAACGCTTGTTGAGCACCAACTTGACCCCGCATGAGTAGAGAGTGCACTTGGATCAAGTTGGGCATTTCCAGCTAAGATGCAGATTTACATAGATCAAGACAGGTTTAGATAGAAGGACATGAAAAAGATAAATAAGGCCTATGAAGAACAAAACCAGAAACTGTCCCTCAACACAGGAGCTGCCACCTTTCCCCTCCGAGATTCAGGGCAAGTTCTACAGAAGAGGTAACATTTGACCTGCATTGGAGGAAGGGCAGAGGTCAGGTGAGAAAGTGGCTTGCGTAAAATTCCTGAAAATGGAGTCCCTAGGTGATGGTTTTGAGCTGGCCTGCAATGAGGATGGGCAGAAGTGGTTGTTGTTGTTGTTGTTATTGTTGCTAGATGCCGTCAACCCCACGTGCAACACAGCAAAGCACTGCCTAGTCCTGCTCCATCCTCCCAATTGTTCTATTTGAGCCCATTGTTGCAGCCACTGTGGCCTTCCTCTGTTTCACTGTCCCCCCTCTTTACCAAGCCTGACGTCCTTTCCCATCGGCTGGTCTTTCCTGGTAATAGGTCCAAAGTATGTGGACAGAAGGGTGGCAGTGACTTTGTGAAGAGACTGCGGGCCCCAGGCTGTAGAGAATTGTAGTAGTCAAGAGTCTTTAAAGCAGTGGTTCTATGGGTCATGACCCCTTTGGAGATCGAATGACTCTTTCACAGGGTCACCAGATTCATAAGAGTAGCAAAAGCACAGTCATGAAACAGCAATGAAAATAATTTTATCATTGGGGGGTGGTTCACTACAACATGAGAAACTGGCATTAGGAAGGTTGAGAACCACTGCTTTAGAGAAATAAAACAAATGAACACACACACACAGAGAGAGAGAGAGAGAGAGAGAGAGAGAGAGAGAGAGAGAGAGAGAGAGAGAGAGAGAGAGAGACAGAGAGAGAGAGAGAGAGAGAGAGAGAGAGAGAGGACTTGGGTCTTGTGAGTGTGGAGGCTAGCAAGTCCAAAATCTATAGTAGAGGCAACAGGCGGGCGGCTCCGGTAGAGTACCTGTTACCTTCTCGAGGCTGAATCTTTCTCCCTTTGGAAAAACACCTGTTTCTGCTCTTTAGGCCTTCAAGTGATTGAGACCCATCCACATTGTGGAGGAACCCCTGTGGCATAGTGGTAATGCGTTGGGCTAACCACAAGCTCAGTTGTTCAAAACCACTGGCCGCTCTGTGGGAGAAAGACAAAGCTTTCAACTCCTGTCAAGAATTACGGTCTGGGAAACCCACAGGGGCCGTTCTACTCAGACCTGTAGGGTCATCATGAGTGGACTCGACTCACTGACAGTGAGAGGTTCTTTTTGTTTTGTTTTTGTCCACATCACCGAGGGTCATTTGTTTTCTTTAAAGTCAATTGATTCTAAATGGGAATCATATCAAACTACCTACTTCATAGCAACATCTAGACTAGGGTTTGATCCAATCACTGGAAAAACCATCAACAAACCACAGACAGCTCTGCTGGACAGGGGTGAATGCATCTGACGGGAAGAAACATTATAATAGTCATTCAGAGTAGGCAAGTCTTTCCTCGCTGTGTCTAGTGGGCTTCTGATGGATCCCACTTTTCTGAATAAATACCCCCGAAGGAGGAAGAATAGGACTAGTGGAACTTATATATCCCCCTCCCACATTTTTAATCTTACTCTTTCTTCTTCCCATAATGTTGGGTAAGCCATATTCTTTAGTCATTCGTCACCCTGTCTCCAGCCTATCTTTTGAATGAGTTTCTCGAACAATCCTGCCTATTCTTCCCCTGCTTCAAGATTTTGGGACTCTCCAGTGTTAGGAGGATTATTTTTTTCTGAAACACCATGACTAGGCAGTACTTCCCAATGCAAAACAAAACAAAACAAAACAAAACAAAACAGCATAACTAAAGCAGCCTGGTGAAGGTGCAGGAGATACTGGAAGGAGATCAAGAGTTGAAAGCAACAGAGATACATACATAGGATTGCCTGTAGAATCCTGCAGTAGCGGTCATCTACCGGTGGATGCCTAAATCGACAGACAGTTTGAGCAGGTGTGGGAAGAATAATGGAGCTATACACACACGTCTGTACTCAGGTTTGGCAGGATATTTCTACACATGTAAATAACTATGCTGCAGAGACATCCATGAATATAGTAGAACATGCAGTGGACAGAGTTATGAGAACTGCCTATCCATCACTAAATGTCGTGAGGGAATGAGTCACTGATCCTGGACGCTTGGGGATGTAGATTTGGGGGGCACCAATGCCAATGGGCATAACATAGACCACAAAATTAATGTAATAATTCTTCATTATTATGATGAGTCATGACTGGAGTCGTACAACTTGTGAGCAGGGATCAAAGGTGTCCGCCTCTCATCCAATCAATCAAATGCAGACTCCGTCCACTTTGCATGCACCTTCCCTTCCATGGCACTCTGTCGTGTGAGTTGAGTTGCCCAGTGCCATTGTTGGGCCGGCAGGAGTTCATTTTGGGGGTTTGTCTTCAATAGTAAGGCCCCAGTAAATGGACTGCCTCCAGACTTGGAATGTTAAGTCCCTGACCATGCACTGCCCCACCTACGCACATGTAGCATCCTTTATAATACATCATCGTTATTGATTTCTTGTCTTACTCTCTCCCACTAGACTTTGAGATTCTTTTAAAAAGTCCCTCTACTCCTAGTGCCTACGAATGTCTGGCCCTTGGTAGTTGCCCAACAAACCTGTTAAAAGAGCCAAAGCGCAGGGAAGCCTGAACAGGAGGCTGGGAGGCTGGCTTCTCCATTGCTGAGGTGACTCTGGGCATGAGGCGAATACTCCCTTCTCCTCATTCTCCCTGCCTCTCTCCCCTCCAATATGAATCAGAGCCAGCCCAGAAGGGGGCTTTTCAGAAGGGGTGACCAGACATTTTCCCGTTCTGGGGACTCTGACAGCGTGTTGTTCCTTTCTCTGTTTCTGAGGCAGGGATCCCCTGTTTCCCTCAGAGGGAGTGGGGGAAGTTGAAGCCGACCCTGTTTGCAAACTTCTCTCTCTCTCTCTCTCTCTCTCTCAAGGTTTAATCTAGCCCTTCAGGTGAGGGGAAAAAACTCCACAGCTTCCTCTCACCCCCCTGCTGAAGATAGAAGAGGGAGCCCAGGGGACAACATTGTACTTAAAAGCCAGGCATTTTGTCTTGAGCTCTGACTTGCTGGCCATTTGCTACACTTATCGGCTCCTGTCAAGCACCACACACACCTCTCTAAGTTTCCTGGAGGCCTCTGGGCTGGAGGGACTTTCATCCATGCAGAGGGATGGTTTGGGATTTTCTCTATATTTTTTCCTTAAATGGACACTCAGATACTACCCGAGGAAAACAGAGGTGGTGGTGATAAGGCAGACAAGTTCGTGCTATCAAATTCCACAAGGGAGATTCCAAACACTGAGCTAGACAGGGTTGTCATCTGCAGCCCTCGACTGCAGGGCTCTCAGGATTTGGAGATGTTGGATGACGTAGACAAAGCAGAGGAGAGGGATGTGTTACTTGTTCCTTCTTGTTGTCACTCAATAAACACGGACCAAGCACCTACTATGTGTCAGGCACTCTACAAGGTACTAGAGATAGATCGGTGACTAAGACCCACTGTGGGGACAAAGACTGTCCCCACGGGTGAGGGAGCCAGGCAGAGGACAGGCCACGATGTGACCTTCTAGCAGCAGTGTAGAACCAGGAGAGGGGAGTCTCTGCTTCTGCTGCTTGATCCGGAAGGCTTCGCCCAGAAAGTGCGTCCAGGCAGGGTATAAAGTGTGAGTGGAATGAGTGTCCACAGGAATAGAGACTTCAGCCTGGGGACGACAGAAGGGACAGCCTCACTCGTGGGGACAGCGAGGATGTGCCAGGGCTGCCTTCTTGCTAATTATAACACAACCACGACACAGTGCAAGCTCCACACAGTCACTGCTTTTTACCACCTGGGGGGTCTGGTGTGCAGGATGGGAGGGGAATTGAAAGGGCCCACCCTGCCTAGGAGGAAAACCTCTAAGCCAAGCCCACCCCCCTTACCCCCCCATCAGCCTGTCTGCAAGCTGGATCTACACACAGGTAATCAAGCTTGGCAATCTCTGTTGGCCACCTCACTGCGTGCTTCCCAGGTTTCATGAGCTGCCAGTTAGAATTTGCTAAATAAAGAGGGGAGGCTGGCAGGAGAGGGGCACGGTATCATGGGAGAAACTGACCAGTGAGTCCAGAAAGGGTGACAGGCTGGCTGTCAGGGCACCAGGCTGCTAAGCTCTGCACCCAGGAGGGTTGGCGTGTGCATACTCATGGTGTCTGCATGTGCGTGTGCACGCCTGTGCCTAGAGCTAGTGTAGGGTTCACGATGGCACTAGAGTATTTTAGCCTGATTCGGTGCACAGAAAGGAGGTGGCTAGAAGGTTGCAAGGACACTTGGTGAGTCGTTCATGGAAAGCGAGCCAAGTCAGAGCCGCCTCTCTCTCTCTCCCCCTACCTATAAGCCTGGGCTAAAACGATTAGAAAAGAAACCTTCCGTGGGGGAATGGCGCTGGGCCTCGAAGTGCAGGCGCCCGCTCCCGGCACACACTCTTGGGTGCCAGCTCATTCGTCTTGCCGAGTCCCGCAGAAGCCAGGGCTGCTGTGCTGAGTTCAGCAGTTCTGAGCAACCTAACCGAGCACGGACACAGACGGGGCCCTGTCGTTGCAGTGGAATGGGATAATCCTGCAATTTAATAAGCAGCAGCACGCTGCAGGATAGAAAAAAACTGTTTGTAGGTGACGAGATTGCTGTCACCTCCCAGGCTGGGAACGAAGCCAGGTGGGAAGGAGTTGGGGTTTGGGGATACTGGGCTGGGTGATGGGATGAAGTGGAACCCGGGGAGAGAAGCAGAGAACTTGGGCTGTAGCTCTGGGGCTTCATTCTATTCCCTTTATTTGAACTGCAGAATGGGGGAGGGGCCAAGGAAGAAACTTGCAGCATTCTTGCTGAACTGGATGGACCAGGCGTTAGGAGCTGAGGCCCCTCTGGTGACAGGGAACAGGGAGCTGAGAGACAGCAAACCTACATTGGAGTCCCAAGTCCCCCAGTCCTACTGCCACCGAGTTGATTGACACATAGCAACCTAAACAGGTTTTCTAAGACTATAAACCTTTATAGTAACAGGCAGCCTCTTCTTTCTCCTGTGGAGTGACTGGTGGGCTTGAACCAAGCCCAGAAGCCATTAATTTCTCATTGTGTAATTCAGGCAAGCCGCCTTGATTCTGACCTTCTCTTTCTTCCTCTGTAAAATGGGCATCTTACTCATGCCTGCCAGCCTCAAAGCATTGATAGTAAGAGCACATGAGGTAAACTGCATGGAAATGTCTTCTGAGAATGGTGAAATGTTTATCATAACCCATATTTCCAAATGCTGACAGGTGGAGCTTTAGGGAGTCACCAGGTTACCAGCGACAGATGGTTTCTGGGCTATCATTTGGTTTTAACATTCCCCACCCTAACCCGTTGGCTGGCAGATGCCTGCTTGAGAATCTAGCCAATAGTTCGCCCTCTGGTTGGCTGCTTGAAATGAGCCACATGGGAATTCTTTCAAAAGAGGATTGTGACTCATTGAAGCCCGTGCCAGCGAGAGAAGGCAGGACTGTACACCATAGCACTTTCAAATGCTGATTTTGGGTTACGTGTTGGGCCGGTGTCCACAAAGTCAGCAGTTTGAAACTACCAGCTTCCTCTTGAGGGAAAGATGGGGCGTCCTACTCCCATTAAAAGTTACAGTCTCTGGAACATAAGGCCTTTCTACTCTGTGCTACGGAGTCGCTATGACTCAGCATCAACTCGATGGCAGTAGGCATGAGTAAGTAGGTCACCAAGCCTTGTTTCCCTAGGCACCTCTGAGAGGACTTGAACCATGAACTTTTGGTGAACTAGTTACACCACCATGGATCTCTTTGCTAGTACTTGTACCATGTGACAAATTAGGGCCCTCTTGAAAACCTGTTGTGAAGCACTTACCAACACACCTCCAGGTCTGACTGTCCCCCTTCACTGGTTCTCAGTGATGCCATATCGCCTGGATTCCCTAGAGCCATTTCCCCACCCATGCTCTTCACTGTATGCCAAGAACGGCTAAGGTGTGCATGTGTGTGTGTGCGCGCGCGCGTTTTGCTGCTGCTGCTGCTGATCGTGGTGGTGGTGGTTGTGTAGTAGTGACAGTGATGGCTGATGGTGGTGGCAGTGGTGGGTAGTGGTGGTATGGTGGGGGTGGGGAGGTGGTAGTGGTAGTGTTGGTAGTGACTCTAGTTTCTCCTCCCACAACCTTAACTCCAACCTCACAGGGCTGCTTTCTGTGGCCCAGAGCGGCACACAGCATTTTCCACTCCATCCTGTTCTTGCTTAGACTAATGCCTCTGCTCAGAAAGTTCTTCTGAGGGTCTCTGCCTAGTATCCACACGCCATGTCTTCCACGAAGCCGCTCCTCTTCCTGCAGTGAAAATCCACTTCCTTCTCCTCCTGTGCCCCAAGCCCCTCCACCCAGGTCTTCCCAAAGCATCCCCTGCATGGGGCACTGGGCTGAGGGCGTCTCCTTGCAACCGTGACTTCACTCAGAGCAGGCTTGGATTCTGCTTTGTGCCTTGAGTCCCTCACATGAAATCACCGGCACGAACTGCTCTCATAGGGAGTCCGTTGTGGTAATCCTCCTGGTACATTTTGCAGAGGAAGAAGTCTCTCACGAGGTACTGTAGTCAGTACGTGACGGGCTCTACAATGGAGACAAAGCTTTGACCCCTCGGGCAGTACTTGGGCAGTTATCCATCTCACCGCATCTGCAGCTTTCCAGTGGTTTCCCTCAGCCTCACAGACCCCAGTAAAGTGCCCTGAGCTACGTCAGGGTTTAATGCCTGCTTGATAAATGGACTAAAACTTCCATTCCTTTCAGTCACGTCTTTGGAACAATAAATGAGGTGAGGATTAGGGAGGAATTATAGCATGATATTACTTCTACCCAATCCAGCCTGCTTTTGGCTAAACCTTGAGACTCTCCCCCACCTCACACTCTGCTCGGCGTTTCCTTCAGAGTGAGACCTTCCAGGTGTCACAAAGGAGCCGGGTTTCCATGAGAGGGATGGGCCTATCTGTGGAATGCTAGCAAGAGAATATTATTTAGCACAGTTTGCTGTTATGTTGTGTGTTCCATACATTTGAAGGTATACAAAAGCTTCTCTGCCCCCCTGGCTATGACTTAACATTTCCCTCAAACGTCAGGACCGTGTGAGATGGATAAGTAAATAGATTCTCTTGCAATGAAGAAAGACTTCCCAAAGCAGTCCTAGTAATCTCCGATTGTAATCATTTTTGTTTAAATTCAAATGCTCCTCCCCTCCACCAGGAAAAAGAACTATTAGAGGTAAGGAGCTGGAGGGAGTGGTAAGAATTTAAAAATAACCTGAGCGTTTTCTACGTCTCCCTCAGTCAAAGGACCTGCCCCTGCTTGGGCTTGAAAATAGATCTGGCCAGTGTGAAGGGAGGGATGGGAGCGTCCTTCCCCTGTTCTGCTAAATCCCGCAAAGAGCCAACAGCACACTGTGGCGAAGAGGCATTCGCTGGGTTATCCTCAGTGAGCAAAGTCAAGAGCTTTACACGCTAGCTTTCCCAGGAAGGTTCCGCCAGGCCGGCAGTCAGGGAAATTACAGGTTTACCTCTGGCCAATGTTTTAAAGGACTGCGGTGAACCTATTCTTTTCCAACTAGGCTCTGATCTGTGCAGACTCCCTGTAATTATGGTATAATTGGATTTAACTATAGGGGTAGAACTCGTTTGCAACCAAGTCCCCTCAAATAATTTGTTGCTTATTAGGAGGGGGAAGGAAAAAAGGTACTTTGCTGGCTTTAGTGGCCTGGATGCGGGTGTCCCTTTCACTCAGAGAGAAAAGAAACCGCGGTCATTCGGCAGGGCTGCTTGTGTCACAGGCTTTGAGCACATTTCTAGGGCACCGTGTCCTTGCTGGGAGCACGCAGCAAGTTCATGGTCTCTAAGAGGAAATCCAGAGGTGTGAGGAGGCGCCCGGTGGAGGAGCGGGTTCTGCTCATTGCAGGATCCGCAGTTGCCGTGAAGAAGAAAGATGGGGTTTCCCGCTGCTGTGTGCCTAGAGGCTCCGGTGCACCCAGAGGCCGTTTTGAGTTGGAATCAACTTGATGTCAGTGAGTTTTGAGCGTGCCTGGGAGAGTCTTTTACATAACCAGAGTCAGCACACTGGGGGCTGGGCACTGGGTCTGCTCTGGGACTTATTTGGGTTTGACTTGCACGATCTGAGCGTCTTTGTGATTTAGGCACCGTCCATTTTTCAACACGTAGGAGATCTCACCTAGAAACCTGGATTTGGGTCTTCTTTCCAAAATAAGAAGATAGCCCTGGCAACCAGGACGTGGGCTCCTTTCACTCCTGCACTGTGTTGGAGTGGGATACCTCTGGCTGGGCAGTGGTGGCCCAGTGGTAGGACGTCTGCCTTCCATGCTGGAGATGCAGGTTCGATTCCCAGCCAAGGCACCTGAGGGCTGGTCACACATTGTCTGTCACTGGAGACGCACTTGTAGCTGTGGTGCTGGACACGTCCTACAGGTTCTTCCAGGAGAAGATGAACCAGTAAACTAGGAAGAGAAGATGTAGCTCTGAGGAAACTGTCTGCACCATCACCGACCAGGCCCCAACCAGGGCGGATGGTGCAGCACTGGGCAGCATTTCATTCTGTTGTAGACGAGGTCCCCTGGAGTAGACGGTGCCCTCCATGACAGCTAATGGCAGCAAAGCGAGGCAAGGCAACCAGTCTAGCATTTACCTTCTTGTCCTAACTACTCTATTACTTGAAATTGTAGCCTTTGAAGTCTCTCTCCCCTCCCACCCACCCCCAGGAACATGAGCCCACCATTTATTGCGAGGGACCTGGGGACTTTGTTTGTTTCTTGGCTTCCAACTTCACTCTCCTACACAGGTGAGACAGGGAGGTGAACCCACGTGCTCAAAGGTTAGGCAGTGACGAACAGAGCAACCAGGTGTCCTGGGCTCACAGCCCAGTGCTCATTTCATTCAGTCAACCTGCCATCAGACCCACACAAATACTTTCCAGTCGTCTTGAAGATAGAGTGAGCGTGGGATTTCTGTTGCTCGGGGCTTGACAAAAAGGTTGCAGACAATGAGTGGCTTGAATGTCTGAGAAGAAGCATCAGGGAGTGACCTGAATTAATCACACAATTGTTGCAAGATCTAGCCAGGGTGTTGTTCATAAGCTCAGCTCTGCCACGTCCTTCTTTAATGAGGAGTTTGCACACCCTACCCATGAATATGCTTTACTGGTGACTATGCAATACAGGTGTGCCACCTGGGTCAGTGCCGTCATCGTCTGATTGATGCTGCAAAAGGAAGCAAGATGGAATGAGATCTCTGACCAAGGTTCAGTTCTCTGCCACCAGCATACCGAATGTGTCATGTGGTGGTCAGACACTTGTCTTCGCTAGCAAATGGCTGAAGGGTAGCCAAGGAGAGTCTGTCGATGAAGAGCACCTTGGGCAATAATTCCATCTTCTCAGGAGGTGATTCAAGCTCCTTGTGCTCAAGGAGCTAGGAGACCTGGATTCCAGCCCACCTCCACGCCTGAGGAACTATGTAACCCTGGGCAAGTCGCTTCACATCTGTGGACGTTAGGTTGGCATGGGTGAATTCCAAGGCTCCTTCTAGTTCTAAGAGTGTGGGAGGATTTGAATGCAGAACCTGATCTCCGCAGAAGTTCCAGTTAGGCTTCGGAAA
The DNA here is from genome assembly GCF_050624435.1 of Tenrec ecaudatus. Taxonomy (NCBI): domain Eukaryota; kingdom Metazoa; phylum Chordata; class Mammalia; order Afrosoricida; family Tenrecidae; genus Tenrec; species Tenrec ecaudatus. The sequence continues at coordinate 228,457,966 of NC_134530.1, read as the reverse complement.
GGACTCCATCAGGTTACAGAAAGACAGAAGGAGCATTTCGGTGCTGGGATGGGTTAGATGGTCAAGGGGCTGAACTCCACGATTGGTGTTTACATCAGTGGCTTCCCTAGGACTGATGTCCCCCTCAACACACACACACACACACACTCACACACACACACACACACGTTATTGGGTCAAAATGACAGCTTTGATTAGAACACATTAGAAGTTTCAGAAAATAAATTAGTAGAGGGTTTTAGCCTTGTAGGCATATTGATACATATAAGCTTGGCTTATGGAAAATGCTTTTTTTTAATGAAAAAAGGGTGTTTTTGTTTTGTTTTACAAAAATACAATGCATTTCTTTTGAAACCTTAACCCCCAATTTTATGGACAGTCATTTTATTGTTACTCCTTCTGACAGTGGCATCCAGTGGAATCCTCACTCCCAGAGCCCCTGTGATGTCCCTGGGTTACAGTCCTTTGTAATCCCAGGGAACTTGAAGAGCGCCAGGCTCCTGAGTTGGTTTGACGAAGCACATGGGCCAAAGAAGGATGCTGGGGTGGTGAGCGGTGGGGTGGTGAGGAAAGAGGTAGGGGGCTTTGTCATGCCGGTCTTAGTTGTACAGTCTGAACAAGAGCTCCTGGGGGAATGAGTTTCACTCAAACTTACCTACCTCAGAGGCATAGCCATGTGAGAACGGTGATGGGACAGGGGTGGGTTTTCAATAACACTCGTGGTTGGGCTTTACTGTGGGTCAGCTCAGCGATGGGTATGGGTAGTAGATGCGATGACTCTCCTCCTTTTAAATTGGCTGAGTGATTCCCAACAAAGCATTTATCCTCTCCAGATTCCCGTGGCCACCCTTTGCTGGGCGTATCCAAGTCTGTGCACAGAGAAGCTATAACAGGAGGCAACACAAATGGAAGGGCAGTATTTTTCTGACACACAAACTTTACTGTGTCAGGACAGGAAGCGAGGAGCTCAGTCCCGCTCCGTGCCTATATCCAATCTGGGCTCTGATCTTGGCTCAGGAAATTGGAACCTTTCTACGGAGCTGGAGTTGAAAATGGAGAAGGCAGACGCCAATTGGAGTTCTCCGGGTCTCATTTGGATCGGCCGTGGTTCTGTTAGGAGGAGTCTGGCTCCCAGTCAGCCATGACCTCACGAGCCTTCTTGCTGACGGATGCATGCTCAACCCACAGCTTCTGAGTGGATTCCAACTCAGAGAGGCCCCATAGGCCATGGGGGATGGGGGTGGGGGGGGGCTCTTCCACTGGGTTTCTGAGGCCGTAACTCGTTAGAGGAGACTGCCTCGTGCTTCTCCCACAGAGCAGCTGGTGGGTTCAAACAGCTGACCTCTCAGTTAGCAGCCCGACACTTAACCAGCTGCACCATCTGGATGCCTCTGAACACTTTTGATAGCACCCTCGGGCTCCTTAGACTGCTGGGATCGCCATTCTCCACGTCGCTCCTCCTGTTCGGCTCTGCTCATCTTCTGTGCTTCTGCCTGGCCAGTGTCACGTTTTCTTCCCAGGATGCTCTGGCCCGTGACAATCTCTCACTCTGTTCTCCTGAGGCTCTTACATTCTGAACCTCGCAGTCTCATTTTTTAATTACATGCTGCTTCCTTTTGTTCTCTAACTGTTCGCATATGTTAATTACCTCTTTACAACCTCTCTAGATCTATGGTCCTTGGACCAAAGACCATGTCCTTGCTTTTCTCAAATCACCCCTAGTCCAAACGTGTGGCCTTGATTGGTGCCTGACCTTTCCTGGTCAAAAGCTTTGTGCCAGACAGGCTCGGCACCCGGGACTCTCCCAGCTCCTGCTTTGCTCCTTTCAGTGACCACCCTTCCTGTACAGCGGGGGCCCTGCAGCTGCCCTAGCATGCCAGTTGCCAACCAGCTTCAAGTGAGCTGTCTGAAAGTACCCCATGAGTCATTTGGGCCCCTCCCTGGAGAGAAGGAATTCTGAGGTCTTGCAAGCCTCTGCCTGCAGGTCTGTGAAATGATTCCACAGCCAACCCCGGCCCTGTCTCTACGAATCCTCCTTCCTTTTACCTTGTCCAAGTCAGCTTCTTCCCTTCTCCTTTGAGTGCGCTGGCAGAGGGTCTGTTGCCGCATTGCCTTTCATGTTATCCCCTGAAATACCTCATCAAGACCCCCCAGAAAGGCAGTTTGCAAACCAGTGAGAAGCAATCTCTCTGACTCTCTCTAGGGCTGGGAAACTCCACACTGAAGAATAGTCCTTGGGTCAGCAGCAAGCAGGCGCCTGGGAGCGCCACAGGACTGCAGCGTTCCAGGTTCCAATGGAAACTACGGAATCAGAATTGATGCTTGAGCAAGATCCTCAACTGACTGACTCCCTGAAACCCGTGAAGCACTCGGCTGGAGTTATGTGATCCAAAGACCCAGGAGCCTGATGTCTTTCACTGTCGAGCATGGAGCTGAAAATGTGAACCACAGGCCCTTCTTGGGACTTCCAATGCCCAAGCCCATTGATGGGAGCCGGATGGGAAACCAGCCACAGGGGGTAGCCCTCCTTGTTCTTGGGCTTTGTTGACTACAGGAAGGGTGGGCACCACTTGGCTGCCCATACCACATGTGATTACATGCTGAAGTCTGGAAGGGGAACTCGTGGAAAGGCTCCTACACATGCTTGGTTTCTCTTTAGCATGGCTCTACTAGGCAATTGTGTTTCCTAACATATATGTCTGCCCTCACTTCCTGCAGGCCCCCAGGGGCCTCTCTTCAGCAGAGCTGGGCTTTGACTTGTATTTCAGCCCCAGCTCTGACCTTTTCTGGTGGTGTCGTCTTTGTCTGGTCTCTGTCTCCACGGCTGCATCGTCTCCAGGTGTAACACAGCACACAAACCTCCCTGGTCTCTCTGAGGATGAACTGAAATGTGTGGAAGGTCTTGATGTGCTGTCAAGTAGGAAAAGCGAAGGGACACTTTCAATCCATCCTGCTATAGAAAATCTCCCAGTGTTTACCTTCCATTATGCCTCTGAATGGCAGCAGCCCCGGTGGCATGGTGATTACCTGTTGGGCTGCTAACCCCAAAGTCCACAGATTGAAACTGTCAGCTAGTTGCCTGGAGAAAGATGAGGCTTTCTTTGCCCATAAAAATTTACAGCCTCAAATGATTAAAAAATAAAAACAAACAAAGAAAGAAAAAGTTACAGCCTCAGGAACCTACAGGGACAGATCTACCTAGTCTTACAGGGTTGCCATGAATCAGAATTGACTTGGCGGCACTGAGTTTGGTGTTTTGGTTGCTGACGTTTGCTAGTATCGCTGAATTTCAGTCTGTGAGGCTAACAGATGACTTCTTGTTTTAGTCTAAAGTTGTTTGGGGAATTTATTTTCCTTTGATGCTGGAGTCCTCCTAGTGGTTCTTAAAACCTCCTCATCAGGATTTGGTTAATCAAATGCTTGAATATTTTAAATGTATAATTTTGTGGGAAATTTAAAAATAAAGGAAAAGTGAATCTAGCAAATAAAATGCAAATCTTCACAAGTGGACTAATAAGCAACCTTATGATAAATGGAAAAAAGATCAGAGTTATCAAGGATTTTAGTTTACTTAGATCCTTAATTAATTCCCATGGAAACAACAGACAAGAAATCAAACGTTCATCATACTGGGAAAATATGCTGCACAAGACCTCTTTATTTTTAAAACAGATTTATTGGGACATAATCCACATATCATACAATTCAATAGCTCAGTCACAGCAAGAACAATTGTACAATCATTGCCACAATCAACTTTAGAATACTTCTTTCTTGTACTTACTTTATTAGCCCCCCACCCTCCCAACCCCCGTTTCCTACCAACCTCTCCTGCCATACCCCCAGGAAAGCATTCCTCCAGTTACTGTCTCTGTAGATTCACACATCCCGGTTTCATCTACTGAAAAGCACACAAACACAAAGGGGAAAAAGCTAGCAACAGTAGCAAAGTAAATTAGAGAAAACTCCGGACCAAAAGGGAACCAGAAAATATTAAGAACTGGAACCACTTTAAAATGGGCCAAAAGGGAGATCAAGTGATCAGGTGTTGAATTTTAACCAAACAAGTAAGCCTGCATTAAAAGAAGTGGAGCCAAAATGCTCCTTAGAAGTGAGAATGATGAATTTTTTTCCCACATACTTTGGACATGTTCTTAGGAAGGAGCAGTCTCCGGAAAAGGACATCATGCTCGGTGAGCTGGAGGATGAGATGGATTGACACAGGGGCTACAGGAACAGGCTCACTTAGAACCACGTGTGAAGATGACCCACGACTGGGCTGCGTTCTGTTGCACCCTACGCAGGATCGCTATGAGTCAGAACCAGCTTAGCAACTAACAAGGAAAACAAATCCAAAATTATTCTATATATTCGTAAATGTGTACCAAAAATACTTTTAGAGGCAATAAAAGAACAACAACAATATTTATTTCTATCCTTAGAACATGTCGAGAGTTCATTCCTGGAGTGATTTTAAAAAGTTGTCTTTCTTTATTGGGGGCCAGATATTGGGATGAGATGGGCTGTGAGTCCCCGAGGAACTGTTTGTTCTTCCTCTCTTTCATGAGTTAATCTGAAAAAAAGTGTTTTTCTTGTTACTCAAACCAACCAAACAACACTTGTTTATGTTGGTATGGGGGTCGTGGCAGGACATTTGGGGAATTTTGTATGTTTGGGAGATTTACTATAGAATGGAAAAGTTGTGATATTTAGTACCAAAACATTTAGAAAGTTCTTCTGAGTTGTCATTTCCTCTCTCCTTTTGTGAAATACTGAACTCTTTCTCGGCCCCAAATACACAATTTTAGTTACCAAGTCACGCACTTGGTTTGGTGTAAGCCTTCAGGGATCAGGATCATAGCTTGGTTGGTAGCCTGGGCCCTGGCCCCTCTCTGGTGGTACCCTAGGCTGACCCATCTTTCCTCCTTCCCGTCCTCAGCCCAATCCCAGTTTTTTACCTTCACCTCACCTGCCAATGGCTTTTATCCTAATGAGACGCACAGAGATTGTGTCCTAAGGGGAAAAACAAAGTCCCTCCGTTAGACAAGGGACAGGGGTGTGGTGTCCTCTTGTTGACTGTGGTCACACAGACTCCATTCCGAAGTAGGAAAATGTAAATGGTTGGGAATATGTTAAAATTTTTGGATAGAATTATGATTTTAAAAAGAAGGGGATCTGCTGCATTACTTACACCCCACTGTGAAATCTCTCTAGATGCTGGACTCGGATGCCGTTCTCCTGAACTTAAAGGGCTGGGCTTGTAAAGCCTTCTTTCCCAGGCTCTCACTTCGTTTCTAAGTCATCCATCACTGGCCAGAGCTGGGAAGGTGGCAAGGAGGGTGCGTGCCACTGGCCTGACCCAGGGCTTGGTTTCCCCATTATGACTGACCTTCTGCGATAACCTGTGCTAAATTTGGTGACTTATGGACATTTCAACAATAAAAGTCAGCACCTTCCATTGGAATGCCTCCCGGCGATCCATTTCTAAAGCGTGGGGTTTCATTTGGTCCTTTTTCCTCTCGGTGCATGCTTTCCACGTGCGTCTTGCACATGCAATTCAAAATCGACCGGTGGAAATTGAACTCGTCGAACTTGCTCTGGCAACAGGCACGTCTGTGTTCCGCGTCTCCGGACATGGCGCCGCCTTTCACCCCGTTGCTCGCGCCAGAGCTTGGGAGTCACCTGGGTCCTTGCTCGCCATTACTCTCCATATCTTTTTATCATCAAACGCCATCAGTTCTGCCACTGTAAAATGTCTTGAATCTAGCCATTTTTTGCCTACCCTTGTGACGTGCTAACCTGGTGCAGACTACAGGTATCTGTCACCTGGTTTAGATTAGTCAAGAGGCTCTTGTTGGTTTCCCTTCTCCTATTCCTAGTTCCAAGCAAAGAGCTATTGAATTGACTAAATTCCGAAGCGGAGGAAGGAAAGACAGAAGGATGCTTCTCTTACCGACTGGACTGTCTCCTGAAAAGGCCAAATCAGACGCAGGAGACAGAAGAGATATGTTTGAGATAGGAAGGCCTCTAGATGAAGACATTCCACAGCATGCTTCTATTTTAGGAATCATGGCTCTGTAGTTTCATTACCTACCCTAGGTTCATCCCAGTGACGTCCATGTAAACTCATTTTCCCTAACTCTGTCCTTAAAGAAGAAGAGCTAGCTCTATTTAATCTCATATATTATAAAAAAAGTTAGGGGAATTATACAACCTCTCTCCAAAGCCTGGCGGTCCCAGGTGAGGCTGGAGACCTGGATCAGATGGCTAGGAGTGTAACTGCCACGGGGCTGGCTCTTGAGGCCAGATGATTAGCCAAGAACCAAAATGAATTTGAGGTTTGAGCTCTACTTCCAATTTCTGTAAGAGAGTGAATAGATTTCAGCTCAGCACACACCCTGTAGCCCCCAGATCTTTTGCAGCCTCCTCTCCTTCCTCAAAGGCCAGTAGGTAAGGGGTTAACAACAAGGCAAGCCAAGAGTTTTAAGGCCCCGCCCATGACAAAGTCAGTTTGCATTCTCCTCTTTCTTTGTCTCCACATGAGAACATGATAGAACAAGTTTTCCCTGTATCCTAGAACTGTTGGGAAGGGGAAGAAAGCCTGACAGAATCCATTGTTTTTAAAATACTCCTTCCCTGCTTCTTACTCCCCTACCCCCCCCCCCAAAAAAAAAAAAAGATGAAGAAGCCTCTCATCAATTGCACAGTCATGCAAATCCTCCTCTCACTGTCTGGACTTGTTCGAAGGCTGGGAAAGGGCCAGATAGCTGTTAGGGAGGGTTGCCTTCTGTGTAGAGAGGAAAACACTTTCTGAACTTGAGCATTTCTATCAATTCCTGCTGAGGGGAAGCAAGCTGACCATGGTCCCTCCTCTCCTTGGGTAGTGACATCGGTGATGCCAGTGGTGGGGGGGATGGGCGTGAGAGGAGCTGGGGTGTACATGGGGGGGGTGCAGTGAGGACAGGAAGGTATTGTAAAGAGGTGGGACAAAAAACAACAAGCCTTATTGGAAGGCACAGTGTGGCTGGACTCAATTATTTGCTCTGGGAGAATGCAAACATACAGTTCTGAGCAGGACAATAATTCTCCTGGATTTGAAGGAAGTTCTTTTGTTCTGCAGGAGAATTTCAAGGTACAGTAGAAAATCAGGAGACTTGTCAGGATTTTGCTCCTTTAAAACAACAGCGCATGGCATAGAGATTTAGCAGATTGCCTTTTTTATTGTGCTATTATGATAAGAATTTGTCATCATTTTTTATTCATCTAGACTCTTCATCCGATTGACATGATTGATTAACTGTGTACCAGTCTTTCTTGATGTCTGGATTTGTAATTAGTTACTCTGGCTAATTTAAAAAATTTGTCCAGAAACGTCTGTCTGCTGAAATGAAACTGACTACTTCCATTTCATTCAGAAAATGACTTTCAGTAATGTAATATTTTATTGACTGAAACGTAAATATAAAGTTATTGGTGACTTAAAACTTCAAAGCAGTTGTCTGCAAAGGATTACAGACCCTGAAATTCAGAGCTGAGAGAGACTTTGAAGACGATCTAGTAGATCCCAACCAGTGGGAGCTCGGGAATCTAGGGTGCATTCGGATTGCCCTGATGTTGACGGCAAAGGGCCACAACTGTGTTCAGTGCCTAAAGTTGCAGGTTAGAAACCTTCTACAGAGTGTGAGACAAGCCTGACTCACAGTTCCCATGCCCTTGTTTGGATTCTTGAGTCCATCTACTCATGTGACATGTAAACATACTAAGACCCCACTATCACTAGGTCAAGTCAATCAAGTAACCAGGGTGGATTTGATTTACTTGTCTGTGTTTCATGTGATCTACCTTCTTTTCTGCTCCTCTGGCCACTTTGACAGTAGTTGCCCAGCTGGTATGATGAGACTGTCTTCTTTGTTTCATTGAAGAACCAACCAAAGCCTGATCGATGAGTCGTGGTCTATGAATATCTGTCATTTCTGTCTTCTCCACTGGGGACCACAGATCTTCTCCAATTTAACGACAACAAAACAGGACTGAAAACACAGAGAACCATGAAAATGACAAGGAATGTGTGGGCCAACTGCCTGAGGAAACTGTAATATGAAAAGATGAGTGAGAGAAGATGGAAGACCATTAGGAGTTGAAGTTCCGTTTCTATAAAAAATAAGGATGGTGTTTTAATTATCTAGCACTTCTACAACAGAAATGCCACACGGGTGACTTTAACAACCAGAAATATATTTTCTCACAAGTGTGGAATGGTTCAAATTTAGAATACTGGCTTAAGGGGGAACGTTTCCCTTTGTATTGATTTAGGGAAAGATCTTGGTTTTATTAGCTTCTGTTTCTTGGTTTCTTGAGAACCTCCAGATGTTCGGGCATCTCTTACCGCATCTCTCTCTCTGCATGTTTGTTTAGTCTTCTCTATCTCAGAAGAGATTGACTGAATATACATCCAACACGAATTCTGTCTCACTGTTATAACAAAGACAACCCAGTCTCAAATGGAATTATAATCAGAGGTGCAGAGGTTAGGGTTTATAAAATATATTTTTCAGAGGGCATAATTCAATGAATAATATTCTATCTTTTGGTCACCCAAAATTATTTTTCTTACACACGCAAAATACATTTACCTGATCTCAAAATTTTAAAATATTTCCCAAGCCTCAAATCTAATCTTCCGGACCATGTAAATCAAATATGTATAAAATTTTAGTCATATTCCATCCTGGTCCAAAATCCTTCTTCATCTGAGAAGGTGTATAATCTAGAATACAAGTTATCTGCTTCTAAAAGACAATGGTGGAATAGGCACGAGGTAGACAGTTTTATTCTCAAGGAGAGAAATTTGCGGGATAGAAAGGTAAAGGTCACCAAGCTAGTCCCAAACCAGCAAAAACAATTTACCTTAGATTTCAAGCCTTGGAAATATTCCTGATATCTGAGACCTGTGTGGACAACAGCCCTGCCTGCCAGACCCTGGTTGTTGATCATGTTTTGTGCATTCTGGGTGGAGACCCTTCAGCTCTGGGTTCCAGGACCTCTGAGATGGGAAACTCTGCTGTCCAACTTCAACTAGCCTCTAAGGTCCTGCAAGGCCCAGTTCTTCTGTCTCTGGGGCATAGGATCCTTGCTCCTCTATTTCTCAAGGCGGTGATATCCCTTAATAGCAGTCCCACACTCCAGGTATGAGTTGGAAAAGATCAGATTCTTTGAGAATTTGGAGACTGTGGCCACATCCTTTGAAACTCAGAAGGCCTCCTTCCTGTATTCCTCCCAGCAGTTCTGCTGATTTCTAAGCTGCCGCGGGTATAGTCTACTTCTTCTCCTGGAGGACAACATTTGTAGTTCCTTTGGTCTGTTCTCTGCCGGTTAAACTTCAGGAGGCAGACATCACTCTTTCCTTTGATACTTTCTCTATATCCCTCAGTCCAAGCTGATGTGTTACCTGCTGTGGGAGTCATTTAGATGTAACGTCTTTAACTAAATATTGTGTAACCACATTCTTGGTAAACATTCTAGGTCATGTGTTATTACTTTGTACAATAGAATTTTCCTAATATTAAGTTCTGTTTTCCAACAAATCATTCAACTTTCTGGTTCTTTAATGTGTCCTCCCACCCACTATCATGATCCCAATTCTACCTTACAAATCCAGCTAGATCAGAGCATGTACATCAGTACAGATAAGAACTCTAATCACAGGGAATCCAGGACAGATAAACCCCTCAGAACCAATAATGAGAGTATCGATACCAGGAGGGTTAAGGGGAAGATGGGGAGAGAAAAGGGGAATTGATCACAATGATCGATATCTAACCCCCTCCCAGGGGGATGAATGGCAGAAAAGTGGGTGAAGGTAGACAGTGGTTGGTTTAAGACATGAAAAATTAGTAATTTATATATTATCAAGAGTTCAGGGGGGCAGTGGGGCAAGCTGATACCAAGAGCTCAAGTAGAAAGAAAATATATATATATTTTTTATTTTAACAATTTATTGGGGCTGATACAATTCTTTTCATAGTTCATACATATACATACATCAATTGTATAAAGCACATCTGTACAGTCTTTGCCCTAATCATTTTTTTCTCTTTTCTTCTTTTACATTTTATTAGGGACTCAAACAACTCTTACCACAATCCATACATATACATACATCAATTGTATAAAGCACATCCATACATTCCCTGCCCCAATCATTCTCAAAGCATTTGCTCTCCACTTAAGCCCCTTGCATCAGGTCCTCTTCCCCCCCCCCTCCCTCCCCATTCCCCCCTCCCTCATATGCCCTTGGTAATTTATACATCGTTATTTTGTCATATCTTGCTCTATCCGGAGTCTCCCTTCCCCCCTTCTCTGCTGTCCCTCTCCCAGGGAAGAGGTCACATGTGGATCCTTGTAATCAGTTCCCCCTTTCCAACCCACTCACCCTCCCCTCTCCCAGCATCGTCCCTCACACCCTTGGTCCTGAAGGTATCATCCACCCTGGATTCCCTGTACCTCCAACCCTCAGATCCTGGATGCTTCCTCCCCCCAACTACCATGATCCGAATTCTACCTTGCAGGGCTGGATAGGACAGAGGCTGTACACTGGTACATATGAAAGAAAATATTTTTAAAATGATGATGGCAATATATGTACAAATGTGCTTGACGCATTAGATGGATGTATGGATTGTGGTAAAAGTTGTAAGAGTTCCAAATAAAATGATTTTTTAAATGATTTAAAAAATGATTTTATTGGGGGCTTGTACAATTCTTATCACAATCTGTACATCCATTCATTGTGTCAAGCACATATGTACATTTGTTGCCATCATCATTCTCAAAACATTTGCCTTCCACTTGAGCCCTTAATAACGGCTGCTCATTTCCCCCCTCCCTCCCCTTCCCCCTTCCCCCTCCCTCATGAACCCTTCATAGTTCATAAATTATTATTATTTTGTCATATGTTACACTGTCCGACGTCTCCCCCCTGCCCTCTTCTCTGCTGTCTATCCACCAGGGAGGAGGCTATATGTAGATTCTTGTTGTCAGTTCCCCCTTTCTACCCAACATTCCCTCCACCCTCCAGGCATGGCCACTCTCACCACTGGTCCTGAAATGATCATCTGTCCTGGATTCCCTGTGCTTCCAGTTTCTATCTGTAACAAGTTACATCCTCTGGTCTAGCCAGATTTATAAAGTAGAATTGGGATCATAATAGTGGGGGGGGGGGAGGAAGCATTTAAGAACTAGAGGAAAGTTATATGTTTCATCATTGCTACCCTGCACCCTGACTAGCTAATCTCCCCACAACCCTTCAGTAAGGGGGTGTCCAGTTGCCTACCAATGGACTTTGAGTCTGCATTCAGCACCCACCCACATTTGCAATAATATGATTTTTTTTTGTTCTTTGATGCCTGATACCTGATCCCTTCTACACCTCGTGGTCACACAGCCTAGTGTGCTTCTTCCACATGGGCTTTGTTGCTTCTGAGCTAGATGGCTGCTTGTTTATCTTCAAGCCTTTAAGACATCAGATGCTATATCTTTTGATAGCCAGGCACCATTAGCTTTCTTCACCACCTTTCCCATATACACGTTGTCTTCAGTGATTATATCAGGATGGTGGGCACCCACTGATATGATTTTTAGTTCTTTGTTGTCTGATAACTGGTCCCTTTTACACCTTATGGTCAGACAGGCTGGTGTGCTTCTTGCATGTGGGTTTTGATGCTTCTGAGCTAGATGGCTGCTTGTTTATCTTCAAGCCTTTAAGACCCCAGACACTATACCTTTTGATAGCCGGGAACCGTCAGGTTTATTCACCATATTTGCTTATGCACACATTTTTCTTCAGCAATTGTGTCAGGAAGGTGTGCATCATGGAATGTCAACTTAATAGAACAACATGTTCTTGCATTGAGTAAGTGCTTGATAGAGGACCAATGTCCATATGCTGCCTTAATACTAAGCCTATAAATATATACATGCAGATCTGTTTCCCCACACTCTTATATAAATATATTTATATATGTACAGTCCAGTCTTTAGATCTCTATAAATACCCTTTGTCGCCTAGTTCTTTCCTCTGTTTCCTTTTACTTTCCTCTTGTCTCATTATCATGCTCAGCCTTCATTTGGGCTTCAGTAATTTCTCTCGGTTACATTGCCCTTGTTGAATCCCTACCAGGATTCTCACACCCTCCTTGCCAATGATTTTGGGTCATGTGTTGCTCCCCTGTTCCTGGGTTTGTCAGCACCGCCTCCTTACCCTCTCCTCCCCTTCTCCTGTTGTGTTCTCCTCCAGACTATTAATCCAGCCTATCTTATCTAGATAGATCTGTAGAGATAATAATATGCACCCAAAAAAATCAAGTCATAGCAAGATAGGCGATGGGTGAGAACACAGAGATGACAACAAAAATGGAAACCAATTACCCATAGAAGAATAAATTAGTTAAAAGAAAAAAATTAAAAAGAAAGAAAAACCTGTAAATAGATCTAGGTTTGATTTTTGATCTCTAGGCATGTCCTTCAGTCAGGTCCGATGGGGTACCATGCTCTGACCCCGGGGTCTGTCCTTTGAACTCCCTCAGGGGCTCCCTGCTCTGCTCCTACTGTTGGTCTGCTGCATGCTTTTAGTGGTTTGCCTCGGTGTCACAAAGCCAGTCTGGGCCAGTCCCGACACTGAGTTTCAGTGTTGTCCCCCTTAGGACCCTGGACCATCAAGGGATGGTGTGTCTCGTAGTGGGATCAGCCATATTGTCCACTCTGGCCATTGGCTGTTCAGAGCGGAGATATCGTCCTCCAGGCCTGGTGGGCCAGGATGTGTTCCTCTCTCTCTTCCTCCCCCTTCTTTGCTCCCATTTGCTCTGATCAGACATGCCCCTCTCCCCTAGCTGCAGCTTCAGTGCTGTCCTCTCAAGTAAATTCTTCTGGGGTGAGGGGCAGTTGTCCACATAGCTGGTACAGGGACAGAGCCCTCAGGCCCCTCCACTGGCTCCCCACTCCTTGCCGGCATGCTGCGTTCGTCTGGTACTGGCTTTAAGTCTGGTCCCTCTTTCCCTGTGGAGACACAAACAATACCCTCCCCTTCGGTGGGGCAATGCCCTATTCCCCCTCCACACATCTTTGTTTTTTTCTTTCCCTTTTCCTCCCTCCCCACCCCCTTTTTAGTTGGCTAACATATGTATTCCTGGATTTGGTCTGCCCCTGCCATACTACCTGGACCTCACCCCTGGAATGTTTCTATACGGTAGCTTTTTCCCTGTGCTCCTTTTGCATTTATTTACCTTTCTGTTCTCTCTCTCTCGTTCTCTCTCTCTCTCTCTCTCTCTCTCTCTCTCTCTCTCTATATATATATATATATATATATATATATATATATATATATATATATATATATATATATATATATATATATAAAGAACACGGTATACTTATGAACTCATGTTATATTTATCCTTTTGCACTTGGCTTACTTCACTTAGCATAATTTCCTCCAGTTATTCTCATGAAGCGATATGCTTCATGCGTTTGTCATTGGTTTTTAGCGCTGCATAGTAGTCCATTGTATGTATATACCACAGTTTTTTAATCCATTCATCTATTGATGGAAATGTGGGTTGTTTCCAACTCCTTGCTATTGTTAACTGTGCCGCAATGAACATTGGAGCACAGATGTATGGCTGTGGTTTGTTTCTTACCTCTCCTTGGTATATGCCCAGTAGGGTGATTGCTTGGTAGTATGGTAGCTCTATTTCCATCTGTTTGAGAAATTGCCAAATCAATTTCCATAGTGGTTGTACATACCTACAGGTCTACCAGCAGTGGATGAGAGTTCCTATCTCACCACAGCCCCTTCAACACTTGTTATTTTCTGATATTTTGTATTGGGCTATCTTTAAGGGTGTTAGGTGGCATCTCATAATTGTTTTGATTTGCATTTCTCTTATGGCTAATGACTGGGAACATTTTCTCATGTTTATTGGCCATTCGGATTTCAGACTCTGTGAAACTTCTGTTCAGGTCTTTTGCCCACCTCCTCAGTGGGAAATTAGTTTTTCTCTTATTGTAGTCTTGCAAAGTATTGTAGATTTTAATTATAAGGTCTTTGTCTGATGTGTCATTGCTCAGGATGTTTTCCCAGTCAGTGGACTCTCTTATTACTCTCTTGGTGATTTCTTTAGATGTACACAGGTGTCTTATCTTTAGTATGTCCCACTTGTCTATTTGTGACTTATCTGTATTTGTATACTTCCCTATTTCTGGTAGGCTATGAAATCCCTGTGCCAAGGTTCTCAGATTTGTAACAATTCCCTTATTAATGGCCCTAATTGTTTGGGGTTTTATCTCAAGGTCTGTGATCCACCTTGAGTTTATTCTTGTGCATGGAGTGAGGTAAGGGTCTTGCTTCATTTTTCTGCAGGTAGATATCCATTTTTTCCAGCACCATGAATTGAAGATTACATCTGCTTCCGATTTAGTATTTTTTGGGCCCTTATCAAAGATCAGTTGCCTATATGCTGATGTTTTTTTTTCTGGGTCTTCAGCTCTTTTCCATTGGTCTGAATATCATTATACCAGTACCACACTGTTTTGACTACTGTGGCCATATTGTATGTACTAAAATCAGGAAGAGCAAGTCCTCCCACTTTGTCCTTCTTCTTGAGGAGGTCTCTGCTAATTCTGGGCTTCTTGCTCCTCCATATGAAGTTGGTAATCTGTTTTTCCAATTCTTTGAAGAAGGATGGTGGTATTTGTATCGGGATAGCATTGAACTTATATAGTGCTTTGGGCAGAACTGACATCTTTACTATATTGAGTCTGCCAATCCATGAGCATGGGATATTCTTCCATTTGTTGAGGCACTCTTGATTTCTTATAGTAGTGTTTTATAATTTTCCTCATACAAATCTTTCATTTTTTAATCAGGTATATCCCTAAGTATTTCAATTTGTGCTTGGCTCTTTTAAAGGGTACTACCTTTTTAATCATCTCTTCTGTGGTCTTGTCTGATGTGTAGAGCAGTCCAATAGACTTCTGTTTGTTGATTTTGTGTCCTGTCACTCTGCCATACTCCTCTATTGCTTCCAACACTCCACTTGTGTTGTTTAAGGGATCTTCAATATATACGATCATACCATCTGCGAATAATGACAATTTCTCCTCTTCATTCCCCAGGTGAATAGCTTTAATATCTTTCCTTTGTCTTATGTTGTTAGGTAGGACCTCCAGTATGATGTTAAATAGGAGTGAGGACAAGGGGCATCCTTGTCTGGTCCCCTTTTCAGTGGAATTGTTTCCGTCTTTTCTCCATTGACTACCACGTTGGCTATTGGTTTTCATATATGGCTTGTATCATATTGAGGAGTTTTCCTTCTATTCCTATCTTCTTGAGTGTCTTCAATAGGAATGCATGTTGGATGTTGTCGAATGTTTTTCTGCATCCATTGATATTATCGCGTGGTTCTTATCATTTTTCTGCCTGAAATGATTTTTTAAAAAGTTATGTTTTCATTCTGTACAGTATGTTTTTAAGTCTATCTCTTTCCTCTCACATTTTATTAAAAGTGGCCACGAGAAACTTCAAGATTTTGCTTAGAAACTCATAACTCAGCTATCCAAGCTCATTACTTACAAGTTCTACCTTCCACCAAACAGTTGGACATAGGTCAGACGAATTCCTTGCCACGGAATAAAAAGTATTCCCTTTCCTCCACTATGGAATCATATGCTCATTATTTTCTTTCAGAGCCTCACTACCAGCACATTTAATGTCCACATTAATGTCAACATTCTGTTGCTGATTCCCTCAATAAATCCCAGTTCCTTCTGAGCCCTCACCAGCATTACCTTTGAAATTCCTAAATATACAAATAGTCTCTTCCAGGCAATTTAAACTTTTCTATTAAGACACTTAAAATTCTCCTTGCCTCTAATTTGTAAGCTAATTCCAAAACTACTTCCATATTTTAGGTGGTTGTTACAGTAGCACCTCCCTCTTCTGGTACCAAAATCTATTTTAATGACCCAGTGCTGCTATAACTGAAATACCACAAGTGGGTTACCCGTTTTTTTCTCCCTAATCACTTTATTGGGGGCTCATACAGCTCTTACCACAAATCATCCATCTATACATCCATTGTGTCAAGAACATTTGCACATATGTTGCCATCATCATTTTCAAAACATTTTCTTTCTACTTGAGTCTTGATATCAGCTCATTTTCCCCTCCCTCCCCCCACCCTCATAAACCCTTGATAATTTATAAATTATTTTTTCATATCTTACACAGACCAGTGTCTCCCTTCACCCACTTTCATTCATCCTCCAGGGAGGGGGTTATATGTGATTAGTTTCCCCTTTCTCGCTCCACCTTCCCCTTCCCCTCCTGGTATCACTACTCTCATTATTGGGGATTATCTGTCCTGATTCCCTGTGGCCCCAACTCTTATCTGTACCAGTGCACATGCTCTGGTCTAGCCAGCTCTGTAAAGTAGAATTGGGATCATGATAGTGAGGGGTGGCGGGGAGGAAGCAGTAATGAACTATAGGAAAGTTCAATGTTTTATTGGCGCTATGCTGCACCCTGACTGGCTTGTCTCTTCCTTGTATCCCTTCTGCCTACAGATGGGCTTTGGGTCTCTGCTCTGCACTCCCCCTCATTCACATTGATATGACGTTTTTGTTCTGGGTCTTTGATGCCTGATACCTGATCCCATCCATACTTCATGATCACACAGGCTGGTGCACTTCTTCCATGTGAATTTTATTGCTTCTCAGCTAGATGGCCACTTGTTTGTCTTCAAGCCTTTAAGACCCTAGACACTCTATCTTTTGATAGCCGGGCACCACCAACTTTCTTCACCACATTTGCTTATGTACCTGCTTTGTCTTCAGCGTTCATGTCAGGAAGATGAGCATAATGGAATGCCAGGTTATTAGAACAAAGTGTTCTTGTGTTGTGTGTGTACTTGAGTAGAGACCCAGTGTCTGTCTGCTACCTTGATACTTAACATATAAATATATGTACATAGATCTATTTTCCTATTGTTAAATATAAATATATTTATATATGTACATGCCTGTAATTAGGCCTCTATAAATGACCTTTGCTTCCTCGTTCTTCCCTCTATTTCTTTTTACTTTCCTCTTGTCCCACTATAATATATGGCCTTCATTCAGGTTTCAGTAATTCCTCTTGGTTACATTGTCCTTGATCAAGCCCTACCAGTTATCCTATACCCTCCTTACCACCGATTTTAGATCACTTGTTGTTCCCTTGTCCTTGGGTTTGTTAACACCCACACAAGTGGGTTACTTTAACAAATAGAACTTGATTTTCTCACAATTTAGGCAGCTAAATTCAGACTATTGGTTGGAGGGGAGGTTTTTCTCTGTGTGTGGGCTCTAGAGATATCCTTGTCTCTTTATCTACTGTTTTCTGGTTCTGATCCCCAGATATCTTGGCATTTTACCCCATCGTCTTTTCCTGTTCACTTGTTTAGTCTCTTTTTGTATCTCAGAAAGATTTAATCAAGATAGACCCTATATGAATTATTCTTCATGAACATAACAAAGTTAACAATTTCAAAATAGTATCCTAACGATAGTCATGGAGGTTAGTATTTACAACTCCTATTTTGTGGGCTCATAATGCAATCCTTAACAGAAGTCAAAGCACAAAGCTTAAAATATAAGAGTAAAAGGTATATGTGGAGAGGTGTACTGATACATAGTCATATTGAGTTAAATCAAAGTGTGTAACACAAGTAGCTGCATCATCAGGTAGTGATGGCATTTACAGATGAAATCTCAAAGCTCTTGTTCCAGCAATCATAAAACTAAAACCAAACCCACTGTCATTGAATTGATTCTGATTTATAGTGACCCTATAAGACAGAGAGGAATGGCTTCCTTGGGTTTCTGAGACTGTTCTTCTTTATGCGAGTCGCAACCTCACCCATCTTTCTCCTATCAAGTGGCCCGTGGATTTAGACCACGGACCTTGTGTTAGCAGCCCAACATGTAAGGAAATCATGACAACAAAAATGAAACAAAGACCTGATGGTCATCTGGTTGATTCTGACTCATCGCGACCTTCTAGGACAGGGTAGAAGTGCCTCTGTGGGTTTCTCAGACCTTTTAATTTTTTGTTTTAAATAATTTTACTAGCATATATTTCATCTATCATATGACTTAGCTGTTCAGTCATAAGATTTGTACAATGATCATCACAACAAATTTCAGAACATTTTCTTCTCATGCTCATTGATGTTAGCTCTCCCTTCCTCCCCCCACCGCCATCCTCCCGTGGCATGCTCCCAATCCAGCTACCCTCTCAATAGATCAACCTATTCTGGATCTCAAGTAGAGAAAATCATAGAAAACAAAACACCATCATACAAAATACATGACAAACAAGCAAACATTTCCAGCAACAATGACTAGACATAACAGAAAAATATCAAAGCAAAAGAAAAAAATATTAAAAATTGAAAAAACTTTAATGGGAAATATAATGAGAGGGTACCCCATTTTAACCTAATGACATCTACAATAATCCATTTTACGATGCTCTCTGTATGATAGCAAGGCCATTCCCATCCTTTGACAATGGTCAGAGGGAATTCAATGGAGACTTAATCCATGTGGGACCTGCGACTAGATTTTAGGTTTACACTGTCATCCATAGCCTTCTGCAAACCACATGTTCACAATTTAAGCTCTGATACCATTCCCTTCTTTGCATTTGGGCTTTATTATTTATAATCATTAGATCACACAAACTGGAATCCTTCTTCCATATGGACTTAATTGATACCTTACTAGGTGGCTGCTTGGTTTAAGGAAAACCTTTTAGGCTTAAGATGTTATTTTTTCTTATAGCCGGGCACCATCTGGTTTCATCACCACACTTTGCCGTAAACCCCATCTCTGCAGTTATTTCTTCATGAGGGCAAGCATTAAACAAGATCATCCCAGATTGACTCTTTACCGAAACCCGTAGCTTTCTCTGAGAGAAATCATAAGGATGGAAAAATTCCCACATGGTTATAGATAGAAAAATAGTTTCCTAACTTTCAAAGGGAGATTAAAGATAGTTTTTGGGTGCCACTTTCTAGGGAACTCTTCAACATTAAAGTCACGCTTTATTCATATTAAGAATAAGGAGGTTATCTCTAAGAACCAGAATGGATACTACAGCCATAAACTAATCTATTATGACCAGATGGTATTGGTAAATATGTGAAGGTCCACAAACCTAGCATATCTTGATTACAGCAACATGTTTGATAAATTCTTCTTCTAATACCAGTAAATAAGACAATCATAGATATACTAGGAAATACTGTAGTTAAATGGATTTTCAATTAATTGAATTTATGTATATAAAGAGTCTTGATGGATGATGGTCAAGAAAGAGAGATAGATGAAATCTGTCTTTGCTTTAATCCTTGCTCAACATACACATTAACAATTTGAACACATTTACAAATATGATAGGCATTTTTTATGACACAGGATTGTGTGGGATAACATTAAAAGAGCTATCTATAGTCTGGAAGTCTGGGCCAAATCTAAGAAGATGTGACTTAATACCCATAAATGTTAATTTATAGCATTCAGGCTAATAACAAAACAAAGCAAAAAACATTGTCCAACCACAGTATGGGGAAGCCTGCCTTTGCTGATGTCAGTGTTGAATTAGACAGGGAATTTTAGGTGAAGCACTTTTTATTGGCCCATAATCAGAAGGTGAAGCAATAGTAGGATGTGGTTTTCATAAAAGTTAATATAAGCTGAGGTTTATCTAGAGGAGCATGTTAGGTTGATGAGAAGTCTGAATAAGTATATTGTATAAGAAACCACCGAAGGAACAAAAGACCTTGTCATATCTTGGTTAAAGAAAGGTGATGTACACAATGTCACTGCACTGAATGTGTGGAGGCAAATGCTACATATGAGGATAGTTACTACCATTTAAAAAAATCAATGCTAGTTTTCAATAGTTGAGGTGTATTTATAAAGGAAAGGGAGAGGTTATAGTTTCAAAGACTTAAGGGAGGAGAATGATGACTAACTGGCTGGAGTTATAAGGAGACACATTTTAGTTGCGTATAATGGAACACTATAGTTGAAAAATAAATTGGCTGCTATGATAAATTATTAGTTTCCCCTATTTATCCAATCAAGGATTGGATCATCCCATGGTGCCATGGTCTAGAAGGGGATTTCAGGATGAGCGTGGACCAATCCTCAGGATTGATTACAGAACTTGTATAACTTGGCATGATCATGAAAATGTCATGGGACAAGGTAATGTTCCATTCTCTTCCACGCGAGGTTGACATTAGTTAGAGCCCACTCAATGGCAACTAACAACAACAACAACATAACTGCATGAAAAGTGAGGCTCCAGCCTAACAGATTAGCCTAACTACATTCTTTCTTGATATTAAGATATAAATTCATGCATACATATCATGTTATTCATACATAAGATCATATTTGATAGGAAATATGCTCTTCAATGATACTGTTTAAAGAATATTTAAATATGGATACCTACTTAATCCCCATCCAGTTAAACACTAGAGCATTGACAGGATTTTAGAAGCACCACCCCTGTTCTATACCCTTTCCTAACCGCGTTTCACCCTCCTCCTACTGGAGAGAACCGACCCCTCTGCAGACTAGGGTGAGGTTCTCTGGCTTGCCTTTCCAAATAGTTTTACCATCTATTGTGTCTCCTTAAATCACCCGGTTTAGTTTTGCTGCCTGCCTTGAATGCTATGTCGATCACATACTGTTTGCTACATCCTTCGTTAGCTCATTATGCTTATGAGATTCCTCCCTGTTGATACATGCACACAGCTGTAATTCATTCATGTTCAATGGATCACAGTGTTCCCTGGTGTGTAGATGCCACGATTTATTCTTTTGACTGTTGATGGATATTTGGGCTGTTTCCAGCTTTTCATTTTTACTGATGCTACTGTGAAGACCCTTCACATGCATGACTTACGGTGCACGTGTGCAGAAATTCCCCAAGAAGGTCTACCTGGGAGTGAAAATCCTGGGTTGTAGGATATCCCTAGCTCCCAATTTACAAAAGACTGCCAAATGAGTCCTCAATCTGAATGCACCAGTTCACACAGCCACCAACAGTGGAGGATAGCTCTCCTGGCTCTGTGTCTTTGTCTGGTTCAGGCTGCCTCTTTACCAAAGAATTTGAGAAAGTAGCGGAGTTGTCAACATGGCTGTGATACCTCTTCATAAAGTGGGAAAATGTACTTAAACTGCAGCAAGACAAATTTAACTTCCAAATCAATTTAGGCTCCTCTTCTTTTGAATTGAGCAGCGTAATAGACAGACTGCCAATTAGGCTCTCAAGCACCCAGAGGATTGGAGATGCTATATGTCCTCTGGTTAACTGCCTCTGTCCTCACTTTGCCTCTTAGCCCTAGGCTTGCAAGGTTTATGAGGTTTATGAGGTGCTGCTCCCTAAACACTGACTGCCTTGTCTTATACACGAAGTCATTTTGTCAAAGCTATCACCATTTCCAAGGAGGACACCTCAAAAGAAGGTATAATTTACAAAATTTTGTCAATGTTACAAGTTGGTAAATTTTACTAAATTGAATTGAAATTAATTTCCCTGGAGAGGATGCTGTGGGCCAGATGGCAAGGTGTAGGCTTGGGCTCTGGAGGTGACAGCCTAAACGGAAACCCAGCCTGCCCACCCCTCTGCTGTAACCTCAGAGTGGAAAGCAGCGGTGAGTCATAGAACTCTCCTTTTCTGTGCCGGAGCCCTGGGTTCCAAGTCTTGGCCAATGCGCTTCATGTGTTGCCATCACTCATCTGCCAGTGTGCTGCTGTATTCTTCCGCTGCTTCTGCACCGCTGGGATGCGCCACAGTGGCAGCAGAGTTTCTCGACTAAGGCGAAGGAGAAGCCTGGCAACCTCTTTCTGCACATTAGCCAATTGACTTCCTCCCGGCATCCCTACAACCCAATCCATAACCCATCTTGGGGATGGATGGCACAGGACTGACTGCCCAGATTTCGTTTCCTTGCTGTGAATTTGGGATTGATCTGACAGCACACAATGACAGCAATACACCTTGAACAAGTTGCTTGATGTCACTGCGCTTGGTTGTCCTACCTGTGAAATGGAGAGAGTCACAGGGCCTGCTGGGTGTGTGTGTGTTCGTCGGGACAGGGAGCGGCAAGTGCCGCGAGATCAGTCAGCTCGGATGCTAAGCTCAGCTCCTGCCATTTCGTATCCAATGTAGACTCTTGGTCCCTGAAGCAATATTTCCACAGTGACTGTTAGAAGCATGGATTGTCTTAGGCAGATGAAGGGCTTTGTTTCACCTCAATCCTTTCTGCCTCTGACAATTTTCAGAAACAACCTCAGTAAGTTCAGATCTTTCTCTTCATCGAACCAGAAGTGAAGGCTAAACCAGGTTTTTTTTTCCCCTCTCAGAAAAGAACTTAATCTCCTAAATAGGGTGATTTTACCTTTTCCTTTAAATACCTCTAAACTCAGGAGGGGGAAGCACGGGGCACATTATCCATCAGGATGAAGCACCAGGCAGCGCTGCCGAGTTTCATTGACTTTATGATTGTCCTCTGAGCTAGAGGCTCCCCAGCCCCCTTTCCCAGAGCACGTTAGCAGGGATATTTTTCTTTAAATGGCCTCATTTCATTTGCATTTTTCAGCTTTCACAGCAGTGGTAGGAGCCGTTTTAAATGGTTCCAAGAAGGCGGCTGCCATTCCGCCAAACGCTGGTGCTGCGCGCTGGAAGCTTGGGAAATGGAGCGTCAGCCTTGCTCATCTGCGGTGGAGGAAGCGTCGCCTTCCTCTTCCTCGCGGTGCGGGGTGCCCCTCGCCCCGGGTTGATGGGCTCATCTAGCCCCAGGCATTCTCTAGCAATGATTCCTTCTCCCCAAGAAAACAAAATAGCACCTTTATCCCCCCTACCTCGGCCCTGAGCCCCCCTTTTTTAATAAGACATTTTCTCGTTTAGACCGGGCTGGTGAAGGGAGAGGAGGAATGGAGAGATTTTCTCGGATTTCATTTCGGACGCCTTTTTGACAATGGTGAGAGCAGCCGAAAATGAGAGCGGGGTGACCAGCCCCCGGCGGGGGTCTGCGTGGAAAGCTAGCCCAAGACAGCAGCGCTCTTTAAAATTCCATCACAAGATTGTGGAGAAGGTGCCGAGGGTGAAGAAGCTCTGCTTTACAGGGTTGGCGAATGGGAGACCACCAAATAGCATCATCTCCAGGAGGCTTCGTGAGCTCACTGCATTTACCCCAGGGACCTTGCTGTGCCGAGCCCCACCCTGCAGTGAAATGCCCGGCCCGGGGCCCACGGGTCTGGATGGTTCTGGAGCTGGGCAGCCAGGCTGAGGGCAGAAAGGATGGAGCCAAAGCTCTTTGCAAAAGGAACAAACATGACCAGGGCAAGCGATTTTGCAGTTTAAACAAAGGCGTCAGTGCGGAATCCTGGCTATTGTCTGAGAGCACTGTCTGTTAGATTGTCATCCTGGAAGCGAGACCACTGCTATTACAAATACCAACAGGATCAACCATACGGGACACATTTCAGTGTCGCTTCCAGACTTTCGCAGGCTAGGATGAGAGGCCTGGTGGTGTACTTCCAGAAATCAACCAAATGAAAACACAGGTGGGTCCAAACCGAGTATTGTCCCATATGCTGCTGGGAGGCTCTTGACATAACAGTGTCCACACAGTGGATTCCAACCTACCAAAGATCATGACGGTGCTTTGTTCTCTTGTACGTCAAATGTTCTAGGCTGGAGCACACTCACCGCAAACCAACAACAACTTGTTAGCACGTGTGAGTTGTGAAGGTTGATGATAGTCTTCAGCAGCACAAGTGGAACGTTCCTATGTTTTGTCTATCATACATACATGGTTTTCGCCTTACTAATGATCAATGTGACTCGTGGTTACAAATTGGTTGTTTAAAACCGAGAACAGATTTATTTGAAAATGGCCATTGAACAAGGTGGTCAAGTTTCTTGGCCTTCCCACAAAAGCTATTTTAGCTGAGTTTTAACGAGATGTGAAAGACAGGAATTCTTGTGGGGAGGGAAGAACTCACTCAAAAACTCACTGCCATCAAGTCCATTACAACTCACAGTGACTCTCTAGGACAGAGTAGACCTGTCCCTGTGAATTTCTAAGACTATCACTCCTTACAGGAGTAGAAGGCTCATCACTCTCCAACAGAGCATTTGATAGTTCGATGTGTAACCACTAAGCCACCAGATTCCCTTTGAGAGAAGAAGAGGTTGATAATTTTCCATTCACTTCTGGATCTTAAGTCAAGCTCTGCCAACATTTTGGAACCTAGATCTTTTTTGGCATCTTGCTTTTCTGCCTCTCTCTCTCCGGGTCGTTAGGGCCTCATGCTGCCCCCAAGGTGACTAAGGATGATTTCAAGAGATTTTTTCCTTTGGTGAAAGGTTGTATCATCTGAGATTCTACCTCTTGAGATTGCGTGATTCATGGACAGACCTGAGGAAGAAGAGGATTAGAAAGCATCTGATTCACTTCCCAGTGATTCCGAGTCTGTGTCATTCTTTGGAATGCCTGAGCTTGCCTTTGCTAAGGTGACTTGATGCCTAGGGTCTTCTCACTAGGGTGCCCTGTCGAGTTTTCAGTTCTACAGTTTTGAAGGCTACGCATCCTCAAGGGGTCCAAGTAACACAATAGCTGAGTATGGGACAGATAGGCCACAAAAGATTTCTTAAAGTGTTATAAAAGAATAGATGTTATTTTGAAGACTAAGTTACATCTGCTTCAAGCCATGACATTTTAAATGGCCTCATAGGCCTGGGAAGCTGGACAGTGAAGAAAGAAGGCCAAAGACGACCCAAACCTAGAAACCGTCAATGGTGCTGCTGAAGATTGGCGATTCTGGCATGGACTGCTGGAACCTGGACTTCAGAGTGAGCACATCTCTCGGAGAAGAGGTACAGCCAGAACACTTGTTAGAAATGAGGATGGTAACACATTGTCTCATCTACTTTGGTAATATTTTCAGGAGGGACCAGACCCTGGAGAAGGACGTCATGATGTGTAGTAGAGGCGAGGGTCAGTGTAAATGAAGACCCTCAATGAGAGGAACCGTTACAGTGATGGTGACAATGGGCTCATACATAGTAAAGACGGAGGGGATGGGGCAGGACTGCACCGGGTTTCGTTCAGATGTATGTAGAGTTGCTGTGAGTCAGAACTGACTCAATGGCACCTAACAATATACACCTTTCATGCTGCAAATATGTTTTCTCTGGTGACCTATAGATATCTTCACCCTGTCTCCCCCCATATACACCTGTGCTTCCCTTCCCCTACCTAAGCTTTTATCAATATCTTCAGGAACTTCCACCACACGCCAGCAAATCCATAACCTCAGACTTTCCATTGACTGCTTTCTTCATCATGAGTATCTGTTTTCCCCATGGTCTTCTTTGGGAGAGCATGGTCATTCACTCCCCACCCCCACCTCCACCGCCCCCTCCACTTCCATCCCAACCAGGGTCAATGGGTCGCACTGGCAAATCTCTGATCCCAGCATGAGTACCCCAAGATGTTCCTTTAAACATCTGTTTCTTTACGCCTCATGCTTCTAAACCTTGCCCAACAAAGGCAGGCAGGCAACATAAATGTGGAAAGTAAGCTGTGGAGGGGCAGGGGCGACCTGGAGCCTAAGTGATACTCTGAGAAGGACACAGTGCCTCCACCTGAGGACACTCTTAAAGGCCACACGTGCTGTACTGTAAGTGACTCTCCACGGACTCTCCTGCCAGCACTGAGAAGGGAGAAGACGCCAGTGTTGCTGGATTTGGATAGTTTTGAAGAGAAGGCTTCCCAAGGATCCAGACTTTCTTATCAATGCCCCCTCCCTTCTTTTAAATGCTGGGAAGTAATTAATCATGGAACAACAAAAACATCGTGGCAGCCAGACATAACACGATTAGGGTCTAATTATCAGGCCCACGGGCCTCTTTTTATCATTTCTAGGTTGTATTTCCTTATGATCATATCATAGTTTCTTAGACATTCTTCCCTGCTTATTAAAGACATGACCATGTAGTTTGCAGCCCTTTCCTCCATCTCGACCATCTCTCATTCAGGTTACCTCCGCCCCACCCACATCCTGACTTCATACTTGTGATGAGTTCTCTTCCACTTGACTGGAGCCATTAGCTTGGATGACCCACTAAAGATCCTGTCATTTCCCAGAACTTGTTGTTGTTGTTTGTAAGGAGACATTAAATTGTTATGTTTTAATTTAGGACCATAATCTCTGACCTTCATACTTCCTTTGAGAAATAGAATGCTCCCAGACCATTGGCCTTCCTACATCGTCTGCTTCTCTATAAGTCCAGCTTCTTCATTTCCTCTCCAGGTTTATTTTACTTCCAGCTATGCCTTGCCAATCTCTCTCTTTCTCTCTCTCTCTCTCTCTCTCTCTCTTCTACTGACTTTCTTTCATTGTTGGCTGGCAAAATCCCAATAAATCCCAAGCCTGGTTCTAGTTAACAGCCTCCTGCACCTGGGCTGCTGAGCATCGTAGAGAAACCCACACAGATGTTCTGCAGATTGATTTCACCACCACTGCATTATTGCGAGACTCTCTAGGGCTCAGCCTTTTCACGGCTGCCCTGTAGGCATTCTGTATTTCCTGAGTCACTGCTCGCTCTTTTTCGTGCCTCCTTTACTCTCCCCGGACACCTGACCTCCACAAGTTCAGCGTAGGCCACCATGTCCTTCGTCACAGCACTCCTTGAGCTCTCTGCAGTAGTCCGTACTGTGGGTCCTCCCCTGTGTATTGGAAGCTCATCCTGGGCCACAGCGGAAGTCAAAGATGGAACCAAACTCCCCTTTCCCCCTACCACCATCAAGCCTACAAATTTACCAATATCCACCTCCATGCCTCCTTCCCTCTGTTATTATGAAAGAACAACACCGCCTGCCCTCCCTTGCCCCCCATGGGCTGATTCCTACACTTCTATCGTGGGAACTTGCTCACCCCTGCTCCTTTGGGACTTTCCTTGTTTAATTTCCTACCTTCCTTTCTTGGGTATTCACCCTGTCACTCTCTCTTCTGACCTTGCCCTATGAGCATCTGAGCACGCTCAAGTCTACCATCCTGAATCTCCAATTCCTGTCTGCCTCCTGCCATCATACTTTGCTGCCACAGCTTTCTCTTTAGAGAGACCTATTTTTCTGCTTCTTCACTTCCCATTGAGGATTCTATTCCACCCACTGTCATCTGGCTTCTGCCCTTATCACTCTATTGAAACTGCTCTCAGCAAGGTCACTGATGACTGTTTTATTGCTGAATCCAAAGGAAACGTTTAAGTCATTATCTTCCCTGATCTCTCTGCAGTCGCTGATGCTGTTGGTCCTTCCCAGAGTACTGGAAGCTCTTTTCCTGGGCCTCCAGGACAGGTGCAGAAGTTGGATTCCCCTGCCTCCCGCTTCAGGCTCCTTTGTAGGAGTCTTGTTATTTGCTCACCCCAGTTTCTGTCCTAGGCTCTCTCCAGACTCATTCTTTCATGATCAGCATGGCTGGGGAGACTGCAGGAAGAGGCAGATGAAGGGTTTGTGATAAATGACAGGAGAAATGAACTTGGATAGTGGTGCCAAGAGATGGAAACTCAAAAAATTAGCAATGAAGAATTTAACCTTGCTACATTTGCCCACAGGTTAGCAAGCATTGGGTCTAGATAGTATTGGAATTTTCAGAGGAGCTTTGGTGGTGTAGGGGTTACGCATTGGGCTATGATTCTAAAGGCCCACAGTTCAACTCCATCAGTCCCTCCACGGGAGATAGATGGGCTTTCTACTCCCATAAATAATGACACTCTCCAAAACTCACAGGAGTAGTTCTACCCAGTCCTATGGGGTTACTACTAATGGGCATCAACTTGGTGATTGTGAGTTTGGTTTTGGGTTTGTGAATCTTCCTTGGCCCAGGAGAAACTGTATAGAGGAGTGAGAGCCGGAGTCCTGTACCCTGGCAGAGCTCTGCTATAAATGAGAGAACTCAGTGCCAGGAGACTGGAGGCCAAACTAACATTGTTTAGAAACAGCTTCTCTGAGTTTTGGGTTCAAGCAATAGAAAGAGGATAAAAATGGAAAATGATTGCTAGCCATAAGTCAGATTATGCCTTCCTTTCATGATTTTGGTGATTCTGAACTCTCACACTTGTTCCTCAAAAATTCTAAAATATTTTATATTTATAGGTTGCAAAATATGGTGTATCTATTTTTAAAGTTTATCCCCTACAAAAAGTAGAGAACAGCCCTTGGGGGGATAATAATGACATCATTTATGCTGTGCTTTTTTGTCGTTAAAATTGTGTCACCATTCTGACCCCTGATGGGATTTATGGTGGCTTAGATCTTGGTTGGAAAAATGAGTTTCTGGCAGCAGACAGGAGGGAAAAGGTCTCAGACTTGGAACACATTATTTTAGTGAAATAGGGAGAAAATTCACTTGATCTTTTCTTTTTTTAAGCTGTAAAATCTGACTACCCATATTCTTTGGCTGGTCTGCCTCCTGATCTCACTGCGATATCTCACATGGGACACTAAGTGCTTCTGTTTTGAACACACACATTTTAGTGCAAGCCTCCTTGTTCTGCTGATCTGCTTTGTGACTGGTCACTAGGCCAGCTCCTTACATACCTCACTCTTTTTTCCCCTCTAGTCTTTGACAGGTAGGAGAAGGGTTCACATATTAAACATGAAAAAAAAGTGAGCCTAAATGGGTGGACTCCCATTGCCAGTGGCACACAGATACAATGCCATCATGCTTGGAATTCAGGTCTGCTGAACTCCAGCACAGAGTGCCTCATAGGAGTTGGGCAGGCATTCATCTGGCGCTAGAGGAAAACAGTCATTAAGGTCCTGGTCTTGTCTCTCTAAAGATCTTACAGCCAAATCAGAGGGATTGACCAGTATCTTCTTACCAAAGTGCTGGTCTGGGGCAAGAGTCAGTGAGCTGAAGACTTGAGTTAAATGCACAGCTGGTTGTAAAGACTGTAAAGCTCACCAAAGAGTTGCCACCAGCAGCTTAGTTTTGATATTCAGCACCAGTACTTTTGAAAGTACCATGAACTGTTCAAAGAACAAACAAATCTGTCTCAGAAGTAGGCCAGAGTGCTCCTTAGAATCAAGGGCGGCTAGACTTTATCTTACACACTTTGCTATAATGTCAGGAAAGACCAGTTCCCGGAGGACATCATGCGTGGAAAGGTAAAGGGGCAGTGAAAAAGAGGAAGGTCCTTAAAGAGATGGATTGACACAGTGCAGCCATGGGCTCAACGAGAGGAACAATTGTGAGCATGGCACAGGACCATGCAGTGTTTTGTCCTGTTGTGCAGAATGTCACTATAGGTCGGAGCCAACTCGATGGCACCTAACTTTTAATCACCATTAGAGACCCTTGGATTGGAAGCTTCTTGTCCACCCATTGTCACCAAACCCAATCTCACTCATACAATATGGAGATGGAAGACAATATTGTGATTTAATTCCCTAGGTCTGAAGTTGAGAACCTAACATTTATTGACATGGTAATGCCTTGGGTTTGATCCACAAGGTCAGCTGTTCTATACGACTCCCTAGGAGGAAGATGGGGCTTTCTACTTGAGTAAAGATTTACAGCCTTGGAAACTCACCAGGACAGTTCCATATTTCCCTATAAGGTCGACTCAAGGCAGTGAGTTTTTGAGGTTATTACATCAGAGATATCACAGCTTTAACATGATCATTTTAATACCTTTGTTTAGAGATGGAGATGCAGACACTCTTGGCTCAGCTTCCCTGGGCACTGCAGGGTTAAGAGTGAATCCAGAATTCAGATCCAGGTCTGTCTGACTCTAAAGGCTTCCCTCACCCCCACCCCAGCTCAAGGGCTCTGCTTTATGTCTTGATCAGATGAGGATCATTTCATGTTGGCAGCACTTTTAGCATATGCCAGGGTCTTCTGCTGTCAAGTTCCCGGAAATCCGAAAGGCCCAGCTCTCTCTTGGAGTCAGGGCCCCGAAGCTCCATTTCACAGCTGAGTAAATTGAAGTGTGCAATGATTAGTGACTTGCCAGCGGCCACTAAACTCATAAAAGGAGAGACAGAAGGAGAGCACAAATCTTTTTACCCCATTAACTTTTAAGTAGATAGTCTCTTTAAATTAAAAATGAAAACAAGAAGCAGACCAAACACAAAACAGCAAAACAAGACTCTGGAGGCCTCCAGGGGGGCAGTCACCACTCTCAGCAACATCATTCATTGACTTATTATAACAAGAGTTCAGAGAAGGGTGATTGTCCTCATCTATAAAAGGACAGCTGAGACTCAGCGAGGCTGAGTGATGGGCCCAACACCGAACAGTAAATCACAGGACTGCTCTATTCCCAAACTTTTGGCCAACGAGTTGATTCTGACTCCTAGTGATCTTATGTATTTAGGTTTTCTGAGACTGTAAATCTTTTTTTATTCTAATTTAATAAATAATTTTTTGGGGGCTCTTACAGCTTTTATAATAATCCATACATCCATCGTGTCAAGCACATTTATGCATATGCTGCCATCATCCTTTTCAAAACATTGTCTTTCTACTTGAGTCCTTGATCTCAGGTCCTCATTTGTTCCTCCCTCCTCCACCCTCCCACCTCATAAAACCTTGATAAATGATCAATTATTATTATTTTAATATTTTATACCATCTGCTGTCTCCCTTCACCCACATTTTTGTTGTTTGTCATCCTGGGAGTGGAGGGAAAGTGTGACATGTCACTCATTGTGATCGGTTCCCCCTTCCCCCCACCTTCCCCCTACTTTCATGGTATCGCTACTTCCATGATTGTTCCTGAGGGGTTTATCTGTACTGGATTCCATGTGTTAATAGCTCTTATCTGTACCAGTATATGTGCTCTGGTCTAGCCAGATTTTTAAGGTAGAGCTGGGGTCGTGATAGTGGAGGAAAGGAAGCATTAAAGAGCTAGAGGAATATGACAAAATAATAATAATTTATAAATTATCAAGGGTTCATGGGGGAGAGGGAAGTGGGGAGAGAGGAAAAAATGAGGAGCTGATACCAAGGGCTCAAGTAGAAGGCGAATGTTTTGAGATTGATGTGGGAAATAAATGTACAAAAGTGCTTGACACAATGTACGTACGTATGTATGTATGTATTGTGATAAGAGTTGTATAAATGATTAAAAAATGTTTAAAATAAAGAGCTAGAGGAATGTATATTTTGTCCATGCTATACAGAACCCTTGCTGGTTCATCCCTTCCTCGTGATCTTTCTGTGAGGGGATAAGACTATAAATCTTTTTCTTTCTTTTTTTGCTATAAATCTTTAGGGGCGAAGATGGTGACCCAGCTGGACCGCAGAATGAGCATCATAAAGATAAGTAGGCACAGACCCACATGGTTTTGAGGGGCTGGGGGCTTTTGGCTTACCTCAGTGGAGGCTGGCTGGGTTTTGACCTTGGCCCCACCACTGTCTCTGCCGGAACCTGGACCATTTGGAGCCTGTAGGGCAGCTTGGTCTCAACACAGTCACAGTTTGTCACCACCTACCTCGAGGCAGGACTGGACTCTTGCAGCTCCACGGGAAGGTATGGGGGTTCAGCTATATTGTTGCTCTTCTTTCCATCTCTTCTCTCTGTCCCCCCCTCGGTCTTGGAGGGGTACCCAGGGGCATTTTCTCAACAGAGCTACAGCTTGCCACTGCCTCCTCAGGGCAGGGACTAAACCCTTGCAGTTCCACTGGCAGGGATTGGGCCTCAGCTACATTGTTGCTTTTGTTTCCGTCTCTACACTATATCCCCCCTACCCCCTCAGCAAGCTTGCTTTCTAAATTTTTTCTCCTCTTTGTCTCTTGTTCTCTTACACTCCACTGCTGACCTCCAGACCACTCCCCTTAGCCTAGGGCATTTACACCTGCGTCACACCCAGCTAGGTGAGCTCCACCCTGAGTAGCTAGCCAAAGGCCAGCTGACCTCCACCAGGGGATACTCTGCTCAACTTCTTACAGGGGAATTCCTGCCTGTGTGCCTGGGTTCCTAAGGTAGCTCGGCCAGCACTCATCAAGCTGCAGGAACCTCTGCCCAACCTCCGCAATGCCAAAGCAGGCAACCCACCAGCCTTCTGGGTCACATGATAGTTAAATTATCCAACTGTGAGGAAAAGGAGAAAATCATGAGCGCAGCTAGGGAACACCAAGCAATCACATATAAAGTTTCCCAAATAAGAATATGCTCAGCCCTATCAGCAGAAACTATGAAGAGGAGGAGAGAATGGAATAACATATTCCAAAAAATGAAGGAAAACAATGCAAACCCAAGAATACTCTACCCAGCCAAATATCGATCAAGATAGATGGAGAAGTAAGAGTCTTCCCAGATGAGGAAAACTTCAAAGAATACATTAGAAGAAACTCAGCCCTACAAAAGTTCCTTGCTAACCCAATATGGGGATAAGAACAGCACTCACCAAGCATAAATAAGAGACTGCCACATAGAACAACCTCACCCAGAGGGCAAAAAAGAAGAGAAAACAAACTTCAAGATAGCATTGACTTAAGTTTGGAAAGAATTCAAAGTCTGCTGAGGTAATTTTAAAAAAAAATGCAAAAGGGGCATAGGGAAAAAGCTACGGTATACAAACATTCCTGGGGTGAGGACCAAGTAATATGGCAGGGACCAGACCAAATACAGGGATACACATGGTAGACAACTAAAAAGGAGGTGGGGAAAGGAAAAATATAATAATAAAAAAGAAATGGGTAGCGGGGGCACAAGGCACTAACCTACCCAAGGGCAGGGTATTGTTTAAATCTCCACAGGGAAAGAGGGACCAGACTTCAACCCAGTGCTCAAAGATGTGAATGAAACATGCTGTCGTGGAGTTAGGAACCAGTGGAGAGGTCTGGGGGTCCAGCCCCAAGCCCAACTACTAAGTGGACACCTGCACCTCCCCTCAGAAGAATATATTTCAAAGGACGGCACTGAATCTACAGCTCTGGGAGAGGGATATATCTGATTGGAGTACACGAGAGCAGATGAAGGGGGAGGAGCAGAGAGTGGAGCATATCCTGGCCCACCAGGCCTTGAGGATGATGTTCCTAATTAGAGCAGCCAGTCAACATAGAGGGCCACATGGCCGGCCCCACTATGAGACATGATGCCCCTCACTGACCCATAGCCCTGTAGGGGACAACACCAGAGACACAGTATGGGAATTGCACCTGATCTGATCCCGCCACACCGAGGCAAAACGCTAAGGGGGTGCAACAGAATAGCAAGGGAATGGAGTGGCGAGGTCGCCATGGAATGCTGAAGGTGGACTTTGGGGCCAGGGCGTGGTGCCCCAACAGACTGGACTGTAAAACACTCCTAAAGACCAACAAACGTCCTTGAAGTAATTACAAGCTTTTCTTTCTTGTTGTGTCTTGTTTTGTTCTTTGTCAGTGGTTTGTTGTTGTTGTTTTGTTGTATATTGTTGCTTAGTTTTGCTCTGTCTTGTTTTTGTGCATGTTATTATCTCCACAGGTCTGTCTAAATAAGATAGGCTGGATGAACAATGGGAGGGGAAAACAATGGGACCTAGAGTTCTGCAGGGACATAGAAGAGGGGGAAGCGGGTGGGGGTGGGGGGGAGGTAGTGGTGTTAATAAACCCAGGAACAAGGAAACAACAAGTGATTCAAATCAGTGATAAGGAGGGTGTGGGAGGCCTGGTTGGGCATGATCAAGGGTAATGTAATCCAGAGGAATTGCTTAAACCCAGGTGGGGACTAAGCATGATAGTGGGACAGGAGGAAAGTCAAAGGAAATAGAGAAAGAGCTGGGAGGCAAAGGGAATTTATAGAGATCTAGATAAAGGCAAGTACATATACAAATATTTTATATATGAGGATGGGGAAATAGATCTATGTACATATATTTATAGGTTTAGTATTAAGGTAGCAGAAGGGCATTGGGCCTTCCCTCAAGCACTCCCTCAATGCAACAATACTTCTTTTCTATTAAATTGGCATTCTATGACTCTCACCTTCCCAACACAACTGCTGAAGACAAAGAGGGTGAACAATCAAATGTGGTGAAGAAAGCTGATCGTGCCCGGCTTTCGAAAGATAGAGTGTCTAGGGTCTTAAACACTTGAAGGTAAACAAGCGGCCATCTGGCTCAGAAGCGACACAGTCCACATGGAAGAAGCACACCAGCCTGTGTGATCACAAGGTGCCAAAGGGATCAGTTGCCAGGCATCAAAGAACAAAAAACCATATCATTGTGTGTTCACCTCCCTGATACAACCGCTGAAGACAAATGGGTGCATAAGCAAATGTGGCGAAAAAAGCTGATGGTGCCCGGCTATCAAAAGATATAGCATTTGGGGGTCTTAAAGGCTTGAAGGTAAACAAGCGGCCATCTAACTCAGAAGCAACAAAACCCACATGGAAGAAGCACACCAGCCTGTGCTATCACAAGGTGTTGAAGGGATCAGGAATCATCAGAACAAAAAATCTTACCATAATGAATGAGCGGGGGGGAGGGGGTGATGCGGAGTGGAGACCCAAAACCCATTTGTAGGCCACTGGACATCCCCTTATCGGGAGGAGACAGGCCAGTCAGGGTGCAATGTAGCAATGATGAAACCTACAACTTTCCTCTAGTTTCTAAATGCTTACTCACCCCCCACCCCACTCCACTCTCTTGATCCCAATTCTACCTTACAAATCTGGCTGGACCAGAGGATGCACACTGGTGACGATGGGAACTGGAAACACAGGGAATCCAGGACAGATGATCCCTTCAGGACCAGGGGTGTGAGTGGCCATACTGGGAGGGGATAGGGAGGGTGGGCTGGAAAGGATGAACCAATTTTAAGGATCTACATGTGACCTCCCTGGGGAAGAGACAACAGAAAAGTGGGTGAAGGGAGTCGTCGGACAGGGCTAGATATGACAAACTAATAATTTATAAATTATCAACCATTCATGAGGGAGGAGGAAGTGGGGAGGGAGGGGAAATGAGGAGCTGATGCCAGGAGCTTAAGTGGAGAGCAAATGTTTTGAGAATGATGAGGGCAATGAATATACAAATGTGCTTTACACAATTGATGTATGTATGGATCGTGAAAAGGATCCACATGTGACCTCCTCCCTGGGAGATGGACGGCAGAGAAGGGGGGGAGGGGAGACT
Source organism: Tenrec ecaudatus (assembly GCF_050624435.1). NCBI lineage: Eukaryota > Metazoa > Chordata > Mammalia > Afrosoricida > Tenrecidae > Tenrec > Tenrec ecaudatus. The sequence continues at coordinate 228,422,714 of NC_134530.1, read as the reverse complement.
CCGGATAGGGCAAGATATGACAAAATAACAATCTGTGGATTATCAAGGGCTCATGAGGGAGGGGGGAGAGGGGAGGGAGGGGGAAAACAAAGAGGACCTGATCCAGAGGGCTTAAGTGGAGAGCAAATGCTTTGAGAGTGATTAGGGAAAAGAATGTACGGGTGTGCTTTATACAATTGATGAATGTATATGTGTGGATTGTGATAAGAGTTGTATGAGTCCCTAATAAAATGTAAAAAAAGAAAAGAAAAAAAAAGAAAATGATTAGGGCAAAGAATGTACAGATGTGCTGTACACAATTGATGTGTGTATATGCATGGATTGTGATAAGAGTTGTATGAGCCCCTAATAAAATGTTTAAAAAAAAGTTATATGAGCCCCTAATAAAATGATTTTTAAAAATCTTTGTGGGCAAAGACAACCTCATTTTTCTCCTAAGGTGCAACTGATAAATTTGAACTACGGAACTTACAGTTAGAAGAGCAATGCCTAACCTTCCACACAAGCACAGTATCCCATAATTTTCATGTCTTGCATGAGTTGGAATAAACGGTCAAGTATAATTCACTTCAAAAAGAAAAAAAAAATCAATGCCTCCCCTGTCTCCCCATGGGCCCCTCTCGCCACCACCCCACCAACTTCTCACCTCTCTTTTCATAGTCAGGTAAACCTCTTGATAGATGAATCTCCCTAAACAATCAGTTTCCTTCTCCCTTACTTTATGGTTCCCTGAGCTCACCATCACCACCTGTATTTCTCTTTACTTCTACTTTAAAAAAATGGCTTTTGTCGAACTGCTTCTGGTGATCTTGGTGCTAAATCCATCCACTGAGTTTTTGATATGTGTTTCTCTTTTTACAAGTTCTCTGTTCTGGAAAACATCCTCCTGGATTGCCAGTCTCATTTCTTCTCTCGCTCCCACTGCTCCTCTCGCTCTCTGTGCAGACTTCTCGTCTTCTGTCTCTGAGTCTCTATGTCCTCTCCCTTATGTTCATTTGTGCAACCAACATGTGTTGAACGTTTCTCACTGGCCAGGCTCTGTGCTGGGCACCAGGGATCTGAGGCAAGTGAGCGATGACCCAGTTGTCTGAAGTGGGAGAAGTCCCTGGTGATCTTGGCTGGCCCTGTTGATGGGCCAGCCTCATTTCTTCCCATGCCTTGAGTTCTGTTTGACTGTGTCCTCTGAATCTGCCCTTTTGCTTGCTTGGCTCTTTCTCCTTCACCAAATTGTGATGCAGACATCATCTCTAATGGAAAAGTTCTTTCTTAGTTTCAAGAGTAGACCTTCAGGAACCTCACTTAATCAGAACTTATGCCTGACTTTCATCTCCATTCTGTCTACTCCTGGAGGGCTGGGGCCTGGACTTGGGCCTCTTGATTTCCGCAGGGTTGATTGCATTCCTTGATACCCAGCTCTTTGTGGGGTGAATGAATCAAACGTGTCATCATCATTTCCTACCTCGTTCCATCATTTCCTACCTCGTTCCTGCAGTGTTCACTGGAGTCCCTGGTTGTTTGTGCTGAGTGCATGTTCTAGTCATCTGGGGCAAAAGAAAGCCCAGGCCTGGCTACTATCCATTTCAATTGAAATAGATTATCTGGTGGTGAAGCCCAGACGTGTGCATTTTTAACATTTCCCCAGGTGATTGTGACGAAGAGTGCCCAATGGAAATAATCATGTGCAGGACAATGCTTTGCACACAGTGCCAATATTCAGAGTCAAAGTAGCCCGTCCAGTTTCTAAGCACTGCGTGTACCCACAAATGGAAATAAAATTTCTCTCTAGAAAGAATGGCTCAAAATTGGTGTTAATTTGTGTTTGTTGTTGTCGGGCGCCCTTGAGTCTCAAAGGCCGCTCCACTGTTTCACTCCCTTTTTACAAAATAAGTAAAGTTTCAAATGCCTGAACTTGTCGATTTGTGTAACCAAGAAACACATGGTTTTTGTGTCAACTTCGGGAGCAACAGCAGGCAGGGAGGGAGAGAAAGGTGTGTGGACTCTGAGATGACAAGCTGTCACTATGCAAGCATTGATAAGATTTGCCATGGTTTCTGGTAAATGCTGGCACATGCTTGCTTGGCCCCAGGCCCTGCAAAAGCATTAAGCAACTTTCTTCTGATGTTGCTGGCCTTTCTTTGGCAAGGGAACAAGATATAGCCAAGTCCAGATGGATGGGGTGGGGATTGAGGGCAGAATGGAAATAGGGAGAGTGAATTCAGTGGGTACTGAACCCAACGCTCTACATCCCATTTCTTCAGGTTCTATTTGCACTTAGAAACTCTTTCTTTGAGAACATTTTGTAGCCTCACGTTTTCTGTCCCATCTTGACTCAAAATTCCCTAAGGGCAAGTACTTGCGGGTCTCTCCCTCTTTCCATGGGTACCTCAAACTCATAAAGTAGAACTTGGATATCGGGTGCTTAACCTGGTTCCTTGCAGGCAGGAGACCCTGGTTTCATCCCCAGCTGAAGCATCTAAGGCACTACCACTATTCGTCTATCATGGAAGCTTATGTGTGGCTGCAACCTTGAAAAGGTTTCAGCAGAGTTACCGATTAGACAAGAAAAAACCTGGAAAGCTACTTTAGAAAAATGAAGCCAATGACAACCCCATGGATAACGGTAGTGTGTTCCATATCGTCACGAGAATGGCAGCAGACTGGGCTGCATTTTGTTCAGCTCTACATGGGATTGCCCTGAATTAGTGGATGCTCAATGGCAGCTAACAACAACAGCAATTACCATTATTGACTGACGGCAGTATCAGGGAGTCTATGAGGTCCTGTGCATCGGAATGGACTCCCTGGCGTTGCCTTTGATTGGCAATATCTACCACATGCTCCAGACAGTCTCGAGGACAATTTCACAGGAGTGCAAAGGGCGGGGGGGGAGGCATTGCAATCTTCATCTTATTGAAGACAAGGCTCTGAGAAGTTAAAGGACCATGCCCAATTAATAAACAACTGGGCTGGGTTGTAAACCCAGGTCTTCTGACTGCGTCTGGGGAATCTTTCTACTACCCAGACATTTTGACGGGTGCAAGGGAGCGGGGCACACACTGGCCAGGAGGCAACATGTTTTGCAATAATCATGAAGGAAAACCGGAGCCTAAGTGCTGAGAGTTTTGAAGACTCTAGATAAGGCTTGAAAAACGGAAGACCCCTAAGGAGATGGATGGACACAGTGACTGTAACACTGGGCTCCAAGCGAAGAGCAGTTGAGAGGGTGGTGCCGCACCGATGGCTGTTCAGTTGTGTTGTACACAAGGTCACGATGAGTGAGAACTGACAACAGCTACCAACAAGAAGATAAGGTGTAGAGTCTGAACATGGTGCAAATGGTTGACGTGCTTGGCTGTTAACCAAAGGGTTGGAGGTTCAAGCCCCTCCAGAGGAAAAACTTGGTGACCTGCTTTGAAAAATGAGTTATCGAAAATTCCGGAGCACAGTTCTACTCTGATTCACTTGGGAATCCCAGGAATAGGAGTGAACCCTACTGCATCTGGTGGTGGGAAGGGTCTCAGAGAATCTGCAGATGCGGAAAAGCCTCGAGGTGACTCCAATTGGCAAAGAGGAGAGAGTCCAGCATGCCAGGTGGCATGCATGCCTCTCTCGCCTTGGGTGTCAGCGGCTTTATCGAGAGGCAGGAGAGGAGCCGGTGGTGTCTTACCTCTGGTTAGAAATTGGGGAAAACAAAGTTGGCAGGCATGTAAAACTTACCTGAACTTGCTATTTGAACCCCTCAAAAGGTTAAGAAATAGTTGCAAGTTGGGAAGCAAGCAATCACCGAGCTCTCCGTGTAGCCTGCTTGTTTACCACCAGCATTTCATTTATTGGTGCCACGTCTTCCATTTGTCAGGCTATAACGACAGTAGCTTTTATGAGTAAGCAATTTTTTAATGAACTTGTTCCAAATGGGTGTTCCATCCTTGGAACGCTTTGTGCTCTGAAGCAGCTTTATAATTACTGCCTTCAGTGGAATAGCCAAGCTCGCTCTGGCTTTTATGTAAGCAATTTCACTTGGTATGCCCTTCCTCGTTTAACTTCAGATCAGTAAGACAAAGGGGTGGGAAAATTATATATATATTTTTTAGTGTTTTATTATATGTTAGGCATTGTTCTAAGTGTTCAGCATTGCCTTTTTACATTACTCCTATACTACCTGGTGCTAAGGCATTTTTATAAGCCCCACTCTACAGATGAGGAAACTGGCTTTGAGCAGTTAAACCACATGTCTGAAATGATAGCGTCAGTAAGTGGTGGAGGGAAGATTGGAACTCAGGTCTGTGTAACCACCCCTCTGTTTTAGATGAAGCCCTGGAGGGCTGCTTATGACAGTATCTTCCAAGGTGGAACTGCAATTGGGAGGAGAATTTCTGGATACTCATTGAAGTCACGTTGGATACTCATTGAAGTCACGTTGATCCATACAATAGCTGTTGTAATTAAGTGCCCATGACTCATTAACGATGGATAATTTTCTGCTCTTCTGCCTTCATAAGTAGAAAAGAAAAGTCTACAGAGCTCCCTAAACTTGTTGCTGCCCACAATAACCCCACCTAGCTCTCTGCATCTGACTGTACCATTTCCCCAAAGCTCAAAGAATATTTGTATTGTAAAACCAGTTGCTGTGAAACTGACAGCGACTCGTGTCAACCCCACGTGTGTCAGAGTATAACTGTGCCCCACAGGTTCTTCTATAACAGATATATTGGAAATCAATCACCAAGATTTCCTCTAGGTGGACTCCAACCTCCAAACCTTTGGCGAGCAGCTAATCATTTTAACTACTTGTGTTCACCCAGAGACTCCTTCATATTGTAAGTGGCTCTTCTCTCTCTCTCTCTCTCTCTCTCTCTCTCTCTCTCTCTCTCTCTCTCCTCTCTCTCTCTCTCTCTCTCTCTCTCTCTCTCTCTCTCTCTCTCTCTCTCTCTTTTGCTACATGGACTATTACCATTTTACTCAAAATTCTTATCCCTTCCTACTGGATTGAGGCTACTAGGCCAGCTGCCTTCTTCTCCATATTGCCTTTGCTGTACTCAAGCAAAAGGGCCAAAGCATATTTTCATTACCTCAACCTGCTGCTTGAGAGTGTTGGCCACATCTGAGGTGAAACTTGTCCATAGGAAGTTTGTAGTGCTTCAATTTTAGCTCCACTACTTGCTTGCTCTGTGCCTTTGGGAAGCCTTCAAATGTCTCTGAGCCTCTGCTTGCTCATCAATAAAACAAGAATAATAATTAGAAGAAAGTCTACCCTATAGGGGTGTCATGAAGATTAAATTGTGTGATGCATGGTTACTTACTAAACCATGGTTAGCTTACTAAATTTTCACTATCATAGATTCTATATTCATTTATCCAAAAATCAAGTCCTGTCTGTAGCCTTAAGTTATATACCAGGAGCCATGGCCAAATTGTTCTTAGAATGTAGTTCAGGGAAGGCCAGGAAGTGAACTATCTCGAAGACAGTGTTTCTAAGGTATTGTTGTTTCTCATACCCCATGCTCATATACGTCCTTTGTTGTGTCCTTGGGTGCTGGTGAGTCAGCTCTAACTCATAATACAACAGAGCAGAGTATTGCCGGGTCCTGAGCTGCCATCCCTGTTGCCACGTTTGAGTCCATTGTTGCAGCCGCCGCACTTCATCGCACCAAGGGTCGTTCTCATTTTTGCTAACCCTTTATTTTACCAAGAATGATGTCTTTCTCCAGGGACTGGTCTTCCAAAATAAAGTGTCCAAAACATCAGAGGTGCAGTCTGTCCAACCTTGCATCTAAGGAGCATTCTGGTTGTACTTCTCCAAGACAGATTATTTGTTCTTCTGGCAGTCCATGGTACCTTCGATGCTCTTCACCAGTGCCACAATTCAAAGGCATCAAGTCCTTTGGCCATCTTTATTCATTGGACAGCTTCCAACTGCTTACAAACCATAGGACACATCATGGCTTGGGCCTGGTACCCCTTCGTCTTTAAGGACTTCTTTGTTTTTTTAAAGTTACAGGTTTGTGCATCAGATTTACCCAAGGTGATACCTGGTTTGATTTCTTAACTACTGCTTTTGTGGGCATTGGTTTTAGATAAAATAAAACCCGAGATCTTTAAAATTACCTTTCTATTTTTCATAATGTTGTTGATTGGTCTAGCTATGAGGATATTTGTTTTCTTTTTCTTTTTTTTCAATCATTTTATTAGGAACTCATACAACTCTTATCACAATCCATACATACATCAATTGTGTAAAGCACATTTGTACATTCATTGCCCTCATCATTCTCAAGACATTTGCTCTCCACTTAAGCCCTTTGCATCAGCGCCTCATTTTCCCCATCCTCCCCCCCTCATGTACCCTTGATAATTTATAAATTATTATTTTGTCATATCTTACACAGTCCGATCTCTCCTTTCACCCACTTTTCTGTTGTCCGTCCCACAGAGAGGAGGTTATATGTGGATACTTGTAATCGGTTTCCCCTTTCTACCCGACCCTCCCTCCACCCTCCCAGTATTGCCACTCACACCACTGGTCCTGAAGGGATCATCTTCCCTGGATTCCCTGTGTTTCCAGTTCCTATCTTTACCAGTGTACATCCTCTGGTCTAGCCAGATTTGTAAGGCAGAATTGGATTCATGATAGTGGGGGGGGAGGTAGGGGGGGTAGGAAGCATTTAGGAACCAGAGGAAAGTTGTAGGTTTCATCGTTTCTACATTGCACCCTGACTGGCTTGTCTCCTCCCGGTGACTCTTCCGTAAGGGGACGCCCAATTGCCTACAGATGGGCTTTGGGTCTCCACTCCGCACTCCCCTTATTCACAATAATATGATTTGTTGTTCTGATGATGCCTGTTACATGATCCCTTTGACACCTCGTGATCACACAGGCTGGTGTGCTTCTTCTATGTGGGCTTTGTTGCTTCTGAGTTAGATGGCTGCTTGTTTACTTTCAAGCCTTTTAGACCCCAGATGCTATATCTTCTGATAGCCAGGCACCATCAGCTTTCTTCTCCACATTTGCTTATGCACCCTTTTGTCTACAGCGATAGTATTGGGAGGTGAGCACACAATGACATGATTTTTTGTTTTTGATGCCTGATAACTGATCCCTTCGGTACTGCATGATCACGCAGGCTGGTGTGCTTCTTCCATTTGGGCTTTGCTGCTTCTGAGCTAGATATTTGTTTTCTTTTGTTTATATGTACTTCATGTTGAAGGCAGTTGTCTTGGCTCATCATCGGAAAGTGCTTCAGCAAGCAAGATTACACCACCTGCACGTTGCAGGTTGTCACTAAGTCTTCTCTCAATCCTGTTGCCTTGCTCTTCTTTCCATAAACCATTTTATTGGGGGCTCTTATAGCTCTCCTAACCAACCATACATCAATTCAATCAAGGATATTTGTACATATGTTGCCATCATCATTTTGAAAACATTTTCATTCTACTTGAGTCCTTTGTATCAGGTCCTCTTTTTTTCTCCCTCCCCCACCCTTCCACCCACATGAATCCTTGAGCAATTAAAAATTATTATTACCTTCATATCTTACACCATCTGCTATCTCCCTTCACCCATGTTTCTGTTTTTCATCTCCCTCAATATGTGTATTGGGGGGAGGGGTTGTATATAGATTATTTTGATTGGTTGTCCCTTTCTCCCTGCCTCCCACCCCCCCATCTTCCTTCTGTCCTCAGAAGGAATAGGCATTCCTACTCGCATTACTGTTCCTTAGGGATTTATCTATCTTGGCTTCTGTGTGTTGAGAGGTCTTACCTGTACCAGGGTACATGTCCTGGTCTGGCCAGATTTGTAAGATAGAACTGGGGTTATGACAGTGTGAGTGTGTGTGGGAGCATTAAAGATCTAGAGGAATGTTGTGTGCTTCATCGGTGCTATATTGTACCCTGGCTGACTTGTATCTTCCTGGTGACCCTTCTGGGAGGGATGTCCAATTATCCATAGATGGGCTTTGGGTCTTCATTCCAACCCCCTTCGTGTATGTCAATATGATAGTTTGTTTTGGGTCTTCTGATGCATGATACCTGATCCTGTCGACAACTCATAATCACACAGGTTGCTGTGCCTCTTCCATATAGACTTTTCTGCTTCCCTGCTAGATGGCTTCTTGCTTGACATCAGGTCTTTAAGAACCCAGATGCAATATCTTCTAATAGCCGGGCATCATAAGCTTTCTTCACCTCATTTGCTTAAGCACCCATTTTGACTTCAGAGATTGTGTCAGAAAAGTGAGTAACACAGAATGCCAGGTTATCAGAACAAAGTGTCTTTGAGTTGAGAAGACCTTAAATGTCTGTCTGCTACCTTAATACTTAACATATAAATATATGTACATAGTCCTAATCCCTATCATTATATATGAACATACTTACATATATTATACATGCCTAAATGTATACCTCTATAAATGTCTTTTGCCTCCTGGTTCTTTCCTCTATTCCTTTTAATTTTCTCCCGTCCTATTCTCATGTTAGACCTCCATTCAGCTCTCAGTAATTCCTCTTGACTACATTGAATTTGTTCAAACCCCACCAGGCATTCTACACCGTCCTTGCCATCGATTTTAGATCACTTGTTGTTCCCTTGTCCCAGGGTTGGTTGCCCCCCACCTTCCCGACACCTCCTCCTCTCCCATTTTCCCCCAGAACTGTCAGTCCCATTTCTTTTCTCCTCTGGATTGTTTGCCCTGCCTCTTATAAAAATATATATGAAAAAAGAAAAGGAAGAAAAATAAAAAGCCTCTAAATAACTCCAGGTCTATCTGCTGACCCTTATAAATATTTTCTGATTGACTCTGGTGAGATGACAATCTCTGCCTCCCTAGTAGGAAGTCTATTTTGGGGATTTTTTGTGGATTTCGTTGCTTTGTTCCCTTTGCTGCTCTGTTGTGATCCCTTCGTGTTTCACACTGGTGTGATGGGGTAAGACCCTGCATAATTCCCTCACTGTGTCTCCAGTGCTATGCCCCATAATGCTATGGATCAGTGAGGGAATGTTGTATCTCTCAGTGGGTCTAGCCCTATGGTCCTTTTTTATGCAGGAATGTTGTCCTCTAGGCTTGGCGGCAAGGATGTTCCTCTCTCTCTCTTTTTCTCTCTCTCTCCTTTTCTCTTAATTTTGTCCCAGGTGTAGATTAGTTTATAAGATCATATTTTCAGCATACAGATTCAATAAGTATAATAAAAGGATACAATTCCAACACACACCTTTTTTGATTGTAAACCATGCAATATCCCTTTGTTCTGCTTGAATGCCTGCCTCTTGGCCTATGTACAGGTTTCTCATGAGCACAACAAAGTGTTCTATAATTCCAATTCTTCGCAATGTTATCCATAATTGGCTATAATTCACACAGTTGAATGCCTTCATACAGTTAATAAAATTACAGGCTAGCATATTTCCTGTCGAGAAAGTTGAAGACAGATAGTTCCTTAGGAGTTGAAAACACAGAATGTTCTTTACAGCACATCTCCATAGGCTCTCCTCCTTTGTGCCCAGTGTCTCTCCTCTGACCTCATTGACTCCCCAAATCTTCACACAGGAGCACCCACACTTTTAGGCCCTTACTTCTTGATTAAGTCAGAACTCAGCCCTTTCCAGGGAAGGGAAAATTTGCTCAATTTGACCCAGGAGTAGATTTGTTTCCCTCCAATTACTTGGAAATCGAACTTGATCTATGAAGAGGGCAGATTTATAGCTCGAGCTGATACATTACTGCCCCCGCTTTGTTGTAATAAAAGGTGTACTCACTCCAGAGGGGGCTTGGGTAGATGTCAGGCTGGGCTAATAGCTGAGCTCCCCCAGATTCTCAGGGCCTGAGAAAAGCCAACCGGGATGATCAAATAGCCCTTCACAGTAGAGCAAAGATCACTCAGGGAGCTGGAGAAGGAAGTTGCTGTGTTTGAAATTTTTCTTTGCTCTCCACTCTCACACTTAAAAAAAAATCATTTTATTGGGGGCTCTTGCAGCTCGATGTTGTCCCTCTATGCATGGGAAGCAGAACTGTTGTATATGCAAATTTTTCATCAAACTGCGTGCAGAGTCCACGTTCTGATGACTGGTACACAGCCATCACCCAGGTGGGCAGGCTGCTCCCCTGCTTCTGAGCTTTCCTCTCTCTGCCTTGCTTTCTGAGCCATATTTTTTCTCTCTCAGCTACACTGCTGTTTCTGTGTCTTCTGTCTCTTGCCGCTTTAGGCATCCCCTGTTTCTTGCTCCTCCTCCCTTCTTTCCTGTCTCCCCTTTTCTTCCCCCTCCATCTTCCACTTTGTCACCAGACTTCATGCTCTACCTCATTTGCCTACCTTTCCCTCATGAGCGACTTTGAGCCACCCCTCTTTGACTTCTTCCTTCTGTCTGTTCTGCTTCATAATATTTTGAAAGGGAGCTTCATAATGTGGGTCTGGCCCTGGGTGAGCAATTCTCTTCTGGCAGCTTTTGATGTGGTCTGTGTGTGATTGATGAAGCCTGCTCAATTTGCTCTTCAAAGCTCTGTTTATGGAGAGCTTGGCTGCATCTCCTTGGGATTCCACTCCTTTTGTTGCCACAAACAAGTCGAAATTACAGAGTAATGGCATGCTACTTCCCATTTGTTCCTCATCCGCCCCAGCCTCTTAATACTCACAAGAGAAGAACCACATTATCTAAATTCACTGGTCCTTCCTTCTTTCTCTGTTCTCCTTCCTGAGGTCTTCATGTCAAAGACTTCTTATCCACAAAGGCAAGTCCTTGGATGACCTTTCATTTGAGCAAGCTCAAATTTGAACTCTGAATATGAAGTAGTCCAAAAGAGGGAACCTAGCTCTGGACAACAGTTAACAAAATGGAAGAAAAATGCTAAGGATGGTGACATCAGAATTTGAGCTCATTAATTTCCTGCCTGCTAAGGGTGTTGCCAGTGTAACTGAGAGGATCTGAAATCAATTGATAGTTCAGTGTTAAATTCCTGTGTTTACATGTGGGAGAGATGGGTTTGATTTCCAGCCATTGGTCAGAGGAGGATTTTACATTGCTAGGATGTTAAACAGATTTCAGCAGCGTTTTCTACACTACACCAGGCTTAGATGAAGTGCCTGACAGTCTGCTTTTGAAAATAAACCAATGAAAACCTCAGCTGATCAGAGGGCAGTTCAGAACTTGGCAGGGCAGCATTTAGTTCCATTGTGCATGGGGTTTCCATGAGCCAGGAACTGACTGGGTGGTAGTTACCAACAACACCATCAAATAATCTAAATAATTATCTGCAGTCTCTGGTTCTCAAAAGAACTATGGTTCAAATTCTTTCCAGTACTAATTATCATATATATATATATATATATTTTCTGGATTCTTGTAGAATACTGATTTTATTTGTCAACCTAAGAAGAAGATTCATAGGCATGGGTTTAATGGCTAACACATGCAGCTACTTGAATAAAATAAATGGTCAAAATAATCAGTGAAATTTCTTTCTCTCTCATAGACTTCTGATTCAGAGGATCTATGAGCGGGTACCAAAAAACAAAAACAAGGACAAAAGTAAAACAGAATCTTTTTTGAAAGCTATGTATCTAAATTATTTTATAAAACAACCATATCACCTTCAAAGTCCTCTCCATTACATTTAACACACATGTAAAATGTGCAATTCCATTCTTGGAAACATTTTTCAAACTCATCTGTTTGAATGGCTGACAGAAATTCCCTCATCATTTTCTTCACCTCTTCTACATCGTCAAATCACGGCCTGTTCATGTCCCTCTCCATTTGCAGAAACAAAAAGAAGCCTCACGGAGTGAGGTCAGGTGAGTAAGGTGCATGGGGCAATAGAGGCATGCTGGTTTTTACCCCAAACTGGTACACTGAAGTGGCTGTGTGAGCAGGTGCATAGTTGTGATGCCAAAACCAGTCCCATACCTGCCACAAATCATAGTGAACAAGGGTCCCCCGTCTACCTTTATAAAACACCTAAAACCAGTCCCCCAGCTGTCTTTTTTGTTGCGCAGTTATGCAATGGTTTCAGAGTCTCTAAATAGAAAGCTTGATTAATTGTCTGACCTGGTGGGACAAACTGCAAACACATCAGGAGTCAACATTTTCGTCTGTAAGGGAAGTTGATGGACATTCCAAATGAAGTTTGTCATCAATCGACATTTCACCTTTTTTGAAATGAGAAAGCCACCTGTATACTTCCCATAGTGCATCCTTGTATGTCGTGTTCAACATCATGGCAGTTTCTATGGCATTTTTCCTGAGCAAAAAAGAAAATTTCATAGTCGCAGGCTGTTCTCTTAAATTGGCCATCACAAAAAATAAGGAATGAGCAAAACTTCTTTTACAAAAAAATTCACTGTGACCACAGAGAACCTTCCCAGGTGACGTCATTGGGTGCACTAACTCAGAGCAAGTTGCTTAATGCTTGCTTAGCAGAAAAAATGGGTATGAAAGCACCACCTAGCAGAGCTTTTTTCCATTTGGTCGGGGGTGGGGGGCACTTCCTCGTATATCTTTAGGAATGAGAGTCAAAGTGTAGTAGAAAGATTGCTGAGTTTTATGTTAGAATACCCTGAATAAAAATGCAGATAATTATAAGTTGAATAGTCTCCAAGAAATTATTTTTAGATTCTTTTTTCAAACTTTTTATTAAAGTATAATTTACAGAGTATAAAATCCACCTATTGTAAGTGTACTGGTAAAAGAGTTGTACGGCTATCACCACGATCAAGTTTTAGAATGTTTTTAATAAATCTGATAGCCTGGCTCTCTCCTGGGTCTTCATCCTCAAATGGGATTGATGCAGCACACTGACTGAAAAAGTGACCACAAACCTCTATCGTGTGGCTCCTCCCCTCTGGAGGTGAAGCTGATTTCTCCAGTTTTCCATCTGGGTTGCCCTTGTGACTCACGCAGGACTCTAAAATGTGGTTGCAGTCATAATGTGCTAATTCTGAGCTAGTCCTTAAAGGACTTTGCCTGCTTCCCTTTTCTTTCTTTCTTTCTTTTTTTTTTGTGTGCAATCCCATTATCTCGTCTAAGAGTAGAAGCTTGGGCCAGCCTCCTGGGATATGAAAGGTCACATAGAGAGTGGCCCAGATCATCTAGCCTTGTCCGCTCAGACCATTGTAGATCAGCTGTTCAGCTGCCTCTCCAGCTGACCTCCACATATCGAGATTGGTGAAGTCTAGCCCAGTGCACTCAGTTACTCTGTCTGCTCATATGAATAAACGAGGGGCATTTGTGGTTTCTAACCTGTGGCTGTAATTAACTGACACGGGATGGTTCTTATGAGCTAAATTGGTTCCCCTGCCAAAGTATAAGCACTAGCCCGTGGTCCTTGTGACTGCTACCTTGTTGCAAATAGATGTTAAAGAATTAAACTGAGATCATCCTGGAATAGGGCAGACCCTTATCTAATATGCATGGTATTCTCCTAAAAAGTAGAAAAGAGAAACAGATAGATACAGACACAGAGAGAAGCTAGTCATGTGAAGATGGAGGCAGAGATTGGAGTGAGGTATCCATAAGGCAAGGAACTCTAAAAATTACCAGAATCACTCAACTTTCAAACAAACAAACAAACAAACAAACAAAGGGGAATTTCTCCCTAAAGTTTTCATACAGCCTATGACCCTTGATTGATGATACCTTGATTCCAGACATCTGATCTCTAAACTGTGAGAGATCAATTTTTTTGCTTGCTTTCGGCCAAGTAGTTTCTGATACTTTTGCTGCTGCAGCGCTAGGAAATGAATACAATGGCCATGAGGATAAATTAAAAGAAGAACTGTAAAAACACCCAGCATGCTCTCTATTGCATAGCAGGCTCACTAAATTAAAAATAAAATGAATTCAACAAAGATTTATGGAGGTCTTAACGTGGGAAGACACTGCTTCAAGGATGGTGAGGGGTGTAGAATTGCAAAAAACCATGATATAAACTCTTAAGGAGTCTGGTACAAACAGATATTCTCACAAGCAGCTGTCACCGAGGACAATCTGTACTTCTGTTATAACATTTAAGTTAAAGTGGTTCTTATACTATCTGCAAATAACTCTGCTCTTCTTTTCTTGATATTTCTGTTTGTTCCAAAATGCATTTAGGGAATGTGGTTTATTGCAAAGACTACCGAAAGAGCACACTGGCCAAAATTAAGGTTTGTTGGTGTGTCTGAATAAAGTATTTACATTCACAGGAAAGGGCCCATAAGGCAGTTTGAGAACAAGAGAACAGACAGCAGATCTAAAATCAGAACAGGGTAGGGAGTTAAATGAATAGAGAAGTGAGATAGGTGGGAGAGCCCTAATTGTTAAAATGACCTGCAAGTTTAATTCCAAGGATACCAAAAATTAGTGCACTACATTAATAGCTTGTTTTGTGTCTGTGGGTGGCCCAAACAACATGCATGCAACTATCAACTAAAGAGTTTATGGTTAATCCACCCAACAGCCTGATAGAAGAAATGCCTGGCCATCTACTTCCCTAAGTTTTTAGACTGCAGCCATGGAAAACTCTATAGAGTCCAGTTCTGCTCAACCACATAGAATTGCCCCAACTTGACTCAGTGGAAACAGGTTAAAATAGTCCAGCACTTGCAGGTGGGATTGGGAAGAGAAGAGGAAGAGTGGATTATTATTTTGTTGTTGCTAATATGGGCTTGTACTCTAAGAAGACTTCTGGTTGGTTGACCTTGGCAGGTTCTCTGAATTTGCACGCTCCAGAAAGCAGGCTTCACCTCTTGTCTGTCAGTTAGTTATACTGTGGTGGCTTGTGTGTTGCTGCGATGCTGAAGCTTTGTTACTGGTATTTCAAATGACAGCGAGGTCATCCAAAGTGAACGGGTTTCAGCTTAGCTTCCAAACTGAGAACAGCCAAGGAAGATGGCCTTCATTCCCCATTTCAGAGGAAGGAGCTGTTGAAAGCCTTATCCATAGTTCAAAACATTGTCAGATACTGTTGGCCTAATGAATGGATGCAGCATCTTGTTGGAGATAGTGCCAAAGGATGGGACCCTCAGGTGTCAAGGCACTAAAAATGTGACTGAGGAGGATCTGCTTTTTGAAGTAGTGTTGACATGGTGATGTGAATGGGGTAGTCTGTGAGGGTGGAGACTTTTGGGTCTTCATTTGCCAATGGGGCATGACTCAAGGTAAGAAGAAATAGCCACAAAAATCTGCTAATGATTGGAACTTGGAATGTGCAAAGTGTGAATCTAGGAAAATTGGAAATGGTAAATGGTGAAATGGAATGTATAAAGATTGACATTCTAGCCAATAGTGAGCTGAACTTGACTGGTGTTGGCTATTTTGAATCAGAAAATAATATCATTTTCCATGCTGGAAATAACACAATCAGAGGAATGGCAATGCATTCGTTGTCTGCAAGGACACCGTAAAGTCAGTCTTGAAGTACAATGCTGTCAGTGACAGGATTATATCTGTCTGCCTTCAAGGAAACCCAGTCAATACAACTATTATTCAAATGAATGCACCAACCACAAAAGCTAGTGAGGAAGAAATGGAATGATTCTACCAACAACTTTAGTCAGAAATTGATCAAACATGCACTCAAAAGGTTGATAATTATTAGTCATTGGAATATAAAAGTTGGGAACAAATAAGAAAGAACAGTAGTTGGAAATATGAACTTGATGACAGAAATGGAATACACAGAAATCAAACTGACTACATCTGTGGGAAGAGAGGCCAGAGAAGTCCAATAGCAGCAGCTTAAACCAGGCCAGGGGCTGACTAACAAACAATCAATTGCTTATATGTAAGTACAGGTTAAAGATGAAGAAAATTAAAACAAATCCATGAGAGCCAAAATAGACCTGAGTCTATCGCACCTGCATTTTGAGACCCTTTCAAGAACAGATTTGACACATTGAACAATAATGACAGATGCCTTGATGAGCTGCGGGAGTACATCAAGATTATTACTCATGAAGAAAGCAAAAGGTCATTAAAAAGACAGGAAAGAAAGAAAAGACTGAAAAAGATCTAAGCGAATGTCAGAAGAGACTCTGAAACTTCCTCTTAATCATTGAGTAGCTAAAGCAAATGGAAGAACTGATAAAGTAAAAAAGCTGAATAGAAAATTTCAAAAGGATGCTCAAGAGGACAAGGCCCAATATTATAATAAAAAGTGGAAAGACCTAGAGTGAGAAAACCAAAAACGAAGACCATGCTCAGAGCATTTGACCTATAGAACTCAAGAAAAAAAAAGTAAGCTTTGAGTTGCAATCTGAAAGATTCTAGAAGCAAAATACTGAATGATGCAGGAAGCCTCAAGAGAAGATGGAGAGACTACACAGTCACTGTATCCAAAAGAACTAGTCGACACGCCACCATTCCAGGAGGTAGCATTTGAGCAAGAACCAATCATGCTAAAGGAAGAAGTGCAAGCTACACTGAAAACATTAGCCCCAAACTAGGCTCCAGGAATTGATGGAGTTCCAACTGAAATATTTCAACAGGTTGATGAAGTACCGGGAACACTTACTCGTCTATGCCAGGAGATTTGGAGGACAGTTACTTGGCCAACTGACTGGAAAAGATCCATATTTGCGCCCATTCCAAAGAAAGGTGATCCAATAGAATGCTCAAATTATAGAACAACATAATTGATATTACATGTAAGTGAAATTTTGCTAAAAATAAACCCACAAGGGCTACAGTAGCACATTGACAGGGAGCTGCCAGAGGTTCAGTCCAGATTCAGAAAAAGACCTGGAACAAGATTCCATTGTTAATGTCAGATGGATCTTGATTCAAAGCAGAGAAACCAGAAAGATGTTTACTTGTGTTTTATTAGCTATGCAAAGGTATTCGACTGTGTGGACCATAATAAACTCTGTATAACCTCGAGAAGAGTGGGAATTCCAGAACATTTCCTGGGGCTCCTGCAGAGCTTGTACATGGACCGAAAGGCAGTGGGGGAACAGAAAAAGGGAATACTTCATGGTTCAAAATCAGGAGTGGTGTGTGTCAGAGCTGTGTCCTCTCACCATATTATTCAATCTATATATTGAACAAATCATCAGAGAAATGGGATGATATGAAGAAGAATGTGACATCGGGGTTGGAAGAAATTTATTAACCACCTGCAATATGCAGTTGAGGAAGACTTGCAGCACTTGCTAACAAAGATCGAGGACTACAGCCTTCAGTATGGATTATAGATGACTCGTTGTAAAGAAGACCAAATCTTCTCAACGGGACCTGGGGAAAAGTTTTAAATTGTCAAGACTTTTGTCTTGCTTGGATCCACTATCAAGACTCATGGGAGCAGCCATCAAAGATCAGAAGATAAATTGCATTAGGTAACTTTGTTGCATATGCCCTCTTTAATGTATTGAAAAGTGAAAATGTTACTTTGAAGACTAAATTGCACCTTACCCAAGCCAGATATTCTCCAATGCCCCATATGCATGTAAAAATTGGACATTAAATAAGGAAGAGCAAAGAAAACTTAATGCATTTGAGTTCTGGTGCTGGAGAAGAATATTGAAAGTACCATGGACTGTTAAAAGGACAAACTGGTCTGTTTTGGAAGAAGTACAGGAAGAGCTTCTTAGAGGCCAGGATGGCAGGACTTCTTCTGACATGCTTTTGATACATTGTAAGGAGAGAACAGTCCCTGGAGAAATACAGCATACTTGGTAAAGTGGAGGGGCAGTGAAAAAATAGGAAGGCCCTTGAGGAGATGAATTGACACTGGCTACAACAATGGGCTCAGACATAGGAACAATTGTGAAGATGGTGCAGGATCATGCAGTGTTTTGTTCTGTTGTGCATAGGGTCACTATGGGCTAGAAATGCCTGAATGGGACCTAACCAAAAAAACTCCTAAAAAACCAGCAGGAAGCAGGCTGTGTTAGATAGAGTTCTCTAGAGAGACAAAACCAGATTGTTAATAATTATATATATTTATTTATTTATTTATTTATACAGATAGATAACACAAGAAGTAAACAGTTAAATTATAAAGCAGTACAAATGGCTCAGTGCAATGCATTCCTGTGAGACAGTTGTGAGACACTGGCAGTCCTTCAAGTCTCGAGGGCTGCCGAGTTGTCCTCTGTAGAGCAATTCAGGTTATCCCAGCACAGGTAGCAAACAGCAAGGCAGGTCACCAGCAGTCAGCCAGATGACAGGGTCAGACAGTCCCCAGCTCAAGAGATGTAAATTCCAATGGTGTGGCGCAGCAGGCCTTGAAGGAGCCTCAAATTATAGCGACACAGTCCATGGGTTATGTGTCCCGCAGGTAGTGTAGCTTCCAAATTGAGGCACAGAACAAGCAAGACAGCTGCACACTGGTCTGATGATCAAAGAACAAGAGACAAGAAAGGCAAGGCTCGCTGAGCCATTTATCTCTCCCCCCTTCAATTAATCCCACATGTGTTGGCACAATAAACTACCTCCCTCACTGGCATATGAGGAGTCCGACAGCACAGGAGAAAGTGCTCTGGACTAGTAGCAGAAGTCTTAATTCTACTACTAGCTCTGACATGGAATCCTTCCAAGTTACTTTATTTCCCTCGGGATTGAGCTAGTTTCTAAGGTCCCCGAGGGTTGACTTAATTTCCAAGATCTTTTAGTACAAAGATTCTATAGTTTCAGGCTGAATTCTTCCCCAAACTGAAGTTGCTGTCATTGAGTGATATTGAGTTGCTCTGACACCAAGACACACTGCTCAGTACTAAATCATCCTCACAGTTGTTGCCGTTTGAAAGTATTGTTTTGGCCACCTGTCAATCTATTTTATTGAGGGTCTTCCTCTTTTCAACTAACCCGCTCCATTACCAAACATGACGTCTATTTCCTGGGGTTGGTCTGTCCTGAAAACACGTCCAAGTCTATGAGACAAAGTCTCACCATCTTCACTGCCACGCCTTATTCTGGATCTTCTTTTTTTGATACAAATTTGTTTGTTCTTTTAATAATCCACGGTGTATCCAATATTCTTCACCAACATCAGTATTCAAATGCCTCAATTCTTTTCTGGTCTTCCTTATTCATTGTGAAATTTTCACATGCATGTGAAGTTATTGGAAAGTCTATGGTGTAGGTCAGCTGTAACCTATTTCTTCAGGATACCCTCACACATGCCTATCTTGATTTTAAACCACACTGTATGTCCTTGTTTTCTAATGACTGCCTCTTGGCTTATGTACAGACCTTGAACGAGCAATTGAATATTCTCAAATTCCTTCTTCACAATTAACTGCTTTTGTTATAGTCAATAAAACACAGGTAAAGCATTTTCTTGACATTCTGTTTTCAGCCAAAATTTATTTGACATCAGCAATGGTATCCATTATTCCATCTCCTCTTCTGAATTTAGCTTGCATTTTTTGGCAGTCCCTTGTTGATGTACTGCAGAAACTGTTTCTGTATTATCTTCCACAAAATTTTATTGCATGTTATATTAGTGAGGTTGATAATTTCTGCACTCTGTTATAGCATCTTTCTTTGGAATAGACCTCTTGCATTTTCAGAATTACATCTTTTTCGTTGAAACATTTCAATAGGCATTCCAATGAATCTGAAAGTCTTGATTTTTGTCAGTGCTTCAATGCAGTTTGATTTTCTTCCTTCAATATCATTAGTTCTGGATCATATACTACATACTAAAATGGTTGAATATTAATCTATTTTCCATCTTTGGTATAGTGACTATATATTCCTTCTACATTCCTTTGATGCTTCTTGCATTTATATCTTGCCCATAGAAGTCTTCAATACGGCAACTTGAGGTTTGACCTTTTCCCTCAATTTTCATAAATGCTGACCAAGGGCTCTTCCATTTTGGTCTAACACCAGATTAAAAAAAATCATTTATTGCTGGCTCATACAACCCTTATCACAGTCCATATATCCATCCATTGTGTCAAGCACATTTGTTCATCTGTTGCCATCATTATTCTCAAAACATTTGCTTTCTGCTTGAGCCCTTGGTATCAGCTCCTCATTTTTACCTTCTCTCCCCACCCCTCCCTCATGAATGCGTGATAATTTATAAATTATTATTTTGTCATATCTTATACTGTCTGATATCTCCCTTCAGCCACTTTTGTGTTGTCTGTCCCTCAAAGATAGGGTTATATGTAGATCCTTGTAATCGGTTTCCCCTTTCTACCCAACCTTCCCTCTACCCTCCCAGTATCGCCACTCTCACCACTAGTCCTGAGGGGTTCATCTGTCCTGGATTTACTGGTCTAGCCGGATTTTTAAAGTAGAATTGGGACCATAATAGTTGGGGGTGGGAGTGTGTGTGTGGGGGTGGGGAGGAAGCATTTAGGAACTAGAGGAAAGTTATTTGTTTTATCGTTGCTACACTGCACCCTGACTGCCTTGTCTGCTCCCCACAACCCTTCTGTAAGGGGATGTCCACTTGCTTATAGATGGGATTTGGGTCCTGTGTTAGACAGGGTTCTCTAGAGAGACAAAACCAGATTGCCAATAATTTTATATATATTTTTACAGATAAAGATATATAACATAAGAAATAAGCCATTAATTAAATTATAAAGCAATACAAATGGCTCAGTGCAACTCACTCCTGAGACAGTTGTGAAACACTGGCAGTCCTTCAAGTCTTGAGGGCTGCCGAGTTGTCCTCTGTAAAGCAATTCAGGCTATCTGGGCACAGGCAGCAAACAACAAGGGAGGTCACCAACAGTCAGCCAGATGACAAAGTCCTATAGTCCCCAGCTCAAGAGATGTAAATTCCAGTGGTGTGGCGCAGCAGGTCTTGAAGGAACCTCAAATTACAGCGACACAGTCCAAAGGTTAGGTGTCCCACAGGTAGTGCAGCTTCCAAATTGAGGCACAGACCAAGCAAGGCAGCCGCACACTGGTCTGATAATCAAAGAGCAAGAGACAAGAAAGGTGAGGCTCACCATTTATCTCTCCCCCTTTCAATTAATCCCACATGTTTTTATCAGCCAGGTTGGCACAATAAACTAACTACGTCAGGTCCCCACTCAACACTCCCCCTCATTCACAATAATATGATGTTTTGTTTTTTGATGCCTGATCCCTGATCCCATCAACACCTTCTGATCACACAGGCTGGTGTGCTTCTTCCATATCGGCTCTGATGCTTCTGATGGCAACTTGTTTTATCTTCTAGCCTTTAAGGCCCAAGGTACTATACCTTTTGATAGCCGGGCACCATTGGCTTTCTTTACTACATTTGCTTATGCACTTGCTTTGTCTTCAGGGATCATATCGGAAAGGCTAACACCAGATTTTTCCACAATATTTTATTTTGTCTTTTCCATCCATCCTCTGAAATATTCTGTTCATTTTTTCTTCACCATTTTTCATTTGTTCTATATACTCTACCTTCAAGAGCAAGTTTTGAAGTGTCTTCTGACATATTTTTTGCCTTTTATACGTTCATAATCTCTTACTTTCTTTATACATGATATCCTTGATGGCATCCCATAACTTTCCTGATCTTATTTTGTAAGTGTTCAATATGTGAATTCTATTCTTGCGAAGGTCTCTAAATTCAAGTGGGATATTCAAGGCTGTGTTTTGGGTCTGATGACTTGTTTTAATATTTTTTTTAATTTTCAGCTTCAACCCAAACTTGCATACCAGCAACTGATACTCTAGTCTACAGTTGGACATTACTTTTTTCTGAATGATTAACTTGAGTTTCTCCATGCTCTCTTTCCACAGATGGTTCCTGTTGTTGACAAAAGGAATTTATATGAATAGGTTCTTGGTCTTACAAAATTCCATCATGTCATCTTTGGTGTCAATTATATCACCAAGGCCAGAGTTTCTAATTAATACTCCTTGCTTACTGTTTCCATTTCCACATTGCAATTCCCAATGCATCTTGATAACTTTTTGATCAATTTCATACTGTGGAATTTGTTAGAAATCTTCCATTTTTAAAATCTTTGGCATTAATGGTTTGGCATTAAAATTGAATGACAGTCACACAAACTGGTATTTCTTGTAGGTGTATATTTATTATCCTAACTCAAATAGAATCGTACTTCTGGATAGATCTTGAAATGTTCTTTGTGATGTTGAATGTCTCTTCAATTTGTTACTGTCAGCAGACTAGACCATATCATTTTCTGATTCCAAATGGTTAGTATCCATCCATTATAATTTGGTAACACTTAGGATATTGATCTTTATGCATGTTATTTCCGTATTAATGACTTCTATTTTCCTAGATTCATACTTTATACACACCACATTCCAACTTCTAATTGATGTTTATAGCTGTTTCTTCTTATTTTAAATTATAAAATCAGCAAATAAAGGAAGTACATCAGGCAATATTCTGCTGGTGTTCATGAAGCTTTTTCACTGGGCAGTGTGTATAGACCTAGACGCCACAGTCTTTCTTTCTAGACTGTCTTACCTGTCCACCATGTGTGATGTGCTAGTGTTTGAAACTCTGATGGCATTGTTCTCAGCATCATAGCAACACACAACACACGGTATGATAACCTGACAGATTAGTTTGGACCAAACTGCAAAAAGAGGTTGAAATAAGAGCAAGTCAAGGAAAATGAGAAAACACTTTGGAAATGGAACTATTTTCAAAACCAAAACAAAGACCTGTTGATGAAGATTACAGAGCTGGGAGCCCATTCCCACATCTCCGCTGAGTTATGGATCCTGACTATGCCTATTCCAAGGTGCTAGGTGTTCTCCATACTGTGGTCTGGTGTACGTCTGTTTCATTCACCCTCCCTTTCCTCTGGAGCAAAGAGTGGAAGCCATTTTTGAAATGAATTTTAGAGAGGTTCAAAGTTTGAGTTCATGCTACTGAGAGATCAGTCACTGGGAACCCAAGGAGCACAATGATTGTGGCACACATGGAGGCATCTTGATTCTGAGTTGATTCTACAGCAACTGGTAAATGTAAAACAAAACAAAATAAAACAAAAGATCACTTTAGGTTCAGTTGATTAAATCCAGGAAACTGCAGGCAATTATTCCTGTGCTCCAGAGGGCTTTCAATGGCGACATTTTCAAAAGCCAACCATCAGGCCTGTCTTTTAAAGTACCTCTGGGTAGATTCAAGTCACTAATATTTTCATTAGTAACCCAGAGCTTACCTATTCAACTCATCCAGGGCCAATAAATACTCCAGGACTCCCTCTGGTCTTTGGGTTAAAAGAGGGTCTTTCCCCCAGGCACTAGAGCTAAAAGAAACTCAAAGAATAAAGAGAACTCTTTGTCATGAACAATTTCATGAAGCTGGGATGTAATGAACAATTTCATGAAGCTGGGATGGATTTTACATTCTTGGTGCTGGTTACTGTCACCTTTAGGACAAGAGCTGTCAATGACTTCAGGAAAAACTGGATAATTTTTGTGATGCCTTGCCATTTCCTGAAGCACCCCATGTAGTGGTGAAGGAAGGTGAACGAGAAGTTTCCAAAAGACCAAAAGGCCAGCCAGCTTCTATTTTGTTCAGAAAAACACTGGAACTTGGAGCCCTGAATCCTGAGGCACTGTGTAAGTGATCTGACAACCCTGAGCCGGCTGTGTCGTGAGGAAGCTTGGGAACTTGCAACAGCTATGTCTGGGTATTCAGGCACGCAGTGAAAGCTGAGGTTCCCACCATAGCACTGTCGCCTACCAGATATGGGAGTAGATGCGCATCGAGAGAATTCCACTCCTCCACATCCCTGAATTCGCCCAAGCCTTTGAGTGTTCCTAGCTCAGTCTCCAGACATATCACAAAAAGATACGCTATCTCTGCCATGTCCTGTTCTGTTCCGGAGCCTACAAACACCATGAACAGAGCATGCCCATGAATTGGTTGTTTGGTTCTGCTAAATGTGGTTGATTTGCAGTGACTGGAAGAGCTCCAGTGCCCTAGGAGGTAAGAATGAATGGTGTTAGAAAAAGAGAGGAGATAGGAAATCACAAACAATGACTCTATGAAAAAAGGACCGTGACTTGAACTGTGATATATGTACATATATATGCATATATTTGGTAGGGGGTTGAAAAGTAAATGAATATAATCATATTTCATACACAGTATGTTCTGGAGGTGCAGTCTCATTGTACTCAATGTGCTCTCCCAACAGACAGACCACGGGCTGCTGTCATTCAGCCTTCACCCCTGCCAACACTGTGCTCCAGGGGGGCTCGAGTCTTTCCTCCCTGCTAGGTCCCCCATGGTTGGAGGCCAAATGAATACCCAGTGGGGTATCAGTCTATTTCAGGTTGCCTCCAGAGCAATGCACATTGGTGACCCTTGGAAATTTGCTCCTCACAGCAGGAGAGAGGTCACTTGCTGGAGTCTGGGACGTGTGCAGGGGGTCTCTCTCCCTCTTCCCTTGTAATCCATTTCTTTTCCTTTCAATGAATTTCAAGGGATGAAGGAGGTAGACACCCACCTATCACTAAGAGTGGTAAACATGTCAAAGACACGTTTTAAGATCTCTATAGCAGCCCATGTTGCCAAAGCCAGGCCAGTATTGATTTGACTCTCTAGCAATCTTAGGATATTCTGAAGGTGACCATGATTAGACTAGTAAAGCTCTTCTTGACCCTTAAGTCATAACTGTGGTTAAAAGTGGCAGGTCATACGGCTGGCCCCACTGTGAGACATGACATCCCTCACTGACCCATGGCCCTAAAGGGGACAACACTGGAGACAAAGTGTGGGAACTGCGCCTGATCTGATCCCACCACACCGAGGCAAAACACTAAGGGGGTGCAACAGAACAGCAAGGGGAGTAGAGCAACGAAGTCCCCAGTGAATACCAAAAATAGACTTTGGGGCCAGGGCTTGGCACCCCATCAGACTCGACCAGAAAACACTCCTAAAGCCAACAAACAGTCCTTGAACTAACAGCAGGCCTCTCTCTATTGCTGTTTTATCATTGGCTTTTTGTTATTGTTTTCCTTTCTTTTGTTGCTTGGTTTTGCTCTGTTTTGTTTTGGTGCATGTTATTATCTCCACAGGTCTGTCTAAATAAGAGAGGCTGGATGGATGAACAATCTGGAGGAGAAAACAATGGGACTGATGGTTCAGAGGGCGGGGGGGGCATGTCATGGGAGAGGGGGAGGTGGGGGGAAAGGAAGTGGTCTTAACAAACCCAGGGACAAGGGAACAACAAGTGATCCAAATCAGTGGTGAGGAGGGTGTAGGGGGCCTGATAGGGCTTGATCAAGGGTAATGTAACCGAGAGCAATTATGGAATGAAGGCTGAACATGATAGTGGGACAAGACAAAAGTAAAAGGAAATAGAGGAAATAACTAAGTGGCAAAGGGCATTTATAGTGGTCTAAATAAAGGCATGTGTATATGTAAATATATTTATATATGAGGATGGGAAATAGATCTATGTGTATATATTTATAGGTTTAGTGTTAAGGTAGCAGATGGACATTGAGCCTCCACTCAAGTACTCCCTCAATGCAAGAATACTTTGTTCTATTAAACCGGCATTCTATGATGCTCACTTCCCCAATACAATCACTGAAGACAAATGTGAACATAAGCAAATGTGGTGAAGAAAGCTGATGGCGCCTGGCTATCAAAAGATATAGGGTCTGGGGTCTTAAAGGCTTGAAGGTAAACAAGCAGCCATCTAACTCAGAAGCAATAGCACCCACATGGAAGAAGCACAGCAGCCTGTGTGATCACGAGGTGTCAAAGGGATCAGGGATTGGGCATCAAAGAACAGAAAATCAAATCATGGTGAATGAGGGGGAGTGCAAATTGAGGACCCAAGACCCATCTGTAGTCAATTGGACATCCCCTTAACGAAGGGTCACAGGGAGGAGATGAGCCAGTCAGTGTGCAGTGTAGCAAAAATGAAACCCATAACTTTCCTCTAGTTCCTAAATGCTTCCTCTCTCCAAAATATCATGATCCTAATTATATCTTACAAATCCTGCTGGACTGGAGGATGTACACTGGTACATATGAGAACTGGAAACACAGGGAATTCAGGGAGGATGATCCTTTCAGGACCAGTGGTGTGATACTGGGAGGGTGGAGGGAGGGTGGAGTGGAAAGCGGGAACTGATTACAAGGATCTACATATAACCTCCTCCCTGGGGGATGGACAATAGAAAAGTGGGTGAAGGGAGATGCCGGACAGTGTAAGATATGACAACATAATAATTTATAAATTATCAATGGTTCATGGGTGTGGGGATGGAGCGGGGAGGAAGGGGGAAAATTAGGTGTTGATACCACGGCCTTGGGTGGAGAGCAAATTTTTTGAGAATGATGAGGGCAATATACAGATGTGCTTTACACAATTGATGGATGTATGGCTTGTGATAAGAGTTGTATGAGCTCCCAATAAAATGATTTTTTTTTTTAAGTGGCAGATCTGTTGGGGGAAGTCCTCCTTACTCTTGCTCTTATCCCATCCAGAATCTCCTCTTCCACTTAGCACCACCTCAAGATTCTGCTTCGATGACTATGCTGTGGGCTCCCCGGGGTAGGTTTGTACTGTTTGCAAGCCTTTGTAGAGTGATTAGCATCCCAGTGATCTGTCCCAGAGCTCATCTCAGCTGTCTTTCTTGGTGTAGTTCTGGGTCTCACACCAACCCCCTGCCTCACCATACTTTTCATCTAAATTGGTTTCACTTTCATAGGGTGGCTTTGGGGAAAAGGCACTCTATCATGCTCTAAAATGCCTCATTCTGCAGTGCCAAGCACAGGACCTTGCACTTACAAGTTTCTCAAAAAAGATAGTTGGGGGCCTCCAGTTCAACATGGCCAACTGATCACACAGTGAGTGAATCCTTCTCAACTCTCAGGAGAAAAACCTCAAGTGGTCACTGTGGCCCAGCAATAAAGTCCCTGAGTGTCACTGCACCCCAGCAAGGAAGATTCTGGAAGCCAGATTTCTCAGCAGAAACCATGTAGACAAGAACACAGTGGAGTGGCTTATATATAACCCCCCCCCCAAGAAAACAATACCAACCATGAAACTTATATATTAGTTGCAAAACAATCTAGCAAATATGAGGGAGAAGTAAGGGTATTTTTAATCAAGGAGAAATTGAAGGCATTTGTAATCACAAGACCAGCATTAAAATCCTCTGGGGAACACGTTGGGCAGAAAAGCAACAGCAGACAAACCCAAGAGCAATGTAAAAGACAACACCACCCAGAAGTCAGCATGCTGAAAACGGTACTCAAAATGGCACATAAATATAGGAAGAAGAACCACAATAAAACAATGAACACATACAAAGTCATACGACAGCCATAAACCTGCACATATCAATAACAACATTGACCACTGACTGTTAATGTATCAAAAGCATCATCAACAGTCAGAGAGTAGCAAATTGGATAAGAAAACAAGACCCATCATATTCTGCCTACAAGAAACATACCTTCAATATAAAGACAAAAATGGATTAAAAATCAAGAGATGTAGACAATTTAACCAAACTAATGATAAGCACACAAACAAGCAAGATTAGCAATATTAATCTCCAAGAAAACATATTGCAAGGCACAAAACATCACGAGAAACAAAAGGGATGTTGCATAATGACTGAAATAACAACTGAACAAGAAAACATGATCATAATAAAGACATATGCACCCAATGCAAGACCCTCACAATATGCTAATAAAACACACGATTGAAGAGAGAAACAGATACAATATTGGGAGATTTCAATGTACCATTCTTTAGGAAGAACAAATCATCAAGGGGGGAAACAAAACTCAATAAAGAAGAATTAAACAACACAATGAATAGCTTAAACTCTTTAAAATACACAGAACACTCCACCCATTAGCAGCACACTATGAATTCTTCTCCAGTGCTCATGGAATAGTCTCTAGAATAGACCATATGTTTGATCACAAAATAAGCCAGAAAAATTGAAAAATATATACTGAGGGTTACAATCCATTTTCTCAAACTATCATGCTATAAGAAATAAACAATAGAAAGAAGAGGGGGAAAAATCAAATTCCTTGAAGTATATGAGAACAAGTGCACACATACCAAACCTTTGGGGAATAAAACGGGGGCTATCTATGGGCAATTTATAGCAATCAATGCACACATGAAAAAAAGGGGACAGATCAAAATTGACACCTTACACCAGCAAACAACTTCAACAACTACAAGTGCAACCAAATAAACCTTCAACCACCAGAAGAAAAGAAAGCATAAAGTTTCAAGTAGAAATAAATGAATTGGAAAACAGAAAATCAGTAGAAAAATCAAGAAGACTAGAAGTTGGTTCTTTGAAAGAATTACCAAAATCAACAAACAAGTGACAGATTTAACAACAGAAAAGATAGAGAAGCTGCAAACAACAGTAATTAGAGATGAAAGGTATCATAACAGAACCACATGAAATAAAACACAACACATTACTATGAACAAACCGGTACTCGAAAAGTACAAACGAGAAACTTCCAGAAACACATCAACCACAATTAACATAGATGGATTTGGAATATCTCAACAGACCTATTATAAAAGAATAAACAGATCAGATTATTAAAAACTTTCCAACCCCGAAATGTTCAGGACCAGATAGGCTCACTGGGAAGTCGTCATAGAAAAGCTGACATCAATTCTACACAGAGCACTCAGTAATATAGAAAAAGCAGCAAACTCCCAACCCCTATTGATGAAATGAGCATAACCTTGAAAGCACAACCAGGCAAAGACAAGACAAAGATAGAAAACTGCAGAACAATAACCCTAATGAACATAGACGTAAAAAATCACAACAAGGTCCTGACTAATAAAATCTAACACTATATTCAAAACATAATAACCTGTGATCAGATGAGACTCAAATCAGGTGCACATGGATGGTTCAACGCATTAGAATAAAAGTCAATGTAATATACCATGTAAACAAAACCGAAAAAGGGAACCAGGTGATCTTATCAATCGACACAGAGAAGGCATTTCATAATATCCAACCCACAATCCCGACTCAACAAAATTGGATCAGAAGGGACACTTCCTCACACAATGAAAACCGTACGTAAAAATCCAACAGCCACCATCTGATTGAACAAGAACAAAACAGAAAAACATTCCTTCCACAAACGGAACCAGACAAGGATACCCCTTATCACCTTCTTATTCAATATTTTTCTGGAAGTCTTAGCCAGAACCTTTAGACAACAGCAAAACCCAAATCATCAGAATCCAGACAGGGAAGGCTACTGTTGGTATGATTTTATATGTAGGAAACCTCAGAATTGGTGTATATATATGAAAGAACAAACAGATTTGCAATGGGGCAGGATACAAGATTAAAATGCAAAAATCAATAGGATTCCTGTATATTAGTGAAGAGGACTCTGAAAAAGAAATTAAAAAATAACATTTCTAAGAGTCACATAAAATATGAAATGCATAGGAATAAATTTAACCAGAAAAACAAGACTTGGCCCAAGAAAACTACAGAATGCTGATACAAGAAACCAAAAGAGATGTACCAAAAAATGAAGAATATTCCATGTTCATGGACAGGAAGGCTTAACATTGTGAAAATGTCAATACTGCACAAAGCAATCTCCAAATGCAATGCATTTCTGATATAGATTCCAATGTGATTCCTTAAAGAAATGGAAAAACTAATAATTAACTGTATATGGAGAGGGAAGAAAGTCAGGATAAGCAAAGTTTCTGAAGGAAAACAAAGCAGCAGGCTTCTCATGACTTAACCTCAAAACCTATTACCCAGCCACAGTAGTCAAAACAGCCTTGTACTGGTACAATGATAGGTACTTAGACACATGGAGTAGAATAGAAAACTCAGAAATGAATTAATCCGCCCACAGACAACCGGTATTCCACAAAGGGCCCCAAAATATTCATCCACCCACAGACAACCGGTATTCAACAAAGGGCCCCCCAAAATGGTAAAGAGATAGTGTCTTCAATAAATATTATTTGCAAAACTGGATCGTCATTTGCAGAAGAATGAAAGGGGACCCATGGCTCCTGCCACGGACAACACTGTAATCGACATGGGTCAAAGATCTAAATGTGAATCTTACAGCTACACAGATCATCAATGAGAAAACAGGGCCAAACTCAAAGGCCCTGTTTCAGAGCATATACATACTATCAAATATAACAAAGGAAGCATACGCAGTAGAAAGAAAATTACATGACTAGTCAGAGTACAATGCACACTCGCATGCATCAGAAGAGTTCATCAACGAGTAAAAAGAACCCGGGGGAAAAAAGAGGACTTGATGCAAAGGGCTTAAGTGGAGAGCAAATGCTTTGAAAATGATGAGGGCAAAGAATGTACAGATGTGCTTTATACAATTGATGTATGTGTATGTATGGATTGTGATAAGAGTTGTATGAGTCCCTAATAAAATGTTAAAAAAAAAAAAAAGAAGAACCCGGGAACCTGGGAAAATCTTTAGCAATGACATATCAAACAAGGGACTAATCTCTAAAATCTATACAAAACTGCAATTCTTTAATCAGAAAAAGTGAATTGAGCAATTAAAATGTGGGCAAAGGACATGAACAGACAGTTTACCAAAATGAAATTCAAATGACTAACAAACATGAAAAAAATGCTCACAATCATTAGCCATCTGGAAGATGGAAACCAAAGCAATTTGAGATATCAACTTACACTAAAAATGACAGCCTAATTAAAAAAACAAAAAACACCCAACAAATGCTAGAGAGGGTTCGGAGAGATTGAAACGCTCATTCACTGCTGGTTGTTCTGTAAATATGAACAACCATTGTGAAAAGCAATATTGCTTCACCTCAAACAACTGTGAATGGAAATTCCATATGAGCCGACAATATCTCTGCTGCCTATGTACCCTAAAGAAGTAAGAGCCATCACGCAAACAGACAGATGTGCCCCTGTGTTCATCAAAGCGCTGGTCCTAAAAGCAAGAAGTTGGAAATCGCCCAATTGCCCATGAGTAGAAGAATGGACATAGAAAATACAAGATACCCACAATGCAACTCTACTTTTCCCTAAAACACAAAGCTGAAACCATGAGGCATCTCATGACATGGACAGAGCTGGAGAATATCATGCTGAGTGAATTTAGTCCACCACAAAAGGAAAATATTGTATGAGATCACTTTTATAAGGATAACAATCAAGACAAATATTTGCTTACCAAAGGGAGCAAATGTCGGAGGTACCCAAGGAAGGCAGGCCAAGGGTGGGGAGATGAAGCAATGGATTAGAGGCTGACAGGTATCGACAGGTGGCAGGGCAGATGGAGAAGAGAAATCAGAGAATGGGGTTGGGATGGAAAATGGCTGGGAGTTTGGTGAGTGGTTTGAAATAGTGAATGCAGAGTTGGTCTGAAATGTAAACCCCCCACCTAATTCACAAAAGAACAATTCATTTAATATATAATATATATATATATTAAAAGACAATGAATTGACTCTGGAGATGTTACAGATGACTGATAGGCTCTCATTCTGTTTGACTCACCAGGGAGGAACTGACCACTAGAGAGCTCTGTAAAGTCCTTACAGGAAGGCAGCGTGTGTGCGTGTGTGTGTGTGTGTGTGTGAGCTGTCCTAGTGTATACTTACACGTGTGATATTTGGGAACCAAGGGTGGGTGAGGACAGTCCCCTGAAGCATAATATTATAGATAAGAGTTAACAGCACTGGATACCATGGCAATTACCTGCCCTACTGGTAATCTAGACCGCTTCCTTATCCCCACTATTTGGAGACTTTACTGAATCCATTGAGGAACGTTTCTAAGTGCCAGGTCTGTGGTTAAGTTTACTGGAGGCTACTTTTGATCCTTCCCAGTGTGTGGGGATGAAGCTCCCTAAGTGAGCCTGCGGTTCCCTTGAAAGGATCTATTTCAATGGAAGATTTTAGGTTTGTTTTGGGGAAAAGACAAACATAGGTATGCTAATCAGTGATGAAGTTAGAGATACTGGGTTTTCAAGGAAACACAAGTAAGAATGACCTGCTATGTGTTTTTCATTAACGGAAAGGACAAATCTGGGTTATTTTGTGGGGAAGCAGCTGCTGATTGGAGTGATACATCTTGGAGGAAAAGGCCTGCAAACTGACTGCGGGCATCTTCCTTGCTCCGAAAGGAGCTTCTTCTTTGCTTTTTATCTTTCCATGTGCAGATCCGCAGTCCATTGTGGATTAGCCCTCTGTGCTCTTGTGTCAGTGTGTCAGTGGGTGCTCACGCATCTTAAGGGAGCCCTGCTGGTGCTGTTGGTTAAACATTGGGCCGGTAACCCCAAAGTTGGTTGTTCAACCCCACGAGAAAGTTGAGGCTTCCTGCTCCCAGTGAGCAATTCTTCTCTGACCTGTATGATCGCTCTGACTTACAATTGACTTAAAGGGAGTGCACTTGGTTTTTATCGAACACAAATCTGACCTCTTAATCCAAACAATCTCTCTATGTCTGACTGACTGTTATTACCAGTCTGCAGATGAGACAAAGAGGCTCAGTGATGAGATGTAGATTACCCAGAACATGTTGCAAATAAGAGGATCAAGCAGATAATTTATTCATCTCATCAACAAACACAATTGATTCTGTACTAAACTGTGGGGAGAAACAAAGATGAATATGCTCAGTTGGCTCTGGTCCACACAAATTCATAATCTGGTAAATAAATGATTGTGATCAAGTTGAAACAGAACTACACATAGAACACGAGCCTGAGCATCAAGAGGAGGCCGACAATAGATTTGGGGAGAATCAGCAAAGACTTCTCAGAGGAGGTGATGGTTGACCAGAGTGAAAAAGATATTAAGTAGGAGTGAGCTCTTGAGAAAAGCTGTGGGGAGGGTGAGGGCATTCCTAAAACGATAGGCAACATGGGCAATGCATGGAGCAGAAATACAGCGAGCGTTTGGGATTAGGACCCATGCTATGTTGTACCTGGTTGGTCTGACGGGGATTTACCTGACTTAAGTGGGTTGGAAAGGGGGAACTGATTACAAGGATCTACATGTGACCTCCTCCCTGGGAGAGGGACTGTAGATAAGGGGGGGGAGGGAGACTCCGGATAGGGCAAGATATGACAAAATAACGATGTATAAATTACCAAGTGCACATGAGGGAGGGGGGAGCAGGGAGGGAGGGAAAAAAAAGAGGACCTGATGCAAAGGGCTTAAGTGGAGAGCAAATGCTTTGAGAATGATTGGGGCAGGGAATGTATGGATGTGCTTTATACAATTGATGTATGTATATGTATGGATTGTGATAAGAGTTGTATGAGTCCCTAATAAAATGTAAAAAAAGAAATAAGTGCTTTGCCTCCACAACTAGCTGAATTTGGAACATATAATGTGTTGTACTTTTCTTGGGGGGGGTAGGGGCGAGGGGAGGGCTCCCAGCTTTCCTTCTTTGAAAACCCTTTGTGGAATTCACAGAATCTAGGAGGCTTGTATTCGCTGTGCCATAATGCCCTTCTCCAGTGTGATCCACCCTTCTGAGAGCCCTCTGGGCGGAAAGGAGATGAGGAGGTGGCTGTGCCAAGGACCGTTGGTTAATTGAGGAAGAGTCAGTCCAGCCCCACAATATTCCAGGGCTGCCTCTCAGCATTTTGGTAGAAGTAGGCCATAGATCACCAGAAACAATAGCGCCTGGCTTCCATGCCACAAACGGTTACAGGATGAGTCAGCGGGAAGCCGCAGTTACATACACCGACAGGCCTAGTAGGCAGGAGATACAGAAATTCCCTCAGTGAAAGACCAGGCTTGAAAATGGGTGAGGTCTAACTGTGCCAAAGATCTACTATGTTCTTTCTTTCTTTCTTTTTTTGTTGGTTGTGACGGTGGTAGTGGTGGAAGGGAAGAGGTGGGGGTGGGGACAGTGATACATACATTTAAATGGCTGATCCCCAGAAATGCTCTGAGCAGTTAGCTTTTGGATCTCCTTCCTGTGGAGAGGACCTGTGGATGGATTTTCTTGAGATCTGTAAGAAATAGCTTAGTCAGGAAACCAAGACGAATGTGCATAGATGATATTCCTATGCTGTTTGAGCCATTCTATAGAAAGGATCGTTGTGATCAGCTAAGGGACTGAGAAGGTTTACGGAACGTCTCTCTGACATCTGTCTGAACTCATAGAACTATGAGTGGTCAATAAGCTTAGTTGGGTTACAGTTCAGGAAACTGAAGAGCAGATAGGGGGAAGGCAAAGGCTCCGGAGGGGAGGAGGGGGTACAAACTATTTGTGTTTGGCTACTAGCCGAAAGGTTGGTCGTGTGAATGCACTCTGGAAGACCATAGAAGAAGGGTCAGAGCATCTCCTTCCATAAGACTCCAGCCATTGAAAACCCCGAGGAATGCACTTTTACTCCGAAGCTCCCAAGGTCATCCTGGGTCAGAATGGAGTTGACAGCAACAGGGGAGCATCAAGAGAGAGAAGAGGGAAGTAACTGACCAGAGGAACAGGTCAGACTGGAGTTAGATACAGAACCCACTGTCTTGGCCCCACACCCAGTGCTCTCTCTCTTCTGCTCCTCTGTCCAGTGTCACAAAATCTAAACTGCCTGCTCAATTGTCCCTCAAACAAATATTGCCGTTTGCCCGTTCTAGAGTGGAAACTCATGAAGGACCATACCTTACCAGGCTTTGCAGGATTACCCCCTTCCCTCCCCCCCCCCCCACACACCTCTCTGCTATCAGGTCAATGTTGCCTCACAGAGGTCTAATGGGACAGTGGTTACACATTAGGCTGCTAAGCCAAGCATCAGCAATACTCCTTAGAAGAACGTCACAGATTTTCCCTCCCTGCAAGAGTGGCAGTTTTGAAAACCCACAGGGACATTTCTACCTTGTCCTTTAGGGAAGCGATGAGTTTGGAGGATTGGTGCCCATCATATTCTCTAAGACATGCATTGGCATGAAAGTGTCCCTCAGCTATTTCCACCCTCCGTTATGCGTGCACAAACACCCTTGGGGATAGAGATTTTGTGGACCATTTTGGTTTAAATGGAACCACACTTTTAGCACACCTTCCTGTCCATGATCTGGCCTGGCCCCTGTACAAATACAGCTATGTATTTCTGGGTTATTTTTGCTTTCAGAATTCTTGACAGGTAAATCCTCCCCTCTAATCTTTGCTTGATTTCTGTTTCAAGAGATTATCTAGCATGTCTAATAGGGCAGCAAGTCATGTCCTGTGGCCCCACGCCTGCTCTCCCGTACCATACCCAAATCAACCGCAAGCCTTTGCCTCCTGCCGCACCCAAGTCAAGGACAGAGGTAGGGCTGCTCTCTGCCCGCCGGGAAGGTGGAAACCATGACCAAATTGGTATGTTACTTTTTCCTTTCCTTAGGGTGCTTGAGAGTTGTAGCATTCCTGAGCGACAGGGTGCTGAGAACACGCTAAGAAAGAAATGCCCGCGTGAAGCTTGAAATATAACTTCCTGCTATTTAATTCATTCATCTGAGCTAGAAAAAGAAAGAAAGAAAGAAAGAAAGAAAGAAAGAAAGAAAGAAAGAAAGAAAGAAAGAAAGAAAGAAAGAAGGAAGGAAGGGAGGAAAGATCTCTGGAGGATGATTGAAGTCAGTGATATGCAAACTATTTTTTTGGTATGGAGAACACATTTTAATTTCTAAAAATTCATAGACCAGCAGATAAAAGCATTTATAGTTAGGAATGCATTGGAAGAGAAAAATGCTTGAGAGCAGAGGCTACTACCTTTAAAGAGTTTGAAATCTATACATCACAACCTTATTAGTGTCACCTCCCAAATCCAAGTCCCTGCCCTCACTCTGTTTCTGTAGCTCATTGTGTCTGTCCCAATCCCTGGCTTTAGCTTGGTCACTCTGTATTCCATACTCAGCTAGACCTAGCACAGGCCCTGGGACAGAGCTTGCATTTTACATATCTATTTTAGAACGGATCAATAAATACAAAAGCCATGTTAGAATAGAAGAGGGAGTGTCAGGCAATTCAGTAGTGCTTACATATTGGGCTGCCAAGTGCAAGGTCAGCAGAGAGGAAATGGGAGCTTTCTAACTCCCATTAAGGGCTACAGTTCAGAAATACCGAGGGGCAGTCCTATAGGGTCACTGTGGGTTGGCATGGGCTCAATGGCAGTGAGTTTGGTTTGGGGTTCCTAGGCATGGCTTTATGCAAATATGATGCTTCCACAATATTTGAGAGCTCACAGATTGGAAACCGTGGATTAGATCTGTATCCTTAGGGCTAATATATTAGTCCCCTTTCCCCTAATAGGCATCATCCTGCTCAGTAAACCACAAACACGGATCTTTGCATGTAGAAACAAGCCCAGGCTTATGCACAGGACTCTAGCCCAGTTGACCGCCCAGAGCCCTTTCCAAAATGCAAAAGTCAACGAAGAAGAGTCCAGTTCTTCCCAACACCCACAGAGATGGGGAGGGTGATGACAGCTCCCCTCAAGTGCCAGTTTCTACCTTTTGTAGGAGCAACAAGAAAACTGATCTCTGGAAGCCTTTAGGCAGTCACATTGTTATTTCAATCCCAAGAATATTTGCGAAAGTCCCTCGTCTGCTTCCTCTGTCAACCTATTTATGTGGAGTGTTGATAACTGAAGTGACACGCAGAAAGCACTCGATCTTGTAAGACATTTGCTGCGAGTGGAGATGAGGAGGGGGGTGGAGGCGTTGTAAGAGACTCAAAATACGTGTGTGCCCGCGATGCTTCTGACTGTGGATTAATATTTAAACACTGACATCTCTCTTGACTGCTCCTTCTCTTGGTTCTTCCTGCTCTTTTCTGTGTTCTGCAAACAAAGGGAAGGCACTACTCCAGGTGTGAGCACAGCAGAGAGGTTTCCTGCTTAAGATGCAGCAACCCACAGCCCGAGGAAAGAAGTGAAAGAGAGGAGAGGAAAGAGAGGGAGACGAAAACCAGAATCGCTGCCACCTGCTATTTAGTGATTAGCTCCCCAGATAAGGAAGGCAGATGCATCCCAGGCGCCGGGGACCTGCCCAGACAGAACCTGGAGTCCAGGAGCCCTGGAAGAAAGTGAACCCAGAATTCAGAAGGGGGAGGAAGCCAGAGGGCCGGTCCACGGATAGTTCCTATCAAATTGTCTTGCCAACCCCCTTCATTTCATGGGGCTCTTAAAAAATGCAGTCCCTCACATGGCCTTCTTTTCCACCGACCCTTCACTTGCTTGGGTTTATTTGAAAGAAACTTGTAAAAGCGACCTCCGACACCAACTAGCTGTGTAACCCTCGGCAAACCATTAACTTCTTTTTTTTTTTCTTTTTCCATTGACTTCTTTAGCTGCAGGTGTTGTGGCTGTTATCTGTTAAAGAGCTTAATCCAAAGCAAACGGGAAGACACCAATAAAAACGTCTCCTTTCTCCCTCTGCCCCTCGCCAATCTTTAATGCTGGGCTGGAGACACCTTCTGCACGCACCCCAACCAGGCCAGAGTGAAAAGCAACCACTAATTCACTTACAAAGCGGACATTGTTGTTCAGGGTAGCAGTCTCCCCTGTCATAAAAGAGTTTTGCATTCCATTCCTGGCCAGTGACCTCAGTCATGTCCCCATCTGTCAGAGGAAGCTTGTGTGTTGCTGTGATGTTCCACAGGTTTCGGCAATGTTTGAAGACTCAGAGAGACCAAGACGAAAGGGTTGGTCTGAAAAGCAGCCAGTGAAGACCCCATGGAGCTCTGTGGACCAATCTACAACCTTTCCTGGGATGGTGTGGGGCTGGGCCGGGGTTGGATCGGTTGCGAGTGGGATCACCCTGAGATGATGCCAACTACAAGTGTTTATCTACTTACTAAGGAGCAGGTGCTCTCATGGCGCTGTTGGGTAAGTATTGCACTACTAACTGCAAGGTGACCGGTTCAAATCCATCAGTTGCTCTGTGGGGGAAATGATTTACAACCCCAGAGACCCTATGTAGGCTTGGTGAGAACTGGAAGCAACTAGATGGCAGTCGGTTTGGGCTTGGTTCCTGAGGCGCATGGGACTCAATAGTGGTGCTTTCTTTTCTCATTCAAAGGGGCGAGAAGAATTTCTGTGCACCCTCCCCCTCTGCATGCGGTACCTGAGGTCACAAGCATGACCCTTCTTTCTGAGCATAAGAAGCAGGAAGCTGTGTACTTGTCAAGGGGGACCTGGCCGCTTCCCTCATTGCTCTTTCCTGCCCCCTTTGTTCTTATGACTGAAAGTGTCTGGTCCTTGACAACAGCGATGTGTTCCACTTTCTGAACACGTGAGGTCAGCACTCTGCCTCTCAGCCCCGAGAGTAGGAAAGGGCCATCAAACCCCGACAGAGACAAGATCAAGCTACTAATCCGCCCTGGTTTTCATTTTGCATTGCTCCTATAAAAAATAAATATGGAGCCATGAACAATTATGCTGCGAGAGGGAAGAAAAACTCCTGGTGATTAAAAACTGGAAACCATGAGCTTTGAAACTTCTCCAAAAATACAGCCCCAGATGTCCTGCAAACTCCAATTACACACGCTCACTTATGGGCTGTAAAATCCAAACTGTAGACATTGCCTTGCAAGCACCGGCAGATGCAGCGGCAGAAGGAATTCTCACTCTCTGGAAAAGCAAGACTTCTGTTTTGTTTTTCTTCTTCTCCCCTTCCTTCATTTCTTTCTTTTATTTTGAGGTGGGGAGGGTGGGGACAGGCTGTGCATCAAACTGTTCATTCAATATGTAATTTGCCTCAAAGAATTTCTAACTTAGTTTATTTTCACACCAACATAAATTCAATTCAAAAAGAGCTTTCATTGAAACCCGAGCAATCTACTTTGCATTGACGACTGCTAATAGGTGCAATGTTACCCCTTGCCAACTTATAAGGTCTCCTACTGAGCTGGGAGCCAAACAGGATAAAGGAAATTAAACTGGAGTTTAATTTGTTTCCTTCTAAAGTCTCAGGCGTGCTTGGATATGTGCACTGCCTAACGAGAAACAAACTGTTCCATGTGCTTTTCTTTATGAAGAAAAGAGATGTTCTGTTTGTAATTCTTAGAGATGGAAGATGTTCACCTCTTGCTGACAGATATACCTCGAATTCAGAGGTGACACATTTGCATGAAAACCAGTGGTATCAGAAACTAGCTGATTTCTTCCCAACCCTTCCTGACTAGTTGCTGACCCAAGCATCTTCAACCAAACAAAGATCACAAATATATTATGTTTTCTCTTTGATTTACCCCCCATTTCCCCCCAAAGACTAACTTCTCTGTTCTCTTGGTTCCATGAATAAGCAGGTGGATATCCCTGAGAAACTAAGCAATACTGTGCCATTTTTAGTTTGAGACCTCTTACAGACTACATAACAAGAAGCAATTGAAAGGTGTGACTATGTGCATGCACACCTCCTTACATGCAGATGTGTAATGAAAGGTGAGATATCATCACTAGACTGAAATTCTACACCAGCTCTCTGAATAAAGCAATTTGGCCAGAATGGTTGCTTTAACATGAACTCCTTTTCTCTTTTGATTTGTGCTTAGCGGGAGAATGTGGCCATTAGGTGCTGCAGTTCCAAACTTTACTGGTGGGCAGGGTCCATTTAAAAGTGGGAAAGATGTGTGTGTCAGGGTTTTATTCTCTCACCACATTTATGCAATCCCGATGTGGAGCAAAGCATCAGAGAAACTGGGACATGTACAGAGTACATGAAAAAGAATGTGGCATCAGGACGGGAAGAAGGCTCATTCACAACCTGCAATATGCAGATGATGCAACCTGGTTTGCCGAACATGAAGAGAATGTGAAGCACTTGATGCTGCCCATGGAGGATTTTAGCCTTCAGTGTGGATTATGACTCAATGCAAAGAAGACCAGGATCCTCACAACTGGACCACTAGGTAATAACATCATGATAAATGGAGAAAAGACAGAAGTTGTCAAGGGTTTTGTCTTGTTTGGGTTCACAACCAATGTTCATGGAAGCAGCAGTCAATAGTTCAAAGGATGCATTGCATTGGGCAAATCTGCCACATAAGACCTCTTTCAGAAGTTGGAAAGCAGGGACATTACTTTGAGGACTTAGGTGTGCCTGAGGCATTTCCTACTGCCTCATATGCATGTGAAACATGGACCTTGAATAAGAAAGACTGAAGAAGAATCAATCCTTTTGAATTGTGATGCTGGCAAAGGCTATGGAAAGTATCATGGACAGCCAGCTCAAAGGACAAACACATCTGACTTGGAAGAAGTACAGCCAGAGTGCTCCCTAGGGACACAGGTGGTAAGACTGTCTTACAGACTTTGGACATGCGGTTAGCAGAGACCCATCCCTGGAGAAGAGCATCTTGCTTAATACAATAAAGAGGCAGCAAAGAAGATGAAGATCCCCCACAAGGTGGATTGACACCATGGCTGCAACAATGGCCTCAGACATACGAACAATTTTACGGATGACCCAGACCAGTTGGTGTTATGTTCTCTTATACATTGGGTTGTCGTGAGTCAGCATTGACTTGATGGCACCTAACAACAACAACAACAAAGATCCATCTCAGAGACCATCTGTTCCCTCCTATTGTGTCCAGAGAACTTCTGGTATAATTTTGAGGTACAAACAGACTCAATTGCTCTTCAGCTCATTCAACTATAGCAAAGAGAGTAACGGAGAATCCCAAATCTGTACCTGGCAATCCTCTAGGTGGTGGAGGTGTTGAGAGTGAAGATCCCTGACTCAGGGCTTGCATTATGGTTGCAGACTGGCAGTAAACACAATATGCATAGAAGTCAGTCTTGGGTTATGACGATTACTATGGAGATTGAAAAAACAAAGGAGTGTGAGAGACACTGCATGTGTGTATGAGGTGGGTTCTTAAGCTCAGGATATCAGGGAAGTTCTCTTTGAGAAGGTGGCCCAAGGAGACAGCCAAATGGGGATGGTGGGGGCTGCATGCTTCAGGAAAGAATCCTGAGTAAAGATGAAGCAGCAGTGACCTTCTGTGGACTGCCTTTAGTTTGCCCGAGGGAACATTCCCGAACTTCATTCCCACAGAGAGTTGTCTTGAAGTACAGCTCAGAGATAGATGGCTGTGAGGCTATTGGGCACTAGCGTAGGGACTACTCAAGCATTGCTTTCTTGAGAGGTGGAGCTGGCACTGGAGAACTCACAGAACTTCCGGGCCTACCCTTGACAGAAAGTTGACTATGGGTTTTTAAGGAAGTCTCTTCTCTTTGTCTGCAGCTTTTGCTTGAAATAAGACTATTGGATTGAGTAAGCTACAGATTCCCTTCCAGCTCAGAGCGGGAGTCCATTCCCATGGGAGCTGGGGAAGAACCAAAGATGCAGCTGCATTTTCCTGTGTGACAGTGCCTGAGAGTATGGACTCATGTGTTGGATTGTTCAAAACTAAGCCCTGGGTGAAAACGAGTGTATGAAATGAAGTAGCACCAGACCCACTGGGCCCTTCTAGATTCCAAAGGAGCCAGAGGCAGACACTTTTTAAAATTAAATAACTGCTTATTGTGATTTAAGTGAGGGTTTACATAGTGGATAAGTTTTCCTTTTGGAGCAAAGGTACAAATACCCATGTACAAATATCACCTGTCAAACCTGTCTCTCTTCATGGGTATATTCCCACCCTCTCTCCCACCCATTGAGCCTGTCTATCCAAGCATCTACTTGTAGATCACCATCATTTCAGGACCGTGCAATCACAGTAGTTTCTTCTTTTGTCTTTAACGCTTGTACTCCTTCCAGTGCCTTCTCCTGGTCCCATAATTTTAGCCAGCCTCCCTCATAATATAGATGGCTTTTTCCTTCCTCAAGTTAACATTTGTCTGCCCTCTAGCCCTTATGTTCCCCTTCCTCCCCTCCTCACCTTCGGGGTTCTCAAAGAATGTTTCTTTTAGGGTGAAGGATCTTTTCTTTTACTTTTTACAACACGGGTCTCACACAGTATTTTTCCTTTTGTGATGAACTAATTTCAGTCAGAAAAATATCCCCCAGACTCATCCATGTTATGAGATGTTTCACAGTCATTGTCACTTTTTAATGTTGCATAGTATCCTATTAAGTGAATGGATCATAGGTGTTTATTCATTTGTCCATTGATAGGCAGTTAGACTGCTTTTGCAATTTTTGGTATCATGGATAGTGATGAAAGAATGTAGATGGGCCGCTATCAAACGGTCAGGGCTCGAATTGCTCTAACATACATCAAGTCAAGGAATTTGTGGGTGAGATGGAATTTCCTTCCCAAATTTTTGAGCAAGCTTCATACTGTTTTCCACAGTGGTTGCACCATTTAACAGTGTTGCCAGTAACAGAAGAGGATTCCAGATTCTCCACATTTCATCAGTACTTGTTGTTTTCTGTTTGTTTTTGAAGTTTTGTTTTGAATGTGAGAGTCTGCTCTCACTGTTACTTTGATTGACATCTTCCTAATGGCCAAAGAAGCCCCAGTGAAGTCGTGCCTTACAGGTTGGGCTGCTAATCACAAGGTCAGCAGTACAAAACCCCCAACCAGGTCATGAAAGAAACATGAGACTCTTCGCTCCTGTAAAAATGTACAGCCTTAGAAACTCACTGGGGATGTTACTGTGGCATAGAGTCACTGTGATGAAAAGTTACCTTGACAGCCCTGAGTACTCTGGCATATAGTCACGGTGAGTAAAAGTCAACTCGACAGCAGGGAGTTTGGATTTTAGTTTATGATTTCTGACTTGCTGAATGTCTAAATCGTAGTGAACTATCTTCTCACATCTTATTTCCATTAAAAAATTGAATTACTTGTCTTTTTCTTGTTGAAGTATTCTATAAATTTTAGAATAGTCCCCTGTCTGATTTGTTGCTGCTATTTCCCCCTTTCCCCATTCTGTGGATTCTTTTTTTATCCTTTTGGTGAATTCTTTTGATGCACACCCTAAGTTTAAGGAGATCCTATTCAATCAGTTTGTCTTGTGATGTTTGTGAATTTTCACTTATTTTTCATATATATAGTTGGCACTCAGAATCTCCTTGATTTCATTTGTCATATGACTTTAATCGGGAGCACTGACAAGAAGCAGCTTATGGGGCAGGTTCCATGGATAGGTCAAATCTCCTGAGCTGAGGCGTCCTGTCCAGATTCCAGTGTTGAGAAAGAGTAGGTCTGACAGCACACAAATGCCAGGCAAAGGTCTCAGGGACTTGACCTTCAGTTAACAGATTATTTTTTCTAACAAAGAACTTGGTTAAATTTTACTGCAATCCTCTGGCTTCCTGGCAAAACTCCTGAAATAGATTTCTTTGAATCCTGCTGTAATGAGCAGATAATCCCACACCTATTTTTTTCATGAGTCTTTCAGTTTCAATGGAAAAGATTCTCCAAATTCCAATGAAAATAAGGCTGTATCACTTTTGTATGTATTTTGAGCATCCTTACAATGTAAAAAGAAACACAGAGAAAGACTCACAGTGAATCAGATATCATCCTTGACCATAAGGAGGCAGGCAACCTTGACCCACACAGAGATACCTAAAGACCAATGAACAGAATGACAAAGTGGTGGTGACTGAGCTGACACTTGGAACGCATCCTCGGCAATCATTAGCCCTACATAAGTCAGAGAGGCAGGCAGGGAAAGGCATTCCTAGCCAAAGAAACAGATGAGTCAAATAAACAACAACAACAACGTCAAGTAGGTTCTGACTCATAGTGACCCTATAAGACAGAGTACCATGGCTCTGCAGACTGTCCAAAGTCTTAACTCACTAGGGAAGCAAATTACCTCAACTTCCTGCCAAAGAGCAACTGGGGGGTTGAAGCAGCTGACCTTTTGGTCCACAACCACTGTCTGTCTACCCAAGGCTGAGGAATGAGCAAAAGTGGGGGAAAACATAGAACTCCCAAGAAGAACACCAATTTAGCGGGGCTTTGGCAGGGGAGCCATACGAGGTTTAAGTTTAAACCCCAGAGGGGCTTCTGCAACTCCTTCGCAAG
This sequence comes from Tenrec ecaudatus, assembly GCF_050624435.1. Taxonomy (NCBI): domain Eukaryota; kingdom Metazoa; phylum Chordata; class Mammalia; order Afrosoricida; family Tenrecidae; genus Tenrec; species Tenrec ecaudatus. The sequence goes on along the minus strand of NC_134530.1, from coordinate 228,378,856 downwards.
GAGGGGGAAATTGTGCAGTTCTCTAGCTCCATTGCAGAAGGTGCTTTGGTGCTTAGCTTCAGAGTGGGAGATGAACTTTAGTCCACCTGTCCCACGCTCTATCCACTGCTGTGATTTATAAATGCCATTTCTGCCTCACCTTCCTCCATGCACACACACTTCTCCATCTCCCACATTCGTCTTTGGAAGCTCATTCTCCCTTTCTGCTGTCTGTCCCCGGGCCTTCTACAGAGAGGAGCCACATGAAGGCATTCCTCTCCCCAGTCATCCCCCGTCATCCACATGCCTCTGAGGAGCAAACGGGTACATGCCCCACCTGCCATCCGTGCTGATTGTTCCAACATCATGGTGGTTTTGTCCCAACTTAATTCTACCTTGTCGTCCCCATCAGTGTTCCCCTCATCCTCATTGTGTGCCAACCAATGATTCCTATCGACTCTTGACATGTATTTGATGAGCATTCAGAATCTCCTGGACTATTTGGTCATCTCTGGATTCCTTCTTTTGATCGTGACAGTGCTGCTCATTAAAGCTATCTTTTTATGAGCACACTCTTGGCCATACAGTAATAACAGCAGTCAGATGGAAGAACTTTCATCATGCAGTGCTTGTATATAAGATTATTATCCAAGAGACTGTTCAGCGCTGGATGACATAAATAGTTAAGTGCTCAGACACCAAGTGATAGGTTGGCAGTTTGAATCCACCCAGAGGTGCCTCAGAAGAAAGACTTGGCAATCTACTTCCAACTTCCAAAAGGCCACGGGCACGGAAAATGCTGTGGGGTGCAGCTCTACTCTGCACACCTGAGGCCGCCATGAATCAGAATCAACCAATGGCAACTGTGTACAGATTTTTATTTTTTTATCATCAATACTCCAGGCACCCTGTGAAATAAATGATCCCATTTTGTAAGCAAGGAATCTGACACCTAGGAGATTTTGGCGTTGTTTAGGGCCACCCAGGCAGTAACTGATAAGCAGGGCTCAAACTCACAATGTCAAAGTGAAATTACTGGTTCTCAGGATACACAGCCTGCTCTAAATTTTGTCCATTCACATTCCTGATAATTTCTAAATCCGTTCTCAAACACCAGTGGGTATAATAGCTACCTGGGGCTTATTTAAAAATGTCGACTCACCTTCCTCGCTAACATTCTGGTTTCTAGTGAGGTGGGGCCCTGGAATCTGCACCTTGACAGGACTCCGGATGTTTCCAGGCAGGAGCTCATTGTGCGCAATTGCCAAGCAAAGTAGGGAAGCTTTCAGTCTAACAGCCTAAAAATGGCCTCTTTTTCATTTATCCTTCATCATATGCAAATTGAGCTCATTCAGGGAAAGATCGTTTGTATTCTGCTTTAGTTCTTATAAAATATCACTTTAATCTTATTTTAAATGGCTGTATTTCTGGAAGAGACCATTTTATCCCAAGGAGAATTTCTTCTCTGATCGTTTCAGATAGGTCTCTTATTTTAATTCCCCTTTTCTTTCTCTTAATATAACATCACGATCCTCTTTGCATCTAGATTTGGTGTTATATTGGTGTTTTTTCATGGAAGATCGTCAGGGCTCACATTAATGATGGAGGTGTAAGAACTGTATTCTAAAGCAGAGTAAAATTTAAATAAGGACCCAAATGGAAAATAAGCCTATAAATATTTGAAAAGACTTTTTTTTTTCTTTTTTATTGGGTTGGCAGGTTTCCTCGCAGCAAAAAGACATGTTGATTCATATAGGTATCTTAGGGGATGCATTTTACTGTTATATGTACCACCTTAAGAACTCTTCAGATACATTCTGCTTGTCACAACTCTGATAGAGGTCGGGGCACTGGATAAGGAAGGAGTTCAGCTTTGATTTCCGTATGTAATGTTTTCTCTAGGTATGTCCATTTTGCCAAATGTAATGGCTCGAATAACCACTGCACTCCATCTAATTCAATTTAATTCTCCCTGATTAAAAGATGCAAAACAACTATTTGAAAGTCTGAGAGTAGTCCTATTTCTACCACTAAAGGGAATGAGAAAGGTATTAAAGAGATGGAATCTCAGATAGTGCTTTAACATTGATCCCATTTTCTCTAAATTTGATCTTGTATATAGTACAGAGGGTGAGGTTTGGGTATGAAAATATGCAGTGGTGAGGCCCAAGGAGACAGGAACAAATTATCCATTCATCTTCTCTTTGGTAGAAACATTCTTTCCCACCACCTTCAACTATTTGTGATCAGTGCAAAGATTTCAGCTCAGGTCTTTCAGTACTTCAGATCATTGTCTCCGAGTTGTATTTCCTCACGAGCGATGGCTCTGCCCATATGTGCATTTGGATAAAATATCATATTTCACACAAATATTTTCTCTCCAAGGAACAAAACATAAACAGTTCTATTCACATTTAACCCTGACATGACAAAACTCAAGCACCTGGGCTTTGGACAATGTGTTTTGCTCCCTGCACAACACTTAACAATAGGATGGAAAACCAACTATTTCTTGTGATTCTATCTCCTGATCACAAAGATATCCTGTTCCTCTCTCCCTGGCTCTTAAACCAGCTTGTGGTGCATCATGGGATACATTAGCTCCACCTCTTCCACGGCCTGCCTTCATCCTGGGTAAGCTGCTTAGGGGGTTATGGCCTCACATCTCCTTGTACAGCACAGCTCATCCCCTGGTGGGCACTTCATGAATCCTCTGGGCATGTGAGATCCAGGCTGGCCTTGGGAGTGCTGAGAATCAAGTGATGGTTTTCTCCCTTTAAAACGATGATGCTCTACTTCGAGTCAACGGGCCTAACAGGCAAATTGTTGTTGGATGTCATCATGTGATTCTGATTCATAGGGCCCCAAAGTAGACCTGTTGCCTGTAGGTAAGGTCCGGGATACCTGTCACTGTTTTCTTCAAAGAGAGACTGGGTTGATTTGAGAAATTCTAAGCTTATTTCTGCAAGAGTTTGACAGAAGGAAACAGTGGGGTTTGCACCCTCCAAAACTGCTGCCAAGAACTAGTGAAAACCAAGCAAGTTATATACCCTAAATAAGGTGGCAAGTGGGAGGGAATGCTGGTCAGGTTTGTTACAATGGGAAGTCCACAGGGAGCAGGAGGCATTGTGGGCCTGTCACGCCCTAAGGTCTTGGGCTCCATGGCTTATCTAAATGGCCTTGCTTCCCAGATGGTTTGTTTGCCCAAACTTGCTGAATGAGACTATCTCTACTGGTTAAGTTAAAAAGGAAGAGGTTTTTTTGTGTTTCTTTTTCCCCCACAAGCAGGGGCGGCTGGTTCATTTTGAGATTTATCAAGCGTGTTCTTTACAGACTAGATCTTCAACCAGGTCACATTTTCAGTAGTGATTAACATTAGGCTAGTTTTCTTTATGTCTTCTATTAGAACTACTCTGCACAGTGCCTTTGGCTGTCATGTTTATTGGAGTAGATTACCGGGTTTGGGTAGGGTTTGATTAATGGATGAGCACTTAAACACTGCACCGCTAGGGCCCCTGACAATATAAATACAACTTGGTCATTGAGCACTTTGCTGAGTAGCATTCATTGAGCTGGCATTTCTCAAATGCAAGTTATTCTCATTCTCCCAACAGCTACTATATGTTAGGAGCTACTGTCCTGTTTCCATTGAGGAAATTTAGGCTCCCACTTCTCTGGGCCCCAGTGGGTTGATGTTGGAGCTGAAATTTGAACAACATATTTTTTTTGTTATCTCAAAGCCTCTTCACCATATTCTGTACTGGCTGAACATGTAGGTGATATTTTATGATGATCGAGAAACCATGTTGACTTTGGGGTCCATGAAGTTGGGGTGATCCACCCAGACTATTTTCACTTGCTTGTCCTTTAGAACCTTGAGCCTTGATGAAACTTGAGTCACTTTTTGGCCAACTGATGGTAAACTAGTAATGCCATTGGCCTTGGATATTGTTCTCTTTTGAAGAATTAACTCCATTTCAGGAAATTGACCCAAGGGCCAAACTAGGAGCAATGTTCAGGGTAAATCAATAATGATTATTTTAATTGTTCTTGAAGACAGTGCTATATGAAACTTCTTCCTGACTGCAGATGCGTGCCTCAGTTTTGAGCTCTCCCCTTTTCCATGGCAACAGTGATAAGTAGTCCAAGATATTTTGAGGTTCTCTCATCTTAGAAACATTTATTTACTTTCTCTTTGAGATTTTCACATTACCTATCCAATCAATTCCAACTCATTTCTATTAGTGATTCGATATGATGTTTATTGTATCATAACTAAGGACCACGAAAGATCAATGGGAAAAAATTTCATCTTCAAGGTCAGAGGGATTCCGCTGGAAGCTAGAGGGCTTAATCTTTTCCAGTGTGACAGCACCTTCTCTTTTAATGACTTTCCCTTGCAGGCAGAATTCTCTGGAAGAATGCTGTTGACAGTCTTTAATGCATCATAAAGAATGTCCCAGGTGCACCGACTACCCACCTTAACACACTGCTCTGGCGAGCTGTGCGGATGCATTCCAAACCAACCCTCTCTCACGCAACCCTGCTCATTCTCTGCCCCTCTCTTTAAATTCAGTGCCATCTGCTCATGGGTGCCTTGTACGAGCTCTTGCATATTTTGGTAAGCCATAGCTGTTCTATAGATGTAGGCTCTAACAAGTCAGCAAACCCGTTTCTTTTTTGATGGAAGATAAGGAAGAACTAGCTAAACTGAAAATGGCCTCAAAGCTGGACCCTGTTTTTTATGTTGCTGCTGGTGTGGTTGGTTTGTTCTATTTCCTACACCCTTAGCTGAATGGGTTCGATGACAATTGCTCGAGACACTTTTGATGAACTAAGCTGGACCGGTTGCCTATTGTCTTGTCCCTGCGATGAGAATTTTAAAGATGACCCTGCGGAATTTATGTTTCAGCGAGTAAAGATGTGCATATAGAGATCAAGTAAGATAAGTGCACATAGAACTATGCTGAACAAAATAAAGTAGCAAAATAAGGATACCAAGTTTTAGGGTGCTTCAGAGGTTCCAGAGCGGTTAACAATCATCTAAATGGCATTATCATCAGGCTTTAGATGCCACCAAAATGATCACAACTCTTATTCCTGGACACCTAGGCGATGTCAAGGTGTTGTTCTTGGTAGCAGTGGTTGTTGGGAAGCAGGTTGTAGAGAATCCCCCCCCCCCCCTACACTTTGCTGTTTTGAATAAAGAGTTTTTGCAAGCAGTTCACTCCTTTTGTGGTGAAGGTGATAGCTAACTGGGGTTTGAAAGCCCCATTGATGGACCAACAGGTGGGAGAAGAATCCTGGCCTGAGGTCCCAGTAGAACGAAAAGCACAGAGCCAGGAAAGAACGAAGAGGTTCAGGGATGCAAAACTAAGAATGCTTTGCCGGGGGAAGGGAAAGGAGCAAGAACACAGGGGCACCTCCAAAACATTCACTGCCACAGAGCTGACTCTGACTCACGGGGACCCTATAGGTCAGGGTACCACGATCTCTGTGCTCTTCTGAGACTGTAACTCTTTATGAAGTAGGAAGCCTCATCTTTCCTTGAAGGAACATTAAGTTGTTTTGAACAGCTGAGCTTGTGGTTAACAGCCCAATGCTTAGCACACTAGATCACAAGGCACTCAGTGACACATGGGCCAGCAGGTGAAGTTAGGGCCAGGTGATGGCACTCAAAGATGTCCACACAGAATTCTTTTGGTCCCAGCAGCCTTTAGGAGCCTTCTGAGCAGATAAGGTATGGCCAGGGCTGAGCTGGCCAGGGCTCATCCTGGACTCTGCTCAGGACCTGGATATGTACTGGAGGATTTCTTCATGGCCTGGTGCTCCTAAATGCCAAGGGCCAACTCTGCTTAATGTGGTAGTCCATCCAGGGCTGTCTCCGGGGAGATGGTGGAGCTTTCCAGGATAATTAGTAGAAGAGAAGGGAGAGAGAGAAAGGGTGTCCTCGCAGCAACCTTCAAATGGTGCATGTTTCCTTCTCTTTTGCTGGGCCCAGAAAGCCAAAGCAGACACTGAGATTTCCAGATCTCCCTAGTTTCAGAGGCTATCCATTTGAGCCATACTTCAATTGAAGCAAGAAAAATAGGATTCTTCCCCCCCTATTCTTCTTGCTTCGATTGAAGTATGCCTCAAATATGAAAGCATATGCAACCCCCATCACACACACACACACACACACACACACACACTCAACCCACTCACTTGCTCATTATCCCCTGCTTCTGCTAGTCTAATTTCATTGGCAGGAATGAAGGCAAACTCATTAATTTCTCAGAAATACCTCTCTATGGCTTTAACTCAATAACAGAAATTCATCTGTGAAAGTTCTCCATGCAACACCTCCTGTTTTTGATCATTTCTTAACATCTCTGTGTTTTCCAATAGGAACTCTCCCTCCCCTTGCATTTGTTTCTTTCTTTTTACATAGACATGAAAACCCATTAGCTGCTCCTGAAACCTAACTCCTGCCTTTATGTACTTCTATTGTATTTTTAAGGTGTTTCTTTGAGTAATCTGGTTGTTTTATCTACTAAAGTCTTTTTAAGCAAAGGAAGCCTAATATATATGTATATACATATATATTTATATACACTCAAGTGATTATGATTGTATTGCTAAATAAGATGGTTTCTCCAGCAAGATGATAATGTCTTCTTCTATTCAAGAAATATTTATTGAATATACACTAGATGCCAGCAAAGCAACTCTTCTTAAGATTGATAACACTCACTCCATCCATTTCCCTGTGTGAAAACCTGTATCTAGACAACAATTGTGATGTAGCTTAATTCTTACCATGTTTCATATCGTTTTCCTTTATGTTTCTCCTTGATGGAAGGAATTCGTAGCTTGCTTGACATTCCCATAAGACAATTTTTTGCAGTTTTGAAGGCATTGCCTCCTAATTGAAATGTTCATGACTTCCTTCATCTTGCCTTCATTTGACCTGCTTAGCAATGCTTTCTACACCTTTATTCCTCTCCTCCAAGTCCATTTGACTTCCTGGGAACTTATCCAGATTGCCTACAAAAGTTGGTCTCTGGTACATTAGCCTTAATGACAATAGTCATGATCAGTTACTGAGTGCTAAAGATTTGCAAGACTAGGCAGTGCTTTGTTCTGTTGTACGTGAAGTGGTTATGGATCGGAACAGATTCAATGACACAGAACAGGTAACAACGAAACACATGGTAAGGAGCCAGAGCGCCGTGAATGCTCATCTATTCAGCTGCTACCTGAAAAAAACATTGGTTATTTAAAACAGTGTTTCCAAAAGTGGGTGATCCTGCCCTCCTGGGGGGGCACTGGAAGGATCTAGGAAGCTGAAAAAGCAGACACCTACCTTTTATCTTAGATTATGGGCTATAGTACAAAAGTCTTAAGTTCCAGGAAGTGATTGAATTTTTTGTTTGTTTGTTTTTAAAGGGGTGATAGGCCCAATGCATTTGGGTCCCTATATTTAAAACCCTCAAGGGACAGTTGGTGAAAGATCTGGTGATCAGGGTCCATAAAGACTGCAGCCAAGAAAACCCTGTAAAGAAGTTGTACTCTGTCTATTGTGAGTTGAAATCTACTCAACACTCACAACAATCACAGCTCTACCTCTTCCAAGCACAATGTCCTTCTCCAGGGACCAGTCCCTCTTAATAACATGCCCAAAGTCTGTGAGATGAAAGGTCACCAGCCTTGTTTCTTGGAGACACTCTGATTGCACTTCTTCCAAGACAGATTTCTCCGCTCTTCTGGTCACCCTTGGCACACTGAAAATCCTCTCTCAACTCCGTAACACAAATCCACCGATTCTTTGGGACCCTTTCTTATGTTCCACCTTGCCCATGAACTCAAAGTAATTTAAATGCCATGGCTCAGGTCAGGCACCCCTCTGTCCCCAAAGTGACACCTTTGCTTTTGAACCATCTGAAGAGGCCTTTTAGTAGACTTGTCCAGTGGAGGATATCATTTGATTTCTTCATTATCCATCCAAGTCAAATAGAACATTTGACAATATCCATCCTTTCTTCATTTATCATGATGTTTGTGATTCAGTTGTAAGGGTTTTCATTTTGTTTCGGGGTTCTGTTGAGATGTGACCCATACTGAAGGCTGTAGTCTTTGATCTACCTCAGGAAGTATTTCAATTCCTTTTCACTTTCAGCAAGCAGCAACGAGCCATCTACATAGCTCACGTCCTTAAATGAGTCTTCCTCTAATTGTGATGCCATGTCCATGCCGTGTAGTCCAAATTCTCAGGTTATTTGCTCACCGTACAAATTAAATAGGAATGGTGAAAGGCTTTAACCATGACACACACCTTTCCTAATTTTAAACCAGGCAAGAGTTTTGATTTGCTCCGCTCGACTTTCCTCATGGTCTATCTGTAGGTTCTACGTGAACACAATGAACTGCTCTGGAATTTCCGGTCTTTGCAATGCTTTCCATCATTATTATGATCCACACAGCCGAATGCATACTTTGGCCAATGAAACACAGGAAGCATCTTTCTGGTGTTCTCTGCTTTCAGCCAAGGTCTCTGATGTCAGCAATGCCGTCTCCCCTGAATGGATTGCTTTAGCTTGCATCTCTGGCAGTTTCTTGTCAGTGTATTGCTGTAACAGTTCTTTAAAAAAATTTTTTTCTTCATGTGATATTGAATTGTCTTGAATGTGATAATAAAAATACTCTCAGTGACTCCTGCATTTTGTGGAATCACTTTTCTTTGGAACGGACACAGATATTGCCCTCATCCAGTTGGTTGACCAGTTAATGATCTTCCAAATTTCTTTGCATAGACAAGTGAGAGAGTTCAGACTTGCATTTATTTGTTGAAACATCTGCATTTGTATTTCATCAATTCCTAGAGTCTTGTTTTACACTGATCCTTCATTGCATCTTTGACTTCTTCCATCAAGATCACTGGTTCTTGGTCATCAACCGAGTCTTTTGGCATAGTGAATCTTTCATCATCTCTTGATTTTTCTTGCGTTCCTCAGTATTTTGCTCCTTGGTCTTTACAATAATTCAAATTGAAGTTTGAGGGGATTTTCCCCTCCCTCTCAGTTATTTCTGCTTGAGAAATGATGAGCATGTGGTGCCTTTGGGTTTTCTAACTGCAGGTCCTTAGACATTTCACTGTAACTCGTTGCTTGCTTGAGCCATTCACTTGTTCTATCATTTCTTCCATTCCCTTCAGTTATTTCACATCCGAGTATGCTTCAGAGTCTCTTCTGACATCTGTTTTGGTCTTTTCTATCTTTCTAATGACCCTTTGCTTTCATCATATATGATGTCCTTGATTTCATCCGACAACTCATGTGGACTTTTGATATCAGTGGTTAAAACTATCCTAAAGATGGCTTTGAAATTCAGGTGGGATACACGCGAGAGCATCCTTTAGAGCTCATGGACCTATTTTCATTTTCTTTAGCTTCGACTTGAAGTTCCTTGTGAGCAGTTGATGGCTCCCCATTCAACCCTTGGATTTCTTCTTCCAGATGATATTGACTTTTCCCATCATCTCTTTCCAGAGTGATAGTTGACTTGCTCCCCATGTATTCCTCCTGGCGAGGTGCATATGTATAGTCTCTATTTCTGTTATCAACACAATGCATTTGCAATACATCAGTCATTGGTATCGCAAAACTCTGTCTCTGGCATTGTTTCTGTCGCCAGTGTCAACTCCTTGGCAACTATGAATCCATTCCAACGATTGATAATGTTCAAGGATGCTCGATTACTTGCTTGACCAAATTCCGACCACAGAAGGTCATAATAACCCTCGTTGTCTTCATCCTTGGCACTAGCAGTTGGTGCATAACTGTGAATAATAGTCATATTAATTGGTCTACGCTGTTGGTGTAGAAATATCCTAGCATGGGCATCTTTGTACTTAAGGGTAAATTCTGAAGTATTCTTTTTGATAGTAAGTGTGTCACCATTCATTTTTAGCGGTAGACCATGACTATGTGATTCCAATATCCAGTACCTTTCCATTTCAGCTGGCTAATGCCTAGGATGTCGATTTTATGTGTTCTGTTTCATGTTCCTGGATCCCTACCGTATACATCCCATGTTTACATTGTTAACGTGTGTTTGTAGCTGTTTCTTCTCATTTTGAGTAGCACAATATTAGCAAATGAAAGTCCTGATCTGAAAGGTTTACTTCATCCATGTCTTTAAAGTTGTCAACCCCACTTTGAAGCGTCATCTCTATCCTATTTGGATTTTCAGTAAGTTCCCATTTAAGAAGCTCATCTTCTGGCACTGTGTAAGTCAATGTCCCATTGATATTCATAAGGTCTTTTTTCCAGAAGTAGATTGCCAGCTCCCTCTTCCTAGTCTGTCTGAATCTGGACATTCTCACAGTTTGTTTATCCATTTACTTACTGAAGGACATCTTTGCTGTTTCCATTTTGTAGCGGTTAGGAATAAAGCTACTATAAATATTTGTGTGTAGGTTTTATGTGAACATATGTTTTCATCTCATTTGAGTAAATACTTAGGAACATAATTACTAGATCAAATAGTGGGGCTATGTTTATTTTTGTTAGAAACTGTCAGACTGCCTTCCAAAGTAACTATATCAGCAATAAATAGGCATTCCTATTGCTCCACATGCTTGTCAGCATTTGGTATTGTCAGTGCTGTAGGTCCCAGCCAGTTGAATAGGTGTTTAGTGACATACTATTGTTGTTTTGATAGGTAATTTACAAATGACATAAGATGCTGAACTTTTTCCATATGCATGTTTTTTAATGTGATAGCCTGGGTAGACTAGAGAAACAAATCCATCAACATGCATATGTGTGTAAGAAATAAGTTTACATACAAGAGCAGTTGAATATTAAGAAAGCATCCCAGCCCGGTCCAGTCCAAGGCCATAAGTCCGATATTAGCCCATATATCTGATAGCAATCTATAAAGTCCTCTTCAGACTCATGAAATAGAAGCAATGGCACCGAACGTAGGGTGATCACAGGCGAGTAGGTGCAGTTCAGTGGCAGCAGAAGCATCTCAGCGCTGGCAGGGGTTTCCATGTGGCTCCTCCAGTTTCCAGGGCTGCATCAGGGTAGGTACATGTGGCTTCTCCTCAAGGATGTCTCACAGGAAGTGAGCCAAGGGAGAGAGTCTCTCTCCTGCTTCCAAGGAGGAAGTACTGGATTTTCCAGAATTCTCAGGAGAAGGCCATGCCCACACAGAGGCCCCATTGGCTGTGATCTGATTGACAAGCTAGACTCCACCCCTACACTCTTTATCCTCAAATTGACAAATGATTATAGATCTACCGCAAGTAAATACTTAGGAGCATATTTACTAGATCAAATAGTAGGGATATTTTCATTTTTGTTAGAAAATGTAACTATACCAGCAATAAATAGGCATTTCTATTGCTCCACATGCTTGTTAGCATTTGGTATGGTCAGCGTTGTAGATCTCAGCAAATTGAATAGGTATGTAGTGACATACTATTGTTGTTTTGATAGGCAATTTACAAATGACATAAGATGATGAACTTTTTCCATATGCATGTTTTTTCACTGCTTTGATGATGTTTCTGTCCAGATCTCTTGTTTATTTTGTAATTAAGTTGTTTGTGTTCTTATTGTTAAAATGTAAGAATTCTTTGCAAATCTTGGATACAAGATCTTTATCAGATAAGCATTTATAAATATTTTCTCCTGGTCTGGAGCTTGTGTTTTTATTCTCTTAGCAGTATGATTTACAGAGCAGAGCATTTTAATTTTAATAAAGTTCAACTTATAAGATTGTTCTTTTAAACATCATCCTTTAGGTGTTGTGTCTCAAAATTCATTGCCTAACTTGAGTTCCCCTAGGTTTTTTCCTACTCCATCATTTATAAGTTGTATAGTTTTTCATCTTATGATTAAGCTTATGGTGTATTTTCAATATTTTTTTGGTGATTTTTCATACCTTTCCCCCGTCCTCTGGCAGCCACCAAACTTCTCATTGTTTCCACAGTTACACCTACTTAAGAATGTCATAAAATTGGAATTATGTAGCATAAAGCTTTTTCAGACTGGCTTCTTTCACTTAGTGTGGTTCATTTAAGGTTCTCTTATGCCTTTTCTGTACTCTGTTTCTAGGTGGCAATTTTTTCTCATTGTGTGGATGTCGCTCCCTTATTTTTTAAGGAAATGAACCATCTGACTTTTAGCTGGGCACATAGGAAGAAGGACTACATTTCCCAGCGCTTCCTTGTGTGTACATATGACAAGGTCATTTGACTAAGTTCTGACATGTGGAATGGAATACGAGATGAAGGGTCTGGTATTGCTTCTGAGAAGTATCCTTATAGGTGGTCAGGGTATTCTCCTCCTTTTGATTGGCTGGAGAGTGGACAAATTGGCTGAGCTTGAAAGGTCATCTTAAACCATACATTGTAAGCATATAATGGGGGAAAATTGAATCAATCAAATAAAAAGAACCTTGAGCCATGTTGATTTGCTATGCTACCATACTAGTCCAGAGAATATTTAATCCATATTATTCTTATTTTCTTTAATTAGTCCTTTTCAATTCCTTGAGTTTATAGTGTTCCTTCCACTTTCAGAACCAAAGTGTGCTTGATGTAAGACATGGTTTTATCAATGGTCTCATATGCATTCATCAGTACCACGAATAAGACCAAAAAAAAATTCATGTACTTGAAACATGATTCTGGCAAGGAATATTGACTCTACTGTGGACTTCCAGAAGAATAACAGATCTGACTTAGGAGATGTCATCGCCATCTGCTGTGGATGGCTTTGACAAATGCACGTTTATTTCCTCAGTTTATGCGGGTAGAAGTCCAAATTCAGGATATCATCTCCAGGGGAAGCGTTCTTTCTCTGTTGGCCCTGGAGTAAGTCCTTGTCTCTCTTCAATGTCTGTGGGCCTGACATTTCTTGGAGATATCCCTATGTCTTGGCACCAATCTACACTGGGTCTAGGAAGTTCTCAAGGGAGCAACCTCAGATCCAAAGGGGGTACTTTGCTCCTGACTCTTCTTTGTAGGTGCTAATCTGGTCCTTCCTCTCTCCCCTTTTACCTCTGGTAAGATAAAAGATGCTAAGAGTCTTCTGTACCACCCGAATTGCCTAAGAACTGATTGGCTGAATTAACCAGATCGCATCATGAGGGTGAATCATCATTACATAACGTTGAAATGACATCATTGCCTGAGTATCAAATCACTGAAAAGCGGCCCAGCCCAGTTGACAAGTGTTTGGGTACGGAGAGGTGGTGGGCAAAATTCAACAAAAGACAGAAAACGTACATCTAGAAAACTCCTTAGCGGCACAGCTAGGAGACCCCATCTTACATATTTTGGACTTGTCACCAGGAGGGAATAGTCCCTAGAGAGTGACATCACACTTGGCAAAGTAAAGGGTCAGTGAGAGAGAGGAAGGTCCTGCACCAGATGGGCTGTCACAGTACTACAGCAATGGGCTCCAACACCACAACTGGGGAGTGTTCTTCTGTTCTCCATGAGTTGCTGTAAGTCAGACTGACTCAGTATCCCCTAACCGAAAGAGCAGTGCCACGTGTAGCTGAATCTAAGATTGATTGGCTACAGTAGTCGGTAAAATTCTCATGGAGGGGATGAAATGAGCACAGTTAAAGGTAGCTGAGTCACTTCTTTCCAATGACAAAAATAGCAAATTCCCTCTGAATCCAAAGTCCACCATACAGAGTCTGCTCCCATTGCAACATATTTTGTTCTAGTGAGTACAGACCCGTAGATGAAGTCCCTTGTCTGCTTTGCTGGTCTAAGATTCTTCCATGCAAGCGTACTTTGGCTGAGCTCTTACTGCCTGGATAATAGGAGTGTCCTGTTAGTCTTTTTTAAAATGTCCCAACCAATCTCCAGCCTCCTGAATATTTAGCAAACACAACTGTACGTATCTACTGGCTACCAAACATGTTTTCCAAGTCTCTTCATCTTAAAATTCAGGGCAGGGTGAATGACTTGCACGCCCTGTCAGACCGCTAAGCCTGCCTGTCCAAACAAATCTACTCTGCTGTGACTTTATTCCCCTGACGTGTTGATGCACATGCTTCCCCCACTGAGGGCTGGGGCCCAAGCATGCAGCATGCTTGAGTAATTGAATGGCAGCAAGTTCTCCTGCCAAGACCAAAGCAAACATCCCTGGTAACAAGAAAGGGAGCGCCTCAGTGTGAAATACCCTAGCTTCTGTGTGGGTCTTCTGCCAGGGAACTCCAGAAACGTCCTTCAGCTCGAGTCCCTTAAAAGTTCAGAAGCAGCTTGTTCCACCATCAAAACAAAGACCCAGCAGAGAAAAATGTGCCTTCCTTTTTCTGTGAATTTACAGGTGCCCCGTACACCAGCTCTGATCCTAGTTCACTGTGTGGTCTTGAAGAGAGATAACGCTATATTGAAAGAGCACAATGGGGAGAGTCTGAAAGTTTGGCTCTGGCTTGCAACTGAAGTGCTATGCAGTTCAATCTTGGTGGGGTCGCTTAACTTCTCTGGGTCAGTCAGCTATACATTGGGGGATCAATCCATTCATCTAACCCAAAGGTTAGTTATATAGCACTTTTCTAGTTTCGGGGCACTCCGATCAATAAGATATGGCCCCTCCCCTGAGTTTGCCTTTTGCATAACAAAGTTAAAGTAAATATCAAAATGTTAATATGGGTGATGGTACTTGAAAAAAGTACAGTGTTGTACATGTATGGGGTTTATGTTATGTCACAACTTTGGAAGCTTCAAGTTCCTCATCCCTATGGAAGGGACTCCAAGTTTCCAAGTGAGTTATGGAAGCCAGGTGGGGAAATGGGTGTGGCATTAGAGTGCTAAGGCCTATACTGGAGCGAGATCATCAATGGGGCTCCCCATGGGGAATGGGGGCCCCTCTTAAGCAGGATGCTGCCTGAGAAGCACCCAAAGCTCTTATCCGGAGAGCCCTTCCCAAGCAGAGTCTGAGGGGGACCCAAGTCATAGACGCTTCTCCTTATGATAGGGAGATGCCTCTGCCAGCCAGGAGAGACATTTCAATATTTTATTGAAAGCATTTTGCAGTGAGAAATCTGTTTTTTTCTTCCACTAGTGCCAGCATAATTTAACTATGATTTAATAGCTTCTTTCATTTGCTTGTTAAATTATGCCTCTCCATCACCTTCCCTTTGGGTTTTCCCGCCTTTTGGTGCTACAACCTCCCCTTATTTATTAATGTCCCATAATACATGATGGAGGCAGGCAGAAAGCAGCCATTTCACAATGATTTAGGAGGCCGCTGGCAGAGAAACACCAAGAACAGGAGCATATACTCTGAGAGTCTCCCCTGTAGGTGCTTTTTGGAACAGAGTCGGATAGTTCTTAGCCGTCCTCTCCCTGGGCCTCCCCTCCCTTCCCCATCCCACCCCTCTGGCCATTTTCCTGCCCTGAGCAAATTGAAAATACTTGGCTCACAATGACTAGTGAGTCATAGCTATAGTCCACCCTCAATTGCTAGAATGATCATGCTTCTCAACATTTTGCTTAACCCAAAGAGACACCAAGAGGTAATTTGGATTTTTCCCCAAGGGAGGAGCCCTCTGGGATTAAGGAAATCACAATGAATTTGAATCTCAGGGACTCAGTTCTTGGAAGGAAGGCTGGGGCGGGGGGAGGGGGGGACACCAACTATAAAAATGGATCTTACTTCTTCCGCATTGCTTTCCTTTCAACAGCTTGAACGGTTTTGCCTCACGAATGACCTTATAGGGAATGGGCTCAGAACAAATGGGCTAAAGTACAGATGGTGACAGTTCAGAGGGGCTACAGTGTCTGCCGCACAGCTTCATTTAGAAGGGAAGCTGGATCATGTCGGAGAGCTCACTGTATTTGTGACAGGCACATTCACTCGCTGCCCTGAGCTAGGTTTGCAGGAGGCTAGCACCCATTCTGTGATTTTAAGGAGGCTTCAGAGGCGACCACGGAGGAACAATACTCAGACAAGTGCCATCACCAAGAGCTAGCGTTAGGGAAAATTCCATTTTTTACTGAGGTGCATTGGTATTTACTCTTTCAAAAAGAACATACATCCAAATTCTTAGCACAAAGCTTGGCAGTTCATGCAGTTTTTCTTCCTCTTATTTCAGACCACCAACCAGGCAGAGTATTGGGCTTATGTAGAGGGGTGGGGTTGCAGGTGGAGACTGCTTATCCACATTTACAAGCTGGGTAACATTGGACTTACTGCCTTTGTTTCTCTGGATCCCATCTCTAAAATAAGGAGATTGGGGTTTGTAGTCTCTGCGATTTTCCTGATTTAGCGGTTTTTTTTTCTTTTTCTTTTACACTGCCTTCCTTGAGGCTGTGGGTGGCTTGGAGTGTGGAGGGAAAATGTAGAACCTGACAAATGAATCACTCAAAGGCCGTCAACACTCAAAGAGGTTAGGGTTTTATGACCATTGTATTGGGCCACGTCAAAGCGGGAGAGTCTGTCTACTTCTTGGGCAGCCCAGCTTCTTGGTTTTCCTTTCCAGGTCCCGGGTGTCTTTTGGTCTGTACTGTAGTCTGGGCCCCATGTTCACTTTGCCAGCATTTGAATGGGCATGGTTCCTCCCTCATCCGTGAGTATCTCTCCCGGGTCACCACTCCCATCGGAGTAGAACTCTTTGCTCCTGGACCTTGTCTGCGAAGAACATGTCTGGAATGTCCCTTGGGACCCAGGCAGCAATTTCTCATCTGGTGATCTAGAAATGAAGTCCAAGGACAGGAGAAGAGATGGAAGATACAGCAAGGTTGACCTACTGATTCCGGTCTCTGCACCTCTGGAATGTGACCTCCTGCTCCTCCCTTGTCATTTAGAAGTTAACAAATGGTGCCAGAGGCTGAGCTGAGGTTGGGATTTTGTTTGCTCCTCCCAAGTTCTATCCTCTGCAACCAGTCTGACTTTGCAGTGACCTCTGCCATCCCTCCATTTGCATTCCTGCAGTGCCCCAGGTCTGCAATGTCATGCTCCATTCCTCCAGACGGTTTCATTCCTGTGGCAGCCAAGGCTGGGAAACTTTAGAGGACCCGGCTGTTCTGTAACTAACGCAAATGTGTAATCTGCCTAAGCCTTGACTAATGCATTCCTTGCATTATTAAACACAGATTAAATATATATGGATATTTAAATGTAATGTGTTATTTTCCTAAATCTAGCTTTCATCGATGTTCCTTTGACTTATGCTTTTTCAGTGCTCATAATTGTCTCAGGGATCATGAATTGCAGGCAGGCAGGAGCCAGAGTTCCCTCAGATCCAGAGCCTTTGCAACCCCATTACATTTGCCCAAGAGATGAAGGAGTTGTTCTCCTGCCCAGAAAATTATTCCTTTGAGTCTTCACATGGGAATGTGTTTCCTGTATCCCCCCCACCACCTACACACACACACACACACACACACACACACACACACACACACACACACACACACACGACAGAGCTTATCCTTTACCCAGTAATTCAGATGCTAAGGTGGCCAGACTGCTAGATGCGTACATTTGTTCCTCTTTTCAAGAAAGCTCATGTATGGGGCACTTCAGTGAATAATAAATTCAGACACTATGTGCCTTTATGCTGATGCCACCGTCACTCATGCTCCATCGGCTGGATAGACCGGCGCCTATATGCTCTGGGCCCTTGGAGAAACCCCAGACAAATCAGATTGATATTCTCTATGAGTGATGGAATTTAATTGTAAGCTTCTTGCTCAAAACTCTACCTCAGTGGCAGGGAAGCAGCAGCCATCATCAAAAGTAGTACATTTGGGACAAAAGGCTGTCAGAGTTGTCTCTACTCCTGCATAATCCACTTTCTCCTTCTGTAAGGGGCGAGATTCCAGAATTAGTCTTGATTTACTTCAAGATCTTTTGTAGACTTTGCCCTCCCATGGGTCTCTGTGCCTCCTGGAGGCCAGGTGGAGAAATGCACATACTCTTCCAGTCTGCTTGTGTAGGCAGTCACCTCCGGAGACCTCTGAAAACCCACCCTCCACAGAATCCCTATGAAGAACTCACCACCAATCAGGCTGTTGATTAGGAGGCTTTGCTGGTGCTCCCTCTGTTGACTTGGGTGGATATTTCAGAAGATCTGCCATTGGGGCGCTGGCACCAGGGTCTACTGGCTGGGTTCCGTGCATTTCTTCCTTCTGTCAGGAGCCCTGGTGGTGGAGTGGTCCCATGTTGGGCTGAAATCTGCAAACGTTCACAGATCAAACCCACCAGCCGCTCCTTGGGTGAAAGACTAGGCTGTCTACCTCAGTAAAGAGTCACAGCGTCGGATAGTCACGGGAGACAGTTCTGCCCTGTCTTATAGGGACTCCTCTGTGGATTGTCAGGGAGGTGGAGGTGTCCTGGTCTTCCTACAGTGAGACAAAGTTAGTAGCTGGAAATCGTTTATTGTGAGAGTATTACACCATGGGGATCAGCAAAAGGTCGAAAGCACAACTGTCACACGCCTACCCTATCGCACCCACCCCTCGGAGAAAGGATTGTTAAAATCTGCGAGGGCACCATCTCTGTAAGTTCCCCAGGGGCAGAGATGAGTTCCTTCGGTTCTCCCTTGCACAGCAGCACACGCCGGGACTTCCCAAACCTTTTTCAAAGAATGGGACAGATATTTCTCCATCTGATGGTGAATACACAGCACTCTCTGCTAAGGCTCGCCTCACGACCATGCCTCTCCTCTGTATGAGTATTTAGGTTCGTTCTTCTCCCGGGGAGCTGGGCTTGATCCCACCCCCACACTTGATGCCCCGCATGGGTTCTCCCGTTCCTGGGTGCACCCCCACATTGCAATCAACGTGGTTTTTCTAGAAAAGAAAACTGTGTGTGTGAATATATATATTATGGTCCCAGGGGAATACTTGACCCCCTTCCTCTTCTAACAGGAGAGTTGCCAGAATAAGGTGACCTAACAAGGTGTCCCTTATTTGCGAGTCTGGGGAGGGAGAAAGAGCGAGATGGAGCCGGGTGGGCTCCCGCAGGTCAGCCCCATGTTCCGCAGCCTCAAGACAATCCGAAGGAAGCGAAGAAATGGACCAGGGGCACTGGCCTCCCTGTGCCTGCCACCAAATTAGCTGCAGGTGGACTCACGGCTTTCTTGTGCCTTCTCACTTGGAAGTACTTTGTGGCAGTTTGACCTTGGCTGTTCTTCAGAAAGTAACTAGCCCGGTGCCTGGAAATGGTCAGCATTCAAGAGACGTTTATCAAATCGGTGAATCATTTTAGCTGACACCCACGGTGCTCAAGGCTTAGAAAACGCAGCTTTGGTTTGGGGAGGAGGATTTTGGCCTTGTCCCAAACCCTTGTTTTCTTTCTTAGCATTTCGTAAACCTGGGAACCAGGACCCTGCATGGAAAGGAGGCTGTTTCCGAGAAGGGGAAGGTGCGAACTTGAGATCCAGGTTGGGCTCGGAGGGCTGTCTTTGCGTGTCACTCGTCCTGGCATGAAGGGGCCTTTTGGACACAACGTGTCTGCACGTTTCAGGTAAGCAGGGAGTGAAGGTCTGAGGAGGACGGAATTTTCCTTGAGGTCGTACAGACTTGTTTTAACCACAGGAACGAGTACAAGATTCCACATGTTCCCTCAGCTATTGTCTGTAACTCTTCCCTCCAGCCACCGGCAGCTGGAGGTTTCAATGTGACATTTTTCAAAGTGTTATGGTTGCTCACTGGCCTTGTCTTTATAGCTTATTTGCTTCCCCCCTTTCATACCCTTACTGCCCCCTGCCCCCGCCCCATGCCACTTCTCAAATGCTTCCCAAGAAGCCAGAGCTCTCTTCTCTCCCACTACTGCACAGGGGAGAGTCGTGTGGCTTTGGTTTATTTAGGTACGTCTTTTCAAAATGCATGTCTCCTCTCCTTCCTGAACCTCCACCCTGCTGGCAACTCCTCCCTGAAACCACAAACCACTGCCCTCACCACTTCCCAAATCCCAAGAGGTGTCTGCTGGTCGCTGTTGTGGGAGTCACACCAGCAAGCGTGTTTCAACAGCGCCATTAACCCAGGACAAGCGACAACACATTTTCTCTCCATCGCTGTCAAGGTCCAAGCATGAAATAACTTCAGTCTGAGTTACCCCAAACCTACTACCATCCCAGCAATCCCACCACATCGAGGGTGAAGAGAGGGTTTTTGATGCTCTCAGTCGTGACGGGAGCAGTCTCATCTGTCCCCACGGAGGAGCTGTGGGTTCGAATCACGACCGCGCGTTAGTTAGCAGTCTTATTTTATGGAACCTTCCAGATTTCATCGTTTCTCTGTGGCTCCCTCTAAAACCCTCACGTCATCTTTTCCACCTCCACCCACCCATCCTTAATCAAAGGAAAGCTCCGACAATGCTTCTCCGACACTGATTGACAGATTGGGAGTGGGAAGAGGGGGCTGACTCTAGGGAGCCCCTCTCCTGACTGCCTTAATCTTCCTGCTGCTTCTCCTTGCCTGGTTCTGCGTTCTCCCTGGGTGCGAGCATGACATATGGCTCCTGAGAAGTCGGTGTGTCTTGGAACCTGAAGCAAACCAAAAGTGGCTCGCTCACTTTCCCCTGCCAATATTGTAATGGGAAAGAATTCCGGCAGACAATTATTTTTTATTTTGTTTCAAGTAGCATTAGAGAGATTGAAACCGATTTCTTTGCAAAGCATTCCCTTTTGATGAAGTGCAAAAAATGTTGAACGAAGAGCCAAACTTGGTTTTCAAATGAAAGACACCTTTACTCTAATTATAATCATAATGATCCAATGTGTTTGGGATTTAATTATTTGGAATTAGAATTTGAAAAAAGACATCCTGTAATTACCATTGAACTTATCTGGAGACATAATTCTAATAATTAAACACTTTCATATTTCATTCCATGAGCAATTAATACAAAAAAAAAACCCACTTTGGATTCTTTTCTACCTTTGTAAGAAAAGTTCTAAAATTATCAATGGAAAGATCTGGTAAATATTGTGTATAAAATGCAATTGTTAACAAAATTTCAATCATCTATTGTCTTGGTGATCAGGTATTTTAGCAGGTGAGAAATAACAGCTTTGGAAGTTAGACCTAAATAAAAACTTTTTTTTTCCCTCCAAGAAAGCTAGCTCCCTGAGCTCAAGCTTCATTTTTATTGTCAGTAAGGAAAGGGAAGCAGGTATCGTGCAACTTTTATGAAAACTGAGTTCTAGTCTCTGATCAGTTTTGGCAAAAAATAGCACTCCATAGGCTCTCCCCCCTGGAAGTGAACCATGGGAGTGAGGTTTGGCAGGAGCAGGTGCACGCACTAGAGAGAATTTAGCTTCTTCTATGGGACTGGCCTTCTTGGGAACAAAGCCACCTTGTGAGCTCTGGATGAAGACTGGGGCAGCTGGCCAGTGGGGGCAATGTCTGCTTGGATGGCACGTGGTGTCCGGGCTGCCCTCTAAGTATGCTGTCTGTCCTTCATTCAATCCCCATTAGGAGCAGACATCAGTCCACTGGCATTACTAGAAGGTTGAATCAGAAAGAAGGTTAAGATTGGCCGTACAGGTCAAGTGCATTGCTTATTTAACCAGGTCTGAATCGGATATGCACTTCTCTCCCCAAGTATCCAACCCGGTCTGACATTCTATCACCAGGTAGTTCCCCTGTGAAATGGCTCTTCTCTGAGCCCAGGAAGCACAATGGAGATAGACTATCCTAGTATGATGAGTGCTACCCAGGGACCTAGACTTAGGCGGACAAATATAGAACAGTATAGGGAAAGGAGGAAGTTAAAAGTCAAGTGGGAGAGTTCCACTGAACAATGACCATGCAATAATAAGAGCACCTAAGCATTTTCACGAAATACTTTCTTATTTAATCTTTATACTGACCTGGGTTAGGTTCCTGGACAATGCACCTTATGCCCTGATGTAGTTTATTGTACCAATCTGGCCAATAAACACATGCAGGGTTAATTGAAGGGCTGAGAGATAAATGGCTCCATGAGTCTCACCTTTCTAGTTCTCGGGTCTCTTGCTTTGTGATGGTCGGACTAGGGTGCAGCTGCCTTAGCCAGTTCCCTGCTTCAGTTGGCAAGGCTCACTTCCTGCAAGACATGCCTCAGGATAAACCGTGGACCTACCCCGATGCAGCCCTGGGTGCTGGTGCAGCTGTGTGGAGACCCTTGCCAGCGCTGAGATGCTTACATGCTCACCGATTCACTTTCTTCCTGCAGTCGGCGTCATTGCATGTATTTTGTGAGATGGAGGAGGACTTTATGGGTGGTGTCAGACAGATGAATTAATGTTGGACTTGTGGGCTTGGGCAGCACTGGGCTGGGATGCTTTCTTGATGTGCACTTAACCTTTATATCAAACTCTCTCTTATATATGTTTCTGTGGATCTGTTTCTCTAGAGCACGCAGACTAACACATACCCATAGAAGTTTGTAGGATACTATAATTCTGATCCGGTTTCAGCTTGTTTCCAGACTAGATTAGGAAGAAAAGTCTCGTGATCTATTTCTGAATAATCACCAATGAAAGCCTCGTGAAGCACAATAATTCCTCCACAAATGATCATGAGGAAGGAACAGAAAGAGGCACTGTTTGTCCTGCTGTACATGGAATCAGCGTAACTAAGTGGCTGGTGCGCTGGCGGGCAGTTAACAACGATGAGAGAACAATCGACTTTGTACTTTGAAGCAGGTACAACTAAGAACTCCAATGATTAAACTGCTAGTTCAAGGTGACGCATGCTGTCAACATGAAGACTGAATTTGCCATGACCCTGCAGTACACAGCAGGTTTCTCAACAAGGGGGAAACATACAGGCAGTGAGTTAAGACAGTAAAACAAAGAAGAGGAGTTTGGACTTGGGAACCAGACAACCTACTGGTAGGTTTGTTTACTCCTTGTTGAACCATGGTCGGTAAGTCATTGAACCTCACTGAATCTTAATGATCTCATCTGTAAAACAGGTATAATTAATTTATCTGTGTCATACGTTTATGGGAAGACATAGTCCATATACATGCTCAGCACAGTGCATGACTCTCAGAACATGCTCAATAAACTCAAGCTACTAATGATCATTCCCTTCAGGAACAGTTTTACATCTTGAAGCCTGTTGGTAATTTAAATAGGTGAAGGGAGTGGAAGAGAATATTGCAGATGAAGGAAAGTGTAAGACAAAGTCTACACATCCTTCTCTTCCTTGTATTGTGACAGTGCCTTGTTGTGTTTCTTTAAATTTTAGAAAGGCATCTGAGTGGCTCAAATGGTTTGAACTTGGCCATTTAAAGAGTGGCAAATGGGAAGCTGGTATCAGGGGCTCAAGTGGGAAGAGAATGTTTTGAAAATGATGATGGCAGCATATGTGCAAATGTGCTTGACACACTGGATGAATGTATGGATTGTGATAAGAGATGTAAGAGCCCCAATGAAAGTATTTAATTACAATATGAATCTACCTTGCAGCGCTATAAAAGAAAAGCCAGGTGATCTATTTTTGTAATGGTGACAGGAAAAAAAATATTCTATGGGGCAGTTCAACTCCGTAACATGTGGGTTCTCCGTGAATTGTGATTGACTTCATGGCCATGGGAAATTGTCTACACACTTAAAATCCTGTCCTATGACCTCCTTTCTGTCTACATTCTATCTTTGGGCATCTCATCCACTCTCACATTTGCTCATTTATATAAATTATGCCTGAAGTTTTGTTCACCTTAGATGCCAACCATTTCCTTAATCAATTTTTAATGCTAACTGGATGGTTCTTCTTCATAGGCTTTCTGTCGCAACATGTCAAAAAGTGGTCCTCTAGGCAAAGTAAGATGGAAACACGAGCAGATCCTCTGCAACTAACACACTGAACAAGGTATAAAAACAAGCCCAGGCTGAAATGTTGGAAGGTTGCATGCCTGCCGATAGTGGATGTGTTGGCGCGTCAGTGAGTCAGAAACAGGGAAGAGGAGCAGGGATAGCACAAAGGTGGGGAAATCTCCCCACTAACATAGAACAGCCATTTGGGGTTGGCGATGGACAACACTTAAACCAGGGAACAACACAAAAACGGAGCTAATCTTAGGAAGCTGTGGGGTGATTTTTTTTAAAGGTGGTGTCAATTGACCCTAGCAATGTCTGGGCCCTGGGGTTTGAAGGAGGTAAAGGGAGACCATGATGTGGCCAGAAAGTAATGTTGAGTCTCATTGTGGCCCAAGACACACAAGCATCACAGGGGAAATTGTAAGGGCAGCAGAATTAGAGGAATATCTGGGCACATGTTTACACAGAGGGATGTGATGAGATCCCTGCCTACAGCAGGCCACCGTGGGGGGACCTCTGCATGAGCACTCAACATGGAAAGGCAGAGGGAATTTCTCATCTATTTTTCTTAGGGAACTTGACACCCACCATCTAAGTCAGAATCTTTGAGCAGATAAATGCCCCCATTTCCCATGTATGCATATTGAATTCCAGAGATCAAATATCCAGAATGTAATTAGCATGGGGAAAACAAAATAAAACGCTAAGGAAAAGGGTGCCCTCTAGTGACTTTAAGTCAAAGACACCAAGCCTACTACCACTGAGTCAATTTTGACTCATGGCCACTTTGTGGGCCAGAGTGGAACAACATTTTAAGGCTCTCAGAGCTGTGAGTCTTTGCAGAGATGGGATGCTCTGTCTTTCTTCTGTAAGCAGATGGTGGGTGTGGGGTCCAGACTTTCTCCTAGAAGTTGGTAGCTTGGCTGCTGCACCTCCCGGGCAACCAATCAGAACATTTCCGTACATAAACTAAAATACGAAATTTAAAGAAAAATACAAAACATAATAAAATGGCACAACTTCAGTAAAAAATAGTAAAACCCTCAAAAATCACAAAAGAAGAAGGACTGGTAAAGAGAAAACTATAAAGAAGAGGATATTTCTCCTAAAGAGATCAAATTAAACAAACAATTGATCATTTTCAGACCATGGAGCTAAGTATGTTTCAAGAAAGCAGAAAGCAAATAAAAAACAAACTAGTAGAGATCAGGAAACAAACAGAGGAATAAAATGAGAAACTCAAGAAGGAAAATGAAAACATTAAAAACAAACGAGAAATCTAAGATAATGATCAGAACTGAAGAATAAAGCAACTGAACTAGAAAAAAGGCAAGAGAAACATTTAACTTTAGAATAGAACATATAGAAGATAGAATAAATGAACTAGAAGACAAAACAATTATCTCGAGACAAACAAGGGATAGGATAAAGATAAGTGGGGGTGAAGAGGATATATGACATTCAATGAAGAGATTTCACATTAGAATTATCCAAATCCCAAAGCACTGCTTCACCTATAAAAGCAAGAGACAATTTCCCAAGGGAATATACCAGATCTGAGCAGAGAGCCACGCTTGCAAATACAGGGTCAAGCCTACCAATTGGCTATACAATCATGAGTTAGAAAAGACACAAACAAATCATCTGTGTGCCATATTCTCATAAAATTCTTAACAATCAAAGAGAAGGGGAGACTTCTGAAAACGGCAAAAGAAAAATACCATATAACACAACAACGTGACTTTTTTAAGAGTCAATGAAATTTTCTCCCCAGAAACTGCAGAGGTTCGAAGACAATGGAATGATATATATATATATATATATATATATATATATATATATATATATATATATATATATATATATATATATATATATATATATATATATAATGCAGAATATAAACAGCTGCCAATGAAGAATGCTTTACCCAGGAAAACCGTTAATGAAAAAGCAAGAGGAGAAGAGTAAAATACAACATTCTGAAACAAACAGGAGCTCTTGGAACTTTCCACTCCCACGCCAGCCCAACAAGCATTGTTTAAGGCGACTGCTGCAAGTGGAAGGCACGCAATGCGTACTCGCCTGTATACGGGGAGCTCCTGGGGCAGAGTGGATATGAGCTGGACTGCTGACTCCAAGGTCCACACGTAAAAACCATCAGTGTCTCCACAGGAGAAAGACAGGGCTTTCTACTCCCATAAAGAGCGACACTCTTGGAAATTCACCGGGGCAGTTCTACTCTGTCACTATGAGCCAGAATTGACTCAATGGCAGTGAGTTTAGCTTTTGGTTTGGTTTATATAGGGCAAAAAATAAGAAAGATATATATGGGCAAACATGGAAGAGACAATTAAACCAAAGGAAATAGTGATGTGCAAGTGTATGATATTTGCAGGAGTTAGTTTTAGTAATTATGGACCCCTGGTGGTGTAGTGTGCATGTGCTGGTTGGAAGTTCAGAACCATCAGCAGCTCCTCGGGAGAAAAACTGGGTTTTCTATTCATGTAAACATGGTGGATTATGTATTTTTATTTCTAAAGAACCCATTCTACAACTTTCTGCCATTTGCATGGAGCTGTCTAGACTATTTACATTTAAGCTTACTACTGAAATCAAATTGGTTACCTCACATATTTTGATTAGTATTTTGAGTAGTTTATATCTTCATTAATCCTAGAGAAGTAGGCAACCTTTTCTTTCTTCATAACTTGGTAGTTTAATCTGGAAATTCTGTTGAAATCTGTTCACTTTGGGCAACTCTGTTGGTATTGTATCTTGCAGATCACAGCAACATGCAAGCCAGTATGCCGAATGAACAGACAAGTGGTGGCTTTAGACCATAAAGACGTGTTATTTTTGGTGATGGATAAAATGGCACCAAACGTGACAACTGTAGGAGCACAACCCAACCAAAATTAAACAAGCGCTTGAGCTCACTTGGATGGCATGGGAAAACTGGTGTATGGTTAGGTACAGGTGTGTGCCAAAGTGAAAAGAGATAAAATAGCTATAAAAGTCCCCCAACCCACTGTGGAGTGTCTATAAGCACGTGCAAACACAGTATGTGAGCATGCACACATTTATCTACCTATGTCAACAAAACGCCTTCCAAGAGCAGTTGAAGGCTTATGCCCACAGTCTCCTGGGACTACTCAGTCAATTGGCATAGCATAGTTCTAAAAAAAAAAATGATAGACATCATAGTAAAGTTAGTAGTGTCTGGAGTCTTAAAAGCCTACAAGTGACTAGCTAAGATACAACTAGAGGTCTCCACTTACCAGGTGTGAAACAGTAAATAAATAATAATAAAGTTGTAGAGGAATACAAGCGTGAAAAATCAACAACATCTTTATCCTGAGACCAAAAGAACTAGGTAGCTCCCTAGAGCCATTGACTATTTTGAGTGAGGCCACAGTAGTTGGTCCCAGATAGTATGGAGTAAAATGCGGAGCAGAACCTAAATTATTATTAAAAGTCAAACTGGAGCAGAAGTGAACTACTGAGACTATTGACTTTGACACTTAAAAAAAATCACTTTACCGGGGGGGCTCATAAAACTCTTATCACAATCCATACATCCATCCATTGTGTCAAGCATATTTGTATATTTGTTGCCATCATCATTCTCAAAACGTTTTTTTACTACTTGAGCCCTTGGTATCAGCACCTCATTTCCCCCCCTCACTCCTCCTCCCTCTCTCCCTCATGAACCCTTGATAATTTAAAATTATTATTTTTTCCCATGTCTTGCACTGTCTGATGTCTCCCTTTACCCCTTATTTGTTGTCCATCCCCCTGGGAGGGGGTTATAGGAAGTTAATTGTGATTGGTTCCCCCTTTCTCGCCCCACCTTCCCCTTCCCCTCTTGGAATGGCTACTCTCCATATTGGTCCTGAGGGGTTTATCTGGCCTGTATTCTCTGTGTTTCCAGCTCTTATCTGTACCCATGCAGATGCTCTGGTCTAGCCAGTTTTATAAGGTAGAACTAGGGTCATGATAGTGGGGGTGAAGAAGCATTAAAGAACCAGAGGAAAGGTGTATGTTTTATTGGTGCTATACTGTACCTTGACTGGCCTGACTTCTCCCCGAGACCCTTCTGTAAGGGGAAGTCCAGTTGCCTACAGATTGGCTTTGGGACTCCAATCCACATTCCCCTCCACCCCCTATTCACATTGACATGATTTTTTTTGTTGTTCTGGGTCTTTGATGCCTGCTACCTGATCCCATCAACACCTCATGATCACACAGGCTAGTGTGCTTCTTCCACGTGGGCTTTGTTGCTTCTCAGCTAGATGGTTGCTTGTTTACCTTCAAGTCTTTAAGGCTTCAGATGCTCTTTTTTATTGATAGCTGAGCACCATCAGCTTTCTTCACCACATTTGCTTATGCACCCATTTGTCTTCAGTGATCGTGTTGGGAAGGTGAACATCTCAGAATGCTGGATTATTAGAACAAAGTGTTCTTGCATTGAGGGAGTACTTGAGTAGAGGCCAATGGACTTAGAACTTTTAAAAACTAGAACTGAATCTGTCCCTTGATGTGACCTTTTAGAGAAAAAGCAGAGTGGCAGATAGAATAAAGGATATTACTTATAAGATTGGTTCCTTACTTTAAAACCATGTATCTGAGACTAAAAGATGAACAATTACTCAAAAGTAAAGACAAGATATAGCGGTAAGGAAACTAGAGTACTGGAAATTGGACAGATAGAACACAATGAAAGAGAGTCTCAATACATTGTGGTAAATGCAAATAATATTATTGAAAAATTTGTTGTGCAATGGTCAAAATGGAAATTGATATGCTATATTAACTTTTACCTACAGTGAAATAAATTATTATATTCTTTTAAAGTGGTACTCCTGTTGGACTTGCCCCACCAGGAAATACAATGCCCTCACTGACCCACAGGGCTACAGGAGACAGCATTGGACACATAGAGTGGGAATTGTGTCTGGCCTGATCCCCCAACACCGGAATGAAACACAGAGGAAGTGCAGCAGAACAGCAAGGTGAGGAAAACAATGAAGTACCCCAGAAATCCTGAAAATAGGCCTTGAAATCAGTGGACAGGGCTTGGCACCTCACCAGACTAGATTGGAAAACATTCAGAAGGCTCACCAGACAGACTTGGAACTATTAATAGGTTGTTTTTTTTAATGTGTGTGTGTATACTTCTTTTTCTTTTTCTCATGTCTATCCATAGATGATAGGCAGGATAACTGATTCTGAAGAGAAAACAATGGGGCCGATGGCTCTGGGAGGACATGGGAGAGGAGGAAGTGGGAGAAAGGGAAGGAGGAGCCAACAAACCCAGAGACATGGGAACAATAAGAGATCTAAAATCAATGGCGAGGAGGGGATGGAATGCCTGATGGGGGTTGATTAAGTGTAATGTAGCCGAGAGAAACACTGAGAATTGAATGAAGGTTGAACATGATAGTGGGCAGGAGGAAAGTTAAAAGAAATAGAGGAAATAACTAGGAGACAAAATATATTTATAGAGGTATAAATAGAGGCATGCACATATGTAAATATATATTAATATATAATGATAGGGATATAGGTCTACGTAAATATATTTAGATGTTAAACATTAAGGTAGCAGATAGACATTAGGCCTCTACTCAACTACACCTTCAGCACAAGGACACTGTGTTATAATAACATGGAATTCTGTGATACTCACTTTCTTGACATGATCGCTGAAGTCAAAATGAGTGCACAAGCAAATGTGGTGAAGAAAGCTGATGGTGCCTGGCTACCAAAAGATATAGCATCTGGGGGTCTTACAGGCTTGAAGTTAAACAAGCAGCCATCTAACAGAGAAGCAACAAAGCCCACATGGAAGAAGCACACCAGCCTGTGTCATCATGAGGTATCAACGGGATATGGTATGAGGTATAAGAAGACCCTAAACAAATATATAGATGCAAATGAGGGTGTCGTTGTGGAGACCAAAACTCGTCTGTAGACCATAGGACATTCCCTCACAGAAGGATCACAAGTGAAAAATGAGACAGCTAAGGTGCAGCATAGCACCTACGGAACACGCAACATTCCTCTAGTTCTTTAATGCTTCCTGCTCTCACTCCCACCCCCACTATCATGACCCAAGTTCAACCTTAAAAATCTGACTAGACCGGAGCATGTACCCTGATACAGATAAGAGCTCTTGGCACACAGAATCCAGGACAGAGAACTCCCTCAGGAACAGTAATGGGAGTAGCAATACCAAGAGGGTAGGGGGAAGGTGGAGGAGAGAAGGGAGAGAAACAGGGAATGGACTTCAACGATCGATGTACAAGTCATAGTGTTTTCTATTGCCTCATATGAATGTGAGAGTTGCCCATTGAATAAGGAAGACCAAAGAAGACTGATGCGTTTGAACTGTGGTGCTGGGGAAGAATATTAAAAATACCACAGACTGTTCAAAGGATAAACCTCTGCTAAAAGGACAGAAATCTGCTCGAAAGAAGTATAGTCAGAATGCTCTTTAGAGGCAAGGATGTCAAGACTTTGTCTTACATATTTTGGACATGTTATTAAGAGAGACCTGTCCCTGGAAGCGACCATATCATGCTTGGTAAAGTGGAGGGGCAGCCAAAAAATGAGGAAAACCCTTAGTGAGATAGAGTGACACAGTGGCTGCAACAATGGGCAGAGCCATAGGCACAAACATAAGGATGCTTCAGGACCTGGCAGTGTTTCATTATGTTGGGCATAGGGTGGCTATGGTTAGGAACTGGCTCAATGGCTCCTAACTATTTAACAGCAATAGCAACCCTGCTGGAATCTTGGATGGTCCAAAAGGTTCCCCTGTTCAGCCCCAAACCTGATGTTTCAAGTTTCCAGTTTTCTTACTCAGAAGAAAGACCTGGTAATTTGCTCCCATAAAGGGAGCAGCTTAGGCCAATGATGGGCCCATTCCACTCTGCCCACACTGCATTGCTAGGAGGCAGGATTGACTCACATCACCCAGTACAACACTCATTCCAGCCTAGTGCTGGACTTCCTGAGCGGTGACAGCAGACAGATAATGCGCTCATCTGGTAATGGAAAGGTTGACGTTTCAAGTTTCATGGCTTCCCACAGGTATGTAGCAAGAAGGCCTGATGACCTCCTTCTGGAAAATTAGCCATTGAAAATCTATTCTGATACACACAAGGCAGCCATGAACTGGAATTGACCTGCAGACAAGTGGCTTTTGTTGGTTTGCTTGCCTATAGGTAGCTGCATCCTCATGATTCTGCCTTAATAGAAGCCTATTATAAGAGCACTCATATATGTTTAGGAAAAATAATTATGATGTCTAAATAACCCCTCCAGAGAATATATATTTTTAAGTTCTTGGGTGCATAAAGCATGAATGATTGGGAAGATACAGTACATAAAATGAAGATATTACACCTAAAGAGAAGCGATGATACATGTGCATTAATCTTATCTTTGTCTATATTTAGGAGCTTATATTTTTCTTAATGAGTCTTAATAAATCTGAATGTCAAATCATTGTCATCCATGCTGCAAACAATTTGCCCAGTTCAGTACTCATTTTTAAAACATTTACTTCCTTGAGTTGTCATTGCATAGAGGCTATAAATTTGTATGTACCTAAAGTCCCTGAGGGGTACGACTAGTTAACTGACTTGGCTGCAAGCTCAAAGATTAGAGGTTCAGGGCCATGCAGAAGAAAGGCCTGGTGATCGACTTCTGAAAACTAGTTCCATCCTACTACAACTGAGGTTTCCATGAGTTAGAAATGATTGGATGGCAACTGGCTTGGTCTTTAACTGGGGTCTCTGTTTCTTGCCCATCCTGAATGTCTTCTCTCTTTTCAATGACTCCTTGTAAGACTTTCAGGATCAAGAGACTCTTGATCAAAAAGCAAGGTAGAATCGGCCCATTCCCCAGTGGGTTCCGATGAAAACCGGTAATAAGATCAGGTGCAATGTCAGAAGACATTGGAGAAGAACCCATCTGGATCTGTAAGGAGTTGCACGTGGGATGGGAACGCCACATTTCCCTTGGTTTACCAACACTCTGTCGAACCACGTTTAAGCCTTGACACCACCATCGGATCAATTGAACATGTCCTGGCAAACACCTGATTTCTTCCTTGGTTTTTATGCTTCCCCATTGAGAGGGTAACAATAAATATGTGAGAACTTCAATTTGGGGGGGGAAAGCCCAGAAAAGAAAACATAAGTGGCATGTAACAGAAAGAACTCTAAGTGAAAAAATAAAGACATGACAGATATTCAACCTTCTTGATTATCAGAGAAATACACGTTAGAAAACAGTATCTCAGTTAGTCTACCAGTTTGGTAAGGGATTGGAAGTCTGATCCTGGCATGGGTTGTGAGCATGTGGGCTGACAGCCTCTCGCTCTGCAGGGGAGTGTCTGTGAATTGGCACACATTTTCTGGAGGACACTTTGGTCGTATGTATTTAAAGCCTTCAAGGCAACCATGGCCAATGGCCTAGCACTTACTTTTCTGGGAACTCACCCTCCAAAAATATCTGACAAATATACAAATATGCATAGACACAAGTGTGGAGCACAGCATTATTGGTACTTCGCGGAAACCTGGAAAGCGCCCACATGCTCAAAGCCTGCAACGCAAACTGTCCGTGCTGATTAAAAGCTGTACCTGCTGGTTTGGGAGGAATAGATTGCAATTCTTATTATATTATTAACTGAAAAAGTGGGTTAGAGAATATTTCATAAGGTTGTATTTTTTAAGAATAAAATGGAGATATTTAAAAATTGACTAGTCTCTGTATTTTCTGATTCTACTGTTTTCTGTATTTTCTAGGTGTAGTAAGCAGTGTGTGATGAGCATAGAAGAGACACATGTGGTGGGAAGATTAAGGCCTCCCAAATATCTTCATAGTCTATTTCGCAGAACCTTTGAATATGTTACCTCACAGGGAAAAGGGGACTTTTCATATGGGATTAATTTTCAGTTCTTGAACAAAGAATAGTATCCTGGATTCCCAGGTGAGGTTGAAACAATCAAGTGGTCTTCATGAGAGGGGGTTAGAGTGTCAGAGTTGGTGATTAGAAGATGCTCCATTCCTGATTGTGAAGGCAGAGCAAGAGGCCACGAGCCAAGGAATGCAGATGATCTCTAGAGAAAATAAACAGCTTGTCCCTTGGAGCCCTAATTTTCACCGAGACTTTTGACCTTCAGGACTTCGAGATGACATATTTGTGTTGCTTTAAGCTACAATTTGTGAAAGCAGCCATAGAGAAGGAACACATTTCTCAGACCCGTATAACCAGTGCCCACAACCACGCCTTGCTGGGTAGAGGGTAGGAGCAGACAACATAGAGAAGTTTGGGGGTTAGGAACATGACTTAGATTGTGGTTAACTGAAGCTGGGGAAAGTGCATAGTTTAAAGTAGACAGAGGTATCCTTCATATGAAAAATTCCAGCTCCTTAAGTGTGGCGTCAAGGATATTTTAAGTCACGTATCCAATCCACAACCCACTACCATCGAGACCAGAGTCCATTATTACTCACAGTGACCCTGTAAATCTTCATGGGAACTATAGCCCTGGTGGTGTCGTGGTTACATGTTGGGCTGCAATACGCATGTCAGCAGTTCAAAACCACCATCAGCTTCAGGGGAGAAAGACTGGACTCTGTATTCCCATAAATAGTTACAGTCTTGGAAACCTTCGGGGGGGTCACTATGAGTCATCATTGACTCAATGGTAGTGAATTGTCCGGTGAAGAGGCTGGTGAGTTTGAACTGCCTACCTTGAAGTTACCGGTCCAAAACCAACCAAGAAGTGCCACTAGGACTCTTTATGTAGTCATTTAAGTATTCAATTAATTGCTGTTGTTAGTTGCCATTGGATGGGCTCCAAATGGTTCCCTTCTCTTTAAATTCTAAACTCCCAGAATTCCTGTTTGCTTTGTTTATCCCCGTATCCCTACAACTTAGCAGAGGTCCAGCAGTAGTTGCTCTCCAGTGAATGAATGAAACTCAAACATTACTGCCTGGGAGACACATTTCATCTGATACAGGAAGTTGGTCTTGATTTTGTTCTCCCTCTTCTTCTTAATAGATGGTATAATGTTAAAAGTGACTGTATTAGTCCAGGTAGACTAGAGAAGCAAATTCATGGGCACTCATATGTGTATAAGAAAGCTTTATATGCAAGAAG
This sequence comes from Tenrec ecaudatus, assembly GCF_050624435.1. Classification (NCBI taxonomy): domain Eukaryota; kingdom Metazoa; phylum Chordata; class Mammalia; order Afrosoricida; family Tenrecidae; genus Tenrec; species Tenrec ecaudatus. Next base: position 228,344,918 of record NC_134530.1, on the reverse strand, counting down.
AGTTAGTTGGATATTGAGAAAACATCCCAGCCTAGTCCAGATCAAATCCATAAGTCCAATACTAGATCATATGTCCAATACCTGTCTATAAAGTCCTCTTCAGACTCCCAAAACACATGCGATTATGCTGAATGCAGGAAGATCACAGGTCAGTGGAGGGAAGGTCTTGTGGATCTAGTGGCGGTGTAAGCATCTCAGCTCTGGCAGGGGTCTCCACGTGGCTCCTCCGGCTCCAGAGCTCTAGTGTAGCTCCATGTGTCTTGTCAATGGAAATTTTTCACAGGGAGTGAGCCTGTGTCCTGCCTCCAGTGAGCTATTTATCTCCTTAGAATCTCCAAATGAGGTCATCAAGCCGTGACCTGATGGACAGGCTAAATTCCACCCCTTCATTCTTAATACTCTCAAATTGACAACAGATTATGTAACTACCACAGTGACTATTTTACCTCCTTCACAAATGGAAACTGTTTTCTTCTTGATTTCAGAAGCCCAGGCTGAAGTTTCAACATAAGGACACATACCTGTCCACATTTGAAACCGCTAATGAAACCACGAAGTGACTTCGGTGAGTGATGGTGAGCATGCTGGTGTGTACTCCCCTAGTTCCACTCATTTTTAGAACACTACAGGCTATCCTCTACCCAGGACAGTCTCTAGAGTCCCAGACCTGGTGTTTCCCCTCAATCTTCTAGGCTTGATTATCCCTGGAATCCTAAACTAACTTCCTTCCTAAAGGTCTAGAGTCCGTGGAGGTGTTTGGTGAGGAGAGAGGGGGACCGACCATTTCTGTTGTCTCTCCACAGTGTTCTCAGCTCACGATAGCAGCCTCCAGGCCACTCAGCACTCCCGCTGGGGTCTCACTGCAGAGAAGGGTCTAGTGCCCACTCCTGGGAGCAACATCTCCTTGAATTAAACTTAAAGGGACAGTAAGGGGAAGGACCGTCTTGCAAGTGATACTTCTTCCCTTACTTACAGGAAGCAGGGCGCTTCAAAAACATTTCCTTGCATCACTAAGTATGAGAAAGACTTCCGGGAAGATGGCGCCCAGGTAGAATCGCCTGCCCTGGGCTTCCATTGTTTGATCAGAAACTTAGGAGAAGTAGCTTCGTCTGCAGGCCTGTAACAGGATAATGCCGATGACGAGGCTCCTGGTACTTTTATTTTATTTGACTGTGTTTTAAAATAAGGCAACAATTAGTTTTTGCAAAAACAACACAGCTCTTTTCCAAAGGATAGAGCAGTTGGCACTGTCTGAGTATGATAACGACTGGGACGGGCTCATTGGATGTAGCAATAGGGAGGTAAAGAGGAACCTAGTCAAGAATAGCACCAGCAGGTGATGGAGATAGTAGCTTTATGAGAGAAGGGAGAGTTGGGGAATGGGGAGAGTGAGTTTGGACATCTGTTTCTGGAAATTCAGCAATGAAGAGAAGGCATGAGATTGGACAATCAATGACTGAAAGTGGAAATAGTGAGCCAGAAGAAGTCTTTTGTTTGTTTGTGACTGTTTGTAGGGTTGAAAAGGATTCGGTAGATACGGGCAGCTCAGCAGAGAGGGGATGATCATTAAGGGGCATCTCTGGAAAGAAGGACGGGAATACGGATCACAATTCCATGAAAGGGGTTAGCACTAAACAGAATGAGGAATGTTGTAATGGTAGGGTAGGTGAAAAAGCCAAGCCCACCGTCAAGTTGATGCTGATTCCCAGTGACCCCTCAGGACAGGGTAGAACTTTGCCTTTACATTTCTGAGACTTTCCATCTTAATGAGGATAGCGAGTCTCATCTTTCTCCAGAGAGTGGCTGGCGAGATCTAATCACTGACCTTACAGTTAGCAGGTCAAGGAGTAGTCCTCTCTGCCCCCAGGGCCAACTAGAGATCAAATGGAGCTCGGAAACTGGAATAAGGATGCCCTCCAGGGTTGGGGGCATGCAGTCCATTATATTTAAGAGGATTGTACTTGTGTTGTGCTATGGTACTTTGTGGGTTGCTGTAATGTTGGAAGTTATGTTATTGTTTTTGACATATCAGAAATGTGACTTTAGGGGAGCTTCCAGATTAAAACAGACTATGATAAAGGCCTGACTATCTTGCAAAAATAACTCTTACCCCACTGCCATTGCGTTAATTCAGCCTCTTAGCAACCCAATTTAGGGTATCTGAAACTGGATCTTTGTGGGAGTAGGTAGCCTCATCTTCCTTCCAATAACCAGTTGGTGGATTTGAACCTCTGATGTTGGGGTTAGTAACCCAATATTTATCCCACAGCACCATGGTTGCTCCAAAATCTAGCCAGTGAAAATTATATAGATCACAGAATATTGTGAAAGCCTTTAACCCACCCACTTTAACACATCACCAGGACAGACTGATGGCTCGAGAAGAACATCACATTGGATAAAGTGAAAGGGTCAGTAAAGATGGGAGAAGCTCTCAGTGAGATGGACAATGGCTGCAACAATGGACTCAAACCTACACATAATCTGGAAGATGATGAAGGACTGTCTAGGGGTTTCCTCTGCAACAGAGTAGGTCACCATGCATCAGCAACAACTCCATGGAAACTTTGGTAGATATATAATCGTTTGTCAATTTGAGGGTTAAGAGTATAGAGGTGGAGTCTCACCTGTCAATCAGATCATAGCCAATGAGGCCTCTGTGTGGGCATGACCTTCTCCTGAGAATTCTGGGAAATCCTGATCTTCCTCTTTGCAAGGGGGGGACACCTCCCTCTCTCTGCCACTTCCTGGGAGACATTGTAGCTGACAAGATACATGGAACTACACCACTGCCCTAAGTTGGAGAAGCCATGTGGCCCTACCCTGATGCAACCAAAACTCTGAAGCCGGAGAAGCCACGTAGAGACCCCTGCCAGCACTGAGATGTTTCCAATGCCACTGGATCCAAAGACTTTCTACCCACTGGCCTGTGATCTCCTTGCTTTCAGCATCATTGCATGTGTTTCATGAGTCTGAAGAGGACTTTATAGATTGATATCGAACATATGGGCTAGTATCAGACTTATGGACTTGGACTGGACTGAGTTGGGATGCATTCTAAATATTGAATTCCTCTTGCATATAAACCTCTCTCTTATTCATATGAGTGCTTATGAATTTGTTTCTCTAGTCTACCCAGACTAACACAGCAACTGACAACAGCACTTCTGTTACCTGTCAGTACTGAAGTTTGCTCTGTTTAACCCTGAAATGGAAAAGCTGACTGTGATAGACATATCAATTGTCTTGACTGTGGTATATGTACAGCCCACTGTATACTTTAAATATGTGCAGCTGTAAATAAACCATACCTCAATAAATTTGTTTTAAAAAGTAAGTATGAGAAACTCCATTCCTAGTTAGATACGGAACATAATTGAAAGTAAAGGCTCCTCACAAAGATTTGTCCACCAACATCCTTTAAGCATTGGTCACCGTGGCCCAAGTGGGCAACAATATTAGTGTTCATCAGTGGGCTAAGCAATGGTTAAGCTAATGGTCACCGGTTCATACCCACCAGCTACTTCTCAGGAGAAAGATATGGCAAGGCATGGAATGAATTACAGACTTGGAAATCTGATGGGGCAGTCCTCCTTGGCTCACAGGTTAGCAATAAGTCAGAACTCAACTCGATGGCAATGAGCTTGGTATATACATGAAATGAAAGTTATTCAGTCACACCACAAATGACGCTCTAGTACATGCTGTGGCATGAATGAGGCTTGAAATGTCAACGAAGGGAAACCAGTCAGAGACAAAATGAAAAATGCTGTAGGGGCCCAAGTATATGAAATATCTAGAAGAGACAAAGGCATAGTGACCAAAGCTCATTAATGGTTACCAGAGTTGGATGGGAGGGAGAAGGGAAGCATTTCCTAAGGCGTAATGAGTTTCTGTGAAGAGAAATGAAAAGATTTGGAAGCATAGCACTGTGATGAGTGAACAGCAATGTGAACATAATAAATGACGCTGGATTGTATGCATAAGAGTGGTTAAAATGGCAAACGTTTTGTTATGTGTGCTCCACCACAAAATTACCTTTAAAGTGAGTATTGCGACAGGGACGGGATGAGCACATATTGAGATTATTGTAAGGAATATCCCAGCGCTACACACAGCTAGGATCTACTCCTAATGCTTCTGCAAACCCCGAATCATGTGGTCCCGTTATCTTGATATCTGCCCTGGGTTAAATAAGCCTGCAGTAAAATGCAATCACATATACTGCTAATGGGGGGAAATGGAATCTCCACCACTGTGATTTAAGACAAAAATAAAGAGCTTGAAGACTAGATCATGGAAAGGAGGAAGAGACAGACTGATCTTGAGTCTACATTTAAGGAGCCCTGGTGGTGCGACAGTTAAGTGTTAGTGGTAGGCACTTTGAACTCACCAGCTGCTCCGAAGTAGAGAGGTGTGTCCACCTTGGAAACACCACGGGGAAGCTCTCCTTGGTGCATTGGATCACTGGGAATCAGAATAGACTCAGTAACCACTGGTGTGGTTTTTGGAATCCACAAAGATAGGCATGCAAAGTCCAGTGCAGAAGTAAACAAGGTAGATTCCCCTCGATTCTATCAGATGGCAATGGGCCTCCGTGACTCCTTCAGGAGCTCAAACTAAGCCCTCCACTACTAATCAGAAGGTTGACGGTTTGAACTCACTAGGAAGCCAGGTCTGGTCATCTGCTTCTGAAATGTCTGTTTTGAAAACCCTAGCGTGCAGCTGTGTTGTGGGATTGCCATGAGTCAGAGTCGAACCCACATCAACAACTCTTCGGATCAAGTTGTCCTCATTGCCACAGGGCTGGTTATCTCACCAACTTCTGGCTTTGTCCCATTTCTCTCCCACCAAAGAGCTGGCTGATCCTCTTGAACCAGAGGCACAGGTTCTCCTCCAACCCAGGTGGAAGGAGAAAGGGATTAATATTTACGTGGTGTGACTCAGTTTCAGAAGTTCTCTGTGGGGGGAAGGGGCTCTACCATTTATTATCCTTTATCTTTGAAAGTCATACACCACACCCTCTTGATAGAGGACAGTTCGACTCTGTGCCACAAAGTCACTGGGAGTCAGAATCGCTTGATGGCCGTGTGGGAAAGAGTCAATAGGATGAAAGTCCCTGTGGACTGTTGGCTTTTTATCAGTAAGGCCCCATGGTCTCTCATCAAGAGGACTGAGTCTTCCTGTGGGAAGGTTGAGGCCTTTTAGAGGGGCAATTGCACTGAGGCCTATACCTGGGTAGCGGTTGGTGGTGCTTTTAAAATAGAATCTGGGTGCTCACATCTAGATTGTCATGAGGATTCGCCTGAACCTTCTGGACGAACACAGCAGGCAGACGCTGCTACTGGACATGGGCTTAAGCTGAGGGCCACTGCTTGCCGTGCCCCGACTGTCAGAGAAGCAGCCCTGAGTCCTTTCTGTTTTCTTTCCCCCATCGCATTCCTGGTTTTTGCTTGTCTTGCCTACCTGTCAAAGCAGAGCTACTAGGTACTTCAAGGAGTCCTGGTGGCACAACGAGTTAATCCATGAACTGCTAACCCTAAGGTCAGCTGATCAAACCCACCATCCTCTCTATAGACGAGGTTGAGACTGCTCCGGTAGAGACTGGCAGTCTCAGAAGCCCCATGCAGGGCCCCTCTCAGTCTGAATAGACTCAGTGGGTGTGTATTATTAAGTATTAAAAGACACCAAGTCTAGGAATTCTCCAAATATTTCTGACTTGGGGAAATATTTAACACCTGAAGGGACAAATTATGCACAAGAACCAAACAATAACATTGGATTCATAATTCAAAAAAGAAAACTGCAAACTCAAATTGAACACATGTTTACCTACAAAGTGTAGCATGCAACTAACTCAGAAGCATTTCAACGCATAGGTCATTGCATGGGTAAATATTCAGCATGGGAGGTGGATGCTTCTTAACATCTTTCATTGGTTGTGGCATGTGCTGTGTAAAAATAAGCTTGCCTGCCGCCTTGGAGAGTTTCACAGCATCCAGCTCACCAGCTTCCCGAAGTCGCCCTCCCTGACAACTGGGAAGCTTGCCGGCTCCCAGCAGCTTCTCCGGGGCTGTGTTCTGAACACTGGGTGGCAGCACGGACCTTCCTAAGCCTACTCCAGGGTCTGGGGGGAAACCTGAGCAATTCCACCTTAAGAAGGGACATGCACGGAACCATGCAAAAAGTGCAGTAATTCTTGGACGTGGCTAATCTCTATGATTCACCCGATTGCAGATACAAGTGACAGCTGCAATAGGGGTGATGTTCTCTTATTCGCTGTGTCGCCGGGATGCTATTCGGAATCTTCCTGAGATTAGAAACAGGATTACAGTTGCCCCCAGAGCCTCGCCATGTAATTTTGATCAGTCTTGATCTGTGAGCTGCCCCAGGCACTGGGTGTGTTTGAGCGTGTGCCGGGGTAAGTGCTACCCCGCGTGGCTGCGCGCCTGTGGGAAAGCATCGGTCGAGGCCTCTGCAGCTCCCAAACACTTCCACTCTCTGCTGGGCTCACACCCTGGGCCTCCGTGGGCAGGGATGGATTATTCAGGGGCACGTGAGCTGCATTGGTTTAATGCCCTGCTGTTGCCACCTTGACATTCTCAATCATTTTTGGACAAGGGGTTCTGCATTTCCATGTTGCCCTGGGTCCCATAGATGATGTAGCTGGTCTGGCTGGGGAGAAGTGTGGTCCCAGGTAAATTGTTCTTGAAGACGTGACTCTGTCAGACCTCATTTCAGTGACTGCCTTGGCTCAGAACAGAGAACACTATAAACATGGACTTTTGGTCAATCAGGCTTGGGTGCTGCCCGAGAGGCTGCCGCTTACTATGGATGGGACACATCTGTCAACCTCTGTAGCGGCTCCTCGTCTTCTGGTCTTGCTGCTGCTGCTGCTCAGCTACAAGGTCAGCCCAGATTAATGACTCAATAGAGTGCTGTCCGTTCCTGTGTGGTTGGTGGTGGGTCAGACTATTGTGACCTATAAAGTTTTCTTTGGCAGGTTTTCATAAGTAGATCGCCAGGCCTTGCTTCTTAATCTGCCTTCATCTGGAAGCTCTGCTGGGACCAGTTCAGTCTCCTAGTGATAGCACACAGGCCTCCCCTGATGTGGAGCGGGCGGCAATGCATACGGCACACTGTCTGGGAATGAAACCAGGGTCTCCCTCCCATGAGGAGCATGAGATTTCCACCACCGAACAGCATCAGCGCTACCGCTCCTTGGCTGGCAGACAGGTACGATTAGCTTCACTTCCTGGAGTGTGATGAGCATTGTGTTTTCTGATACATACAAAATTGACTGGTGCGTTGCAGACATTCAGTAAACATCGCCGTCTGCCTTGTCCTCGTCGTTCCTGGCAATCAGCATCCATTCTTTCGACATCACCCTCCCTGGCCAGAGTCACCTGCTCTCATTGGAGTTAAAGCTCGGCTTCATTGCTGATGGGGCACATGTTCCATCCGCAACCCATCACCCTGGGAGGGGAAGCCACTTGCTCATTCTGGTCAGGTCTCTGTTCTGCGCACGAGCTGCAAGGCTGCACTGTGGGGAGATGATTTCTGCACCACAGGAGAAGCCAGATTTCCCCAGTCACCACCTGCGTGGGGAGTCTTGAGGGAGAGCTTCTGATTGAAAGGCCATCTTTGAGGAATTTCTCCTGTACTAATTAGCTTCATGCGTTGTTCTGCCATAATGCCTGTTTCTCCAAGGAGCTGTGGACACTTGGAAATTGACCCTTAATCCCACCCTCCTGCCTGAGTGGGGAATGCGGAGACCTCAGTCCTAGGGAGACCTCAATTCAGGACTTTTGTGTGGTCCTGAGCTGCATGAGTGCTGCAGTGTGTTAGCCACTGGGCTCCTGATGAAAAGGTCCATGGTTCCAACTCACCATCCACTCTTAGACGGAAGGATAATGAGACTTCATTTTATATACTTTGGACATGTCGTCAGAAGCGGCTGGTCTCTGGAGAGAGACCCCCTGTTAGAGTAGAGGGCAGTGAAGGAGAGGGGGTCCTTGAGATGGATTGGCACTGTGGCTGCATCAATGGGATCAGGTATAGGAACCGTTGTGAGGATGGTGCAGAGCTGGGCAGTGTTTCATCTGTTGTCCACAAGGTCTCCATGGGTTGGCATCGACTCAATGGCACCTAACAACAATAAGCTGCTCTCAGGGGAGAGATGAGGCAGGCCGCTATCATAAAGACTGACAGTCTCGGGAAACCTCGGGAACCGTTCTACTCAATCCTACGGGATCACCGTGTGTTGGAATGAACTCGGGAAATGGGCTTTTGGACCGCCTCGTCAAAGCTCAGTTCCTTCACAGGCAAATTGAGGTTAATGACTTCTCCCTGACCTCATGAAATCGATGAAGATGAACTAGCTCCAAATGGAACCAGACTTTGAAAAGTAGAAATAGCTTCATAATGCATGAAACCACATGATTGTATTACATTGTGACAGTTAAAGTTGGCGTCTTAAACCCGGTACTACATAGAACAATGTGCGTTTGTACATTGAGGTCCTGTTGCCAGGACTGCGGCTAGAGGGTCAAGAGGCAGAGAGCAAGTTCCCGTGGACATGGAGAGGATCACTGACTTCATAATAATGTTCTACAAAAGTCTGCTTGCCCATAGCTCACCACATCCCAAGCAAGTACCAGAGACTCAACTAATTCTCACAGGATCTTTCCAGGACTTACATACTTATCCCTGTGAAGATGGCTCCAGCCTCACCTGCTGTCCAAAGCCAGCCTCCTGTGTGTTCAGGAGTCAGTCTAGCATCTACACTTGTGGACTGAAATCTCAAAGACATTGTAACAGGTAAACTCCACATCACTTGTTTACTACACATGTCTTCCTCCTTCATCATCTCTTGCTTCTCATGGGACATTAAACTATGTCAGGTCTTCCATTATAATGAAATGTCACTAACATTAACTTGTTCCTTTCTTGTAACCACTATCTTAGTCTAGTGACTTGATACACAAGGAGCCCTGGTAATGCAATGACTACGCACTCAGCTTCTAGAGGCAAGGTTGGCAGCTTGACTCCATTGTTTCTGTGGGACAGAGACCTGGCAGTCTACTCCGAAGAAGACTCCAGCCTTGAAAAGCTTATAGGGCCACTGAACTCAGTCACATGGGGTAACTATGTGCAGAATTTGGTTCAGCAACAACAGCATTAAATATACCAATACTTAGGAACAATGAAATATTTTGTGTTTCCCTTGTGTATCTCTCATTCTCCTTTCTGCTAATGAGTGACAGCATGGCTCCAAAGCTGTTTGATGGATGGAAGATACAAAAGCACACAGAGAGAAGAACAGAGTCTAGCATTGGGTTTCCTTCCCAAAGCATTCCTTTAAAATTTACAGAACAAGCAAGATATTTTCTTAAATTATGGTAATTGTCTATGTAACAAAACATTTGCCATTTCAGCATTTTTCTAACATGCACAATTCAGTGGCATTAATTATATTCATCATGCTGCTAAACCATGACCATTATCCACGCTAATTTTTCCACACCTTGAACAGAATATCTCCTAAGCAATGCGTCCTCTCTTCCCATACCTCACCTTCCCCCTGTCCCACAATGAATATTAATAAGTGTTGGTCTCTATGTAGTCACCTATTCTAGATATTTCATATAAGTAGGATCATACTTGTCCTTTTGTGATTGACTTATTGAAATCCCTGGGCGGTGCAAATAGTTAATATGCTTGGCTGATAGCCAAATTCAAGCCGCCCAGAGGCACCTCAGAAGAAAGGTCTGATGTTCTCCTTTCGGAAAATCAACTCCCGAGGACCTAATGGAGCACTGCTTTCTTCTGACACCCGTGGGATTCTCATAGGCGGGAGTTAACTGGTTGGTTATTTCAATCAGTATGATGTTTCAAAGGTGCATGCATGGTACTGCACGGGTCTGTAGTACATTTCTCTTGATGGATGAATATTATTACATTACACACACACACATCAGGTTTTGCTTATCTGTTGAGAGTGGCAAGATTCTTGAAAGCAAATGTTTTGTACGGGCAAAGGATTTGGGAAACTAAACAGATAATAAGCTCTAATGGAAGGCAAGCCCAATAATTAAACCAAACAGAGGTTGAAAAAAGAATAATTGAGTCAGATGGATCCATCTTTGCATGCTGGATTATGGTTGCCCAGCCTGGGAATGATGCTGTCCAAGATGGAAGAGATTGTAGACACAGATGTTGTCTGTCATGGGTCTGGTGCTCTCTTTCCTGGGGACAGGGCAGAAGGGCAGATGATAGAATATCAGCTAGGTTTGGCGAGCTGACAGTAGAGGGCATTATACCTGAATCCTGGGGAAGGTCTCATGGAACAGACACCTCCAGCCCTTAATTGCCGCCCCAAGTACAAACACAGGCCATTGTTACATGCCTGCTTGAGTGCAGAGCTGAGGCAGCTACCAAAGGTCTTCTAGAGTCCAATGTGTGTGTGTGTGTATATATATATATATATATATCCAAGTTCAGAGAGGCAAAAGAATAACATCCAAGCATTCCTGTAGAGGGATATTAGTTGAACATTCATTTCACTAATTTTAACCAGTGACTATTGGAAAGAAATACTGAAGTGAGGGATATTTCCTTGAATTCACTAGATTACAGAATGAAGGGCTGGGGTTGAAATTAAGTCTAGGCTAAAGAAAAATATGCCATTTATTTCTCACTCACACATCTGAGAACTAGTTGGAAGCCTGGTGATCTCAGCTGGGCTCCTCTGGCCCACTCTACACGTGATTGAGTCCAGGTGCACTCCTCATGTCCCTCATCCTTGGACTAGAGGCTCCTTGAGGAAGAGATCATTAGATGCTTTTGTAGGTTTGTGAACAGGGCAATTATAAATCATCCACTCTGGACCAAAAGACACACGCTCAGATTTCCAATAAGTTTATTGTACTCCTGCCTCTACATATTACCCCCCAATTTTTCCTTGCCTGAATGAGCAGCCTGTACCCACTCTATACCTCTAGATTACTTTTGTTTTTCACAACAACCAAGTGGGGCGAGAGCAACTTCTTCTGTAGCTTCCTTGACACCAAAGCGAGTGTCTTTCCTCTGAGCTTTTCTCTACTTATCACACTCGAGAGGCATGGGTGTTAGGTACAATCGGTTTGCCTCTTGGACTTGAAACATTGTCTTACCGTCTCATCTTGATATTAAACTCATTGAGGAAACGTATGGGGCAAAGCAGATGTTCACCGCCACACGCTGAGTTCAGTTCTTCGTGCTGGTGAGCACTCGATAACGACAGCAACGCATGTCCATCTTTTCAGGCTCTCTAGACTGCTCAGGACTGGTGCGATGAGGAAGTCGTGGTTTCAGGAGGATGAAGCCAAGGTGTCTCACCTAAAGGAAACTCAAGAACGTTTTGCCTGATGCTAATTGGACCTCTCAGCAGGACACCTTCATAAGTGCCTTAATTTTATAGAGCCATTTCTAGTGATTTAATTCATCTCATGGAGGGTTTTTGGTGACTTGTGTGGGAAAATTTATCAAAATCATAGCCAAATCCTTTCAAACAAGACCAAATGCAAGAATCCTATTCAAAATGGGAGGACGTTGGGTGACAGTTTTGAAGGGATCATAGGATGCAGGCACACAGTACCTGGAGGTTCTCATTGCAAATCAAAGTCCAGATAGCATCTCAGATGGTCTGGTTGACATCATGCAGAATGCTACTACATCTATCTCTATACTCTTAGACTCCACAGTGTACAAAAACGTAGTCTCCCTCCTCTCTCGCTTGCCCAGCCCTTCCTCTAGCTATCTTACAAGGGATGAAACTAACATTACATATTGCTCATCATCAAAGATTACTACTATTTCCTTGGTGGCTTATGCATTGGGCTATAACTCAGAAGGTTAGTGTTCAAAGCCAGTAGCCCGCTCTAGGGTGGAAAGACATGATTTTGCAGTCTCACCAAGAGTTACAGTGTCAGAGACTTACCTTTTCCTGTAGTGTCACTATGAGTCAGCATCAACTCGATGACAATGGGTTAAGCTCACTTAATAAGAAAAGAGAATTACTTGCAACGTGTCTTAAGAGACAAAACATTATGAAACAGCACCTACCTTACAGTAAAAGTGGAGAGTGTGAGGTATAGATAGCATCTGGATCCCAAACAGTCTCTTTTTTTCGTCAATGTGCTGTAACAAGGAAGGCTGTAATCTCTCTCTCTCTCTTTCTCTCTCTCTCTCTCTCTCTCTCTCTCTCTCTCTCTCTCTCTCTCTCTCTCTCTTTCTCGTGAAAACGGTTCATTTCTGAAAGCAAGGCCTAGTATCACATGGCATTAAATGTCCTCTGAGGCAAAAGGCTGATTTTCAGAGCTCCATATCATGAGCCCCTTCGTACTTTCACCTCCTAAAGTCTCGTCTTCTTTGTCTCCCTCCTAGCAGGAGGAGGCGAACCTTGACCTCTTCCCCAGCTCTCAAATACTGCTACAGAGATGGAGCTGCATAAACCATCGAAAACTACCACTGAAGCGGGGATGGGCTAGCATCTCTGTTTTAGGCTGAGGTTTTCTGAGAACTATGAAACTAATGATCTCTAGAAACAGCTGGACCACTCCCAAGTTTTGAATCATCTACTTCCAGTGATTAAAAAAAAGTAGTAGATGTCATATAGTCCGTGCCCCGGTGTCTGGGCTGTGTCATATACATTTTTCCAGGGAGAAGTCATATTAGTCCCCTCTGCCTGATAGGAAAGAATGCCGGTATCTCCACAGTTGAGTTCTTGGCTATGAACCAAAATGTTGGCAGTTCAGACTCACCAGCCTCCCCTCAGCAGAAAGGCGAGGCAGTCTTCTTCTGTAAGGACTCAATGCCTTGGAAACCATATGTATCAGGTCCTATGAGTAAGAATCAACTCGAAGAGCATGATTTTGGTTTAGTTTATGCTTGATGGTACTTTACATTTACATACATGATTTTGTCTACAGCTTTCTCCAAATACCTCACATTAGTTATTACCATCTCCATTTTACAAAGCAAATGAAAGGTCATTGAGATTGTGACCTGCTGAATGTCTAGTTCTTTGTCAAAGGCAGAGACTTAGAAAAAACCCCGATCACCTCTCCTTTCTACCCACTACATTCCTGCAGGGCTAGTTGGGGTTAGGTTTTCCCCAAGAAAGGAACTTCTGTTACCTCCTTTTAGGTCCACAAAACACATACTCATTGCCATCAAGTCAATGCTGACTCATAGGGAGCTTCTGTAGGTTTCTAGAAGTAGAAAGTAGCAGACAGACATTGGACCTCCACTCAAGTACTCCCTCAATGCAAGAACATGTTGTTCTATTAAACTGGCATTCCATGATGCTCACCTTCCCAACACAATCGCTGAAGACAAGATGGGTGCATAAGCAAATGTGGTGAAGAAAACTCTTGGTGCCTGGTTAAGAAAAGATATAGTGTCTGGGGTCTTAAAGGCTTGAAGATAATCAAGTGGCCATCTGACTGATAAGCAATAAAGCCCACATGGAAGAAGCACACCAGCCTGTGTGATCACAAAGAGTCATTAGGATCAGGTATCAGGGATCAAAGAACAAAAAATCATATCATTGCGAATGAGGCGGAGTGTGGAGTAGAGACCCAAAGTCCATCTATAGGCAACTGGGCATCCCCTTACAGAAGGGTCGTGGGGAGGAGATAAGCCAGTCAGGGTGCAGTGTAGAACTGATGAAACACACAACTTTCTTCTAGTTCTTTAATGCTTCCTTCCCCCCTCCCCCACCCTCGCCCCTATCATGAACCCAATTCTACCTTACAAATCCAGCTATACCAGAGAATGTTCACTGGTACAGATAAGAGCTGGAAACACAGGGAATCCAGGACAGATAAACTCCTCGGGACCATTAATGAGAGTAGTGATGCCAGGATAGTAAGGGGAAGGTGGGGGGAGAAAGGGGAAACCAATCACAATGATCTGCATATAACCCCCTTCTTGGGGGACGGATAACAAAAAAGTGGGTGAAGGGAGACATTTGTCAGTGTAAAACATGAGAAAATGATAATAATTTATAAAATATCAAGAGTAAGGGAGGGAGGGCATGGAAAGGAGAGGAAATATGAGGAGCTGATACCAAGGGCTCAAGTAGAAAGAAAATGTTTGAGAATGATGATGGCAACAAATGTACAAGTGTGCTGGACACAATGGATGAGTATATGGTTTGTGCTAAGAGTGGTATGAGCCCTAATAAAATGATTTACTAAAAAAAAAAAAAAATGAAGAAGTAGAAAGCCCAGTCTCTCCCTCAGAGTTATTGGTAGTTTTGAACTGGTGACTATGAGATTCACAGAAAACACATAACTACACCACCAAGGCTCCCTTATTGATGCCTAATTTACCTCTATACTTAAAACCTATCTTACATGTAATACAAGGTGTCTTCAAAAAGTTTGTGGTAAGATATAATTAAAAGATAATGGATTTTCCCATGAATTTTGGAAGCCCCTCATGTAGATTGTAATATATTATATTGGAAAATGTTGCTGATGTCTATAAAGAATCAAAGACCCACACAATGGCACTGAGTCAATGCTGACTCATAGCGACCCGCTGTGGGTTTCCCAGACTGTAACCATTTATGGGAGTAGAAAGCCCAGTCTTTCTCCCGTGGAGCTGCTGATGGTTTCACACTGCAGACCATTCAGACTACAGCCCACTTCGTAACCGCTATACCACCAGGGCTCCTTGCATGTCTATGGGGGTGCAGTGGGGAGGGGCTCTTAAAAATATATGTGGATTATATTTTTGTTTAATTTTTCCACAAAATTTTAAAAGCCCCCTCAAATATTATTTAGACCTACCTTATCAAGGATGAATGATTCACGCTTCTATAACGTTTGCTGGTTTTGAAGTCAACCAATTTTGTTCGTGAACAAGTCACTAACTGACATCCGCCTCCCACCCGCAGTAAAGGGGTCGTGCCTTCTGTCTGACAGGGCTGTTGGGAGGATTCGATCTGGAAATACATGGAAGATGCCCAGCAAGTATCAAACACTCAAGAAATCTATATGCTCTTCCCCCCTTTGTCCAGCTTGCCTTTGTCTTCCTCTAGGGCTTCCTCACACCCTTCCAGATCTGTAGAGAGGGCACACCACCCTTTCATTGACCTGGATGGGTAGGTTGTCACTTTTGTTATAAAGAAACTCTACTTTTGATAAACTTACCCCAAAAACCACCACAGAGAGAATACTTGTATGGCGACCAGAGGCTAGGAGCCTCACTGCTGACTCAATGCCTTTTATTCTCATATTATCCATGTGCACCAATTATAGGCCTAAAACATAGCCAGGAGGCACCACCTAACAACATTTGATTTATTAGTTTTATTAAGCACAGTTGCCTTTAATGTGGAGTGGTTTGTAGCCTGCCCTGGATTTCTAGCTACTTTATTGCATCTATTGGCCAATGTATGAATTATCTTCAAAGGACATGGCTTTTGCTTTTTATCACACTTTCTCTCCAACTACCCAGAAAGAGGTCACTTGGGAGACACATCCTTTCATGGTAAGAAAGTAGCCTTGTAGATCAAACGTGTGTTTGTTCTGGAATGGCAAAGTAGCTAGGCTAGGTCTAGAGGAGGGCCTGGCATTGCTTAGAAATCCTCATCAATCACTCACCAAATGGGCCCCACGGGTGAAGGCCTTGTCAGGACATGAGCTAGGGAAGAGAGGGCGTGGAGGTGCCGGGCAATGGGAAGAGATTTTGTCTGGGGATCCACCAGTAGGATTTCAAATCCTGAATTTCCATAGTAGTAATTTGTGACTTAAGCAAATTAGGGGAATTCTCTGACCACAGAAATTCTATCTATAAAATGGCATTAATACTAAAGCCCCTTGAGGTGTATGGAAGCATGGAGAGGACATTGTGTAAATACATAAAGTCAGTGTTTGGCACTGAACAGTATCTGCTAATGGGCATTTCCTTCCTTTGTTTTTTGTTAATTACAGACTCAACTAAGGGTCTTAACCTTAACCTTGAGGATTGAAGTCTTAACCTTAAACTCCTATGAAGGAGGTGTTCTCTTTTCCTTGTAAATGAGGGCTTGGGACACTGACCTTGGGTGGGCTTTTTAAAAAAAACAAAACAGCTGCCTGATTTTTTATTTATAAACATTTTATTAGGGGCTCATACAGCTCTTATCACAATCCATGTGCACATCAATTGTGTAAAGCACATCTGTACATGCTTTGCCCTCATCATTCTCAAAGCATTTGCTCTCCACTTAAGCCCTTTGGAGGGCGGGCTTTTAAAGATGAGGTTTGGTAGGGGATGGAATGGCTGCCTGGATGCTGTTAAAGGCAGAATTCTACAGAAAGCGGAAAGTGGTGTTGGTTAAGGGCTTGGTGTTGGTAAAAAGCGGCTTGATGGGAGGGCCAGGAGACTTGGTTTCATTGCGGTGCTATGTTTGTATTGTGGTGTTTCTTAAGAAATAAGCGTTTCTCATAAGTTGCATTTAGGCTTAACCCTTATATTTTTCTTCTATCTTTCTCCACTTGATTAAGCCACATGAAAGGAGGGACCTCGTTTTTATTCATTTCTCATCTTCTTACTGAGCTTGGCACACAATGCAGGTCATCAGAAAATGTTATTGAAATAGTCAAATGGGCTCTGTTTCCAATCTCTGTTAGTATTTTGTTTAATCCCAGTGGATTTAGAAGGAAGAAGGTTCTGAAGATACTGGTTGCTGATATTACCTTAACATTCCAAACAATAACCTGCTCTTTGTTTTGTGTCCTAGGCTTCCTTTTTTTTCAGTAATACAGGAATATAGTTGCTGATGTCAGATGGATTTTGGATGAGAGCAGATGTTTATTTGTGTTGCATTGACTACACAAAGACAGCCAACTGTGTGGATCATAAGGTTTGAAAAGAAAGAGAATTCCAGAACACGTCTCCATACTGAAACAAAACTTGTACAGCAGTTGTGTGAACAGAAGGGAATATTACGTGGTTTAAAATCAAAGAAGATATGTGTCAGAGTTTTCATTCTCACCATACTTATTGGACCTGCATACCAGGCAAGCAACCACAGAACCTGGGTTATGTGAGAAGGAAGGCAGTGTCGGGACTGGAGGAAGGGTTCACAACCTGTGATGCGCACATGACACAGCTTTACCTACTGAAAGCGAGGAGGACTTGAGGCACTTGCTGATGAAGAGCAGAGGCTGTAGGGATCACAGCTCAATATAAAGAAAACAAAACTCCTCACTTCTGGACCAATAGGTAATGCCATGATAAATGGAAAAAAGCTTGAATTTATCAAGGATTTCATCTCGCTTGAATCCCCCATCAATGGCCATGGAAGAAGCACTCAAGAGAACAAATGGTGCATGACACTGGGTAAATCTGCTGCTCACGGCCTCTGGAAAGTGCTGAGAAGCAGGGATGCTGCTTTGTGGACTAAAGTATGCTTGACCCAAGGCGTGGTATTGTCAATCACCTCATGTGCATGTGAAAGTTGGACATTAAATAAGGGATATGAAGATGCATCGATGCATTTGAATTATGGTGTTGGCAAAGAATATCGAAAGTGCCAGGGACTGCGGAAAGAACAAACAAATCTGTCTCGGAAGAAGTACAGCTAGGATGCTCCTCAGAAGCCAAGCTAGCAAGACCTTGTCTTGCATCCTTTGGCTACGTTGTCAGGAGAGACCGATCCCTGGAGCAGGACACCGTGCTTGGTACAATGGAGGGGCAGGGAAAAGAGGAAGGCCTTCAAGGAGATGAATTGACACATTCTCTTCACCAATGGGCTCAAACACAAGAGCAATTGTCAGGGTGGCCCAAGACTGGGGGTGGGGGTGGATTTTCATGCTGTTGTACATAGGGTTGCTATGAGTTGGAACCTACTCAATGGTGCCTAACAACAACCACAACTCACTTGGTGAGAACTAACTACTCTTCCCATAGACCTGTTATTACACGCAGGAGCCCACGGCAGAGTGTGCTGTGCATTGGACCGCTGAGTGCAAGGTCAGTCATCAAACACAGCAGCTGCTCCATGGAAGAAAGCTGAGACTTCCTACTCCTGCAAAGATTTAGGTCTCAGAAACACTCAAAGGCAGTTCTGTCCCATAGGGTTGCTATGAATTGGAATAAACTCCATGACAGTGATTTTGGTTTTCTGGATTATTACTACAAATATAGATTTGATAGCACCTAACTGCTACTATGCCTATATCTACTACTATTACCACCACACCCACTATTAGTTCTACCATTTCTACTATATCTACACTAGTTGTGTGGTGGTGGGCAGGACTGAATTCTCTTTTTGCTATCATATTATGAGATTTATGAGTCCAGAGGAGATAAAATCAAGGAAAGGGAAACAATAAGCCAGGTGGAACTTTGAATACAAGTGGTTTGACTTGGTGCACACATTCTCTGGTGCTGGATTCTGAATCAGGGTGTGAATTCACATGGTGTTAGCACCTGGGCTCTAAGTCTCTGGTGATGGTACTTGTCCAGGTAAGCACTCTTCCTTTGGGCTGGATGCTGAAGCTCATAGATTGAGTCTTGTGGTATCCTAAATAGATAAGGGTGTTTCCATGACAGAAATGTACACATATAAACCCAGGGGGTTGGTGGGGGTCCAACTCCTTGAAACTGGCAATCCACCTCAAGGATGAGAGTCCAGGTGGCAGCTCTGTGCCAGGAATATACCATAGAATTGTATGCTAGGAAGCTTAACCTTTCGTCCAGAATAACTATTACTCAGGTTTTGTTATTTCAGAATCTTGCCTTGAGGGGTGTGGGACAGATACACCAGTAGGAGAAGCATGAGGTTGGCTGTTCTTTATGGCCCTCAGCACACTCTGTCGTCAAATGCTGAATTCTTTGGTAAATACACTCCTGAGAGATGGGGTGGTGCGGGCAGGTGCAGTTGACAAAGCTTCTTGCTTCAAGCAGAACTGTCTTCAGGATGGATGTGCCTTCAGAGGGCTTTCATAACTTGATACCTGCTGCAGAGCTGTGGAATGCTGCCCCAGGAGAAACTCCGACACCACAAAGCAGCATCTATAACTTTTTTGAGGGGTGAAGTAGGAGGGTGGGGTTAGGGGGAGAGTAATTTATTGCTGACAAAGGAATATTTTTTCTTTCATCAAAGTAGAATTTATTGTCTGCAAAATGTGTGGTACATCCCAATTGGAAGAGCTGCAGTTTGCTAGAGACACTTTGTCTGGTGGGTTCCTCCACTCTGGACACCGGAAAGATTTTCAAATTACAATAATCATTTTTCTTCAAGACGAATGTGTGCTATTGCAGAAAACTCACTCGTGGAGACAGAAAGAAAAATAAAACTCTTGCATAAGCTCACTATCAAAAATAACTGACTAGCATTTTGTTTTTATTCCTTTGGTCTCTTCTAAAAATTTTCAACAATTTAAAATTACAGTAGCTTTCAAAATTGTACAATTAAGTAGAAGCAGCCCCATGTCATGAGAAATGTGCATAAAATCATTGGGATACAATATTCTTTTTTATTCTTGTCCTTGGATTTACTAAACCATAGTCATAGCAGCACAAGCATGGTGTTGTTTGCAATGTTTTACAGTGTTTTGTATACAATAAAGTATTTTCTCCTAAGGTTTGTTGTTAGCTGCCCTGTGGTTGGCTCCCATGCATGGTGACCCCAGGCACGCAGGGGTTAGACCATTGTGATCAACAGGATGCTCATTGACTGGTTGTTTAGAAGTAGATTGCCAGGCTTTTCCTCTTAGTTCTCTTAAGACCTGCCACCATCATAGCAACAGGCCAGCCTCCACAGACAGACATAGGGGCTCTGCTTGATGAACGTTAATTCATCTACCACGGGTCCTCTACTACCCTGCGCCGAGGGGTATGCTGTTAGTAGCTCTACTTCACAAAGGACGAATTTGGGAGGCTAAGCAATTGGACAGAGGTCATAGAGCTGTTTCGTGGTGAGCCCATGGTTTGAACAAAGGCCGTTTGTGCTCTGTTCACAGCCACCTGCGCCCTTAACCCCTTTCCTACCATAGGTCCTCACACTGAAGCTTAAAAACAATTAAACTGCTATCAAGTATCTATTCTTTTTTCCCCTTGATAACTTAGGGCTTGAGACACTTAGCCCAGGTGGTACTTGGGGGTCAGGGTGTATGCAGGGATGGCATGATGACCTGCCTCTGGTTTGCTCATATGTAAAAGACAGAATTTGGGTGCGACTTCTACGTGAAAGTCAGACTAATTGGGGTTAGTAGCAGTGGCTGCATCCCGCCCACCCCCCACATGTCCACCGCCTGTGGAATGTAACAAAATGTTTCCCGGTATTTCCATGAACGCTGCATGTCAGACCGCTGTGATTCATAGAGCTTCCATTGGCTAGAGTTTGGGAAGCAGATCACCAAGTCTTTCTTCTTAGTCTTGTCTTCCTTTGAAAGTTCTGCTAAAACGTGTCTGGAATCATAGCAGAAACGGTGGCTTATTAACTGGAGTGGGTTCCTGTCTTTCTATCTTTGTGTTTATCCAATTGAAGCGTGTGAATAAACCGATACTGGGATGGTGGCAATCACTGTCTGTGCCATTACATTTGGAAGACAGCAACTACTCTCTCACTGGATGGGAAAGAGCTGTTTCTAGTTCTGCCTATTCCAAAGAAAGGTAGCCTGCCAGAATGCAGAAACTATGAAATAATATAATTACTAGGGCATGCGGGTAATAAGTATTTTACTGAGAGTCCTTTTAAAAACAGTTAAAGGAGTACATCAACAGAGAGCTGCCAGAGTCAAGTGGAATTCAGAAGAGGATGTGGAACAAGGGATATAATTGCTGATGTCTGATGGATCTTGCCTGAAAGCAGAAGATACTGGAAATATGTCTATTTGTGTTTTATTGACTATACAAAGGCATTTTACTATATGGATCATAAAAAAATCTATGGCTAACATGACAAGAAAAGGGAATTCCAGAACAATTCATTGTGCTCATGCAGAATCTGATCACAGACAAAGAAGGGGCTGCTGCATGATTTACAGTCAAGAAAGTTATGTGTCAGGATTGTATCCTTTCATGACACTGATTCAATTTGTATGATAAGCAAGTAACCCAAGAAGCTGGACTACATGAAGAATAACACAGTGCCAGGTTTAGAAGAAGGCTCATTAACCAGCTATGACATGCAGCTGACACAACCCTGCCTGCTGAAAATGAGAAGGACTTGAAGCAGTTACTGACAAAAATCAAAGACTGCACCCTTTAGTAGAAAAAAGACATTGAATTTGTAAAGCATTTCATTCTACTTGAATCCACAATCAACATTCATGAGAGCAGTAGTCACGAAATAAAACATAGATTGCATTGGCTAAATCGGCTACACAAGACGTCTGTAAAGTGTTAAAGAGCAGAAATGTCATTTTGAGAATCGAGGTGCATCCGATACAAGCCATTTTCCACAACCTCGCATGCATGTGAAACTGGGCAATAAATAAGGAACAAGGCAGAATTGATACACTTGAATTATGGTGTTGGTGAAGAACATGGAAAGGACCACAGGCTGCCAGAACACCAAACAACTCCTTCTTGGAGGAAGTGTACATCCAGAATATTCTGTAGAAGTGAAGGCAATGAGACTTCGTCTCGTGATTTGGACTTGCTGTTGAGAGGGACCAGTCCCTGGAAAAGGGCATCATGCTTATTAAAGGAAAAGGTCAGTGAAAAAGAGGAAGACCCTCCACAAAGTGGACTGACACAGTGGCTGCAACAGTGCACTCGAGCATAGGCACAATTGTGAGGATGGTGCAGGTCTGGTGGGGATGTGTTCTGTTCTTCAAGGACTCCTTTTAGCATGGTGTTTGGACACTGAACAACAAACACTGGAGAAGAATTGATGCATTTGAATCATGGTGCTGGTAAAGGATAGTAAAAGTCCCAGGGACAGCCAAAAGGACAAATGAATCTCTCTTGGAAGAAATTCAGCCAGAATGTTCCTTAGAGGCAAGGATGGCAATCTATCTCGTGCCTTGGACATGTTGTCAGGAGAACCAGTCACTGGAACAGACATTGTGCTTGGTAGAGTAGAGGCTCAATGAAAATGAGGAAGGTCCTCAAGGAGATGGACAGGCTGCAACGGTGGGCTCAAGCTTCGGAGCTATTGTGAGGATGGTCCAAGGCCAGGCAGGGTTTCATTCTGTTGTGCACAGGGTCAGAACCGACTTGATGGCACCCAACAACAGACAAATAGGGTCTCGACGAGTTTGGAACCAACTTGACAACACCCAACAATAACAACTTCATGGATACACTCTTGCTTTGTAAAAAATGGGATATTAAAAATATCTTGAGTTTGTTTCAATTAAATACTTTTATTGGGGGCTCTTATATCGCGTATCACAATCCATACATTCATGTGTCCCATCAAGCACATATGTACATAAATCTTGAGTTTTTTATGTTTTGGAAAAAGAGCTTATGCTTTCTCTTCAGACAGCAGGATTGGAAGACAGCAATTTATGTTTCTGTGGGAAGTGGTTGGATGGCAGGGCTGATGTGGCTCTGCCTTTCCAGACTTTCTTTTGCATTTTCCTACTTACAACCGGGCGTGCTCTACTCTCTCTGCTCCTCCTACCCTCTGGGAAGGTCGAGCGGTCCAGTCCATCTGTCTCTCTGGGCTTGGAGGGCGACAAGTGCAGGACCAGATGAGGCAGATGGGCTCCCCACAAAGATTGGCAATGTAAGCCCCTGGTTTACACGCAACAGTGCTCATCTGAGCCCCGAGCATGTCCTGTGACCAAAAACAGTAAGAAGCTTGATTTTTACCACATATCTAAGATTCACAAATTCAGTGTGACAAACAAATACATTTTATGTTGGTCTCCCTATGCTTCTAGTGCTGTAGGAAGAAGTATGCGATTGAAAGTCCTCTTTCAACTCAACCTTGATTGTTTTGCATTGGAGACACAAAGATGTACTCTAGAGTCCCAGTCTCCCACCTTACCCCCACTGCACCTCTCCCCACGTAAGGAAGTACAGCCTAGGTTGTCCGTTTTCTCCTGACATCTGTATTGGTAAATGGATTGGTCAGAGTTCAAAGGAGAAGTTAGATCATGTGAGTTGAAGTTAAGAGGCTGTCCACCAGATTAAGGAGTGCCTGGGTGGCACAAATGCTTACGTTCACAGGAAAAGATAGCAGTTCAAACCCACCCAGAGACCCCTGGGAAGCCATGCCAGGCCACATTCTTGGGCAAGACCACTACCTGTGGCACAGCGCTCCTCTGTCTGCACGACACTGCATGAGTGGGGCTGAACTCCACAGCAACCTACAATGACATCCCTTTGCCACTGACCTGACCAAAAATGATACTTTCCATATGAAAACGCTCAAGATTTTCTTGCAGAGGAAATAAAAGAACTGAGGGAAGGACTGGGGGAAGAATGAAAAGCCAACCGTCCAGAGACAGCATTCAGATCAGCTGAGGCGTGACTAACGACAGAGACTGAAGGATGAACAAATGGGGGCGGGCTTGTGATCTTGAGACCTTTTGCTGGAGATGAATTCCTTTGGACAATTTTTAAGATAGAAACACAAATGACAATAACATTTTCTTAGAGGATGCAGATTTTGGGTTTCTTGGAAGGATCTCCAAGAGGAGAGAGGGCCATGACTTAGTTGTAATGGGATTACGCATGTCTCCCCAAATATTCAGTCAGACGCAAGAAGTGTGGTCAATGGAAATGGGAAAAATGCTCGCAAGTGTCCTGGGCCCTAGGACGTAGAGATGTTTGTGTTTGCCTGTGGGGCTGGGATGCGTAGGAGGGTCCCAGATGGAATCTATGTGTTTTATACTAAAATTAGACACACCTCTAAACACCTCCGCCCTGCTCCTCTGCAATCCACTGGTTTAAGACTCTAAGGACATGCTGGGAAGGACCTAAAATAAGGCTTGAAAAGTAGGCTAAGGGGAAGAAACAAGGCCCCACTGAGGAGGTGAAGAGAGATTCTGATATATATGCTTCGGGAACCAGGCCCACAGCAAACCCAGATTCTTGGGAAGGGGGGCTATAATTAAAGGGGAACAATAACACCCATCTTAGTCGCTGTCACCAGCCCCAGGCAACATCCAGGATTTCTTGAGCTCTGGGGTCATCTTTAGCAGCTGGAATCATAAGGGGTTCAAGACCTCTTCCCAGGAATCTTATCCCTGGACTCAAACATCTGTGGCCTCTGCAACAGTTGTCACCGGAGAGGCATCGAAAATCAGCAGACACCACCTAGAGGTCTGGAGGACTGAGCTTGTGATCACCTGGCGACAGGATCCCAGAGGCACCGTGTGCTGTACTAGCTGCTGTGGAGGCAATTTCAATCCACAGTGGCGGGGCAAATGATTGATAGGCCTCATTGAGAATCAAAAGTTTGGCAGTTCAAATCCACCCAGAGCCACCTGAGAAGAAACACGTCTGCTGATGTACTGTCAAAAGGAATCCACCACTGTGAACTCTTTCGAGCACAGTTCTGCTCTGACAAACCTGGAGCCCCCATGTGACTGTCACAGCACAGGCGATTGGAGTCTGGGAAACGCAGCTTATGGATATTTGTATTCGCCCTCTCCACACAGGTCAGAGACAGCGGACGTTGTCACACCGGGTAGAAAAAGGGAGAAACTTTCAAATAGGTATCAGCAGTGCAGCTCAAAGTTTGAAAGAAGCTTGGCAGGAGCCCCCTGTCAGCAGTTACATCTGTGCTCCTGACATCGAATCTGTAATATTTGGATTCCAGGCTTAGGCAGATGGACCATGGACCACGTGTCTGCTTTTCCTGGCTCCTACTTTCCCACAGCCCTCGCTGACTTGGATCAGGCTATTAGCAGACCTGACTCCTATGCACGCACCATGATACACTCCTATGTCTCTCTCTCTCTCTCTCTCTCTCTCTCTCTCTCTCTCTCTCTCTCTCTCTCTCTCTCTCTCTTTGTTTTAGGGTTATCATTTTTATGGCTATGAAAGGGTAGCAGAACAAAGTCTGCACACTGTAGCCTAGGATAGTATCTCTCCCCACTGACAGACAGCAGACTTGGTTCTGCATGGAACCTGCTGGAAATGACTCTTCATAAAGTAGTTGAGGTAGCATGAGTTCTTATTATTTTCTGTGGCTAGGGAGCCCGGAAATCAACCCCAAATCCACACCTTGACCTTATGAAGGTGGGCGGGTGGGGAAGGTGGGCGCTGAGGGGAAGGAACTGTCACTCAAAGGCGTCACCTCTAAGCTCTCCTACTCCTAGTGGCGTCGCTGGCTGCTCAGGGGCCTCATCGGCTGAGTTTGTTCCATAGAGTTAAAAGCTTAACGTAAACAGAGTACAAAGACACTTCGGCAGTAATTGTGTCTCTGCAGAAACCTCCGGAGCAGACCACACTGACACACAGAGAAGGCTCTGTGGTTACCTCATGACAGGATTACTCTGGAGCTGTCCAGGCCAATCAAACCTGGCTCCGAAAAATCACACTTCTGCCAGACCATGCGCACAATCAATATGTCCCCATGTGGGGCTTGGCAATCAGGTGACCACATTCATATGACCCCAAGGAAGTGCTCGGTGGCGCTAGTCTACCATGTCACACGAGGGACCATGAAGAGTGACCCAGAAATGTAAACCCAGCTGGTTTAGTGGGTTCTTGACGCCATTACCTGAAACCAGAATGCTCCGAGAGGGAGGCTTCGGCTCTCTCTTGTGTTCGCTCAGGCATTTGCAGGAAATCAGTTCCTTTGTGGTGTGGTCGTGGGATTCCTTCCAACCCTAGAGGCTCAGCTCAGCACCAAGGCATGAAACTTCATCCCGACTCCTTGCTCACAGAGCAGAGATGGATATGCTTTCAAACCAAGCAAATCAGAAGGGCAGAGAGAAGGACTGGGAGCCTTCGTAATGTACACTACCCAACCCCCACGAAAGGGTTTCGATCCCAAAGTCAGGAGAACTCAGTGCTTTGTTTAGATTTGGAAGAAATGTAGCCTCTTGGTAATGTAGCCTCTTGGTTTTCATAAAATTCAGGGGGGTGGGAAGAGAGAGAGAGAAGGAAATCTCAGCATTTTACCAGCAGACTTGATATCAACATTTGGAGTTGCGGGAAGGAATCAGACAAACATGAACCAAACGCTCCTCAAAAAAGCAGAGGGCTGCAAATGGAACTGCGAAGTGTCTTGGCAGTTTGGGATTTTGGAATACTGTTAGCAATCTCCCATCCCAGCCACCCCCAGATAATTGACTGTCTGTACTGGGCTGACACTCGCTTGCCTCGGAGTGAGTTTTGAAGTCTATTATGAGGCCTCTGTTCTCTTGGAGTGCTTCCTTTTCTTCCTCCCCTGCTTCCCCTCCCTCCTTCTTTCGAATGGTAAGTCAGATCCAGAGTGCAGTCCATTTGGAGAGTGATATGGGTCGGAAATCTTTTCCGGCACACTCCCCTCAGATCAAAGCTCCTATTGCTGTAGTAGACACAAGCCTCGTTTCCTGAAGTGCGTACCGGAGCCCCGAGAAGCGCCTGAATCAGGAAATTCAAGGGAGGCTGCCTTCTCAAACCACATAGCCATGTCCAGCGTTGCTACTCAGATGTGTGCGTTATTGATTTTCCTTTTCTTTCTTGTTTTCCTCCCAGAATATGGCTCAGGATCTGGGCACCCGAGGAAACTGTATTTACTTGAACATCTACGCGCTTAATGCTATTTTGAGTCACTGAGCCTGATCGGCTTATTGTCTCCTTTATTCTAAGACGCTGAGAGCCAGGCCCAGCTAACGCCAGCGGAAGTGATCGATGCTGCCGCATTAGCTGAATGGATCGCACAAAGACAGGCTCCTACCCCAGAGCAGGAGGGAAGTCCTGCGGAGGTCTGCGAGGGAAGATTTCTCAGAGTGGAGTCAGAGAATCCAGTGCCCCCCATTCAGGGCAAAGTGCACAATTCAAGTCCTTTCTTAAAGAGCAGACTGGTTTAGCCACCATTGAAATGGGAGGATGCGGACTCAATTAGGCCACCTAGTGGGGCGGCCCTGTCATGACCGCTAGCTAGCATTCTGGAGTTGCGCTGGCGTGGGGCTGTGGGGAGCTGCTGGGGAGTGAGGCTATCCCACGGCCCCTCCATACATTTGCTCTCTCCCGTTCACCCTCTTTTCTACCCCCCGCCCCCCTTTTCCCTGTCAACTGAGACTACCATCTCCTCCCCTGTTTCCAGCTCCTTTGCCCTGCGTCGGCCTTTTTGGACCGGTATAGATTTTCTTTTCCATCTGGAAATAGCACATTATTGCTATCTACACATTGTCACCAAAACCAATTTGTGCAAACTAACAGGCTTATCAGCGCCGCTGAAATGAGATTAAAACTGCTTCCAATGAAACAGATAAAAACCAGATGAATGAAGCTCGCTAATAAGACATTAAAGATAATGACAAGAATGATTAACTAGCATGATATATTGCGCAGTTATGAAGGGGGATGCCCAGGCTCAGTAAACTAATAAAAAGAACCTACCTTTAATTCCCTTCCGTCAGTGAGGTATAATCACATCAACACTATGCTTTTTTTTTTTTTTGGTTATTATTTATCTGTGAGAACAATATCACACCTTTCCTCCAAATTGCTCAAAGCTTATTAAGAGGAGAAAGAGAGAGAGAGAGATTGCTTTGAGGGGGGTGGGGAGGGGGGGGCATCCCTCTTCTCATTTCAGCTCTTTCAGAATAAAAAGACATGCTTAATACCCTACTTGCGTTTACATACCGATTAGCCGACTCTCTCTCATTTACGTTCATCTCTGATAGTGGCCTATTCACAGTCAGGCTGCTTTACATTATGCAATCAGTTAGTCAATTATTGCATTATCAAGTCATATCAAGACAATCTGGAAATTACATTTCAACTGGTTCCTCTCAGAAGCCTTGGCTGGGGCTGCTGCCGGCTCGACTCTGCCTCTCCTCTGAGCTGTAGGGACCCCCGCTGGCCATATTGTATCTGGGTTCATCTTCCTGCCTCCATGGATTTGGCTTCAGGAGGGAAGCAGAGAAGGAAGGAGAGGGCATCCATCTACTGTTTATAGAGGACTTCCCCCACCTGTCTGCATGAGGACTCCCTGGTGGCTAGCACGCTTGCTCGCTGACCTCCCAGTTCGAGGCTCCACTGCAGCCAGAAGACCGCACAAGAAAGGCCTGCAGATCTCTGACCGTCCATCAGCCACTGAAAGCCTGGAGGAGCACAGCTCCCCTCTGGCACACTCCGGTCTGCCATGAGACAGAATCCACGTGCTAACAACTGTTTGCTTTGGGATTTGGAACTAGGTGAGAAGCCCAGTGCTTTGCTCTGAAAGAAAGCAAAAACAAACCCCCAAACTCACTGCCATCAAGTCCATTCTGACTCCTCACGACCCAACAGGACAGGTTAGAATAGAAAAACCGAGGGGTTTCCAAGGTTGAAAACAGAAAGCCTCATCTTTCTCCTGGGGAGAAGCTCATGGTTTCTAACAACGGATCTTGCAGGCAGCAGTTCAATGCATAACCCCTACTATGCTGTGCTCCTGAGATACAGAAGGACAAACTTGCCTCTGCCCACAAGGAGCTCACAGTTCAAAGGACACACCTACCAATGTGGCAACCTATGTGATAAGTTATGGCATGACCACTGCAGGGCACTGTGGGTAGCTGGAGGTGGGAACAGGGATCCCTGATGATACAGGGGATCACTGTATCAATGTTTGACTGCTAATCTAAGGCTGGCAGTTCAAAACTGCCCGTTGCTCCTCTGGAGAACGAGAAGCTTGTTTGTTCCTGTAACAATGTATAGTCTCAGAAACCCTATGCGGACACTTCCACTCCACTCTATGAGCCTAGAAGAGTTGACTTGATGGCAGAGGGCGGCAGTGGGTGGTGGAGTGGTATTTCCGGAGAAGTCAGGGAAGATGTCTCCCTTCATGGAAGAGTGGGGTTTTGCTAGAGAAAGGCAAAGACTTGGGCAGAGATAAAGGATCTGCCCAATGGCCGTAGAAAGGCTTGCTGTGCTCTGGGAAGAAATACTGGCAGGCAAGGGACAGTGGGGACACTTGGGAAATTCTGTATTTCAAACTGAGGTTGGCACCTTTTCTATCAAAAGCTGAGGCAGTCCAGTGATACTTGGATAGGGTACCTACATGATCAAACCTATGTTTAACAAATAAAACTCGGGCAGAGCTGTCGGGCAGCAGTGAGCTGGGTTAGGGACGTCAGACCAGGCCCATGATGCAGCTAGCAAAGCATCGAGGCGATGCGGGAGGCTCTGGTCCAGGAGCCTCGCCACTGGAAGACGGTGCAGGACTGGGCAGCATTTGGTTCCCCTGTATATGCAGTCGTCCCGACGCAGAGCTGAGTTGGCCACACGAACAACAACATGATTCCTCTTTTTAAATTAAAACAATTTAATTTATTTATTATTTTATTTTCTCAACATGGTTCTTATGACTAGAAAGGAAGATTGGAAGTAAGCTAGAGTAAGGCCCATGTGTCACTGGTAAGCCCCTAGCAAACTCATTGCCATTGAGTCTAGGCTGACGGCTAGCAACCTTCTCAGATGAAATGGAACCACCCCTCCTGGGCTGCCCAGATGGGCAGGTAGCCTCATCTTTCTCCTGCAGAGCAGTGAGCAGATTTCAACCCCAGACCTCGAGTCGAGCAACTTAACGTGAACCCACGATGCCACTAGAGCAAACGCACAGCACACACACCACTGACCTGAAAACCCACAGCCACAGAACCAGTTCTGACTCCCATCGATCGACAGGGCAGAGAGAAGGCGGACTAGGCCTGCGCCCTAGGGTTTCTGAGGTGGCACATTTTGACCGGAGCGGAAAGACTCATCTTTCTCCCTGGACGTGGCTTGTGGGTTCAGAATGGTGATTCTGTACCTCGTAGCTCAGCGTGTAACCCAGCGCCCCCCCAGGGTTCCTTCAGTACCCATGATTCCTCACGGCCATTGAGTTGATTCTGACTCAGTGACAGCAGATAGGTGCCCGTAGAACTGTGGGTTCTCCAGTCTGTAACTCTTCAGAGGAGCAGAAAGCCTCGTCTTCCTCCGGGGTGCACAGCATCATGATGGTTTATCCTCGGCTAAGCATTGTTGGGGTGGTGTAAAAATGGGTGGTGTGTGATGGTGGTGCAAATGTGTGTTTCACTGTTAAAAACCTCCCTAGCAGTCTAATTATGCCAGTAATTTTGTACCCAAAGCGGTACAATGTTTTACATAAAATTTGTTGTTTTAAGCAGCCATCTAGCTCAGAAGCAACAAAGTCCACATGGAAGAACACACCAGCCTGTGTGATCGAGTGGTCCCAAAGGGATCAGTTACCAGGCATCAAAGAACAAAAAATCATATCATTGACTGCACACCTCCATGATAGGATCGCTGAAGACAAATGGGTGCATAAGCAAATGTGGTGAAGAAAGCTGATGGTGCCCGGCTATCAAAAGAGATAGTGTCTGGGGTCTTAAAGGCTTGAAGGTGAACAAGCGGCCATCTAGCTCAGAAGCAAATAAGCCCACATGGAAGAAGCACACCGGCCAGTGCGATCACGAGGTGCCCAAGGGACCAGGTATAAGGCATCATGCAAAAAAAACAAAAAAGATATAAGTGTGTGTATGTATGTGTATATATGTGTATATGTATATATGTATGTATATATATGTATATATATGTATATATATATATCATATTAAATGAAGGGTGAAGTGCAGAGTGGAGACCCAAGGCCCAAGTGTCGACCAATGGAGATCCCCTCATAGAGGGGTTTAGGAGAGGAGATGGGTTAATTAGGGTGTGAGGTAGTATCGATGAAGAACACAGCTTTCCCCCAGATCCTGGATGCTTCCTCCCCCCAACTACCATGATCCGAATTCTACCTTGCAGGGCTGGATAGGACAGAGGCTGTACACTGGTACATATGAGGGTTGGAGGTACAGGGAATCCAGGGTGGATGATACCTTCAGGACCAAGGGTGTGAGGGACGATGCTGGGAGAGTGGAGGGTGAGTGTGTTGGAAAGGGGGAACTGATTACAAGGAGCCACATGTGACCTCTTCCCTGGGAGAGGGACAGCAGAGAAGGGGGGAAGGGAGACTCCGGATAGGGCAAGATATGACAAAATAACGATGTATAAATTACCAAGGGCATATGAGGGAGGGGGGAATGGGGAGGGAGGGGGGAAAAAAAAGAGGACCTGATGCAAGGGGCTTAAGTGGAGAGCAAATGCCTTGAGAATGATTGGGGCAGGGAATGTATGGATGTGCTTTATACAATTGATGTATGTATATGTATGGATTGTGGTAAGAGTTGTATGAGTCCCTAATAAAATGTAAAAGAAGAAAAGAGAAAAAAATGATTAGGGCAAAGACTGTACAGATGTGCTTTATACAATTGATGTATGTATATGTATGAACTGTGAAAAGAATTGTATGAGCCCCAATAAATTGTTAAAATAAAAAAAAATTTGTTGTTTTATATTGTAGGCCTGTAATTCTTAAGAAATTACTCATTTTAATCTCTCTAGTAGACATTCCAGGTATGATAAACTTCTTCGGACAGTTAACATTTACCCCAAGCCACACTCCGGATTACTGCCAGGGAGGTTAAGAAAATTGACGGACAAGATGACACTAAACTATCACGCTGTATTGGGACCAGAAGGACATATGAGTAAAAAAATCTATATTCTGATAGAATTATTATTTCTGTCATTGATTTACTTAGCTGAGTAGAATTACTTGGGTTAGAATTTTTTGAAATATATAAGTGAGCCAGGAGGTTATATATAATGTCTACCTCATCCATCGTACAGGGCACTTATGAGAGCTCACAACTGATAGTAAGATTTTATGATTCATCTCCAAGAGGATGGGATCATGTTCACAGTTACCCCCCTAATGCCTAGAACTCAGCACCATCAATATTTATTGAGTTAATGGATGAATTAGGTATGGATTCATCCATTCATATTCAAATCCATCATTCTAATGAATTCATTAGAATTAGATAATTAACTCATGAAAGAGACAGTGGAACCAGTCATTTGATTATCCATCCTTGCTCTCCACACTATTCACCAACTGGAATTTTATTCATCAATTCAACGTTTAACAAAAATACTGAGTCTCTTTAAATATACTTGACCTCTATATGACATGTATGAATAATATACTTACTAAAAAAATGCTGCGTACCTCAGACATCACTGTTCCTTGAGCTTACAGTCTACTGAATGTGGGTGGTGATTTCATGATGACTATCAACTGTGTAGGTTTCTTTTTCCCCTTCCCATCTCACCCCACGACCATTCCGATCCTGGCTTGAATGATGGATACATACGCAAAGGGACTGCGTCGATTTTGGAAGTACTGAAAGGAAGGAGGGTGTGCCTTGCCATTGCGTACACTTGGTGTGCCTACTGATTCCATTCATGGCAAACTAGATTGGATTTAGGTGACATGATTTTACCTAAGCCAAGCTTTCCTCATGCTTAAAATCGGTCTTCTCAGATAGGAATTAGAAAAGTTGGATGTGAAATGTATTTGGTACATAAGTAGACAGGCGTCATTCTGTTCATTCATTACAAGGAGGCATGACTCAAGTCCAACCCTTCTACATGGGTAGGGAGATAGATAGCTGTTGTTGAGTAGATGGACTCACAGTGGCCTTATGGACAACAGAAAGAACTGTCACTCCGTTCTGTGTCCAGACCACTGGGCCATATGAGGCCATCCTGACTGTGCCAGTCTATCTCTCACAGAGGGTCTCCTTTGCCTGACTTGACCCTTATTCCACCAAAAGCCCTGCCCTTCTACCTTTTTTTTTCCTGAAGAGAAACTGGCAGTATCAAACATCTGACCTCTCAAATTGCAGCCCAATGTGTAACCACTACACCACCAAGGTGTGTCAGATGGAGCACATGTCTTAAAAAGTGGCTGTCTACGTGCCAATAAAGAGAAAAATCTAAAATCAGTATGGTTTTAAACAATCTTACTATGAGTTGAAATGTTAATTACAGGATTTTAATACTCTTTTAAATTCTGTAAACATGCTTTAAAGGTCATTATTCTGGATATAATAGACTTTTGAATGTATCCTTTGAATGGTATTGCTTTTTAAGCTCCTGTCATGGATTAAATTGGGTTTGCCCCAAAATATGTCAGTTGGCCTAGGCCATGATTCTCAGCATTGTGTAATTGTCCTCCATTCTGTAACCTGATGAAACTGACTTCCATTTTGGAATATGTGTTGTAAATTCCAATGGCGTTGTCTGCTCTCATAAAGATTTACAGCCTCAGAAGTGCTATAGAGGGAGGGTCACAGCTAGTTGGAATCAGAATTGACTCCATGAAAGTAGATAGATGTTATTGGGCAGGATGAGTGTGTATTTTGAGTATCTTGAGCCAGTCTTACAAGAGAGCATGATCAAGGCTCGCCCTTACTCTAACCACCACGCTTATTCAAGGCAAACCCTTGCTTGAGTCACCTGCTACCTGAGAAGCAATAAAGGATGAGAGAAAGGTATAGAGAGGAGGGGCATGACGACCACCAAGAAAAGAGAGCCTGGAATGGAGTGTTGATTTGAGGTGTAGGGTCACTGCCCTGAGAACGTCCTGTACCAGGGAAAGATTGATGCCCAGGCTCAGGACATGTTCAAGCAACCAGGAAGCAGAGACAAAGAGACTGAAGGAACTGAAGAGACAAAGATAGTTCTCCAGCGTGAAGGAGAGCTTTCCTTCAAGCCTTCCTCTAGAGGCAGTGGAGAAAGGAGGGGGAAATCAAATGAGAAAAACAAATTTCTGTTGATTAAAGTCATCCACTTGATGTATTTCTAGTTTAATAATGGCAGATAACCAAGACCACGCTCTTCAGTATTATTTCCCCCTCTTCGGGCAACCCCACCTGTCATCTTACTTATTGCCTTGCTTATCTACAGAGAGTCTGGATTTTCATTGAGATTAACATGCTGATGGAGTTTAATATATAATCAAAATATTTGACTCAGATAGAGATACTTAAAAACACCTTTAGCTTCTAGAAGTGATTGTATTTTTTTCCTAAAAACAACCCAAATTCATTGTTGCAAAAATCTACAGGTTGTGCATTTTATGGCCTGGACACTTACTTCTGAAGTGAAAATCTGATATCTTCATAAAATCACATTGCTACTGTTACTGCTGATGGAGACAGTACTTGCCTCCTGCTCTCCAAGATAAACTGAAAAACAGAATGAAAGAGTTTCCTCCCCACCTGGTACACTGTATAGCTCCAGGAATGAGAGTCATGATGACATATGATGGGTTTCAATTACCTTATCTCAATTATCCCTTAAATTTCTTTTACCTTGAAATTATCTTGTTTTAACCATCTATTGTGAACTCAGTGAAGGCTTACAGAGCAGATCAGTTTTTCTTCAACAATTCAATCACATTTTGTTTCCTCTCACTGATTGCAATCCCCATAGTGTATCATTTATATATATATGTGGCTGTCATCTAATCTGGTCTCAATTTAAGGATTGGGAGTGTAGGGGTGGAGTCTAGGCTGTCAATCTGGAGTTGGCCAATGAGATTTCTGTGTAGGCATGGCCTTCTCTTGAGAATTCTGGGAAATCTGGTACTTCCTCCTTGGAGGTGGAAGACACTGCTCTCTCTCTGCTACTCCCTGGGAGACATGGCAGCTGACAAGACCTCTGAAGCTGGAAGAGCCAGGTAGAGACCCTGCCAGCACTGAGATGTTTACAATGCCACTGGATCCAAAGACTTTCTATCCACTGGCTTGTGATTGTCTTGCAATTGATTTCATTGCATGTGTTTTGCGAGTCTGAAGAGGACTTTAGAGATTGATATCGGACATATGGGCTAATATCAGACTTATGGCCTTGGACTGGACTGGGTTGCGATGTTCTCTCGATTTTCAATTCCTCGTGTATATAAACTTCTGTCATACACATATGTGTGTCTGTGGATTTGTTTCGCTAGTCTACCCAGACTAACACAATAGCCTACTTCCTTCCTGTGTTCTCATTCCTCCTTCTTTCCTTAATCTGCTGAAAGTTTTCCTTGTGGAAATGCTGCCCTTTTGGGACCCAGTGGTTGTTATTAGTAAGGTGTGCATACACAAACCTTCCTAGTGTTATTGTTCCCCTTATAACTGGAACATTAAGCCATGGTGGGGGAGGCTGATGATGAGGCTTATCCTGTATTACATATCTCAAAAGCTGTCATTGCTTGGTGTTTCATCAGTCAAATGATTTGTTTAATCATTTGAAATGATTTCAAAAGCAATGCAGCCCAATTTAGTGGACGACTTTATCAAACAGTTCAGTAGCTTTG
Source organism: Tenrec ecaudatus (assembly GCF_050624435.1). Lineage (NCBI taxonomy): Eukaryota > Metazoa > Chordata > Mammalia > Afrosoricida > Tenrecidae > Tenrec > Tenrec ecaudatus. The sequence continues at coordinate 228,309,568 of NC_134530.1, read as the reverse complement.
TAATCCTACAAAGATGGATCCTGGCATCCATCTATAAACATGCTCCTGAGAAAAGTAAACGTTTCTGAATTCTGATGGTGACAGACAGCAAAGAGAAATAATGCACTGCCATATTGCAGACAATTAAGTGATTTCAATATCATTTATTTTTTAAAAAACCTATGATTTAGGCATTTTAATGCAACATCTATTCTGACTTCCAAAACAAAAGTTTGTTTGGATATAAAAATGAACAATACATTCATTACAACAGGTTCCAAGTAGAGTTTTCCTCTGTAAACTTCCTGATGTAATTGGAACTTTATTTCTACTGCAATAACATACTACCAAACTTCATCTCACATCATCACTCTAAGAGAAAGTAATGATCGTGACAGTTGAACAGTTTGTTTAGACTTGCAGTAACATTTAAAAAGGATGTTAAATGATTTACTAACACAAAATGAACTTCAAAAAGCTTTCCTTTGATTCCATGAATTGAATTTTGAAAATGTTATTAGTTTTCTATTTGAAGTTTCTCACTAGAGTGATGTAAAACTGAAATCGTCTCTCTCCTGGTGAAGTGCTACAGCTAATGCAGTCAGCAGTCGTCCAAGCTATCACTTCATTTTACACACACACACACACACACACACACACACACACACACACACACACACACCAAACACAGAAAGAGAGAGAAAATTTAGAATCAAAAGAGTGGAATTAACTTATAATAACACTCATTTGATCTAAATGAAAACTCATGCTCCCCAGAGCTCATTGCTATCTTCAGCAATACCAACCCCCTCAACCCCCACCCCCACCCCCCAAAAAATCCTCCAAATTCACTGCTATTGAATGATTCCAACCCACAGTTGCCTGATCAACAAGGCTGTAACCATTACGGAAGCCGACTGCCACATCTTTCTCCCTTGGGGCACTGGGTGGATTTTAACTACTAACCTTTCAGTTAGCAGCTGAGTGTTGAACTACTGCGCAGCCAGGGCTCCCCAGCAAACACAGTTTTAAATTTATCTCACACAATCATCAGTAATAAAACCACTGGGATCTGTCACAGGACAGTGCAGCCTATGTTTCTGGTACATATGTATCTCACATATCACAGATCTGCAGTTTCTGATGTGTCCCATTGAGTGATTGATGGATTTGATAGCTTCACGCAAGTCACACAATGTCATTGAGCATTGCCTTAGTCACAGCATGCCTGGCCACTGGCACACAGTGTAGCCAGCAGGGGCATTAGCACTGACTACTTCTCTTAACCAGTGTCAGAGACCAGAAGGGGTGGCGTCCCTAATGACCTTACTTGAGCCCACTTCCTTTTCCTGAGTACTCTCATGATGACCTTGAAAGGGAAAGGGAAATATTGGTAGCGTGTCTTAGAGAAGGGAAAAGAAAAGTAGCTGTATTACAGCCACTGTCCTCTTTCTGATTGAATAATATGTTAATCAGAACTCTGTTTACTGCATACTCAGACATGACCCTGGCAAGTAGCTGGAGGTACAACGAGGAAATTACCAAACTCATTAGCTTATTTGAATGCTTGGTTGAAAATGTGACAAATGTCCCTCGATGCAGGACCTGGGACAAAAGGTATGAACTGGGAGTGTCCCAGACAAACTAGGTGAAAATGGTCACCTTAATAATTGGGACTACTTTTCAGAATTGGTGATTAAATAAAAGGTTAGAAAATGTTTTATTCTAAATTCTTTTTATTTATCCAACTGAAAACTCAGCAGAAAATTGCAAATGTCAGATAGATAAGGAATTGTCATTGAATCTAGTGGTTCTAGGCCTTTTGGCGTTCAAGAGGCAAGTCTCAATCCTAAACAAGTGAGCAGTGATTACGGAGCAGGGATCGTTGCAGCAGAGCAGAGTCTCACAGTGTCTATTAAGTCATTCACTGTTACAGCCTTATCCACTTGGTTGCCCTTCAGCACAGTGTTGCTTTTTAAGCTGAGTTGTTTACTGTCTTGGCTGTGCTTTGGCTCTCTCAAATACCCATGAGGCAATGTCCTCACACTTCCCAGTAAATACACAATCCTTCTTTGGTGCTTGCCTGACTCTGCTATGGCTCATTCCCATTACTCTCCTGCTGTTGATCTTACACCGTGCTTCATTTACACGGAGGCTCCATCTGATATGCATGGTAATAACAATTTGTATACCCATTGTAGCAAGAAGAGCATTTTTACTCATTTATGAAAACTTGCTCAGACACAAAAGCACTTGCAATTAAGACTCAATTGATTGCAGCAACCCCAACTCTCATTCCCTGCCTCCTTGGTTGCATTTAAAGCAAATTTACCTCACGGTCAGGAGCCGTAAATGTACCCGGAAGGAAGTTATCCTTCCTCAAATGTCTGCTGGACCTGTAAGGATAAGACAGGTGAGATCAAGCTGGCCATTTAACATTATCAGCAGCTATTGAGTGGGCCCCTGCCTGATGACAACCCAGTGCAGGAACAAAGTACACCTCAGCCTCGCACCAATCAGCTACCGATTGGACTATTGTGAGCTATACATTCTCACTGGCCAGTTTCACAAGCCTTTCTTCTGATCCTGGTTTGGAAGTTCTACTGAAAGCTGTCTGGGATCATAGCAACACACAAGGCTTCAGCGAGAGATAGGTGGTGGCTATGCAGGAGAGGCATTGGCTTGGCATGGACCCTGGGCCTCCCACATGGAAGATGAGAATCCTACCCCCGAGCCACCAATGCCCCCCACAATATGATGTTGTGATGTTGCCAGGTGCTGTTGAGTTAGTTCTAACTCACAGTGACCCCGTGGACAACAGGATGAAAGATGATTTTTGTTATGCCTCTGGGTGGGGAGCAGTTTAGGGGCAGTTGACACTACCTTTACCTTTTGATAAACCAAAAGCCAAACCCATTGCCAAGGAGTCAATTGGTGACCTTACAGGGCAGAATAGAGCTGCCCCGTAGAGTTGCCAAGACGGCTGCTTTATGGAAACAGGCGGCCTCCTCTTTCTCCCACAGAGCAGCTGGTAAGCTTGAACCGGCAACTTTTCAGTTTGCAGCTAAGTACTTTAGCCACTTAAACATGCTTTAGATGTGCATGTGTAAAGGAGCACTGGTTGCACTGCTGGGTCATTAGTGAGCTGTTAACTACAAGGTCTGAGGTTCAAACCCACCAGGCACAAACCTTGGAAAGCATATAGGGGGTCACTATGATTCAGAATTGAGCTGATGGCAGTGAGTTTCATATCAAAGTACCATAGAAGTGAGTTTACATGTCACTTGTTATAACTCTCAATGCCTATTAGAAAGGTCCCATCAAGCTGTATACAACTAATGGCCACAGTTAAGCTACTTTATTCATTTATTCACCATTGAACCATCAATAAATACACACTGAGTACCTAACATATTCTAGACACTAGGCTAGTGCATGGCTTCCCAATGTGAATAGAACACAGCACGGCCCTGAACCCAGAGAGTGGTTCGAACAGTTTACAATTGGTTCCTAACCAAAAGGTTGGCATTGAAAATCCATGCAGTGCCCTGCAGAGAAAAGGTGTCCACTGCTAAAGGTCACAGTCATTGGAATCTCTGTGACTACTCGGAAACACGTGGGGTCCTATGACCGGGGGCAAAGGACAAATGGAGGAAAATGCCTCCATCGGTGGTGGAAATTCCCATGAACTCTTCAAAGAGTAGAGGCGTATTTGCAGTGAGGTTTTGTCTAGTATAGTGAATTCAGGTGGTGGATACGACACCAGTCGTAGTCATAAGTCGATAGTCATAAGGAAAATTGTACCTGCAAAGAGATGAGGGTTTACTCCTGAAACTCAGGTATGCTGTTTCCCCACCTTGCCCAGCCCCACATTTTATCAAGGCTAATCTTTCTATTGCCCTAGAGATTTGTATTCTCAGGGACAGTTCTACTCTATCCTACGGGGTAACTCTACATTGGCATTGACCGAATGGCCGTGTGCTTGGCTTAAGGAGCCCTGGTGACACCGTGGGTGATACATTGGGCTGCTAAGCAACAGGGCTTCAGTTCAAGCTCCCGGTCCCGCCGTGGGAGCTCTGGGAGACTTTCTTTCCTGTAGAGCCATCGCTTGGCCACCCACAGGACCAGTTTTATGCTGTGCTGCAGGGTCACTGTGAGTCAGAATCCACTTGTTAGAAGCGAGATTGTTGAGTAAATTCACTCTCATCTCTCAGACTACTTCCTCTAGAAGACCTTCCATGATACACGATTGCCAAATTTAGGTACTCCCATTGCATCTCGAACTGCCTCTCACAGTAAGAAATACATTTAATTTAAAGTTTCAAATGCTAGCTTCAGCCTGACTTTCTATGTTCCTCGAGGCCAGGAACTAGAAGACCGTCTTGTTCCTAGTTGGAGCTCTGCTACTTAACAGTACAATATTTACCGGGGGAGGCGGATGAATAGATAAATGGATGGAAGCAGGCCATGTAAATGGAGAGATCATTTTCTCCCAAAGCTGACACTGCCTTGAACATCCTACCAGCCTCTAACTGTTTAATTTTTTATAGACTCCTTTTCTCATAAAGCTTGGTGCAAGTTCTCCCAGGACATTTTATAAGTGTTTTTCTCATCTTACTTAAGATGGAAAACGGAGACTTTTTCCTCCTAAGATCTCATCAAAGTGACAGCTTAATGGTATTCAAAACAAGGACCACTTAGTAGCAAAAGTAAGAGGCACAGGCCTCATGATTGAGAGGGTTCAACCCACCAGGCAGGATGGATAGGGACAGGTTACCAGGTGACCTAGAGTGGGAAGCTGTTCAGGCTTGAATGTGTGCGGATGAGACTGAGGTGGAGGTGAGATGGGTCTGCTGATGTGCATGTACCTGGGTGGCTGTCAGTAAGGAGAGCACCGGGATAAGTGTGATTGCAAGATTTATCAGTGGAAAACCATGCTGGTGGCATCCACCCTCCCTTCACCTTTCCTGTTCGCAGAGTGACAAGCCCATTGGCATTATAAACATTCCTGAAGAAAAATCCGGATGTTCTTCTCTAAAAACAAGCTTTCTGGGACAGCCAATGCTTCTGGTGTGAAAGCAGTGGTCCTGCGTAGAGTCGTCTGTAGTCTGGCACCTGTGGAGCTCTCAGTGCAAAGGCGGCTGCCCCTCCCCTCCTATTGCCGCATGGTTTACGGTCAAGTTGCAGGGGCCAAGCTGATTCATGAATAAAGAGTGCCCACTAAGTGCTCTCATCAAGAAAGGGGCCCCTGGGGAGAACCAGACCACAAGCGCCAGGGGGATGTCTACCCCTGTCTTCTTAAAGTCTTCTTAAAATCCATCCTTGATTTCAATAGATCGACCAGGAAGAAAGCATTAACACAAAGGAGAATGACTAAAAACAGTGGATGCCCAGAGAAGGAGCAATTATTCAGGGGCAAGCAAGAGAAACACACTCAGCGGGCAAGAATGATTGTCAAAAACAATCAGCGGGCAAGAATGAGATCACAGGAATTAAAAAAATGTGGTTGCTGTGTCTTGTGCCAAAGACTCTAGCCGTTTTGAACTAAAAGGAAGATCCGTATTCCTCCTTGCAAAGCACAGCCTAATCACAAGAATCCCGTTTTTTCACCCGCGTCTGCATTTCACAGCTGCCTTACTCTCTACTTACTTGCATCTCAGCACCTCCCCTGCAAAAATCCACTGCCGGGGAGTTCATGCTGATGCATAGTGATCACATAGAGGGTTTCTGAGACAGCATATCTTCTGCGGAGTAGACACACTCATCTTTGTCCCTTGGAGCCTAGGGACTGTTGTGTTTAACCACCACTCCTGCAGGCAGCAGCCGATCCACCCATTACCGTTCAGGCAAGTCTGACTCATCTCAGCCCTGCACGGGGTCTTTGAGCCTTATACATCTCCACAGGAGCAGAGGGCCAAATCCTGGCCGAGGAGAGGGTTGGGATATTGACTTTGCCGTTGGCAGTCCAACACTTCCCCAGCAGCATCAAGGTCACGTTATCTGACTTAAAAAATATCATTTTATTGGGGCCTCTTATAACATTCCATACATCAATTGTATCAAGCATACTTGTACATGTGTTGCCATCATCATTTCCAAAACATTTTTTACTTGAGGCCTTGGTATAAGCTCCTCTTCGCCCCCCCCCCCCCCCCCGCCTTCCTCCTCTGTCCTTCCACCTTCATGTGTCCTTGATCAATTACACATTGTTATTTCATAACTACTAACTTTTTATGGATGGGATGTGAGCAAAACGATGTATGGGATTTGCACATCTAGGCTGTGGAGAACCTGATTTATTTGATCTTCTTCTTTCTCCTGGATTGCTAGTGGGGGCTTTGGGTGAAGGCAGAACCTGAATTCAGATCCCTGAATCTTCCAGGGCTAAGGGATTGCCTGTGATTATTGACCCTTATGTTTAAACAGGGACTTAAGCAAGAAGCACCTTTTTATTGTGGTAAACCACTGTAACTTGGAGGATTTTGTGGATTATTGCAGCAAATTGTGTTGCCCCGACACACTGACAAGATTTTCTTTTAAATTGTTAGAAAAATGGGGAGATGAGAAGAAAGTACCTCCTATGATCTAGAACAATTAGAAGATTCAGTAGAAAACTTGACAAAATTTAGATGACATAGAACTGCATTCTGAAACTCTAACACATATCGGAACATAGAAAATGGAGGAGAGAAAATTATTAAAGATATACTGTGAAGGGTTAACTCCTAGACGTAAAGATTGAGTTTTCAGGTCTCTCTGCTTTTCATTTTTGGCCAGTTTCCCTACATTCATACCTTGTACATTTCACATTCTGATTATTCATGGATGCTTGTGACTATTTATCCTTCCGAATGAAAGTCCTGAAAGCTCCCTGCACTGATGTCTTCAAGGTCGCTTCTACTTTCAGGCAGCAGCCATTCCTAGCCACAGTTTGAGCACTTTCCCACCGGAGGGGCTTATCTTCTGGACTCTATCAGGCAGTGTTCTGCTACTCTTCAGAAGGTCTTCAGTGGCGAATTGTTTCGAAAGTAGACCGTCTCTTTCTTCTTCCCAGTTTGTCTTGCTCTGGGGGCTCTGTTGAGACCTATCTCCCACGGGAGGCCCTGATTGTATTTGAAATACCGATGCCATGGCTTTCGGCATCACAGAAACCTGCCACAAACTAATAGACAAGTGGTGGACCCCAAAAGGGAAATAAATAAAGAAATGCTCAACATGTAGTTGTCGCTAAGCAGCGGAATGGAACGTTGATGCACAGCAGGGCTGTCGAGTTCATGCAAGTCTTTCCTTAGAGCTTGACTTGAGAAACTTTGATTAAAATAAACCTTTTCGCATCTTTCTAAAAAGCTTCTAAACGTGGCTGTTCATCTGGTATTCACTCGTCTCTCTTTCTGGCAAAACACAGATTGCTTAGATGTGCCCCATTTCCATGTGCGTCAGGCCTGAACGCCGATTCTTCTGAGGAACCATGAACCACTCATTCTTCTGGCGAGTTTTTGATTTAAGAAGGACAGGAATGGGGCTTAATCTCTGCCAATGGGACACAAAGCCAAATTTGGCTGTAAAATTTCTGAGAAAACTTTTTTTCCCCCCATATAGAAACAGACTCACAGGAAAAGATGTTCCTCTTCCGCTGCTGCACATTATCATATACCTGTGATGCCTAGAAAATATTTTATAGGACGAAACCCTCCCATGAGGACTAAGAGGATAACAGAGATCTAATCCTGCATCTTATTTGGTGAGAAGTTTAATGTGCCTTTTGTTTAAACAAGTTTAATTAGGATTTTTATGTCCTTTGGTCTCAAAGTGTCCAATTCTATGCAGAGGCCTTCTCTAGAAATTAAAAACTATTATACTCAGATAAGTCCCACCTACATAACTTCATTCCCACACCTCTGAGCGACTAATTTCCAGCCCACCTGGACCATTTCTGGAATTTAGGACCAGATACATTTTATTAGGGCCCTAGGTGATTCAAATGTTTTGTGATCAATTAATAACCTAAACATCGACTGTTCAAATCCCCCCAGTGGCACGACTGAAGAAAGACCTGATCATCTATTTCCTTAAAGATTCAGACAAGAAAACGTACTTGTACTCCGTAATACATGGAGTTACTCTACGTCAATCCACTTGATGGCAATGCTTTGATTTTTACCAGGCATTGTTTCAGAGCTTCAGGTTCCTGTTTCCTGGGCTCACCTATCAATCCCTGTAGTAAGACTTTGTCTCATATACTTGGGACATGTTATCAGGAGGGGCAGGTCTCTGGATAAGAGCATCATGTTTGACACAGAAGAGAGTCATCCAAAAAGAGGGAGATTCCCAACAAGATGGACTGGCACACTGGCTGCAAGAATTGCATCAAACATGGCAATGCATGTGATAATGGAGAAGAACTGGGCGATGTTTTGTTATAATGTATGTAGGATTTTCATGAGCAATAACTATCTCAAGGCCCCCTAACCATCAAAGATCCTTCTATGAAGCTTAGAGATTTGATTGCAAAGAGAAGTCTCAGAGGACTAGAGTGATTTTTCCAGACTCATAGAGGTGGATGTCTTATCAGGACCCAGCTCTACAGTTTTCAAAACTTACAAGATTCTCAAACAACACCCCAAACAAACAAACAAAAAATGGGTAAAACTCATTGCCAAGGAGTCACAGCATTTGATTCGCAGCAACCCTGCAGGACAGGACAGAACTGCCCCTGTGGATTTCCAAGCTGGGAAAGCTTTCTGGGAGTCACCTCCGGCATCCTTCTCCTGTAGAGCAGCTGGTGGATTTGAACCACTGTTCTGTGGTTAGCCAGCCAGCATTTAGTTTAGCCCTGCACCATCAGGTGCCTTTGCTACGAAACACTAGCCCCTCAGTCCCTCAGGATAAATGTAACTCTGTGTCCTCTCTTCTCGGAGAAGAGTCACAACACCATATGCATATGCATATCAGCACATTAAAGGCTTGGGGAAGCCTTGCAGTACAGAAACCTGATGAGTTGTGTTTAACCCAGCATTGTCTCCTAAGTGTGACTGACTACAGAAACCCTCTTCTCTTTTAATATGTGAAGGAAATAGGCTTTCTCGAAGCTCATTTTACAAATACTGCTGTAGCAGCAAAGCCCATCTATAGAGTGTATATGTGCCCACTGCATGCTGGACCTGTGGTGTATGTGACAGCTCTGAGGAAGGCACAGTTCTCATCGTATTCCAGGCTACTATGCATGGGTCACTATGAGTTGGAATAGATTCCACCAATTCCATAACCACAGTGATGTAAAGCTTCGATTGTAAAGATTACATTGTAAACTACTGCTGTATCTTCTTTTACATACGAAACACCCAAGTCAATACTGAGCACACGCGTGCAATGTGCTTATCAAGCATACGAAAGTGAGGTGCAAAAAGAAAAGTCTCACACATTATTTGTGTAACAATATAATACATATGTTGGAGCCTTGGCGATGTACTAGTTATCTATTGGGCTATGATCCACAAGGTTCGCAGTTTAAAACCATGGATTTCTCCGCAGGAGCAAGCTGGGTCTTTCTACTCCCGTAAACAGTTACAGTCTCAGAAACACACAGGGTCAATTCTCCCCTGGCCTATAGGGTTACTCTGAGTCAGTATCAACTTAATGACTGTGAGTTTTCTTTCTCAGGTTTATCATACATGTCAGCTTGTTTTGCTTCCTATTGTATTTGGAAGAGGCAGTCATTTGAACATTTCTTAAACCGAGATCCCATTTCATAGGACCTGACATTTTTCTACAATTGAGCAGCGGCAAGGACAGGGATCTTCTTGAACTCAGAGATTTCTGGGTCTATTGTGCACTCTATCTGAAGATGCATAGAGATGACAGAAAATCATGCCAAGCAACTGCAAACAAATAGAGTGAAAATTACATATGTGCCCAGGGAGTAAGAATAAATGGGGTGACCAGAACAATATGTATGTGGAAGCTTAATAAATATTTTTGATGGTGACATGATGATGATTCAAAATAGAGAAGCTCAGATGTGTGGGATCCCAAGGGGGTACAGTGTGGTGGGGGCAGTGCTGCAGCTTTGACAATGAGATAATTGACTGTGAGCCAGAGCTGAACCTTCTGGCCCTTGTCTTTTGGCAGCTCTCCCAGCAGCCACCAGTGTCAGATTACCCAATAAGCAAAGCAAGCATGAGCTTTCTTGTGTTGTACTTATTGATCTGTTTGACTGGGTTTCACCAAATCTGAGCCTGCCCACCATGTTGCTCCCTGTGGTATGCAGATAGAAGGGAAGGGCAATCCATGGGATATCTGGCTTATGGAGGAGGTAGGGCAGTCTCATATTGTCCTCTCCTTTAAGCCAGACTTTGTTCTTTTATTTTTTTAAAACATTTTATTAGGGGCTCATACAACTCTTATCACAATCCATACATATACACACATCAATTGTATAAAGCACATCTGTACATTCTTTGCCCTAATCATTTTCAAAGCATTTGCTCTCCACTTAAGCCCTCTGCATCAGATCCTCTTTTTTTCCTCTCCCTCCCTGTTTCCCCCTCCCTCATGAGCCCTTGATAATGTATAGATTATTATTTTGTTATATCTTGCCCTATCCGGCATCTCCCTTCACCCTCTTTTCTGTTGTCCATCCCCCAGGGAGGAGGTCACATGTAGATCTTTGTCATCGGTTCCCCCTTTCCAATCCACTCACCCTCTACTCTCCCAGTATCGCCCCTCACACCCCTGGTCCTGAAGGTATCATCCACCCTGGATTCCATGTGCCTCCAGCTCCTATATGCACCAGTGTACAACCTCTGTTCTATCCAGGCTTGCAAGGTAGAATTCGGATCAAGGTAGTTGGCGGGGAGGAAGCATCCAGGATCTGGGGGAAAGCTGTATTCTTCATCGGTGCTACATCGCACCCTGACTGACTCATCTCCTCCCCTAGATTCCTCTGTGAGGGGATCTCCAGTGACCAACAAATGGGCTTTGGGTCTCCACTCTGTACTTCCCCCTTCATTCACTATGGTAAGATTTTTTTTTTTTGATGATGATGCCTTATACCTGATTCCTTTGGCACCTTGTGATCTCACAGGCTGGTGTGCTTCTTCCATGTGGGCTTTGTTGCTTCTGAGCTAGATGGCCGCTTGTTCACCTTCAAGCCTTTAAGACCCCAGACACTATCTCTTTTGAAAGCTGGGCACCATCAGCTTTCTTCACCACATTTATTCATTCACCCGCTTTGGCTTCAGCACGTGTGTTGGGAGGGTGAGCATCATAGAATGCCAATTTAATAGAAGAAAGTATTCATGCATTGAGGGAGTGCTTGAGTAGAGGCCCAAGGTCCTTCCGCCACCTTAATACTAAACCTATAAATATAGACACATAGAACTATTTCCCCATCCTCATATATATATTTGCATGTACATGTCTTTGTCTAGACCCCTATAAATGCCCTTTGCCTCCTAACTCTTTCCTCTATTTCCCTTGGCTTTCCTCCTGCCCCACTATCATGCTCCATCCCCACCTGGGTCACAGCTATACATCTTCTTTACGTAACCTTACCCTTGATCATTCCCTACCATGCCTACCACTCCCCCCTCACCACCAATTTGACCCATGTTGTTCCCTTGTCCCTGGGTTTGTTAACACCATTTCCTTACCCCCCACTTCCCCCTATCCCCAAGTCCCCCCGGAACTGTCGGTCCTGTTGTTTTTCCTCCATGTAGTTCATCCAGCCTGTCTTATTTAGACAGACCTGTGGAGATAATAAGATGTACAAAAACAAGACAGAGGAAAACAAAGCAATAGTATACAACCAGACAACAAAACAACAACAACAAACCACTGACAAAGAACAAAACAAAATACATCAAGAAAGAAAAGCTTGTAGTTAGTTCAAGGATCGTTTGTTGGACTTTAGGAGTTTTTTCTAGTCCAGCCTGTTGGGGCACCATGCCCTGGCCCCAAAGTCCACTTTCAGCATTCCCTGATGTTCCTGATTAGAGCAGCGAGTCCACAGAGAGGACAACATGGCTGGTCCCACTATGAGACATGATGCCCCTCACTGACCAATGGCGCTACAGGGGACAGCACCGGAGACACAGTGCGCGAATTGCACCTGACCTGATCCCACCACACCGAGGCAAAGCACTGGGGGAATGGAGTGGCAAGGTCAAGCTAGACTTTAAGAAGGAAGTTCAATGTATTAAATGCAATAAAAGTAGACTGTGTTGCTTTCCTCTTATATCAGGTACACATTTACCACACTGTTTTCTGCCCAGGTGTATTTGAAAGGCGGTGTCTAGGGGTTCCAAAGGGATGTTATTGGAACCAGAGAGGCCTCTCTTTGAATCCAGCTCCACTTGATATAATTAAGCTAGTAATGAAATCCTTGGCTCACCCTCCTGGCCGCCAACGGAAAGGTTTGAAGCTAGAGTCTACACAGAGGTGCCTTGGGAGAAAGACCTTTAAGTTGATTTCCAAAAAATCAGTCATTGGAAACCCGGTGGAGCATGATTCGACTCTGACCCACCAGGGGCCACCTTGAGTCAATGACAAGTAGCTGTCCACTGACAATAAAATACAAAAAAAACCCCCAAAAATTAAGTGAATGATTGCTAATCACGTATCTTCATGAGCCTCGGTGTGCTTGGTTGTAAAATGAGGCCAACATCTTCCTCAACGTGTTGGCATGAAGATTAAATAATGCCCATAAAGTACGAGGTATACTGCCAAGCACATTGTAATCACTCAGTAAATAGTCCTTATTAGTAGCTCAGGTGCTATCACCCAATTGAACTATTCCTAAAGGGCATAGTCTTTTGGTCTTTAATCTTTGTATATTAAGGCATGGAACCTTGAGCGTAGTATATGATAATTATTAATTAATAATCTAAAATATGCTGACAAAGTTTAAGGGAAAATATGGGCAATTACCCACATAACGTGGAAATTCATATTCCCAAATGAATTTTTTTATGGTCTAATTTGGTTATCTGCCCTAATTAACACTTGAATAATTGCCACATCGATCACGCCTGCAGACTGAGATTGGTACTTCTGCCCTCTCTTCTGTGCAGACAGGTCCATTTATTTTATGTTATAACCTGGAATCTGCTCGCCCATTCTTTGTCTTGGCTGGCCTGTGGGTCGTGGGCAGGCATCAAGTTCCGGGCTGGGGTCAGAGGCCTGCAGTGTGGCTGCCCTAAGTACTGAATAGCCAAGGCAACTTGTGAGCCCCTCTCCTCCCTTGGTCGGTGAGGGCCAGCCGGGGCTGACTGGAGTTGTGCTAATGAAGAGCTCAGAAGCCCGTCCGTCACTGAGACAGGCACGCACACCCAACAAAAAAGGCAACATGGAGAAAAACACAGCGGGATGATTGACTGCATTTTCACTTCTCAGCTGAACTTCTCATGGAGAGGGGCCTGGGGCCTCTCCAAGCAGCACTCTGTGCGGTCTCTGCCACGTCCAGCCCTCTGGGGAGTGGCGGGCAGGTGAGTGGCAGGAAGGGAGCCTTCTGGGAAGCCTCTTGGACTCTTCAGCCTGCCAATCATGGCAGCAACATGGTACCAGCCACCCCCACCCCGCCAGGCTTAATGGCCGCACGCTGACTTAAAAACACAGTCCCCCGGAAGGCATTAACATTCTGGGCGCAGCTGTGTCATCCTGGTTGCCATAGCAATGCCTGGAAATATATTTTGTGTCCAATGGTTATTTCTCCACGCTAATGAAATGGACATTTTTCTTCAGTGAATTGAATCAAAACTAATTGAGTAGTAATCAGCACAGACCCTGAAGTTCAGGGAAGTGTAGTCTGACTAGTGCTTTGTGGAAATGCAGAAACCATTAACTATCTTCAAATGAGATTTTTTTAATTAGTGGAATTTTAGCAACCTATTATAGCTGGGTGTGAGTGTTATCGCACCCAAAAGCTCCTCATTTGTTTAGTGTTGGGCGGGGAACTTTGTTTTCAATCAGCCCCACCGTCTTGAGAGCATTCTGTGGTAGGTGGGGGTCCCCTCTTTCCCAGTATGTACCCTTAACTGATGGGTGCTCCTAGTCGGATTCCGTAGAAACTGTCGAGAATTTGTGAATCAGACTTTCCCATGTTCTCAGAAGGGAGTGCTTTTTTGTTGAGGTCAGCTGTTCTTCAAGCCTACTGCACAGTAGAGGTGACAAAATAAGTTATGTATCTGTTTGTTTGCGGATACTGCATCTTAGAGTTAAGTCTGCCCAACTTCACATCTCACTTAGAAGTAACAGCTTGGTAGAAGGCACAGGGGCAAGATCTCTGTCCAGGATCCATCTACAGATGGCCTTCCGGGTGACCGAAGAGCTTCTGTTGCTTCCATTTGGATTGTGGGTATAAACGGAATGTCATGAACCAGTGAGGTCTTCGTGTAACATCTGAATGCCCATCTCTCAAGAACATACTATTGGAAGGAGAGTTCCTTGACTTCATGGTGATGGACCGCAAAATGCCCCCCTAAACTTTAAACTAGCTGGCATGTCAGGTGTGGCTCAGGAGTCGTTTGAGGAGGTGAAATGAGTTCCAGATGTCTGTGCTTGGTGGAGTTTGTGCTTTCTCATGCTGAAAGACAGCTGAAGCCCCTGTGCCCTTTGGACCTTCTGATTGTCAGGAGGTTTGGAGAAACAGCTATGCCCAGCCTTCCTCTCCTCTGCTCTCCAACAAGGGGCTGGAGAGAAGGCCAAGGTGATTAGCAGGGGCCTGGGGCCTGAAGTTAACCTGAGCAAACCCAGTCTTGAAGTCCCGCACTAGAACAAAGCTCAGGCAGGTGGGGAAAAGGAATCTTGCATGCTCCAACGTTTGGTAAGTGAATAAACCTCACCCCAGTGCTCGGCAAAATGGGTAAACAGATGAGTTGTTTCCCTGAGACTTGGCCGTCTAGTGTTCCCAACCAGTACTAAAGCCACATTTGAAATAGATTGTGCTGTAATTTCTAACAACAGCCAGACCGGATGGCTCCTGTTGGCATTTCCTTGAGGAGAAAGCTGCCTGAAGCCATCCTCTCAGATGGTTGGCAGGACAAGGGGTGAACAAGCAGGAGAGGAATGGGACTCACCTCTTCCTTACTCCCCCTTTGTTTTCCCAGCCTTTAGGGCACCAAGAGGGAGAAGACACATCCTCTGTCTCCATAGCAACATCAGGGCTTCACAGTGGGACTAGAGGGTTGAAAGGCAAGAAATGCCAAGTTGGGAAGAGTTGGGGGTGATAGAAAGAGGATGGGCTTGCTAGAAATAAATACAATAAGGTAGCAGAGTAATACAGGAGAGTGGATTTATGGTTTATGACATTCCTAAAATATCTTTATTTAATAATGAAAACTTCATTATCCGGACCTGGGTTGAAGTGTTGCTGTGGGCCCTCTGAGGATCCCAGCAAAGATCTTTCATCTTGACAGAAGTTCTAAATTACAACATTAGTGTTCTAACCGAGAGGCTGTTATTGCCTATTTGGTCTGTCCAGGGAAATGAGACACACATTGCTGGAGAGTGGGTTATTGAAATCTAATAGCTTGGAATATTAAAAATGGGGGCTGGGTTGGGGGAAAGTCTCTCTCTCTCTCTCTCTCTCTCTCTCTCTCTCTCTCTCTCTCTCTCTCTCTCTCTCTCTCTCTTTCTCTCTCTCTCCCCTCCTATGGACTGGGGATAAATTAAGTGATAAACCTGGGATGTTTACCAAAGTTTCATTATTTTCACACACACATGCACGCACGCACACACATACACACGCACACACACACACGTGCACGCACACACACAGAAATTCATCTTTATTATATCCAAAGCCATTATTACGTTTCACATCATTAAGACGCCAACATAAGGAGACCCCTAAAGCTACATTCCAGACCAACAATATCAACCTATTATGCCTTTATTTTCGTCCTGGGCACCTCTGCCTCCTTTTCCTCCATGCAGCACGACCTCCAAAGAAGTGTTTCGTTTGCAGATGTTTCAGAGACAATTAGGTCTCACTGGCTCCCAGTGTTTGACTAATGGTCAGAACCGATCGCTCTCCAGATCACAGTTCAATTTTCCTTCCTTCTGCCAGGGCTGGGAAATGACCTATTTGAGTGGGTAGAATCAGAGCCGGACCATGTGGGCGAGTAGAGGGCTGTGCACCCTCTTTTCCCCCTCTTGGCCTCCCTTCTTCTGCCTGTGTCACCCCCTAACCCCCACCCACCCCGCCACCAACCCACACACACAATTAATTTCCCTTCCCTTCCTGAGGGTGTCTCTGAGAGCAGCCTCAGGGAAGATGCAGATTAGGCTGCTGCCTACAGAGTATAATAATGACAATAGACCAGTGGGTGTACTATGTGCTGGGCACTTTGTGAAGTACTTTGGAAGTAGGAGCTCATTTCAGCCTTACACCCACCTTCTTATCGTGGCACTATTTTTATCGCCACTTTGCAGTGAAGGAAACTGAAGTCAGAGGAACTGATTAACTGAGCTCACAGTCAATGCATTCTATCACTGGGACCTTAGACTCGAGTCTCGATTGTCTCCATAGAGAAACTAATGGCCGGCGTTGATTCCAAGTCTGTGCGTCAGAGTAGGACGGTACTCCCAGGCTCTTCATAAAAATTAGATCGCCAGACCTTTTTTCTGAGGCACCTCTGAATGGACAAAATCCCATCACCCTTGATGGGTGACTTGGCAGTTTGACTGTTGGCACCACTCCCGGACTCTACCTCTTCTGGGAAGCATAATGCTGCCTCCTGTTGGAATCTGCTGCCACCCCACCATGAAGAGCCACAGAATGGCCTCTGTCAACCACTCCTTTGTCTTCATAAAGCCACCTTGAAAAATGGAAGCATCTATCCTGAGGATGAAGTGGCAATTTTGCCGTATAACCTTGGTTAGTAATGACACATCAGATCTTCGGTGTGGATAATGTTTAATTTAGTTTCACCAGCAATATTGAATGAGATTCAGCAATGAAAATATCTTTTTAAGCTGCAGTAACACACAGGGTCAAACCTTTATAAGAGAGTTATTCTTATTATCAACATGCAACTCCAGATACATGTATTGATCAGTTGATAGCAAAGTCCTAAGCCATTGTAAACCAAGTCAGGTCTGGGCCCCTGGAGAGGGAGATCAGGAAAGACCCCCCCTGAACAGGGCACAGCTGGTGAGAATGGGCCAGCAGAGACATGAGCACCAGGTGTGTGTGTGTGTGTGTGTGTGTGTGTGTGTGTGTGTGTGTGTGTGCACAGTAAGGGCATGTCACATAGAGAGGGAGGGAGTGCGAGCAGTGGTAGGATTCAAATAATTTAACAACAAGCTGGTTGCCCTCAGGGCCATTTTAAGTATTAAAAAATGAAATACTGAAAGGTTATTTATTATTTCATACAATTAATACTTACATGAGAAATATAAGAGAGGTACACAAAACTAGACCAGGTTATAAGAAAGAGTCCTTAGAACACCCTTTTACACGGATGACTGGTAATAAAGAGTAAGACATGTAAATTTGTGGGTTCCACATTGGATGGCCGACCAATCCCCCACCTGAGAGAAAACCCTGACTACAAGTGCCATTTTCATAACTGGGTCACTGACTGCAACCCAAACTTCCATATAAGGTCTGCCGAACCGGTACAGACTGGTGAACCCCACCACGGAGGCAGGAACAGAGCGATGGACTTTGCTCAGAGAAAGGGGCTCCCTGAGAGCGGAGTTTTTCCTTCCTGATTCAGGGCAGGTGCTGGGTGCAGTCCGGTGATTGCTGACCTTGCCAAGGTGCAGAAGGAAACCTGGAAATCTTCCCAGGCAGGACTCGGGGCTCTGGTTTCGTAGGCCTGTGCTGGAGCTCTGGAGTCCTTGGAGAGTCCAAACCAGGAAAGGCACAGGTGCTAACCAAAAGGTTGCCTGTTCATGTCCAACCAGCAGTTTCTCTGGAGAAAGCCCTGGCAGTCTAGTTTGAAACCAATTCAAACCAAAAAGCAGTCACTGCAAACCCATGAAACCCGGCTCCCACCTGACGCACGTGGGTCACCAGGAGGCAGAGTCAACTTAAGAGCAATTGGTTAATGGGTGGGGAGGATCAGCCTTTTAGAATTTTTAAAGAGTTTTCTGGGTGAAAGGCATTGCTTTTCTGTCCCACACACCTGGCTTTCCGCCCCTCTTGATAAACTTTCCCCAGCTGAAGTTCTATCAGCCCACAGCACTCAGTGCACCCTTCCCAGCCACCATCCTGGACCAGTGTAGGTCAGATGCCCTTTGTTATGCAGGCAGGGGATCTGAGCTCTTGTCCCCCTGGATACTTATTTCCATTTGTAGTGATATATTCAGCAGGTGGAACCCCATCAACACAACCGCAGGGACTATTCGTTTAGTCTCCTGGAACATCAATCTTTCCCCAACACCCAGAACAGACCCAGAGCCTGGTTGGTCCTTAACTATAACTACGATTTTTATTGTTTGCCCTAGCCTGGGAGCCTTATGAATTAGAGACCAAGGCATTTGACGGAACTTATTCAGGGAGTTGAATGCAAGGGAAGGGAGCGTGAGGGGACAAGGAAGTGAGTCAGGGAAAGGAAAAGAGAAAACTCGAGGTGCACATTGCTAGGGTGTCCAGAGCTCCGTGACAAAAGCAAGCGATCGTCGGGTCTCGCAGGAAGCCCTTCATAAAGGCCTTCAACATCATGGGGTCTCTGAGGGGCGTATGAAGCAAAGGCATCTTCAGCCCATGGCCTCCTCTTGGTCAAAGTCCACCTCCTGAGACCTGAACCACCTGCACTCCTGGGTGATGTTTCTGGTCAAGTCAGAGCTCCCGAGGGCCCAGACTCATGGTTGCAAACACAAGGGCGTGTCTTTATCAGTCTGTGCTCAATTAGAGGCTCCTTAATTGGTTGCAAGTGTGATGGCAAAAAGAGCAACCTGTCCCTAGGACGGTGGGCCCCGCAGAGCTGTCTCTGAGGCACTCTGACCAGCAGACAGAGCTAGTGTGTGGATTTGGATGGCATGCTACATGAGTCCAGCTCAATGCTGAGCAAAGAATCGGATCCAACCCGTTTCCCTGCTGCAGAGCAGTGGAGTATACAAGTGGCTCGCCCAGGGTCAAGGTCGATAGGAGGATGGAGATGATAACCATCATGATAGTGATAGCGAGGAGATTGGTTGGTGATGACTGTGGCCGTTAATGCTTCCTTAGCTTTCCAGGCTGCCACACAGAGAGCTTTACACTCAGAGTGTGCCCTCCCACGCCCAGAAAGAAGCCCAAGTGTCCATTGTGTGTGGGATTTAGAATAAGAATTACCCATTCTCAAAATCACCCATCTAACCAGACCCTCATCACCTTCACCCCGAACTACCATCCCAACTGTTTCTCTCTTTTTCATGTAATTATTTTTGGCAAAAATATACACAACAAACCATTCTCCATTACAATAATTTCTACATGTATAATGCAGTGCCATTGATTATACGTTTCATGTTGTACAACCACTATTGATATCCTTTTCCAAATTATTCCACCATGATAAGCATAAACTCAATGCCCCCTAAGCTAAAGCTTTCCCTTGTTTACCTATAGTAACCATTAGGCAAGCTTGTTTGTTTTTTCATTCTTCTTTTTTTAGTAGTAGTTTTCTTGATATAATATTCACATGTCACACATTTCCATAGTTAAATCACTGTTAAAAACAGTTATATATACATCATCATCAGTTCTAATGCTCCTTCCTGCATTTATTGTTTGTTCCCGAAATCCACTCACTCTCTCCATCCCCCTGTTCCCATAAACCATTGCATCAGTTCTTATCTCTGTGCATCCATTCCTTCTGTGCTCCATAAGCTAGGAAACCTAACAGAAACAATAAAAAAAACAAAGGAGATAATAGTAATATGAAGATAAAAATGGAGTCAAAAAGCAAAGGCCCCCAACAATATTTAAAAAGCCAGATAAGAAGTTTCTGCCATGGAGCAAGCGAGAAATATTTGAGTCTAGAGCAAATTCATGTTGGGTTAAGAGGGGAGTCAACTGACCAAGTATCATGTTATAACATGGTTATATCCATCATAATCAAGTTTACAATAATCTATAAAGGTGTTTGAGTGCCTGGCCTGTGGCTAGAGAGGATCTGCCAGAGGCTTAATCTGACTGGATGCTCTGCAGATGGATTTGGGCCTCCCATGTCTTCCATAGCCTTCTACAAAGTGGGGTTCACAATTTAAGCTCTGATAATTTCCCCTTCATCAGATTTGGATTTTGTTATCATCAGCTTTGGATCACACAGACTGGTGTGCTTCTTCGATGTGGACTTAGTTGACCCCTCACTTAGCTGACTGCTTGTTTGATTACAAGCTTCTCAGACCCCAGAAGTGATTCCAGTTGACAGCTGGACATTGTCTGCTTTCTTCACTTTGCTGTGGCTCCCTTAGTGTCAGTGATCTCCTCATGAAGGTGAGACCAAGCAGAGCCATGTTGTAAGAACTGACTGGTTTTTGGTTGGGGCTAGAATTTACTGGGAGTCCAGAATCTATCTGCTTGTTCACAAGTTATGAATGACTCTAGTTTACTTTATCAGCCATATTATAGTGAACAACAACAACAACAACAAACAAAACAAAAGCAGAACACTGTTAATCATCTCCCTGGAGTATAAGGCATTTGCATTGATTGTATCAATAAGTTATCCAATCACATAGAATTTAAGGTACTGTTGATATGGTATGTAAGTATATAGTCCAAATGTGAGCTGCAATACATGAGTGGTTGCTTTGTACAGATTGATTTTTTAGTTGATTGAGCTCTGTTTACATTGAGCATGAGGGTTGGTGGTAGGGGAGATTTCCTATACTATTTCTTACAAGGGCAGATCCTTGCCTATCAGATTAATATATGTCACATTAATGCAAAGGGATCACTGAGGTACTAAATATATGACGGTTCTGGGTGTTCTTTCACTGGACACCCACTAAGCCTGGGATCCCACCCAAGGTTCAATGTCTGCCATTGCCATATCTAGAGGGGGCCAGCCTTTGCTCATTCCCATCAGGGTTTTCAGTCCTCGGTTCAATGGTACAGGTAGTTTTGAGATAGGGCCCAGATCGTTCAGTCGGGCTTCCACATGGAGACCTTCTGGTGTGGCTCTTGGGGGATGCCATGTTACCTGTAAGGCCAGTGCCTATAGCCATCATAGTGCTTAGTTCAGTGGTCTCAACCTGTGGGTCTCAGCCACTTTAGGGGTTGAACAACCCTTTCACAGGGGTCACCCAATTCATAGCAGTAGAAAAATTACAGTTGTGCAGTAGCAACAAAAATAATTATATGGTTGGGGGCATCACCACAACATGATGAACTATATTAAAGGGTCACGGCATTAGGAAGGTTGAGAACCACTGACAGTCTATGGCCTGGCTTACAGAGGGTTGGGTGAGAAACAGATTTTAAATGTCTCCCCAGGAACACAGAACCAGGCTTATTCTCCCCTTAGGTTCCCGACAATTATTTTTTAGCATCTCTTCCTGATATGAGGTTGCTCCTCCCCATTTTCCCACCATACCTACCAACAGCAATATCAGTGTCCCCACTGAACTGTAGATGCTCCCCTCCCCTGGTCTGAACTTGATTTTCCAGTAAGGTTCTCTTCTCAGTGTTGCAGAGGACCTTTATTTGTTTCAGCCTGTCTCACTGTTGTCCAGCATCAAGTGGTTGGTCTTCTCCCCCTTTCCCCTTCTTGAAGGAGGAAATGTGAGTCAATGTGAGGTCTCCACTTTCAAGGTGGTTTTAAACATGAGCAGGTAGACTGACATTCTACCTCCAATAGTCTGTATCATTTCCATTCTCTCCACAGCCTCTCCAGTGTTTGTTGTTTTCTGGGCTTGTTGTTGTTTGTTTTTAATGAGACTAGCATTGTGGGTGTAGGGTGGTATCTCATTGTAGTTGTAATTTGCATCTCCTGGATAGCTAGTGATTGTGAGCATTTTTTCATGTGTTTGTTAGCCATGTGTACTTCATTTTTGGTGTCCTGTAGGTTTATGTATTTTTCCCCACTTTTTAATTGGGTCATTTGTTATTTTCTTATTGAGCTGTTGTATGTAGAGTCTATAGATTTTGGCAATTAGATCCTTGTCCGCTGTGTCATTGGTTAAAAAAAAATCTCAATGGGTGGGATCTCTTGTTCCTTTCTTGATGAGGTCTTTAGGTGGACATAAATGATGTCGTTTCAGCATGTCCCACTCATCTGAATGTCTTCCGCTGTGTGTGCTTCCTTTGTTAGACTTGGTAGTCAATGTACACCCTGCTATCAGACCCGGAGGTTTGTTCCAGTTTTCATTGATGATCTTGATCTCTCTGGGGTTTACATTTAGGTCTTTAACCCATCTTGACTCCATTTTTGTGCATGGGGAGAGATATGAGTCTTGTTTCATTCTTCTGCTATTGGAAATCCAATTTGTCTGATACCATTGCTGAAGAGGCTGTCTTTGTCCCACTGGATATTTCTGGGTCCTTTGTTGAAGATTAGTTGCCTTTGGGCTGATGCATTTATGGCTGCGTTTTCTGTTCTGATCCATTGTTCTGATCCATTGTTCTGATCCATTGGTCTGTGTAGCTCTCACGGGACCATGGCCAGGTGTTTGGGTTGCTGTGGCTATGTAGTTGGATTTTAAGGCAGGTAGTTCGAGGCCTCATACTTGTTTTTTTGTTTGGTTTGGTTTTGGTTTTGAAAGAAGTTCTTTGCTTGTCCTGGGTCTTTTGCCTACCCATATGAAATTGGTAATTGGTGTTTCCATTTCTTTAAAGATTGCACTTGCATCTCAGCAGTTTTCTAAGCTTCTCTCATTTCTTCGCTCCTGTTTATCTCTTCTGTCTTTTGATCCTCCTAGAAAATTACTTTTCCCAGGTAAGCCCTTTGCTCTATTTATCATACCATTGCACCATGAAAAAATTCTACATGTCAGCCAAGAGGAGTCCCGGGGTGGTACAAATAGTTCAAATGCTTGGCTGCTAATTATTCAAAGTTTAGAGATTTGAGTTCACTCACAAGCGCCTCAGAAGAAAGCCTTGTGATTTCTTGAGAAATAGCAGCCAGCACGTGCAGATTCCATGGGGCATACAGTTCTACTCAGACACACCTGAGCTTGTTAGGAGGAAAGGTCCACTGATGACAACTGGTCAGTCAAGACTCCTCAGCATTAGATCCACGCACCCTAATCAACTTGATTTCCAAGGGTTTCCTCTTCAATTAGATTCTCTGTTGTCTTAAAACCACGGTTTGCTTATTCCCAACTCTATGCTATTGTTGTTTTAATGCCATTTTCATTTTTTGAACACAAGCGTGCTCCTCATCCCTATCTCTATACATGTTTCTATTCCTCGCAACGCAATGTGAGTCCCACATCTACCATAAGGTGTTCTCAGCCTAGACAGCGCTTATTAATTTTCTATTGTGTTTTTAGAGCACAAACACTTTATACCACAACTTCAAATTTAAACACACCTTTGCTTGTGTTGTGACTTTTGTGTTAACGTGCAACAGTCTCACTTTCCTATCACAATGTAAGTTCTTTGAAGCAAAGGTTCATGTCAGATATATTTGTATGCTTCTTCCCTAATGTAGCACGAGCGGGTAATTGTTATTCAGTAGATGTTTCTTCTTCATCTTCTGTCAGGCTGGGCCATGTGAAAATAGGAAGTAAGTCCGTCTGGTCATCTGAAGCATTTTTATGTTCAGTTGCAGTGCGTGAGGTCAGTGGGCATTAGTTGGTAAGTCATGTCTCAAGTAAGTAAAACAGCTAGTGAGCTACCATTCAGGATGATTACTTTAAAGAGGAGCCAAGATACTGAGTGCCATTAGTGAAGAGAGGCCTGGGAAAGTAATGGATACTTCCCATCTTCCCAAATGAATTCCTAAAGCTGAGTGCAATCTCCCCTAGCAACTTCTTGGATCTTAATCAATTGATCTGTGGGACAAGGACAGCATATCTAAAAAGGAGCAGAAGAAGATAAATATGCTTATTTTGACCATTCTTTTTATTTGTACTTGAGGACACCAAGCCCCGCTTTAAGAATGGGCCAGATAGACTAGGTGGCTCCACATTTCTGGCCCCAGACAAGTACTATTTCCAAAAAGTATGCTGGATCCAAATCAACCCAGTGTTGCCTGCATTTTAACACTGCGGTTCTCTTTGCTCCAGATCCTGGAAAAGTCTCACAGGGATTTATATGCTCTTGGTTATTAATTGGTTTCTTACAACAAGAGACTTAATAACACTTTTAAGAGCATTTGCATCAGGAGATTTGGCCAAGAAATACGCCTTTCTATGAAGAGATGGATCCTTTTCTTTATGACCCTATCAATGGAGTCCACAAGAAAAGAAACAAAGGAAAATTCTGCAAAACTAGTAATATAATTTATGAGTTTCTGTTCTGGAAAAGACTTCCATTGACTACCCCTGTGCTACTGGCCCAGCCATGCGAAAGACAGAAAGACATTATATTTCCTATCACCTTGTTACCACCTTCCTAGGCTAGTTCATTGGCAGACCTCAATGACCAGTCCACCCAGACCATTGTCCTAATCAGAGGAGGCCTGAATGGAGTACAGACAATGACACTCCCTGAACAGGACTGCTTCAAAGTAACACCTGCGTTAGCCTCTGGCTTAGTACCTGGGTGCTTCTGTATGAGAAATACCACAAGTGGGGGACTCTAAGGAACATTAATTGTTTTGTCACAGTTTAGGAGGCTAGGAGTCTGAATTGGGGCACCGGTTGTACAGAAAGGCTCTCTCTGTCTCCTCTGGGGGACATTCTTATTTCAGCTTTTCTCGCCAGTCATCCTTGGAGTTCCTGGGTTTATACACCATTTTATCTTCACCATTGTCACTATCCATCCTCCCTGTGTTTCTACCTTCTTCTGTTCCTCATAGGCTCTTTTATGATTTTAATAGCAATGGACCAAAACACACTCCACAATGAGATAGCCTCATTTATATAAGAGAGCATCTCTTCCCACATGCAGTCACAGTCACAGGTGCTGTTGTTGAGTCATAGAAGCCCACATGTACACAGAATGAAACACGACCTGGTCCTGTGCCACCCACCCAGTTGTTGTAGCCGCTGTGTCACTTCCTCTCCTCGGCAGTCTTCTTTTTCAAAGCCCCTCGACTTTACCAAGCAGGATGGCCTTATTCAGGGACTGCTATCTCCCGATAACCTGTCCACAGGTGTAGGGGTGAGGATGTACAACAATTTACAATGTTTAGGGGAGACGCAATTCAATCCATAAGCATCCCTCCTCGCCCCTCAGTTCTCCTGTGCCCTCCCTGAACTGCTGCTGAACCTGCTTCAAGGAAAGCTTTTCTTTCTTTTTTGGACGATGTTTTCTGAGCTCTGGTTCTGACAGCTGCGGACCATGTCACATGACTTACAAGCAGCCAGCATCCTCGGATTTCTGCTCCTACCCAGCTCAAGGCATTGGGTGCAGGGTGATTGTCCAGTCTGGGGTGATGAGCAGGGAGAAGCACTAATCAGCTGCTGTCAAAGCCAAGGGCACAGTCCTAACAGGAACTGACAGAACTGCCTAAAATACATGGCTTCTCACTGAAAACGACACTTGGCTGGGCGTAGCTGCAGGCGAGGTGTACACTGAGCTTCTCTGTGGGGAGGGGAGGTGGCAGTCATATGGGAGGCATGACCCAAACGGTTGGGGGCTTCAAGGATGTGCGATTGACTCTGGGAAGAATAAAACATCCCTACAAAATATTCTTGATAGGGAATTAAGCTATTTATTTTAAAAGAAATCATTAAAAAGAGGAGAGAAGTGTAGCATGAAGGTTCTTTCAAAGTTTGAAGTTTATGTGATGCTAATATCTCTCTACCTATCTATCATCTATCTATCTATCTATCTATCTATCTATCTATCTATCTATCTATCTATCTATCTATCAGCTGTCATCTATCACGTATCTGTATCTCCATCCGAATCCTACCATTGCCACTGATCATGGAGTGGGGACTAAAAGTGACCAGGAATGTCCCCACTGATATCTAGACTCAGAGAATTGTCTCATGACACTTAAGGGTCTCCAATTTTCCAACAGCACTTAAATTTCCTCATAGAATAGGAAGCTGTGTATTGACTGACTGAGTAAAGAATGAATTCTCCACCCTTTCTTGACTAGGGACCCTGAAGCACTAAGACGGGGTAGTCTGAGTGTCTGAGTGAAGCAGCATAACCCAGTTAAATCTCTGTAACTCTCTGGACACCTTAGTACCATGGGGTTGGATTTATGACACTCTCTTCTGCGGAGATCAAGAGACAAGAACCTATGAAGTGAAGAGTGAGATAAATCACCGTGTGCATGATAGAGATCCTAGAGGTACTTCTGTTGTTTAGATGGATCCTAGTACAAATGGTGTTATAAAATTAAATGCTATTACCTATATTTTTTCTGGGTTACATATGGCATGGCATAGGGGCGAACTTGAAGAGAGGAGTTTCTTGGCACCATTTGATGATATAGGTTGAGTCATTGTTACTGTTTTCAGATGAAATATAAAAGTGTTCACCATTCAATACTGACCTAGCAAAGTTTCCATGATGGCTAACTGAAATAAGAATATGAAAACCAGAGCCTGCCCAAGTCTAAGAGTGAGTGTGATTCTTACTCCAGGCCTCGCTCTTGTCCAGACTTGTTGAAAATGCCCAGCATAAGGTTTGGCTTAGAGTTGATCATCTGTAATCAGATTCCTGCTTTCTCATTGCTTCTGTCTCAGGTGATTAAACTGATGAGATCCATTACACTCTCTCCTCTCTGATGTCATGATCATCATTGCTTCCCTCCTCCTTCTGTGGATGATGCACAACTGGCAGCCCAACCAGAACAAGTCCACACATGTAGGTCTCGGGTCTGTAAGAAGAACCCAAGGAATTGAAGAGTTTTAAAAGGAGATGTTGAACATTTCCCAGATACCACAATACTATCTATCTCTCTCTTCAGGCAGGATGAATAGTCAGGCTGATTTCAGCTCCATCCCAGATGAGCTTTGTGTGTTTTTTGCGGTTTATTTATTTGTTAGTTTTTAGCATTTTTTTTCATGAGAGTTGGGTGAAAGTTTGCAAAGAAAATCACCCGTTTTTATGTACATTTTTCATCTCATTCATTGTGATCCTCTTAATGTACCATCGCTTATGCCAGTTCTTCCGTGTGCATCCTATTTCCATCCCGCTGTCTTTCCTAACCTTTCTGAACTTTGTTCTTTTGTAAATTTTGTCCTTTTGATCTTATATGGCTGGTTATTCTAAGAGGTGTGCAACTCATTAGTGTTATCATTTCCCTTATTGATCTATTGTTTGGCTGAAAATGGAACCATGGAGGGGAGCTCTGTCCCGGACCTAAAGTGTGACTGACTAAAGGCCATTGTCTCAAGGGTTCCACCAGTCTCTATCTGACCAGTTTCACCAGTCTCTATCAACATGGTCATTTTAATGATAATTGAAATATATTTTCTCCCACTGTATCTAGGATCTTCTAATGTGATCCCTTTTAGAGCAGTGATAGCCGGGCACCTTCCAGTTCTTCTGGTCTCTGGATTGTGGTGAATGACATTTTTGCGGTTCAATAGTTTATTGGATTACTTGTTTCCATGTGTCTTTCAATTTTCATCACTCTTCTTTACTCTGGGCAGGAAGAGATTGATAGTTGCACTTTAAATGACCCTCCACAAACTTTTTTTTCCATCTTCAGCTTATTTTTATATTATTATTAATCATTTTATTGTGAGGGGTTGGGGCTCTTACAAACCTTATGATAATCCATCATTCAATTGTGTTGAGCACACTTATACATATGCTGCCATCAACATTTCCAAAGCACTTTCTTTCTACTTGAGCCCTTAGTATCAGCTCCTCTTTTCCCCCCCCCTCCCTCTTCCACATGAATCCTTCATCAATTATATATTATTTGTTGTTATTTCATATCTTGAACTGTCCATTGTCTTTCTTCACCCACATTTCTGTTATTTGTCCCCCTAGGGGGTTGGTATATATATACAACCTTGTGATGGGTTCCCCTTTTCTCCCCCTCTCTACCCCACTGCCTTCGCCATCCCCCTACCCTCATGATATCACTACTCCCACTACTGTTCCTGAGGATTTTATCTGTCCTGAATTTCATGTGCTGAGAGCTCTTATCTATACCAGTGTGTGTACTCTGGTCTAGCTGGATTTGTAAAGCAGGCATAGTAATGGGGGGAAATGGCGTGAGGTGTGAGGAAGGAAGCATTCAGGAACTAGAGGAATGATGTATGTTTCACCAGTGCTATACTGCTCCCTGGTTGAATTGTCCCTTCCTTGTCACCATTCTGTGGGGGGATGTCCAATTGCCAACAGATGGGCTTTGGGTCTCCACTCCAACCCATCTCATTCACATCAATTTAATTGCTTGTTTTGAATTTTTTGATACCTGATCCTGTGGATGCCTCATGATCACACAGGCTGATATGCTTATTCCATGTAGGCTCATGTGCTTCCCTGATAGATGACTTCTTGTTTAACTTCATGCCTTTAAGGCCTCAGGCACTGCATCTTTGATATCCGGGAACCATCCACTTTCTTCACCACATTTGCTCATGCACCCATTTTGTCTTCAGTGATCATGTCAGGAAGGTGAGTATCAAAGAGTGCCAGATTATGAGAACAAAGTATTGTAGTGTTTAGCGAGGCCTTGAGTAGAGGCCCCAAATCTCTCTGCTATCTTAATACTTAATATATATATTTATATCCATTGTCCTTTATCCATTTCATTTTAGATTAATCTATTTGCATATACATGCATATAGCTATACCTCTACAAATAGTGTTTGCTTTTTACTTCTTTCTTCTATTTCCTTTCACCTTCCTCCTGCCCCACTATCATGCTCACCCTCCACTTGGCTCTCAGTAATTCCTCTTGGATACATATCACTTGATCAAACCCCACCTGGCCTCCTCCCCATAATTTTTAGGTCTCTTGTTGTGCCCTCATCCCTGTGTTTATTGGTTCCCAGCTCCCCTTCCCTCCCTGTCCTCTCCCATGTTCCCCCGGCACTCCAATCCCTATGTCTTATTCTCGGGATTGTCTGTCCTGCCTATCTTATATTGATAGACATAGAGCAAAGGGTAAAAAAGATAGTTCCAGGTCTATTGGCTGACCCTTATGAGTGTTTTCCAGTCGGGTCTGATGAGATACCAAGCCCTGTCCCCCAAGTCAGAAGTCTATTTCCAGGATTCCTCAGGGACTTGGTTACTTTGCTCCCCTTGCTGCCCTCTTGCACTCCCTTCATGAACAAATTTTTAAGTGGAATGATTCACTCCTAAAGTATTTGGTTATGTAAAATAATGTTTTATAACATTGTCCCCTGTGTATTCTATCACATTCATACATACAAGAGGGTACCCAAAAAAACCCACAGAAAAAGCTCTGCTGGACAGTATTCATTTTTCCTGCTAGGTGAGTATTGAGCAACTTTCTCTGAGTTAGTGCACCCAGTGGTGTTGCCTTGGAAGGTTCTCTATGGTCACAGTGAATTTTTTCGTTAAAGCTGGGAACTTCATTTTTGTGATGGCCAATTTAAGAGGACAGCATGAAGCTATGAAACTGTGTTTCCTACTCAGGGAAAAATGCTGCAGAAATTGTTGTGATGTTGAACACAGCTTACAAGAACATCGCTATGGGAAAAACAAAAGTATACAAGTGATTTTTTTGTTTTAAAAAAGGTGGAATATCTATTGACGACAAACCTTGGTCTGAACATCCATCAACTTCCTGAGTGGACCCACATGTTGACAAAGTTCATGCACTTGTGCTCAGAGATTGACAAAAGACCTTTGAAGAAATGAAGAGTTACCAACTAATTTTAATGGAAGATTTGCTAATGCGAAGGGTTGCAAATGTGTGCCTTCAGTTCTGACTGACCAGGGAAAAGAGCATCCACTGGACACATGCCATGCCTTGAAAGAACAGCTCTGAAGGGACACGGACTCTTTTTGAGGAGACAAGGTGCTATTGTTATGACCCCGAAATCAAACATCAATCACGCCAGTGGAAGGTGCCATCATCACCTCGCCCCCCAATGCTCACCAAGTGAAATCAAAGATCAAGACGATGCACATTTGTTTCTTTTGATGTGAGAGGATATTGTGTTGGGAGTTCATTCCACTGGGTCAGACCATTAATCAAGCTTTCTATTTAGAGGTTCTGAAGAGATTGTGTAACAGTGTGTGACCAAATATAGCCTGATCTGTGGCAGACAGGGGACTGGTTTTGCCACCATGACAATGCACGTTCTCACATAGCCAGCCTAGTGTGCCAGTTTAGGGCAAATAAGAGCATGCCTCTCTTGCCCCTCATACCCTACTCACCTGATCTCTCTCCATGGGCATACTTGTTGCTGCGAATGAAGAGGGACATGAAAGGACAGCAATTTGAAGATGTAGAAGCAGTGAAGAAAAAGAGATGGAGCTTCTGTCAGTCATTCAAATGGAAAAATTTGAAAATGTTTCCAAGAATGGAATCACAGACTTGAAAAGTGCATTGAGTTCAATGGAGAATACTTTGAAGGTGATAAGGTTATTTTGTAAAAAAACATTTAAAAACAAAACTTTGAAAAAAAATCCAGTTTGGTGGGGGGGGGGTATTGCCTCATATGTTTACAGCAAAGGTAAATAAACATAAAGAGCATATTGCGATTAAAATTGAGTTCTTAAGAAGACTGCCTTCTTATGTAGACAGCAACTTTTCAAAGGGCTTCTCTTTGTATTCCTTCCCTGAAGTAAGTTTGGGATCTACAATGCCACTAGCTAAACCTTGGCTTGTCAACTATATATATATATAACTATATATAAAACCATCTAACTATATTATATATATATTAGAGGAACCCAGGATGGCATAGTGGTTACTCATTGGGCTGTGATCTAAGCAGCTGAGAGTTCAAAGCCACCAGCAGCTCCAAGGGAGAAAGAATGGGCTTTCTACTCCCATAATCAGTTATAGTCTCAGAAACTCACAGGGAGTCGCTAACAGTCAGCATTGACTCTATGACAGAGAGTATGTATATATATATATATATATATATATATATATATATATATATATATATATATATATATATATATATATATCAGTAAATATTATTCAGTGACTGCACCTTTAGTTGTCTAGAAATTCT
The DNA here is from genome assembly GCF_050624435.1 of Tenrec ecaudatus. NCBI lineage: Eukaryota > Metazoa > Chordata > Mammalia > Afrosoricida > Tenrecidae > Tenrec > Tenrec ecaudatus. The sequence goes on along the minus strand of NC_134530.1, from coordinate 228,278,407 downwards.
CTTGGAATTTAGTTCGGTCTAGATATTCTCTATTCCTTTATGCACATTTGTTATCGGCAAGGAATGATTTTGCTTCACAGAAGAATGCAGCACAGGAAAACTTTAAACAGCATACCCTGAACTATCTTAAAAACATGACTCATTTCTCCAACCTAATTTACATCCTTTATTTAGAAGCACACCTTCTGTACACAGCAGTGCACACCTGAAATAAATCTTAACTAGAGAAACAGAATGAAGTTTAAGGAACTAATATTAATATAGTATCAACCATGTGCTAAGAACTCTACATGCATTATTTCATTAATTCTTTTAGAGTCAAATTATGCCCTTTAATAGAAGAGGGTAATGAAAATCAAAGAAGTACATTTTTCAAGGTCATAAAACTGGCTGGTGGTCAAGCTATGATTCAATTGATCAATGCCCATTTTATTAACCTATGACACTCATGACAACAAAGAACCTTGCTTGTTTGTTTGTTTGTTTGTTTTTATAGTATTTTCCGCTGCCTCCATGTGATCACCTCTCCTATTAACCAAGCCTGGCCTATCTGAAATCCTCCCGAATGTCCTTCCAGGCTTCTCCAAGGAAGAAAAGAAGCCTCATCAGCTCAGAAACACATTTTGTGGGGAGAACAGCATGATGGACAATAGGAAGCAGAGATCCAATGCTGTGGTGCTGCTTAATTAAATTAGCTTGAGATAATGGTAGATCCTGAAATGGGAACACATCCATTAATGCTGTTATTATTATCAAGGACACGAATGGCCCATTGAGGATTGATGAGAAAATAAACTGTCCATATGCTACGAACCATAAGGAAACAATTGATAGGAAAAACCTCACCGAGGAACTTCGGATGGGATTGATAATGCATCCCCTACGATAAAACACACACACCCACACTAAAAGGGGATGTGTTCTTGGCATCTGGTTAATCAATGAACTGTGAAGGGACTGATGCAATAAAGTGAGCAGGTTCCACATTAATATTATAATATGATATGTTTATGGGATGGGAACATTCAAAAGTGATTCCAGCAGCAATGTATGGGAACTGTTTTAATTGAGTTCGTGTTCTGCGACAGAAGCACAGACTACATCAATCACTCTGAGAAGGGGGTTGGAGGAAGGGAAGATATCAGCCTTGTTTTTCCCTACAACTGGCCTTTGCTTTTTATTGGATGCAAACTATATGGTGTATTATTTAGCCACTGACTATTTAAACTCGGAGTCAGGAATAGTTAGGAAGGCACCGCATCAGCTACTCTACACCCCAAGGATGATCAAATAAAATATGCATATCTTAATGCCTTCCTGAAGCCATAACCCTGTTCTGGTTCACCAGGGATCCATCTCTGCCTGAATGATCTATGGTGTTATGGACATAAGGGAGCTGAATGCAGCCAATTATACCCATAGAGAAAATCCTTGGGAAAAAAGTAATCCAGGCTCAAGGAATGATTTGCTACTGAACGGGGCTCCAGGAAAGGGGTTAGCGAGAAAAGGTTCACAGCCTAACAATGTTGATCTTGCCAGAGAGTGTCAAGAAGGGCTGCCAAGGATGGAACAAAGGGAACTCCCCACCTGGAAAATGTTCCTCCTGACAGTGATCTCTTCCAAGCGCAATCAAAAGGCTTGCAAAAATGTGTTGGCAATCCCAAATGTTTTAGCTGTTTGGAATGTGGAATTATTCAATGATCAGGCCTTATGCACAGCTTGTGGATAGCTTATGAATATTGATCTTCGAATCTTGATAGGACCCTCTAGGTTTACTTTCAAGCCTATGCATTCAAGACTCAGATATTTTCCCTCAGCCTACACAAGTGAATGGAGATGCACCCTCCCCACTATGCCAAGACCTTCCTCTGCCAGGTTGGGGCATGTCTGGAAAAGTAGCCCTACAGCAGACTTCTCGGTTCACCATCTCTCCAGGGTTTAACCAGGCGGAGGGCTGGAGGGACTTGTTTCTGGGTCAAAGTGAAGGAAGGCAGAGAAGTTCATGCTTAATCTATTTCATATTTTCACGGTGGGACACGATTTCTTCTACACTTGCCAGGCCAGGGGTGACTTTCCCACCAGCCCCTCATTTATACTTCCTCGTGGAAGAAGGATTGGTTGCTCTGACTGATAAGACTGAGAGAATGATTTGTTTTCCTTTGTTCTCTATGTTGTCCTCTTCCCTCTTTCCTCTTCTTCCCTCTCGCTTTCCTTTTTCTATCCAACTTTATTTCCTTCAAGAACAGCAGACTTACTCTGCCTTGTTCTAGTCAAGCAGCAATCATGCCTTGACTGGCTCTGTCATTGAAGTTTATAGCCCCCATCTGTTCCATCTTGGCTTTTCCAGTTTCTCAGAGATCTCACAGTGTCAAATATCCCCACTGTACACTATCTTCATTCTCCTTCCTGGAGGGTTCATGAGCCTCAGTTAATTTACATACTCAATGTAACTTATTCATAAAAACACCCCCAAACCCAAACCCACTGCCATTGAGTCTGCTCTTACTCCTAGTGACCCTATATAGGCTTTCTCGGGCTTTGTAAATATTTTTATTTATTTATTTATTTGCTTTGTAAATCTTTATAGGAACAGCTAGCCACTGCTTTCTCCTGCTTGTTGACCATAATAACAAGATTGGTGGAAAACCTCCCAAACCTTCATTTCTTGATGGGTCATGAGTGAAAATGAGAAGAAATAGCTGCAAGCATCTACTAATTGAAACTTGGAATGTATGACATATGAATCTAGGAAAAGTGAGTCATCAAAAATGGAATGCATAAAGATCAATATCCTAGGCATCAATGAGCTGAAATGAAATGCTACTGGATGTTTTGAATCAGACAACCATATTTTTTACTATGCCAGAAATGACAAATTCAAGAGAAATGGTATCACATTCAGTATAATAAGGACATCTCAATATCCATCTTGGAACATAATGTTATATGTCATAGGGTAATATCTATCCACACGCAAGGATGTTTAGTCAATATAACTATTGCATGAATTATGCACCAACCACTAACTAAAGTTAGTGATGACAATCTTGAACAATTTTATCAATATCTTCATTCTGAAATTGATCAAATATACACTAAAGATGCATTGATAATTATTGTTAATTTGATGCAAAAGTTTGAAACAAAGAGGAAGGAACAGTAGTTGGAAAATATGGCCTTGGTGATAAGAAAGAAGCTGGATACCCATGACAATTTTTGCAAGACCAATGATTAATGCATTTTTCAAGACCACAAGCAATGATGTCTCCAGATGGAAAAGAAAGAAATAAAATTGACTGCGTCTGTGGGAAAAGATGATGGAGAAACTCAATATCAGTAGCTCCAAAGAGCCAACTGCGGAACAGACCATCAGATGTTCATATAAACGTTTGATTGAAGCTTAAAAAATTAAAACAAATCCACAAGAGCCAAAATAGAACCACAAGTATATTTTACCTGAATTTGGGGACTATCTCAAGAACAGATTTAATATGGGATAACATCAAGAACATCAAACATGAAAAAATCAAAACATGAGTAAAAGCCAGGTAAGAAAGCAAAGATAAAAATGCCAGAAGAGATTCTGAAACTTGCTCTCAATGGCAGAGCAGCTGAGGCAAATGATAGAAATGATGAAGTAAAAGAGCTGAACAGAACATGTCTAAGGGTAGCTTGAAAAGGCAAAGGAAAGTGCTAACAGGAAATGGGCAAAGACCCAGAGTTAGAAAGTCACAAAGGAAGTGCACACTCAGAATACCCTGAACTAAAAGAACTGAATTCAATGCAATAATTGGGTTTCATTGTTGTAAGGTTCTATGAGCAAAGTATTGGATGATGCAGGCAACCTCAAAGAGAAGAATATACAGATTCACTGTTGCAAAAACAAGAGTCAACCTTCAACCAACTCAAGAGTTGGCATACAAGGGAATACCCGCCACAAAAAGGAAAAAAATATTTTTCAAAATTATAAATTCAGTTTTTTTATTTTTACAAAACAACCTTGTCACTTCCAAAGTACTCTCCATTACATTTCACACTTTAGTCAAATCTGTCATTCCATTCTTGGAAATATGTTTCAAACTCATCTGTTTGGCTAACAACTCCTCCCTAATTTTTTCCATCACGACTTCTATGTTGTCAAATCAATGCCGTTTCATGTCCCTCTTCATTCACTTCATTGGCAGAAACAAAAAGAAGTTGCACAGAGTGAGGTCAGGTGAGTAGGGTGCATGGGGGTGAAAGGCATGCTGTTTTTTTTTTTTTTTGCCAAAATCTGGCACACTGAGATGGCTGCATGAACAGGTGCATTGTCATGGTGGCAAAACCAGTCTCCCGTCTGCCACAAATCAGGCTTTCCACACCACCCCCTCCACCACACACTGTTACACAATCTTTTCAGAACCTCTAAATAGAAAGCCTGATTAATAGTCTGACCTTGTGAAGCGAATTCCAAATATACTACGAGTTAACATTTCATCCGTTTGGAAAATTGATGGATGTCCAGAACAAGGTTTGTAATCAATAGATATTATACCTCTTTTGAAATGAGAAATCCACTTGTACACTTGAGTTTTTCCCATATTGCTGTCATTGTAAGTTGTATTCAACATTACAACAGTTTCTGCAGCATTTTTCCCTAGCAGGAAACAAAATTTCACAGACACACGCTGTTCTCTTAAATCAGCCATCACAAAAAAATGAGGTTGGAAAGAAACCTCTTTTATGAGAAAATTCACTGTACCCATGGAGAACCTTCTCAGGCAATGCCACTGAGTGCACTAACTCAGTGCTTGATGCTTGCCTAGAAGGGAAAGTCCATACTGTGAAAGCTCCCTCCACACAGAGCAATTCTGGGTTTTGGGGGGGATACACTCAATGTATGATCAAGAACCAGTGGTACTGAAAGGAGAAGTACAAGCTGTGATTAAAACATTAACCTAGAAAAAAGCCTCCAGAAATTGATGAAATGCCTATTGAAGTGTTTCAACAAGCCGATGAAACATTGGAAGCATTCACTTGTCTATGCCAAGAAATTTGGAAGACAGCTACCTGGTCAACTAGCCGGAAGAGGTCCATATTTGTACCCATTCCAAAGAAAGGTAACCCAAAGGAATGCATACATTTAAGAACAATATCATTGAGATCATATGCAAGTAAAATTTTTCTGGAGGTCATCCAACAATGGTTGCAACATGACCTTGACAGGCAGATAGCTGTCAGACATCCAGGATGGACTCGGAAGAGGACGTGGAACAAGGAATACCAGTGCAGATGTCACCTGGATCTTGGCTGAAAGCAGAGAGTACCAGAAAGATGATTACTTGTGTTTCATTCACTGTGAAAATGCATTTAATTTTGTGGATCATAACAAATCATTGATAGTCTTGAGAAGAACGGGAATTCCAGAACACTTAATTGTGCTCATAGGGAACCTGTACATGGATCAAGATGCAGTTATGAGAACACAGCAAGAGAATATGATATAGTTTAAAATCAGAAAAGATGTGTGCCAGGGCTGTATCCTCTCACCCGACTTGATCAATATGTATTCTGTGACAATTATTAAAAAAGCTAGGTTATATAAAGAAGAATGTGGCATCTGGATTGGAGGAAGGCTTATTATTAACTTCAAGATGCATAGGACACCACTTTGCATGCTGAAAGTGGGAAGGGCCTGAAGCATTTGTTGATGAAGATCAAAGATTGCAGCCTTCGATATGGATTACAACTTAATGTTAAGAAAATAAAAGTTCTCACAACTGGGCCAATTAATTCTCATGGAGTCAAGAGATCAAAGGATGCATTGCACTGGGTAAATCTGCTGTACTGGACCTCTGTACAATGTTGCAAAGCAAGGATATTACTTTGAAGAATAAGATGTGCCTGACCCAAGGCATGGTGTTTTAAATTGCCTCATGTATGTGAAAGTTAGACATTGAATAAGGAAAACCAAAGAAAAGGTGATGGGTTTAAATTATGGTGCAGGAGAAGAATATTGAACGTAGTTTGGATTCTTTTCAAGCCTTGAGAGCTAACATAAATTGTTCTGCTGGGGTTGTACTTGCTTTAACGTCTTCTCACGTAATTTGGACAAGTTATCGGGAGAGCTCTGTCTTTGGAGAAGGACATCATGCTGGGTAAAGTAGAGCAACAGAAAAAATGGATGACCCTGAACATGATAGGATGGCACAGTGGCTGTAACGATAGGCTGGAACATAAGAACAATTATGGGGATGGTCAAGGACTGGGTCGTGTTTGGTTCTGCAGTATGTAGCATCACTATGCATGAGAACTCATTCCAGGGTACCAAACAACAACAGCAATACAACAATTTGGCTTTGGTGTTCTGAAACTTCAAAAGCATGAGCTTTCTTTAGTTTTGTGTAAATATAATGGATAGAGGAGGTTCTGAATGCTTCCCCTGGCAACAAGAAGGTTTCTGGAATCGCTGTGTTCTCAGGCAGTAGCTCGTGTGATGCCAACTCAGAAAGATACTGCTTTCTGATGCTTGCCCTTGACAGAGAAAGCTGGCTTTGAGACATACCCAAGGATAGGCCAAGACGGATTGCTACTGAGGATTCAGTTTATACATGCGCAAGTTTATCCCAAACACAATGTGTTTAAGCATATCTCTGCAATGAATGTCTGGCCATAGATGAGTCCTCTAAAAAAGACACGTGCCTTATTCTCTTTAGGGGATGTTTGAAAAAAGTTCCAATCCAAGCTGTGGCTTTGGGGGGGAGAGCACGGTGATATTAGCTCTGGAGTTGGGCTGCTAAGCACAAGATCAGCATTTCAAAACCATCAGCCACTCCTCGGGAGAAAGAGACTGTCTTCTCCTAGCAAGAATCCCAGTCCCAGAAACTCACGGATCGATTGCATTCTAGCCCACAAGGAATCGGAATTGCCCAGCTGGCATGTGTGAGAGACGCTCCGGGAGACAAAGATGGGAACTTCTGCTGCCATAAAGATTCCAGCCTCAGAGACCCACAGGGACATTTCTACTCTGTTTTGTAGGGTCACTAGGGATTGGCAATGGGCTTGCTTTTTTGTTTTGCTTTGAGCCAGAATGAGAAAGGGGTCTTTGGGAAGGCCGTCCTCATCTTCTGTAGGTGGCAAAGCATGCAAATACGACGATATACACACCTGGAAATATGTCCTCATTCGCTGCTGTGTACATCACTTCTTTTCCTCATAGCGGGGAAATGGCAGGGTCCAATGAGTTAAGTCTGCGTCCCCACTTCCTGCCGGCATGTAGTACTACAGTCCGTGGTGATCATCTGGCCAGCAGTCTTCTGACCTCTGCCAGCAGTTGCTTTATGGGAATCTGGCCGTTTTGTTCCGTGTGTGTGTGTGTGTGTGTGTGTGTGTGTGTGTCTGTCTGTCTGTCTTGAGCTCTGTTCATTTCCCAGGCTGTGCTCAAGCCTGGGAAACACGACTGCCATCCCTTTGATTTGTATTCACAGGATGCCTTGCTATTTTTTTCTTCCTTGTTTTCCTGTTCTGCATAATGGCAGGTGGCAGTCACTTGGACAGGGCTCAAACCACTGTTATTTCGCCTTCTGCATAGATTTCTTATATTATTCCTACCAAAGCTATTAAATGTTGCTGTTGACATTTTCTTGTTGGGCACATGACAATAACAACATTCAGATCTCTAGCCAAACACCTGCTCAGGAAATATGTTCCTGAGGAGCTTGAAACGCTCCCTCTCTCTGTCATCGTTTCCCACACCCCAGGGCGATATTGCCTCCCTCCCACCGCGGGGCTTTAAGGCTCATCCTTCTTAACCTGGCACTCACAGCCCTCAGTGGTCTGATTCATGCCTGCCTTGCCAAGGTGAGTCTTCTGCACGCACCTTCTCCCATTTCAGCAGGGTGTCAGGGGGGTGCAGCTAGCTAAGTGGTTGGATCCCTACCAGACCCAGCTCTTTGACATCTCATCCAATGTGAGTTTCTGTTCACCATGCAGCTTGTCTGCAGTCTTTCTCTCTCATGCATCGAAGCGCCTCTTTCAGATAAGGCTCTCTATCATGTATTGACTACAGCTCTCAAGTGACATGTAGTCATCCACTCCTCTCTGTGCTCAGCTAACTTTGTCCTGGGCTGGTGTTCCTCTCCGAGCATTTTGGTGGTGTCCTACGCCTCATTCAAAGGTTAACCACCTCCCATGTGGTTAAGAAACCATTATTATTCTGAATGCCTGAGTAAACTGCCCCTTGACCTCTTCCATCCTCCTGGCTGCACTGGCTCCTCCTCTGGGACTCCCATCCCTTAAACTCTCTGAGTGACCCAGTTGTGAAAGGCTTAACCCGTGGCACAGTGAGGAGCCTCCAGAACCCTGCCCTAGACCTGTGGGTGGTGTTTGTGCTCACTGATTGGGGACAGCTCATTCAGACTGCTTGGTATTTTGAACATCCGTTCGGACACAGCGTGTGTTTGTCATATAAATGCCTGCAGGGCTCAGGTGTCTGTCTGGCAAACACATTGTCACTGATGTGTATGCCCAGCATGGGACCATGTATCTGAAAGCTACTGGATTTCCACAGATCCATGTCAACGTCTCTTCATCCCAAGAAAGTTGGAGCATGTGAATCAGTCTTCTCACCCCACCGCTTATGCCACCGCCCCAGCTCTTTTAAAGCAGAGCTTTGTGAGCCTTGGCAGCAACTGCCATTGTTGGTGCCTTCCCAGGTGCTCCCTTCCTCCATCAGGTGCTCAGGCTCCTGCAGTGCTTATTGCTGCGGCTGCAATCAAGCCCCTGGAGCCACAATCTTGCCATTGCTCTTAGGATACTGCCACAAGTGAATGCATTCCATCCCCCCCCCCCAAAAAAAAGCATGTCATTCTATTGGGAGCTAATACAGGTCTCAAATCATTCCATAGTTCAATCACATCATGGAGTATTGTACAGTTGCTGCCACAAACAATTCCAAAACCTTCTCTTCTTTCTTGAACATCTTGATATCATCCCCCTTTCACCCCCAAGGTACCCCACAGGAACCCTGCTTCTACTGCTCTCTCTGTGGGCATCAATCCACTTTTAAGCCACTGATGCTTCATCATGTGACTACACGTAGTTGTTCTACTTCGGTGTGGTGACCTACACTCACGCTGTCCCTCTGCTCCCTGCTGCTCATCCCAAGTGGCTAACTAACAATCTCTCCTGCTCCAGGTCATCAGTTGTCAGATTAAACTTCCTGGAGGGTCAGTAATCCCTCCTCCTCTTTTAGAGGGCTCCTGAAAGAGCCCTGATGGCATAGTACTTTGGGCTGTGATCTGAAAGGTCAGCAGTTCAAAACCATCAGTTGCTCCAAGGGACAAAGATGGGGCTTTCTACTCCTGTAAAGAAGTTACAGTCTTGGAAACCCACAGGGACAGTTCTACTCTGTCTTATAGGGTTGCTATGAGTGATCATTGACTTGATGGCAGTGGGTTTGGTTTATCTGGGGAGGCGCTGAGGGTGTTACATCAGTGGTGCTCAGTCCCTCAAGATTTGAGAGGTACTCATGATCATACCTAAGGTTTTGTTTCCTTAGAATGTATTGTAGTATCGGGAGGCTGAATTTAGCCAGATGTTGTTGCAAAAGCACATGCCAGGCAGCCAAACGCATCTTCTATTACCAGGCAGACTTTCTTCTCTCAAGACTCATACTCTGTTCTCCTCTTCCTCCTCCGTCCTGGTGTATCATTCATCGGGGTCTTCTTGATATCTCACCCAGTCTTTTAGAAATACCTAGTTCTTTTGGAATAGGTCTTTATCCACAGAGGGGGGGGGGGGTTCTTAGAACCCCATAAACCAGTCAGCAAAAATGAGTATTGGGAAAGGGAAGTCATCACCTTTCCCCAGCCCTTTCTGTCGAGGTCCATCCAGGACTCCTTCCATCCCTTTGGTATGGAATTGTAACCCCCTTAACCATCCAGTACAAGACCGTGTGCCTTGCATGCATGCATTAGAACTCTATCAAGTGCACGCACGAGTAAGCGGATTTCTCTGATACGAGTCGTGCTGCAACTTACACTAGCAGTCCCAACTGCTGGAGACTCAGCTCTGACTCGGGGAGACAACCCGAGTGTGTCCAAGTAGACACTGTCTTCCAGAGGATTGTTCACCACTGATTTTTCTCAAGTTGATCACCAGTTCTTTCTTCTGAGGTGCCTTTGGGTGGACATGAACCTCCAACCTTTAGCTTAGCAGCTGAGAATGCTAACCATTTGCACCGTATATACTGTGAGGCTCCGCAGGGTCCATGTCCCTCTGGCTTCAAACATTTCTGCCTCCAACGATCTTGAAGGGATCTTGATCCTCCATGTCCCAGTGTCTAACTTTCCCCAAGGAACGTGCAGGTAGTTGCGTGCGCAGGAATATTCCAGTAGAACTATGTTCTTCATATCCCTCTGCTTTAGAAGAAGAGATTCAGAATGCTTTACTTTGAATTTACCAGCAGGATCCAACATGTCCTTTTCTTGTCATTCTCAAAGCCAACCCCAGGGCCATCAGTCTGATTTCTTCAGGGCAGAGTAGAAGTGCTCTCAAGGATTGCGGAGGCTGTATATCTTTAGGGTGGCAGAATGCCTCACTGTTCTTCTGCAGAGCACTGCTCACCTTACCGTTAACCACCCGATGTGTAGCCCAGTACGCCATACGGCTCCTTGGGCAGGTATTGTGGATGTCGACCTTTCTTTGTGACTGCCACCTCTCGTTAACTTTGCAGTCCACTCACTGACACTGACTCCTGCTCATGTCCTGGACTGACTGTGCCCCTGTGATCAGGTTTACTATGCATTCAAATAGGCTGTCTGCCTATTGTTTGGATCATGGAAGTTGATCTACCCCCCGGGCAGGCTCTCCAGGCACCTGCCCAACCTCTTTCCTTTGGAATTAGCATCAGAGGGATCACTGAGCAAAAAGGTGAGCCAGGTGAGTGCCATTTGGAGTTGAAAGCCTACTTGTGGTTGCCGCAGCAAAGTCTGGGAAGACTAAACTCAGACAGTGCGGACGTCAAGGTTCCTTCCATTAGTTCAGGTACTCTAGGAATACAGTGGGGATGTGGATAGAGTCTTCAGTTGTGGAGCATCGACCCAAAGTTATTCCAGTGCTTTTTTGGTGGAAATGAGCTTCTTTGGCATGCAGAGTATCATGACCTGGCACGACCCTCCTCCTCCCAAGCAGCAGGCAACACTTCACTGTAAGAACAACTGAAAACAGCATGAGCACCTCCAAGCCCTTCAGGAACTGAAATAATCGCAACTTTCTTTTTTCTAACAATACCTACAACTGGTTAGACATGTGCAAGCCTTTTCGCCATTTTTGTGTTTCGGTGTCTGTGGGAGGGGTAGCGAGGGAAGAAAGAAGAAAAGAGAGAGGCAGGAGTCATAGTGAAAGACCTCAGCAGGAGGGAGCCCTCAGAAAGAGCCTCTTTCCTTTTCTTCTGAGAGGATGCTATCAGGATCATAAATTACCAGCCCTGGGGGAACAGCTTGTCCCTTTAAGGCTATTAAAGGGACCAAGATGAGCAGGATTCCCAAATGAGCTTTGAGGATTACCCTGCCAGGTCGAAGGTGGCTGCCTATGGGGAGAGGTGGGGTGCTGGTGGATGAAATTGGCTCCCAGTATATCATTTTGGAGCTGTCCAGCATTAATCCCCTGACTGATTCCAGCAGGAGGAATTTGAGATAGGGATGGCCAATTGGCTATTGCTTTTCCCTGATAACAGCAGGTGCTCTCAGCAGCAGAGGCTTATCCTCGATATGGGGAATGCAAAAGGTGGAAGGCTTGGACAGGGGGTGGGGGGGCATAATGATAAAGGAGCCAGGTGGGTGGGTGCCTGGAGCGGGTGGAGCAGGTGTAGAGAATGCAAGTATCACCTCAGTCCCCAAACAGAGCTACTTTCTGTAACTTGGTCCTGGGCAGGAAGACCAGACCTGTTCTCACTGCACAGAGGCGCTGTCGCTCCAGGGCCAGACTTCACTCTTCAAAGACAGGAGCTAATTTCCTCCCTGGATTAAGGAGAAGATTCATGAGGTCAACGGTGGGGGCTGTGCGACCCCCTCCGAGGCAATCCTGGGAGCATTCATCAAGCCCGGGACCTGCAGTCCAATCCTGACCATTGGCAAATATCTATTTTCGGTTGACCCCATCCTCACTTGCCAGAGGCAGGAGATGTTATTCAATGTGTCAGGGAACTTATTAAAGTAGTAGAAGGCAATTTTTTAAAGTTACTATTTTTTTTCTCTTCTCTCCTCCCACCCCCTCTCCTTCACTTGTCCTTGGCATGTGAGCCCTGAGAGGATGTTGGGATCATTTGTGACAGGTGACGAGACCTAGCATCTGTGGTCTGCAGCTGGCCTGCTGTGTTAGAAGCTCAGACACTTGCAGACACCCCCCACACACACACACACAGACACACAAACACACTCTAGACTCATCCACATCCATCTCCACTTGGTGCAACTGTCAGGCTGGTCTTTTGAATATGCGACATACGAATGCAATGACTTTGCTGGGTACCTCCAGGGGCTCCCTGTTTCCATGTCTGCTGTTGTCCGTGGTCCATAGCAAGAGCATTGCCTTCCTCACTGTCCGGTCCCAATGTTCTCGTCCAGCCTCATGCCCTATCCCTTTTCTAATGCAGTCACCAGAGAAGACGAGTTTGCCTGGAGTTCTGTTCTTCTCTTTGCTGTCTTTGCTTATGACCCCTCAGCGGCATCCCATCTCCTCCAACCTGCACTCCAGTAGACGGATACCCAATGCCAATGTGACCTTCTCAGAGAAGCCTCCTGCAATGACTCTTCCACCCTACCCTTCCCAATGCAAGCAGATCTAGTTGCTTTCACAGCTGTTCTTCTAGTACCTTTGTGCAGATTTCTTCGATGCACTTCGCAAGTTTCATTATACGATTTTGTTTATCCACCACTCAGCTGTCCGTTTGTCATATCCTGGTGGCTTGCACCTGCTGTGATACTGGAAACTCTGCAACCCATATTTCTGATGCCGACAGGGTCACCCAAGTGTCAGTGGGTGTCCAGACAAAGACAGACTAGGAAGAAACGCCTGGCAATTTATTTCTGAAAATGAGCCAATGAAAAGCCTTCCATATTGAGACAGAACATGTGTGATATGGGGCTGGAAGAGGAGCCCCCTGTCCAACAAGGCACTCGCATTCTGCAATGGCCACCACCATGGACTAGAATACACCGCTGATCATGACCATGGTGTAGGGCCGTGACGTTTTCTTCCAGTGAAGAACCGATGCCCGGCAGCGAGCAACCCCTCACTTTGTTGATCTGCCTCTCTTTGTCACGGAGCTGGGAGGCTATAACAACCATTTTTCTTTTTCAGCTTCAGGGCCTAGCAGAGAGCACTCCGTAAATACGTCTTGGAAAAGACCACGAAAAAAAGGCTTGGAAAAGGCAGAGAAGACTGGGGCCTGGAAACAGAGGTCTGCGATGTATCCACAGGGTAGGTACATGCCTGTAGATCACACGCATCTGTCCCTTCCCTGTCTCCTTCCTCCACCTTTGGCGGGCAATTTGCACCTAAACCAGGCCTGACTGTTCGTGTGCCATCCTGTCTTATTGCCCTCCATTGCCTTCAGCTGACGTTGACCCTGCATGACAAGCAGATCAACTCCTAATGCGCCTCACCCCAGTTTTTCGGGGACATTTTCAAGCTCCTGACAGAACTCAAGGAGAGGAAACCTGTCAGTCCTCACCTGTCAGCTTTCTGAGCAGCCTGTCCAAGGCTTAATTTGCACCTTGGAATCCCCTGGGGCCATCATGACTCTGATTGCAGGTTTAGGCCCTTCAGTAGTTTCTCTTAAGGGATATGTAGAGGAGAGGGGGGTGGAAGGGGAGGCATTTCTTCACTTTCTTCTCTCCTCGCCCCCAAAGGCTGGAGAGGGGGCTGGTAGATGCCGGGCAACGAGAAAATGCGGAATGAAGAGGCCGGCTCCGGCTTCACAGGGAATTGGAGTACTAATGGGAGGGGCGCGAGGGGAAATGTTAAATACACACAACATGCAAGGACGAGGCCGTGCAAACAGCACCACCCGAGGGCTGGCGGAGGACCCACCGGGGGAGAAACGGAGCTGCTTAGCTTGATACCCGCGATAATAAAAGAGGCAGAGAAAGCAAAGAGATCTCTCCTGTCTGCTGGGTTTCTATCACTTAATCAAAACTGACTCCAACTACTGCAGCCGAAAAAGAAAAAAAATGTTCCCAACCTCCCATTAATTTCCATACAATAACCCCTAATGGGGAAGCTGTTCAGGGGAGGAGGGCAATCAATCTGGCCTAATGACACACTGGAGACCTGGGGAAAACGCAAACTTGGAGCAATTTCGTGGCAGGTGCAACCTTGGAAAGCATTACAATTTTTCTAAGTTAATTTGTTCCCTTGATATGTTTGAAATCCATATTTGTACTTTAAAGGTCTAAAATGCAAGATGATTAAAAAAAATAACCGGATTTTTGTAAACCTTTCAGGGAGAGCAGGTGATCTATGAGCCACCTCCCTCCTGCCTCTCCCAAGTGAGCAGGGACGGCCCTGCTTTCTTTTATCCTTTGCTGTCACTGAGGTGATGGTTGAGTCTACGTTTGGTTTGACGTTTATGGGGTCCCCCAGGGTACCTGCAGACCAGAGCCCTTGAGTGGCCTGTGCGGAACCATCGAGGAAATGGCCGCTGGAAGAGTTTCTGACCCCTGAGGAGGAGGAGCAAGAGAACCCCTGCTCCTGATTGGTGTCTGAGGAGACACGAGTTCTCCCCTTCACTGGCTCGCCCTGGGTACCGCTGCTGCTGCTGGGATCCACACGGGCAGCAGTGGGAAATCACTAGCAGCGCTGCCAGGCAACGACTGGGCTTTCTGGAGCTGCTATGAGTCCGCATTGAGTGGGTGGCAGTGAGTTTGGGGTTTGGGGAAATCAAAAATGGTCTGTGTTTAATTGGCCATGAGCCCTTTAATTATTTATTTATTTACTTGTTGATTTTTATTAAAAGATCATTTTATACAGGGCTCTTACAACTCATAACAATCCATACATCAATAGTATCGAGCATATTTGTACATATGTTGCCATCATTCTTTTTCTAGACTTTTACTTTCTATTGAGCCCTTGGTATCAGCTCCTCCTTTTTCCTTCTTAACCACCCCCTACCCTTGTGACCCTTTGATAAAGTATAAAGTATTATTATTTTCATATCTACCCCGACCCCGCTGTCTCCCTTCCCCCATGGTTTCTGTTGTTCGTCCCCCTGGATGTGTGTGTGTATGTGTGTGTGTGTGTGTGTGTGTGTCTGTGTGTGTGTGTGTGTGTGTGTTTATATGTCGCTCATTGGGATTGGCTCCCCCTTCCTCCCCTCCTTTTCCCACTTTTCCCCTATGCTTCTGTTATTGCTATTCCCATTCCTGTACCTGGACTCCGTGTATCGTGACCTCTTATCTCTTACTGTGTACACGGTCTAATAGGGGGTCTTCTTGCTCTGGTCTAAAGTGAGAGGCAGTACTGAGGTCATGATAGTGGGGTGGGGGTGAGGAAGCCTCAAGGAACCAGAGGAATATTGTGTGTTTACTGCACCCTGGTCGACTCATCCCTTCCCTGTCATCCCTCTGTTGGGGGATGAGCCCTTTTAGAACGAGGTTATCCAACCTGCTCTCTGTGGTGCTGCAGAGTGCGTTCAAAATATCCCATTTGGGGCCAGTAGCTAAACAGTTAACCATTTGTGCCACTCAAGGGCACAGAGAAAAAGGAACAAAATGGGAGAAGAACCCAAACCCAGTCTAAGGTCTCCACTCAGTGTCTCGACTTTGCAGTTTCTGTAGCTCCGATAGCCAGGAAGCTGTGAAAACTTTGGAGGATAACTGATCCCCACCGCTGCACCACACCTTCCCAGATGTCCTTGGCGATTTGTTTTCCTCTTACAAGTTGTCCGAGGAAGTAAGAGGAAAAGACTCTCTGTTTCACTGAAAGACACACACGCACACACACACACACACACACGCACACTTTCTCCCCTACACTTGCTTGCAATCAAATGATAGTATGCAGATTTCCTATCTTAGATCTTGACAAAGATCAAGAAAATTATCCCTTTTTGTAGAATTCCAAGTTCACCTCTTTCCCTGCACTCTACATTGATCTGGAGGATTCCACACAGAACCACTCCTTCTTAGATTAATGGGGAGTTCTTTCCCTGTTCTTTAAGCAGCTCTTCCCATTCCAAGGGCAAAAGTCCACCAGGCATCCTGGCCACCTCTCTTTGGAAAAGTGATTCAAACACAGCTTCATAAATTCTCCAACTCATTAGAAATTAATGGATATTTTCTTCCTTCTAAATTTAAGGTCTGCGGGCTAATTTTTTTTAAACCCATTGAAAAATGGTTTTTTTCCTACCACATTAATAGATTTGGAAATATCTTACTCAGGGACTCAGCTCCCAGGCTCATCCACACTACTTAGAGTCCAAAGATCCCTTGGTGCACCACCCTGTAGAACTAAGCACTCTGAAATTAGTTACCCAGGGAGAGAAGTACAGACATTCTGGGCCCATGAGTTAGGAGACAGTTCCTTCTGAACTAATCTTAATTAGCTCTTTAGGGGCTTTAATTTTCTGTCCAGAAAAAGGAAATGAATATTTGTGTTTTCTATCCTACAGGAAATCCTACCCTACCATGGCAGCCATGAGAACGCACCTTGTAAAATTCAACCCCAGGGAGCATAATGGGCCTCCCATCCTAGCTGCGGCACTCTGAACACTAATGCTGCATTCACACTAACACCACAGCTCCCTCGGTGGATCCGCCACTGACTGCGGTTAGTACGGATACTAAGGCAAACTGAACCCTGGGGGACATAAGACTTTCCAGATATTGGCTTCAGGGCTCCGCAGTGGCCTGCAGAGCCCTCCCGAGACTGCAGGGTGACCTAGGACACTTCCATCGAACATGCGGGCTTTGCTACACTTCTTGGAAGACGCAAGCTGGCGTCATCATCGGATGGTTCTCCTTGTTTCCCTGACTCCTTTCCTAATTTCCCTTGTGCTTCCTCTACTAACATTATCTCTCCAGGATTAATTTTACCGTCGTGTCTGCTTCTCGACGTCTCTGGGTGGTGAAATGGTTCGTATAAGGGACTGCTAATTTTAAGATCGGAAGTTTAAGTCCAACACAAGAGCAACTACAAAGCAATAGCCTGGAGGTTAGTTTTTCATTGTGAACTTTTCACTGTGATTCCAGTACAGGTTTAAAGAGCATGATCAGTTTTACAGTCAACAATTCATACACATACGAGGAGTCCATGGCTGGGAGCAGTGATTACTACGTAGTGTGTGGCCTTGGTTACCCTTCTCTCCTCCTGTCAGGGAAAACATCTTGATTTTTAATAGTATTAGTTTCATACAACATTTGTTATTTTGTGCTTGAAAACTGCCACTCAGCATAATGTCCTCTGGGTTTATCAATATTATGAGGCATATTCACTGTCCTGTAATGCTGCATAGTATTCCATTGTGTGCATAGACTGAAATTTTTCTATCATTTCTTTCACTGGTGAGCATTTGGATTGTTTCCATCTTTTTGATTTTCTGAGCAGTGCTGCAATGAATATGGATATGCAGCTATCTGTTCATGCCACAGTTCTAATTTCTCTAGGATATGCTTGTGTACAAGGTAGAGGCATTGCTGAGACATATGGTGCTTCTATGCCCAACTTTTTCAAGAGTTAGCATGCTGCTTTCCAGAGTGTTGGCAGCATGTTACAGTCCTACCAGTAGTGTATGAAGCTTCTGGATTGAAAAATCAGCCATTGAAAACCTTGTGAAGCACGATCATATTCTGACACACAAGATCTCCGTGAGTTGATTCAGCTGTAAATGGTTTTCTGGTTGTCTGCTTCTCAAAGGGATAATTCACTGAACCACATAAACTAGGACACTCTATCTTTGAGAAGGTGAGAATTCCGTTGGTTAAAGTTTCCTATATCTCCAGGAATTCAGATTGAATTAGCGCATTTATTTAAAGATAAGCCGACCCAAACATCAGCCAAGGCACCTATTGTTTGAAACACTTTTATTGGGGGCTCTTACATCCTTTATCACAATCCATACATTCACCCAGTGTGTCAAGCACATTTGCACATATGCTGCCATCATCATTTTCAATGGATTCTCTTCCCAATTGAGCCCCTGATATCAGCTCCCCATTTCTTCCCCCTCCCTCTCCCATCCACCCTACCTCAAAAACACTTGATAAGTTTTAGATTATTATTTCCATATCTTACATCTTTCTCCGTCACCTCTCACTTACTTTTCTGTTATTTGTCCCCCTGGGAGGGGGTTCTAGGGTGATCCTTGTGATTGATTCTTCCCCTTTCTCCCCCAACCCTCCCCTAATCCTCTTGGTATCTCTACTCTCCTTGTTGGCCTTGGGGGGCTTATCTCTCCTGAATTCCCTGTGTGGAGGGCTCTTATCTGTAGCAGTGCGCATGCTCTGGTCTAATCCAGTCTGTAAGGTAGAATTGAGACTTGCTTGGGCGGTCTGGTCGTTTTCGTGGCAGGAGAGAGATCTTTTGTGACCTGGGGCAGTCTCTGCCAGGCCACATGGTCAAAGGAATCCTATGGGTGCCACGTAAAACCTGAAACTTCTTTTAACTCTCATTAAATTCACTTGGATCACTAGCCCGGCTTCTGCGTGAAATCTTTCTCGCGCGGAGCCAAGGACCAAGGCTGAAATTTAGGCCTGAGAGAAAGACCTTACACAACCCTCTGGTTCCTTGAGATCAACGGTGCATGTTCCAGGCCCAGAGGGAATGTGGAGTCCAGAGGCTCAGAGCATTGATGGCAGCTCACACTGGATTCTGAAATGTTGGCTGAGGCTCTGCAGATCAGATATTCAGAAGTACCTAGCCCCATGGCCACCAATACTAGATGCATGCCATTCTGTTCACATCCAGACCAGGTCCAGTGTGAGCAGAGAGCAGTCTGCCTTTCTCCAAACCCAGTGAGGTCCTAAGAACCAGGTGAAGGCTCATCCCTGAAAGGCCCACCAGGTGCATGCTATGGAGTCTGGAATGTGTTCACCACATGAGGGCAGAATTCACCGAAGAGGCCCCTCCCTTTCCCACCCATTTCATGGCGGTGGGTTAAGAAGACAGACTCCAATTCCAATTCCTCACTGCTGGCATGGGCACAGCAGTGGGGCCAGCCACGAGAATAATTTCTCTAGCCGTGCAGACGAGCTAACGTACAGCGGAGCAAATGTCATCGATACATCACCACCTCCTGTCTGAGTTCGTGGAGAGCTGGCCTCCGAGAACCACAGGCTTTACCAGCAGAGTCCCTGGGTAAAAACAACCTGTTTGCAATCCACTGCGAATCTGAAGGCTGGTGGTCAGAATTCACTCAGCAGTGCCGCAGAGCAAAGGCCTGGCAATGCACTGTTGCAAAGTTTGCAGACAAGAGAAGCGCACGGAGCACAGCCTGACTCTGACACCTGGAGTCGGCATGAGTCTGAATCCACTCAACAGACAGCATTGGCTCCACCCCCAACGCCTGCCCCATCCCACGGCTGCTGCTGTCCCTGGGTGCCGTAGCATCTGTGCTGATGTACAGCCTCAGCTGGTGACTGAATGGAGCTGCCCCAGAGGGTTACCTTGGCTGTAAGCCTAACAGAAGCATTACCAGGTTGTGTCCCCTCAGGGTCATTAGGATCAACTGCCCATGCTCCCCTTTGTGTCAGATAGTGGTCAGCGTGTAAAATTTACAGAGGACCCTGGCTCACGATACCACGTTTACTAAGCCAAAATATAAGAAAGGAAGCAGCCTTCTGGGTAATGCGGTAAGCACACAGATGAAAATAGTGACTCCGTTTCTCTTGCAAGCAGCTCTCCTCCACGTTCCCCATGGGAACACCGGATTCACTAGCACCTCAGAACTCTGGGAGGTCCATTTATCGTCCAGAGAAACTTCAGAGTCACTGCTTGGTTCCTTCCCCAAACGCTGGCTGGTCTTCAGCTGACTGACTTTCATGAGACGAAGCTTGCTTTGGGGGGTATCTTTGACAATGCATAGGTTATACTTTGGGGTTCTCTCAGAAGGCTGAGAAGGAGGGAGTCCTCTTCTGGAATCATCTTGCATGCAAATGATGAACTCTGAGGACAAGGACGTTACATGAAACCTGTCGCTGTCTTGCCAATGCAAGGCATCTTGAAAACTGTTGAATGAATCGACGGATCGTGTTGCTGATTGCTCTTTTTGGTTGTTGTTGTTTTAATAAAACATTCTTTTAATCATTTAAAAAAAAGGTAGAATTGAGCTCATGATAGTGGGGGGATGGAAGCACCAAAGAACTAGAGGAAAGTGTGTTTCATCGGTGCTCTACTGCACCCTGACTGGGTCATCTCTTCCTTGTGACCCCTCTGTGAGTGAATGTCCAATTGTCTACAGATGGGCATGGGGTCTCCACTCCATGACACCCTCCCCAGTGCCCATTCACTTTGGGTATGATTTTGTTCTGGGTCTTAGATGCCTGATACCTGATCCCATTGACAGAGGCACCTAATTTTACTACAAAAAATGCATTAAATATGCAGATAAACAAGCAGCCATCTAGCTTAGAAGCATCAAAGCCCACATGGAAGAAGCACACCAGCCTGTGTGACCATGAGGTATGGAAAGGACCAGGTATCAGATATCAAAGAACAAAAAATCATATCAGTGGGTGCCCACCTTCCCGATATGATCACTGAAGACAAATATGGTGAAGAAAACTGGTGGTGCCCGGCTATAAAAAGATATAGCGTCTAGGGTCTTAAAAGCTTGAAGATAAACAAGCGGCCATCTAGCTCAGAAGCAACAAAGCCTATGTGGAAGAAGCACACCAGTCTGTGTGACCATGAGAAGGGATCAGGTATTAGGCATCAAAGAACAAAAAAATCATATCATTGTAAATGAGGGGGAGTGCATAGTGGAGACCTGAAGTCCATCTGTAGGCAATTGAACACTCCCTTACTGAATGGTTGCTGGGAGGAGATGAGCCAGTCAGGGTGCAGGGTAGCAACGATGAAACATATAACTTTCCTCTAGTTCTTAAATGCTTCCTCCCCTCCACTTTCATGATCCCAATTCTACCTTACATATCTGGCTAGACCAGAGGATGTACATTGGTACAGATTGCAACTGGAAACACAGAGAATCCAGGACAGATGACCCCTTCAGGACCAGTGGTGAGAATGGCAATGCCTGGAGGGTGGAGGGAAGGTAGGGTAAAAAGGGGGAACCGATTATAAGGATCTGCATATAATCTCCTCCCTGGGGGATTGACAACAGAAAAGTGGGTGAAGGTAGACGTCAGACAGTGTAAGATGTGACAAAATAATAATAATTTATGAATTATGAAGTGTTCATGAGGGAGGAGGGAGTTGGGAGGGAGGGGTAAAATGAGGAGCTGATGTGAGGGGCTCAAGTAGAAAGCAAATGTTCTGAGAATGATGATGGCAACAAATGTACAAATGTGCTTGACACAATGGATGTATGGATGGATGGATTGTGATAAGAATTATACAAGTTCCCAATTAAAAGTAGTAATAATAATTACAGTAATAATAAATTCAAGGAAGAAGAAACTGTTGAAATTGATTGTAGTAATGATTGTACAACTCTTCTTAATATGATAGAACTATTGAATTTTATGATATGCGGAAGAAGTGCCAATAACACCGTAAAACATTAAAAAATGTGCTGGGAAACTCGGCTTATGCACGTGTATACATGGTATACATGGAGGAAGCTATCAAAGGGAAGGCCAGTGCTATGAAAAAGAACCCCAAACCTGTGGGTCCCAGGAATTCATGTTTTTCTTTGGTCTTAGAACCTTTCATCTGTGTGCAGGATTCGCATGGTTTTTCCTCCAGAAATGTGCTGCTTTTCCACTCTTAGCCACGTGGTCTGTGTACAGCGCTCTAGGTAACAGGAGTTGACATTTATTGCTAAACTTGCCTCTTGAATCACTCTGAGGGAGACGGTACATGTCTCTGATGTGATTCCATATAGAGACTTAAAATGACAACGCTATCCCTATGTGCATTTATGATGCTCCCATTGCTTTGGACGATTATTTAACAAATGCTGGAAAGAGGCTGCAATTTTCCTCCTGGCTGGGGGGAGGTGAACACTGTATTTATACAAACACTGTAGGGTCATGAAAAGCTTATCCTGGCCCAACTTCAGGGACCTGCATTTCGTATCAAGGACACTTCCTCTGATCAACAGTTAACATAATCTGGACAGATTCCAAAAAACACTAATAGTAGTACTTAGGTGTGCATTCAGTCTTTGCATGCCACACATAACTCACTGTTGCTTCAGATCCCACAGGAGGAACTTGGTAATTCCTGTGAGCTCCTGCCCTTCTTTTTTCCTACTTTGTCATTTGTTCCCACTTGCATGAAACAAGTGACATACGGATAGAATTTGGGTTTCCAGTATGTGTGCTTTCCTTTTATCCCTTTTCCTGGGAAAACAAAACAAAGCAAACGAACAAAAACAAGACAAAACAAAAAACAGGTTAGGTTGTCTTGGAATAGGTAGGATTTTACTTTGTAGCAGAAGCTAGGATTCAGTCCGGATACCTGATCAGAGTTCTCTTACCCATTTATGACTATGTTCATAATAGAATAAATAAAGTTTTAAAAAATCTCTATAAGATGGAAGAATTTTGAAATGACTTGCCTTTTGTTTCTTCTTGTTGAAGCACTGCACGCTCAACTTCTGGGTTTTCTAAAATATTACTGTAATACAAACCACCATTTTTGGCTCACTCTGAAAGCATGTCTAGAGGACAGCTTCCTGCGGAGTACAGTGATTCTGTCCATTCATTTGTTCTTTAACAAATGTTTGTTAAATCTCAACATAGCAAATGTTTCTAGAGCACTGGCTCTATGAGAGGGAGCCCTAGTTGCATGGTGGTTACATATTGGGCTGCTAACCACAAGGTAAGCAATTTGAAACTACCAGCTGCTCAGAAATCCACTGGGGCAGGTCTACTCTGTCCTACATGATCACTAGTATTCAGCATCACCTCAGTGGCATTGAGTTTGGTTTGATTTGGGTCGTTCCTGTGCTAAATAGTAAATTCTTAGTGTTCTAAGTAATGAACAATACAGGTAAGATCTTTGCCTTCATCGAGCTTATTTCTAGCTTGGCACACAGACAATGAGCAAATATATCATCAGGTGAAGTCAATAATATTTCTGTTGAATGTACTATGGGAGAAAACCAGAGGCATCAAGGATGAGTAGAGAGGATTTAGTTTGAGCAGTTGGGCACATTCACAGGCAGGAGCACACTGGGGGTGAAGCAAGGCTGGTGGGAGGTGCATAGGGAGGTACATCAAGAACTCTGTTTTGGAAATTGCTTAATTTGAGGGGCCTAAGAACCTTCTTGGGGGAAGTTTTCATGGAATAATTTACATGTTGAAGTCTCAAGTTCAGGGTAGAAATTCAGGCTCAAGATAAGTATCTGAGATTATATTTCAAACGTTGGGACAAGATGAAATTCTCAAGTTTATGAAGAACACAAACATTCCAAACACTAAAACTTTGCATCTTTCCCACATTTAAGGGTGAGGCAGAGGAAACAGATTTTTTTTATTATTAAATACTTTTATTGGGGGCTCTTACATCTCTTATCACAATCTATACACTCATCCATTGTGTCAAGCACATTTGTACATGTTGCCATCATCATTTTCTTTCTCCTTCTTTTGCCTAAAAAAGTGACATTTATTCAAAAGGAAAATAATAACAAAATGTCCATTCCTTGGCTCCCTTTCCCTCCTCCGCCATTATCATTTTTCAAAGAATTTTCTTTCCACTTGAGCCCTTGGTATCAGCTCCTCATTTCCCCCCTCCATTTCCTACCCTCCCTCCCTCCCTCATGAACCCTTGATAAGTTTTAGATTATTATTTTCATATTTTATGTCATCTTCTGTCACCCTTTACCTACTTTTCTGTTTTTCACCCCCCTGGGAGGGGGTTATATGCTGATCCTTGTGGTCAATTCTCCCTTTCTCCCTCCACCTTCCCCTTATCCTCCTGGTATCCCTATTCTCATTGTTGACCCTGAGGGGTTTATTTACTCTGCAATCCCTGGGTTATGGGCTCTTACCTGTAGCAATGTGCATGCTCTGGTATCTGATTTGTAAGGTAGAAATGAGGTCATAATAGTGGTGAGGAGGAAGAATTAAAGAACTAGAGGAAAGTTGTGTGTTTCATTGGTGCTATAATGCACATGGAAAGGCTCATCTCTTCCTTGTGACCCTTCTGTGAGGGATGTTCAATTGTCAACAGATGGGCTTTGGGTCTCCACTCCTCATCCTGTCTCCCCCGCCCCATTCACATCAATATGATTTTGTGCTCGGTCTTAGATACCTGATACCTATCCCATTGACACCTTATGATCACACAGGCTGGTGTGCTTCTTCCAAGTGGTTTTTGCTGCTTCTCAGCTAGATGGCCGCTTGTTTATCTTCAAGACTTTAAGACCCCAGATGCTATATCTTTTGATAGCCAGGCACCATCAGCTTTCTTCACCACATTTGCTTATGCACCCATTTTGTCTTCAGTGACTTTTTCAGGAAGGTGAGCATCAGAGAATGCCAGATTATTTGAACAAAATGGTCTTGTGTTGAGGGAGTACTTGAGTCAAGGACCAATGTTCATCTGCTACCATAATTCTTAACACATAACTATAAGTACATAGATCTATTTCCCTCTCATCATATATAAATATATTTACATATGGACATGTCTGTGTTTAGATCTCTATAAATGTCCTTTGCCTCTTGGTTCTTTCCTTTATTTCCTTTTACTTTCCTCTTGTCCCACCATCATGTTTGGCCTTCATCTGGGTAGAATAATTCCTCGTTTTTACATTGCCCTCGATTAAGCCCCACTAGGCATCCTATGCCCTTCTCTCCATTTATTTTAGTTCATGTGTTTTTCCCTTGCCCCTGGGTTATTTGCCTCCACCCCTTCCTTTCTCCCACTCCTCCTTCTCCCATACCCCCCTGGAACTGTCAGTTCCATTGTTTTAGTCTCTGAATTGTTTAGAGGAAAGATTTATCAGAGGATTAGTACTTGATATGTGCTAGGTACTAAGCCATATGTCAGAACTACAACGAAGAAAAAAACATTAGACTTCAAGCTCTTTGAGCACAGGTAGGTTTTTTATTCTTTTGGGGATTTTTAGCAACCAGCTCCATGTCTCGGTGTTTTTAACAACAACAGAGAGAGAATAGTTGAAAGCTCCCTATGGACCATGATGAAGCAAAGACTTGGATTAATTTGATGAGAGCCTATTAGGGAAAAACGACCAAGATTTTAGTACAGTGAGTTAGATACCTTAGAAAACCATTATAATCAGTATGATTGCTTCTCAAATGGGGTTTTGTGCCAAGCATTTGCGAATGTAAGGGAAACCCAAGGCCAGGGTCTGTACCAGAGAGGATGATGCTTCAATTGAGAGAAGAAAGGATGGATTTTCACTAGGAAGACAAGGCTCTGGGCTGGCATTTCTTAAATTTTTGAAGTTCAACATTTCTGTTGTACAATTGGGTGTGTTTGTTTTCCTAGGAGAGTGCCTTTCTTCACTATGCAATCACTTCTTATATTTTGTGATTTTGACATCCTTTTTTTAAATCATTTTATTAGGGTCTCATACAACTCATCACAATCCATACACACATCAATTGTGTAAAGCACATTTGGACATTCATTACCCTCATCGTTCTCAATACATTTTCTCTCCACTTACGTCCCTGGCATCAGCTCCTCGTTTTTCCCCTCCTTCCCCACTGCCCCCTCCTTCATGAACCCTTGACAATTTACAAATTTCTATTTTGTCATATATTTCCCTGTCCAATGTCTCCCTTCACCCACTTTTCTGTTGTCTGTCCCCCAGGGAAGAGGTCACATGTAGATCTAATCAGGTCCCCCTTTCCAACCCACCCTCCCTCCACCCTCCCAGTATCTCCACTCACACCACTGGTCCTGAAGGGATCATCCACCCTGGATTCCCTGTGTTTCCAGTTCCTATCTGTACCAGTGTACATCCTCTGGTCTAGCGAGACCTGCAAGGTAGAATAGGGATCATGGTAGTGGGGGGGCGGGGAGAGAAGCACTTAGGAACTAGAGGAAAGTTGTATTTTTCATCGTTGCTACATCGCACCCTGACTGGCTCATCTCCTCCCTGAGACCCTTCTGTAATGGGATATCCAGTGGCCTACAAATGGGCTTTGGGTCTCCACTCCACACTCCCCCCTCATTCACTATGGTAAGATTTTTTTGTTCTGATGATGCCTGATACCTGATCCCTTCAACGCCTCTTGATCGTGCATGCTGGTGTGCTTCTTCCATGTGGACTTTGTTGCTTTTGATTTGGATGGCTGCTTGTTTGCCTTCAAGTCTTTAAGACCCCAGATGCTGTATCTTTTGATAGTCGGGCACCATCACCTTTCTTCACCAACGTCGTTTTTCAACTGCTTTGTCTTCAGCGGTTGTGTCAGAAATGTGATCATCATAGAATGCCAATTTAATAGAAGAAAGTATTCTTGCATTGAGGGAGTACTTGAGTGGAAGCCCAATGTCCTTTTGCTACCTTAATACTAAACCTATAAATATATGCACATAGATCTATTTCCCCATCCTCATTTATAAATATATTTGCATATGTACATGTCTTCATCTAGACCTGTATAAATGCCCTTTGCCTCCAAGCTCTTTCCTCTATTTCCCTTGAGTTTACTCCTGTCCCACTATCTGTCTAAATAAGATAGGCTGGATGAACAATCTGGAGGAGAAAATAATGGGACCGACAGTTCAGGGGGGAACATGGGTGAGGGGGATGTGGGGGAAAGGTAGTAGTGTTAACAAACTCAGGGATAAGGGAACAACAAGTGATCCAAATCGGTTGTAAGGAGGGTGTGGGAGGCCTGGTAGGGTGTGATCAAGGGTAATGTCACCGAGAGGAATCGCTGAAACCTTGGTGGGGACTGAGCGTGACAGTGGGATTTTGACCTCATTCTTATCCCATGTCCATAAAGTATATTTACAAAGATTTCAAACAACCTATCTCTATTGTTATTGTTATCTACTGTTGAGTAGACCTGATCCATAATGGCTTCACCAGCATGCTCAAGTCCATTATTATGGCTACAGGGCCAAGCTACCTCACCAAGAGCCTCCTCCCATGCTTCCGTCAGTCCACTATTTCACCAGATATAGTGATTGATTCCTCCCGATAATGTGTCCAAAGCAAATGAGTTGGACAATGTTCTGTTGTAATCCATAAAGTTTCATTGGCTGGTTTTCAGAGACAGATCACCCGTCTTTCTTCCTCATTTGTCTTAACTCAAAGGCTCTGCTGAAACGTGACCACCGTGGACAGCCTGCTGCCGTTTGGAATAGGATGGCATTGCTTTGAGCATCCCCACAGCATGCAAGCCACCGCCGCGGACACAGTACAGCTGACAGGGTGCTGACTGGAGCCTTTATCCAGTGCCTACTCGGGACATCTCTTTAAGGGGCTTTCACACAGTTAGATGAGAAACAAATGTTAACTGTCAACTCTAAGACAAAATATGCTAAATAGGACTCTGAGCTACAATGCACGCATGCAAAGGGGGAAGATATGGCTTGGCCAAGGAAGGTTGCGAGGAGAAAGTAACTTTGGACTGATACGTGGGTCTGTATAAGATATGGAGGTGGATTGTGCTTGGGACTGAAGACATGAATGTGCAAAAGCATAAAGGTAATAAAATGGTTGGTATATGAGGAGCAGGATTGACTGGACAAGTCAGTATTTAAAACATGTTGTAGGAGATTGGCTATAATGGTTTGCAGTCCAGTCAAGGAAGGCTTAGGATATCATGCCAGGACAGTTAGGTTTTAGTCTGTAGGAAATAGAGATGCTCTTTTGAAGAGGACATAAATCTCTGGGGTAGCTCCTCAAATACCAAATTAATAGGTGGAAACTCTCAGTAAGCTAGGGAGAATGTTTTATACATAGAAAGATGAGTGAGAGAGTTGCATCCTGCTTCAGCTGGAAAGTGTTTTTATAAATCATAATCATATCTTGTAAAGTCCCATTAAGTCTTGCTTCCAGCTCATTAGTTTGAGGACATTAGGCTGACAGTTTTGGACATGTGACCCCATAATATTCTCAGTGATATTCTCAGCTCCAAGACAGAAATGCAAACCATTAGCCTGGCCATACTTTCCTTTTAAAAAAATCAATTTTAGAGATGGCATTAGAATTTCTTAGTAAATATGGTGTATTGATCACACATCTATTTCTTCTCCTTCCCTGAACCTCATGAAACAACCTCACTTGAATAAAAGAGCATAACACCAGAGGAAATGGTAGGAGTGGACAGAATACAAGTTCCAGTTTTGCTCCCTTTATCTGTCTCCAGAATCTAGCGTGAAGCAGGTGAACAAGTTTTGAATCAATTCATTAGTAATTAAAAATAGTTGGATACACTCTTTGTAAGATGAAGAGGTGGTGTGGGACAGTGTTGGCTGACCATGCAGAGAGGTGGTGGGTCCATCCAACCTGTGAACTGCAGAGAGAGAAAGTAGTGATCCAGGAGTGATACTTTCTGGACACGCTGCTGCCTCTGCAGGGTTAGCGTGTATAATCCTGTTGTAACCATTCATCGCATTGCGATTCACCCTGATCCAATTTTTCATGCTCTTTAGATGCAGAAACAGACATGTTATGTCCTTGGGGAGCTACTCTGCCAGATTGGGTATTGTCATCCCTACCCAAGAAGAATCCATTGGGCCCAGTGAAAGGTTAGTGTTTATGCTCAGCAACAAGAGAGTGGGGTGTTTCAAACTGGGGGTGCTTTTTTAAATGTCCGTAAGAAACTACCTTCTGCAATGCTGGATTACCCAGTCAGCTAGGTGAGCTTGGATTTACTCTGTCATTAACCTTTACCTTCAGTCTATGTGTCCTCGGGTCAAAGGATGCTGATGCTGGTCACTCAGGTCATTGTCTCTTTTACTCCTCGCTGTTGTTGTTAGCTGCTGTGGAATCAGGCCTGGTTTTGGGCAACTCCATGCACAATGGAATGAAACACTGTTGTTTCCTGTATGATCCCATCATTAGTTATGGATCAGATGTGATACACTGGGTGTTCAGTGACTGGTTGTCAGAAATGGATCACTAGGACTTTCTTCATAATCTTCATTAGTTTGAAAGATCGATAGAAACCCATTAATCTAAAGCAACATTCAAGCTTTCATTGATGGTTGGTGACTGCTTATAAATTGTCAAGACTAGAAATTGAACCTCGGTTCATTATTGAAGGTGGGAATTCTACCACTGAACTACTTACTATTGGCCCTTTATTTCTTATTTGCATCACAAATCTTAAAATACTTTCCCCTAAAATTAAAGTAGAAAAACCTGCATATTGTGCAGATGATTATCTGCTTGTAGAAGAAACTAAGAGACATTCTGTATATGGGCAACTGTACAGAATTGATCAGGGGACAATAAAGGAGGAGAGGCATTGTGGACTGGTCTTGAATGTAATCGGCTTGAGTCAGGATAGCCTAATCAAAGGAATCAGCTCCTACTGTAAAGACCAGGTCTAGATTCAAGTACCTATCAGTTTTGGGTAAACTTGTTAAACAACTTCTCTATGAGAATCTGTTTCTCTATCGGTAGCATGGAGGTAATTGGTAAAACACAGGGAATGTATTCAATTAACCAGTTGCTTAATGTGTGTTTAGTTTTAACAAGCAGTCCTGCAGGTAACTAGTGAAGAAAAAAAAAGACATGAAAGAACCAAAATTTGACATGGTTCATCTAACATGCCCAAAAAAACAGAGACCCTGGATCTGCAGGAAATGAGCGATTGGGACCCTGTAGAGTCTGCGCTCACGTGGGATTGCCTGTGGCCTCGCGGAGCTGTTCTTTTCTTCTGCATATTCATCTAAGAAGCAGTGTGATAAATCATTCACTTTCCGGTTGCCTGATAGCTGAGAGAGGGCTCTGTCACTATTGGTGTCCAGTTATTTGATCACATAGCAACGATCAGGGTAGTTGGAAAATACGTGTCCTCCTTTTGGTCCGTTTACTTCTCTGCAGCGTTTGAGGTGTTATTTATATGAGATAAAATTTGCACATTTTAGGAGCACAGTTTAGTGAAGTTTGATAAATATGCAATCATGTAACTCGTCTCACAATCACGACATGGAGTCATTCTTTTCACCCTAGAAAGCTTCATTGTTCTGCTGCTTTTAAAATGTCACCAGGAGTCCTTGGGAGCGCTGTCTACCTCATGCACAAGGATCTTTTTATAAGAAAATATTTTAGGGGACATTTTATGTAAAAGCTTTCATTTCAGTGACATGTTCAACGTTTACACCGTGGGAGAATTCCAGGTCTGAAGTTCCAGCGTGTCTCTGAGTTTGTTGGCTCAGCCAAAGGCCACACTTCCATCTGCCTCTGCTGTCCATGTGGAGTATTGTCACAGATGGTAAAGACTAACCCAGTGATCTCATCTTCTCTCCATTCATGCTGGCTGTCATTGTCACAGTTCTTGGTCAGCATCACAATTCATCCATTAATATTGAGCCATTCCTTCGCCAGTAAACTGCAGAAAGTGTCACAGATGTTCCCAGCTCCACCAAGAGCAGTTGCTTCTCTTGAAAGCTGTCCAGTGGGCTTTACATTCTTTTCAGTTATTCATGAACGTCCATCCAGCACATTCTGAATTTCAGTCCTTTTTTATAAAATAAGTGAGAATGTAATCTGTTTCTGCCGCATGCTTTTCTCTCTGTCTGATAAAACTGTTCTTCATGGTAACTATGTCAAAGTGAATCTTAGCTTCCATTTGTTCATGCATTCATTTTCTCACTCAATAACAAGCATTCAGTCAATATAAGGGTTGCCTATGCCAGTTATCAGAAGATTCCATGGATGGTAAGAGGTGAGAGAGAGGAATAAACATAGTAAACATATATAATAAATGTCATTTAATCTGTGGGAAGACAATATGGTGGGAACTGAAGCACTAAGCAATCAACCCAATCTAAGAGAATCGGGAATAGAATTTTCAAAGTACCATGAACTACCAGAAGACCAAGCACATTTTTCTTTGAGGAAGAGCAACCAGAATGCTCCTTAGAATTGAGGAGAGTGAGACTTTATTGCAGATACTTTGGCCACATTATCAGGAGCAGTCAGCCCTTGGAGGAAGACCATCAACGAGATGGATTGACATGGTGGCTGCAGCAGGGGATTCAAACGTAACAATTGTGAGGATGGAGCCAGAAAGGGTGGTGTTTAAATCTGTGGTAATATGGTCACTATGAATCAGATCCAATTTAAGGGTATCTAACAACAATAATCACAAACAAATCAGAAAAGTTGACATTCAAGTAGATCATGAAAAGTTTTACAGGTGAAGAAAAGGGGAAGGGCATATTAGCTAGAGGAAACAGGATTTCCAAAATTATGTGTCATAAGTTGAACTGGGTATAGTTCAACCAGGCAATGGAAAGATGTTCTGCAAGGCTATCTGTAGTGAGGAGAGATGGAAATTAAGGCTAAATGGGTGGACTAGGGGCAGCTATTGGTACTTGTATAGAAAGCTAAAGACTTTGAGCTTCATCTTATGAGCATGGCACTTATTGGAGATATTGAGGCATGAGGGCACACTATTCAGAGGGTTTTTTAAAGATGATTTATGAAACATGTCAAATGATGTGGCATCAGAAGATCCAAATAGCATGACACTAGTTTAAAAGTATAGTAGAGTAAGCTCAGGGTGTTCATTGCTGAAGAACAGGGTCAGGCTCTGAATACTCAGTAATGAAAAAATGTCAAGTTAAAGTTATGCAAGTGTGGTGTCTTTTAAATGGTGACATTTATCAAATAGTGCTTTTAATGCCCCAACATAGGGACTCCACATGCAATCTCGTAGAGACAAAAGTGCATTTGACGCATTCATGAATGTAAGGACTGAGCCAAGGGGCCCCATTTCCCCTGTGCCATGGACCCCTAAGCAGATGAGAGAGAAACGGGCTTTCAGGAGTGCTCTTGTAACGAGTGGAAAATAGAGAATGATTTCAAGAGACGTTTCTGGGACAGAATTCACGGAATTAAATAAGTAGTTAAGGCTTTATATATTTGAAGTTCAATTGTGAAGTTGGTGGGTTGATGGTCACAGAAGCAATGTGAATAGATGGGATTACCAATGGGAAGGAGGGAAATGGTGAGGTCAAACGGGGCGATTCAACTAGCTTTTAACAGCCCAAACTTGGTTTGGCTCTAACATTTTACACTCCTCTGGACATTATAGGTTTAAAAGATTGCTTTCCTCTCTCAGTGTTATTGGGAAAAAAAACAGACGAATAACAGAAATATGGGTGAAGGGAGACAGCAGACAGTGTAAGACACACACAAAAAAATAATCATATATAGTTGATCAAGGATTCATGACGGTGGGTGATTCATTAATTTAAAAAGAAAGAAAGAAAAAAACAAAACCCCAACCAATCACAGCATTGCCCCGCTGGTCCTCTTGGAGATCATTACTGTTGCCAAGTGCTAGTGAGTAGGCTGTAAAATCACTGTGACCTTGTGTCTAACTCAGAGGAAAAAGGTTGCCAGGCCCATCATTCTCACAATAGCACAGCAGTAGGTGTGTTTGCGCATGTGGTTGTAGACACCATGCCAACTCATCTCATAGAGTCTTCCTCTAGTTTGGGGTTGACTCTTTACTTGGCTTCTGAGAATTACCTGGCTCCAACAGTAAGAAGTCAGCATGCACTCATTCTAAAAGAGGAGCTAGATGCCTTCTTGGAGTCCATCGTTGTTCAATATGCTTAGATCTCAATGCAGACTTACTGCTCCCACGCTCACCCACCAGCCCACTAGAGGCCTTTGTGTTCATCCTCATTGTCCCCAACAGCCTTCTCTACTTATTGCTCAAGAAACCCTTTCCTGACCCAAAGAAGCATCTCTCTTCTCCTTGACTTCACCTAGACGACGTCAGAGTTTCTCCTGGGATTCAATTATTCTGAGACGCTAAAGATGTGAATGTATAAAGTACAGATTTGGGTTGTTTTATTTAAAATCTAGCAGGAGCCTTACTTAAAGATAAACTTCCTAATGGATATTATCGCCATCCCCTTGCCAATCCTCCCTTAGCTACACTATTTGGCAGGTCTCATCTTAAATCTCATTTTCAAAGGGTGTAAGTTTCTTCTTCTCACTTGCCCCCGGGGGACAATTAGATTTATCTTTTATTGCCTTTGGGTGAATATTCATGTTCTAAGTGAAGACCATATGCACTTGTGTAAGTCAGACCTCAGACGCTAAGAATATATACCACGTAGATTCAAAGGCGGGGGAGTATTTTTATTACCCCAGGAGGGTCAAGACCAGGTTGCTCCTCAGTCCTGGGATTGAGCTATGTACATAATGAATGTTTATCCTAAGGACAAACCCAGTGAAATAGAGAATAGGAAACATGGTTTTATTTCCACAGAAATATTTGAGTGAGAGAATCACGAACGTTTTGACCCTGAGGAGAAGTGAAACTGAGGAAGAGTGAACATGAGGGGATTTGGTAGGGGGTGGATGTTTTTTATTTATTAAAGAAAAGAAAACAAATCACTTTCCAAAGATAGTTTAAGCGCCACCCTGCCTCAAGGAAGGGCAATGGCTACGTGGCTTCTGAAGGTCTTTTTTAACCTTAGGTTTTGTATAGCCACTCCGGCAGAAAATGTATTCCCTGAGTAAAGCCGAACTGTACTTTTCCAAATGAAAATTCAAAGCCCCTGTTTCTGGCTTCATGTCCCCATTCCAGTGATATAGGAGGCAGTTTCAAAAAGTTTGTGGAAAAGGTCAAATTTTTTCACAAACTTTCAATTCCGCCCCCTCAGATTTTTATTCTTGATGATGAAACACAGCATCATCTCTCAGACGCTGACATTCTCTTTCAGAAAAAGCAGCAAGTTTCCTTAGTGATCTGGGTGAGTCCCAGGCAACCCTGATGCTGAGCTGAGAGCTTCATTGTTGATTACTTGCCATGCTTCACCCCAGTTGCGTTGCAGCGTGGGGACCTAGCGACATGGCAGAGACTTCATTCATTCTGGACCAGAAGGAAGCAATAAGGGTTGGTGACAGGGGCCCTGCATTGGAGCTTGGGAGACCGGAATGCAAATAGCCAGGCCTCCTTACACCTCACATGATAATAGTTATAAATTTAGACACTAGAGTCTGAACTATGTTTACCTAGTCTACCAATTCTTAGCTGAACAATTCTGTGCAAACTACTCAAACTCTTAAAACTCAGCTTATGGTTTCACTTTCCAAAAATGTTTTATGACGATGTCTAATTTATATAGGCGTGGTGAGGATGAACTCTCTTAAATATACGCATGTGTTTTGCTGTTAGGCATCATCAGTCCACATTTGACTCATAGTGAGTAGAATTGCCCCATAGGATCTTCCAGCTTGATTGCAGATTGCTACATTTTTCTCCCTGGGAGCCACTGGCTGGGTTTGAACCACCAACCTTCTGTTTAGCAGCCAAGTGTTTACCACCAAACCCAAAACAAACTCACTGCCACCCAGTGGATTCCAACTCATACAGTCTTCAAGGGCTACTTCTTCCCAAGTAGGCAGCTACTTCCTTCTTCATTGTCTGTTCTTAGTCTGCAAGCTCCACTAAAACCCGGTCACTTTCAGTGACCTTGCTGCATTTGAAATACCAGTGACATAGCTTCCAGGATCACAGCAACACACAAGCCACCACGGTACAGCAAACTGACAGGCAAGTGGGCTCAGGTATTGGAACAACGATGAGGATGATGCAGGACCGGGCAGGGTTTTGTTTTATTGTGCATAGGGTTCTGTTGTGCTGTGGGCTGGGGTCAACTTGAGGGCACCAAACAACACAACAACAACAGTAGCCAGTGGATTCTGACTCACAGTGACCCTATCGAAAGAATAGAACTGCCCCTTTGGGATTTCTGAGGCTATAAGTCTTTGGGGGAGCAGAAAGCTCATCTTCCTTCAAATTGCTGATCTTATGGTCAGCAGCCAAATGCATAACCAACTATGCCACTAGGGCCCCCTAAATGTATGTGTTATGTGCAGTTCATCATCTGGTGCTCAGTACACTTAGATCTTCTCATAAGGTTAATTTGTAAACAGGGGGAGATTGGATGAAGAGAAAAGGCCGCTGTGAACTTTGATAAGCTGAGTCAAATAATACTCTTTCTATAGTGACATCTATTTCATCACCTGCTCCCAACCCCCTTTATGGGGTCCCATAAATCCCCCCAACCACAGGCCAATGGTCATGACCCTGAGAAGCTGGCCTGCTCTTTCCCATAGCACGCGGCCCCTTCTCTACTTGGTGGTCTGCGTTTGATGAAGGAGCCTGGCAGGTCTGACAGTGTACATTCTCTCCTCCCTGCCCATTAAGCCTGTCAAACCCTGAGCAATGGTGTTGCCAAGCCTTTTCCTATGAGCAATCTGCGAGACTGCCTGGCATTCATAAGTTCCGGAGCTGGGTTCCCCCCGCCCCCCTGAAACAAAGTCATCTCCAAACTTTTACATTATAGATCATCCCAGAGCTTTATTTTCACCATCACTGAGCTGGAAAGGGGACTAAGATATCCCATATTTTCCTCCTCAAAATCCCGCATCTCAAATAAAACCCCTTTTGATTCTCATTTTTTCCATTTGCTCTCCTAATGCTCAAACGAAAAGGAGACTTTGCCTTTTGATTTTCAATCCTTTGTCAATTTTCCAGTGGCTGCCAACCCAAGATCAGAAGGGACGGCTCCAGCAACTTCTCCTAGGCGAGGGCGGGATGGGGTGGCAGCTTCATCACCAGGCAGACGGGGCTGCCTGGTGTTCTCTAAATGCCAGTTTCACCAATTCCCCGGAACTATTTTGTCTAAACAGCTCTGAGAACAGTGCAGTTTGTGAGGCAGTCTGGCTTTGACTGTCATGTGCGGTGTAGGATGTGTGTGTATGTGAGAGGCAAGGACTGCGGAAGATGAGAGTCAAGTTCCAGCTCCTCCGCGCTTCGCTGAGCAACCAGGATAATTTAGTTCTCCGATCACTCTAACTATGCAATCTGATGTCTTAATTTACAGAAAGGTGATCATAACTTGTGTGTGTGTGCTGAGCCCATCAAGGTCATTTGCGATTTGAATGAGGGCCCATGAAGTGTGCTTAACCTCCACATTTGTTACCCTAATGTCGGGATTCCAGGCAGGGAGTGTATTCATGGATTGAGGACAATGTCTTCTTTGGAGTGCTTCTGGTGCATCTCAAATCACATGTGTAAGGTAGTCATGTAACCCTAATTATATACACATACAAACACACACATTATGCATACTTGGTATGCACACTGCATCCTTAGGCAATTCCATCGCATACAGTGCATCACACATTGCATATATTTCCTGGAAGAGTACCAAGCACAATGCATGGGATGTCACCTAGGCATTAGGCATCGCATATAGAGACGTGCATAATTAACAAAGTACATGAGGATTTGGGTTAGAGGGGGCTTTATAATAGTAAGGTTCTAAAATGCATGATGCCACTCCACCAACCCTAGTTTGTTATGCACAGCAGAGAGCCCAGAGCAAGAAACGTAAC
Organism: Tenrec ecaudatus; assembly: GCF_050624435.1. Taxonomy (NCBI): domain Eukaryota; kingdom Metazoa; phylum Chordata; class Mammalia; order Afrosoricida; family Tenrecidae; genus Tenrec; species Tenrec ecaudatus. Next base: position 228,241,707 of record NC_134530.1, on the reverse strand, counting down.
TTGGGAGGAATTCTTGGAAACAGAATAGCTGATCCCTTTCCACCCTCCCACAAAGATTGTGAGACGGGAGTCTGAACATAGCAGTGTTTCCCAAGTGACCCGGGTCTTGGGTGACCTGGGCTCTTCCCAGGCCCCTGGGAAATGCCTGATGCATTTCAACTGATCTCAAAGTGGCCCAGGCTGACAGAGCTTGTTGTTCTATTACTGGATTGTTATTAAGCCTTGTTCTCCCTTCCCTTTGAATTTCTTAGATATTGGTTTTTATTCTAGCCGACTCTTCACAGGAGGACAGGAGAAATTCATTTGACAGTTGCAATTTATTGTTCCAAAATTAAATTGACACTATCCTTTCGTCTTTTTTCTCTGAACCTCATTTTACATATGTTTTCACCATGTCTCTATTTCTTATTTTACTCTCTTGTCTCTTTCGTTTTACCTCTCCCTTTTGCCTTCTCTCACCACACTGTCACTTCTCACCCCCACCCCCCGCCCCTCATTTAATATATAATTTTTCTTGCTCTTCTCTATAAGCTTTGGTGCGTTCATGATTTCGCTTGGTCACTTGGAAAGTGTTTTCATAACTATTGCCCTAAAAGGGCAACTGCTGCTCAAGACTAGAGAGGGCATTTCTGGGGCCTGGCATGCTTTTCCTTCGCTTCCCTTGGCTTGGCCATGTGGCATTCAAGGACTTGACCGTTTCAGTTAGGGTATCGACTACTAACTTGGGCCTATTCTTATGTAGAGGCACTACTTGCATGGAGAGAGGACACTTTGCCTAACCTTACACAGTTCCTAATTTGGCAATGCTAGGGGGCCCTGTGCTGCACAGGGAAGCAATACTTTCCGTTGCTGACCAAAAAGTTGGTGGTCTTAGGTTGCCTGGAGGGTACTTGAAAGAAAAGCCTAATTATCTAGTCAAAAATATATACATCACTGCTTGAAAACCCTGTAGAGAGCTGTCTTACTCTGACCCACATGAAGTTGCTGTGAGTCAAAGTGGACTTGATGGCGATTCTTTTTGGCAATGGGAAAAGGCAGGGGTTATCCAGGCTTTATGGAATCTTCAGCTGATAAGAAAAAGAATGCAAATTATAGATAGATAGATAGATAGATAGATAGATAGATAGATAACTCCATACAGATAAACAGGCTCATAAGAGGGCTGCATACAATGAGAGGCCCTGGTGCTTAAGCTTCATTTATCAATTTTAAGAGAAATTTACTTCTAAAGCATTGTTTGCTTTGGCACAGTCTTTTTATGAGGCCTTCGATCATTCACCTGTCATGTAACCACTTACATTTAAATACAAGACCTAATTAACATTCAGCTTTAGAAGCGATTGTTCAGTCTAGTCCATGATTGCCTTCTAAATGGCCTGCCACAATCGTTCTTGATTTGGGATTTTTATTCCAGCCTCGGATCTCAGGATTTAGCTTCCTCTTCTGACTGGCCTGCGGTTCGATAGGCTTCAACCCCTCTCTTTCCAGACAGGCTTACATAGGCGTTCAGATAGGCGTTCTCTATTGGACAATTAGACCAACAGACCCACCCACATCTCACTGCCCAGAGGTGAAGAAGTAGAGTAATGCCTGAGTAGGTGAGATCTGGTTGTCTTGTTGGAAATTAAATGAGACTTTACAGAGTGACATAGCATTATTCCCATGCATAATAATAAATGCAGGTCAAACCCTTGATCTGGTTACATAAGCCTCTTTATTCTATTAATGTAAGCGCCTTCTACTCTGCTAGAGGAAAACACTTCATGTAACAAATATTATAATCTTACATTATTCAAGGACAAAGCCTCTCCTCTTTTATCATTGCAATATCAGGGACATAGCCAGAGTATACCAGGAGTACAGATGGTGGGGAATTAACCCCTCCCCGCTCCCGAGGATTTACCAAGCACAAATGCCAACTCAACCAGCTTGAACTTCATTTTTAGGAGAACGGATGCCCGGGAGGATATTAAGCAGGGTGGTAGCTTCACCAGATTTTCCTTCCAGACATGCCTTGCTAGCAGCACATGGAATATGGATCAGAGTCCAGAAAATAGTTGGTCAGCCATTGCAAGCCAAGTGAAAGACCGGGACCGTGTGGCAAGGAGGAAGAGGTGACTGATTAGAATGTATTTAAGATGCAAAATAAGTAGAACCAAATACTTGGGAACTTGAAGTACTAGGTTACATTCACTGGCAAGATCACAAACGAATCTGTACTTCACTCTTGTCTAATGTCCTTGAGTGGATTTAATGGCTCAAGCTTGAGCGCTAACCTAAAGGGAGAGGTGTGAGCCTTCTCAGCAAAACTGCAGCAAAAAGCATCTGGGGATGGGCTTCCGTTAAGATAACATCCAAGAAAATTCTATGAAACAGTTCTAGCATGTCACACGTGGAGCTGCCGGGAGGCTGCACTGACTTCCCAGCAAGCCCCACGACCACCAAGACTGCATCTGGCTGTGACTGATAGCAGATGGGGGGAGGAAGACTGGGTTTCTTTGGTGAGTTGCTACCAAATACAGTCAGTAGCACATCAGGGGTGTCAGGAGTGAGTGAAGGAAGATCTACTAGTGAGATCCCAAATTCCAATATCCCACTCAACTGGGTTCAGCTGCCAGAGCCAGGGGGCTCCTTGATTGTCTTCCTTGCCCAGCTCTTTAAGCTAGGATGGCCTTCTCCCTGGAGATGCTGATTTAAGAGAGCAGCCTCGCCTTTCCCTAGTGTTTATGACTGGTGAGGCTCCAGCTCTTGGGGCTGGCAGTGCAGCACTGTAATTCACAGAGCTGGAAGCTTCCATTGGGTGGAGCACAGATATATAAAGTCTGGCCTGGACACCAAGGACTCCTGGATTCTAATCAGACAGGCCCGATTCCTCTCTTTTGAGTGGCTTTTATGACCCATCCTTGCCTGAGATGACGAACTTCCTCATTGTCCACCAAAAGGTAAAACTCCGTGAGAGGCAATTCAATTTCACAGGTCATAAAGTTATATGTCCACGTCTTCCACTTCTTCTTCTTGTTTATTGTGGCAGAAAACTTCTGAGTTCACCATCTATATTTTTTCAGTGGAGAGAAATTGTTTTATCCTACATGTTTCTGCTGCCTCCTGCTACCCTCTCTCCTCACCCTGACCTTGCTTGTATCTCATCTATTCCTTACCTAAGAGATCCCTTAAATCAAGTCTCGCCACCTGCTGGCAGACATAAGCACTCTGTCTGTTGCTGGGACAGGACACTGGTTTCTTCTGGGTGGTGGGATTTGTGGTCGAGGTAACGAGAGAGGAGGTAAACAAACAAAAAAGGAAGGGGGATCTGCTCCCTTTCTGAGCACCACTTAGAGTAAGTCTATAACGTTTACTTCCCCCTTGGCTCCCAGATTTTACCTACACAGACACCGTCCTCATTCTGAGTTCCGTAAAAATCTAGTTCTCCCTGTTCATTGTTCCCTTATTTCCATTAGATGTGTCATGGAGGCCTGTTTCAATATCAACGCAAATCCTTTAGAAAGCAGCTTTCAGCATCATATGACTTCGGTCCCCCACCCACGATGGCTATGGTTGCCTTCATTCCCCCCAAACAAAACCACTGTCATCAAATTGATTCTGACTCAAAGTGACCCAATATCAGGCTTCTGAGGCTTTACAACTTTATGGGAGCAGAAAACTCCAAAGTTCTGCCACAGAGTTGCTGGTGGGTTTGAAATCTTGAGCTTGAAGCTAGCAGGCAAATCCATTATGCCATAGTAATAAACCCTGACCAAAAGGTAGACAGTCAACTCATTACATGGAACCTAGGACTTAGATGGTCCAGAGTTGCTGGGCCAATCAGAGTCTTTCTTTGGAGAATTTGCTCTCTTCCACCAACAATTTATTAGAAACATATTCAAACATTCAGAAAGGTGGAAAGAACTCTACATTAAATACAATAAACCCATCAGCACATTTGTGTTATTATATATCTGCTCATCTATCCATCCTCTAATGAACCACCAATATGCCTCATTCTTGAAGTGCATTGAAAGTTGAAAACTCAATACATTACGTGGTATAATCTAGACTACAGGTGGAGATAGGTTATATAGACTTAGGACAGAGGTGAGCAGGTCTGCGTGTGGCAAATTGATCGTGGTGGATCCAGTCTGCAGAGAAAAGGAACTGGAATAAATGAGTGTAGGAAAGCAGAGACTTGTGTGTGCTATGGGAGACATATTCAGAGAGAAACCAGTTCAATATAGATGTTTCTCTTCCCAGTTATAATACTCATGGGACCTACTTGTATTTTTTTTTAATTTTGATGCAATTAAGTTTGTGGTTTCTTTAGAACAACAATAAAAAATGTACCTGAGTTTTTGTCCATGGAAATCAAAAGACTCACATTGAATAGCATGTTCTTTTTGGCACACAGACATTTGGTTCCTACCAAGAACAAGGAGTGGTGCTTGGTGCTGTCAGACATGGTTCCTTTGCTTGCATTTGGCTGGCAAACATCTCTGTGAAGCTCTCCCTGACGGGCCAAGGTGATAGCAATCAACTCTTATTTGTGCTTCCGGAGACCATCACATAGACTTGCACTGTAGGCAAATTTCAACACCATGTTTTTTGTGTGGGTCCTCTGCAAGACTATGAGGGACAGAGCATTTGATATACGCGTTATGTTTATAGCACCGTGAATGAGCAGATTACGTGACACACAGTAGGCCTTCAAAAAAATCCCATAATCCATGCATATGTTCTTCCATTGCTATGAACTTAAAAGCTACTTTTTTTTTCAATTTAAGAGGTTTAAAAAAAATCATTTTATTGGGGGCTCGTACACTGCTTATCACAATCCATACATCCATCCATTATTTCAAGCACATTTTACATTTGTTGCCATCATCATTCTCAAAACATTTGCCTTCTACTTGAGCCCTTAATATCAGTCCCTCATTTTCCCCCTCCCTCTCCACTCCCGTCCCTCATGAACCCTTCATAATTCATAAATTATTATTATATTGTCATATCTTACACTGTCCAACATCTCCCCTCACTCACTTCTCTGTTGTCCATCCCCCAGGAAGATTCTTGTAATCGGTTCCCCCTTTCTACAACACATTCCCTCCACCCTCCAGGTATCACCACTCTCACCACTGGTCCTGAAGGGGTCATCTGTCCTGGATTCCCTGTGTTTTCAGTTCTATCTGTACCAATGTACATCCTCTGGTCTACCCAGATTTGTAAGGTAGAATTAAGATCATGATAGTGGGGGAGGAGGAAGCATTTAAGAACTAGACAGAAAGTTATATGTTTCATCATTGCTATGCTGCACCCTGACTGGCTCATCTCCTCCCCACAACCCTTCAGTAAGGGAGTGTCCAGTTGCCTACAGATGGGCTTTGGGTCTCCACTCTGCACTCCCCCTCATTCACAATGATATGATTTTTTGTTCTTTGATGCCTGATACCTGATTCCATTGACACCTCGTGATCACACAGGCTGGTGTGCTTCTTCCATGTGGGCTTTGTTGTTTCTGATCTAGATGTCCGCTTGTTTATCTTCAAGCCTTTAAGACCCCAGATACTATATCTTTTGATAACCGGGCACCATCAGAAAAGCCACTTTATATGAGAAAATAGAAACCATAGATAAGCACTACTCAACTTTTCCAGAGAAGGTGCCGCGTACAGTCCAGTCAGCCAGCAGCCTCCAGCTGCAGCGCATTGGGGATTTGTTGTAGAATTTGAGCTAAGGAAGTATTCATTGAGTAGCTCCAGCCATGGACTGATTACAGGATATGTGTGTGGATTGGGCAATAGGATTTGGTTATTTCTGCCCAACATGGGGCTTCCCCAAATACCCTCACAACTGTTATGCAACATGAGCCTCTTTCTACCTAATCCTTTCCCTTCATTTTCCTTCCTAGGGCCAATTGTTCTCTATCTCCACTGAGTCTATTTGGGATGAAAGACCTGGCTGCATCTTGGTCTGAAGTCCACCCCTGTTTTCTCCTGCTCCAGCTGCCCTTTGTTTCCCATAGGTATTGTTTTCTAATCTACAAATCTCTTGTCTTTCTCATCTATTTTGATTCTGTTTTCTTTGAATGCCAAAAGGGGCACAACTGGCACTAGAGGTGGTCCCAGAAAGCAGATGATAAGATAGGCCATGAGGACTTGGTTACTGCCACCCCACCTCGATGGCAAAGAGGACCTCAGCCAGATTGATATGTGATCCACAGACAGTTCCGGCACAAGATGGCAGACCAATGGTTAAAACTTTTATTACTTGTAACCTGGGAAAGTGTTCGAGTATTGTAGAACGCCCTTCCTGGTGTAAGCAGGCGCACATTGGAGAAGGATAGGGGAACACGGCACAAGGGCAATGGCATTGCCTGTATCTTTACCAAATGGAATTCGCTTCCTGAGAGACAAGGTGAAACTGAGGGTAGTTAACCAACAGGTAACAATTAAGTGTGTTCATTGAGGACACCCTTTAGTACTTAAATGTTCTATCTCCCCTAGTAGGAAACAGACACAGCTGAAAAGCAAACCCAGGATCTGATAGAGTCACGGAGCTTAGATATTACGTGTTTAATCAAAGATCAGGCTGTGGTTGGAAAATATTTAGACTCTGAACATCTGGGTCTAAGTTTCATGGGCATCTGGATGGATATCCCAAGGATTGTGTTTCTAAAGATATTTTTGAACTTGCAGAGTTTGCAGAGACTTTACCCTGCATAATCAGAACTAGAACTTCTCATGCAAAGTCAATGCCAAGAAGCAGCAGTTGTGTCCAGCTGCCTGTACCTCCTTTTATAGTTGTCAAGCCAATAACTAGGATTAAACCCCAGCACCACTCAGCTGGGGAAATTCTAAGCCTCATAGTGAAAGAAAGAGACTGAACCTGTCCCCGCTAAGTGGCAAGAACTAGCTAGCAGTTATTGATAAGCGCCATGGCTACCCATGGTAATGCATATTGAAAGTGCTATGGGGTTGAACATAAGACTGGATGAAGCGCTCATTGATATTCAAACGTAGCCTATGGTTGCAGCCACTGTGTCAATGCTCCATCTTGTTGAGAGTCTTCCTCTTTTGGGCTAATGCCGAATTTTACCAAGCATGATGTCCTCCTTTAGGGACTCGTTCCTCCTGGTACAGTGTCCAGAGTACGTGGGACAAAATCTCATCACCATCATTTCTAAGACGCACTCTAGCTATCCTTCTTCCAACATAGATTTGTTCATACTTCTGGCAGTTCATAGCATATTCAATATTCTCTGTCAACACCATTATTCAAATACATCAACTCTTCTTCATTCTTCTTTATTACTTGCTTAGCTTTGGGGTAGATATAAAGCAATTTAAGATACGATGATCGGTCAGATGTACCTTAGTCCTCCAGGTGACATACGTGTTCTGAAACACTTTGCGGCAGATGTGCCCGATGCAGTAAGTCATTTGATTTCTTGACTGCTGCTTCCATGCATGTTAATGATGTATCAAGTAAGTGTAACCCTTGAAAATTCCAATCTTTCCCCCATTTATCATAAGGTTTCTTATTGATGTCATTATGAGACTTTCTGTTTTCTTTCTCTCTTTTAACTCACTTTATTGGGGCTCATACAACTCTTATCACAATCCACACATGCATCAATTGTATAGAGCACACTTACACATTCGTTGCCCTCAGCATTTTCAAAACTTGCTCCTCATTTTCCTACCCCCCTCCCTTCCTTCTCCCCCCTCCCTCATAAACCCTTGATAATTTAGTTATTTTATCATATCTTACACACTTTCTGTTGAGGTGTGATCCATACTAAAGGTTCCAGGCCTTGATCTTAATCAGTAAGTGCTTCCAGGACTACTCACATTCAAAAGCAAGATGGCGTCCATCTGCATCGCAAGTGACCCTTCCTCCAATCCTAATGTTGTGTTATTCTTCATATATTCCTGCTTCTCCGATTATCTGCATAGCATACAGAGTGAATAATTGTGGCGAGCTGATACACACTAGAGGACACAATCTTTTCTTGATTTAAACCATACAGTATCCCCTATTTTGTTTGAACACACAGCATCATGAGGGCCCATGATCGTCTCTGCTCTGTACAGGTTTGACAAGAGCATAATTACATGTCTAGAATCTCCATTCTTTACAATGCTATCCATAATTTTTGGATCCACTCAGTTACATAGTCATTAAACACAGATATACATCTTTCTGGGATCCTCTATTTTCAGCCAAGATCTATCTAATACTAGCAATGAAACCTTTCATTCCATGTCTTCTTCTGAAGCCCCAAAGAGACTTTGGACTTTTAAGTTGAGTAATCATGTTGTGGAGATAGGAGAACACCCAGACATTTGGATGACTACCAGGAACACAGAAACTGGGTTCACATTGATATCCAGTGTGTTGTTCTGCCTCCACACCGAGACCAGGAGATTAATGGGGACCTGGCTAGAAGTCTGGCTTATAATGAGTTCTGCTCAGTGCATGAGTGTAAATCAATTTGAAATACATGGTATGCTGCATAACGAACCCTTGACCTACAGCATAAGAAGTGCGTTGTACCGAAGTCTAAGTGGAGGCCTTTGCAACAGCTTTCCTCCCCACCCCCCACATAGGGATGCTAGCAAATCAGAAGCAATGCCACATTCCACTGGAAGTGACAGAGATTAGTACTACTATTAAAGATATAAAGCATGCAGCATGGTTCTTACCCTAGTTTACCTCCCCGTGGACTCTGAAACAAAACAGATGAATCCTGGAAAATGAATTTACATCACCTCAACCATGCACGTAGTAGCCCTTACTGCAAACTGTTTGCTGGAAATGGTCTTGTTGCTGGAACAAATTGAAAAGTCTTCAGGCATACACGTATAGTTCACCACGACTAATGTGACAGATGCATTCTCTTTCCTACTATTCAGAAAGCTGTTGTTAAGTGCCATGAAGTCAGTTCGACTCCTATCACTCACTAAGAGTCAGAATAGACTCGATAGTAGTGAGTCAAACAAATTGTGACAGAGTCAAAGTGCCCCATAGAGCTTTCTAAGCTGTTAGTGTGAGGGCAGCAGACCACCAGTCTTTTTCCTGTAAAGTCCCTTACAGAGCTATTGAATGCATCCAAATCAGTTCTGCCCCCACTCCCATTTTAGTAGCCAAATGCTTCACCGTTGTGCCACCAGGATCAGGAATTGTTCACATGCATTGGGATGAGTAACAAGCTTCTTTTTCAGTTTAACTCCAAAGCCATATGAACTCTCCCATGCTCTGCAGTAATATAATCCACAGAGATCTGGACCATCTGGTATGTCATGGAATACAACATGTGTGACATGTTGATTGAGCAGGGTAAGTAAAAGCAGCTACTCTACTGGAGGGCTTGGTGAGAAAATAAACTTCAGGGGGGTAGAAGATAAACTCCACAAAGATAGTCAGGGGTGTACTGTGAATACCTTGCACTACAACTACAAAGAAGAAAGCACAAGATCTCACAGATTTCTTTCGATACTATAAGTAATATATTCCTCAGGTAGGAATACTTTTCCGTGGCTTACTCAAATATTAGATTATAGGAATAAGTGCCAATGTGGAGCAAGGACTGGAGCATGAAAGACTTCTGCATTGAATCGAGGCTGTAGTGTGAGCAGCCACACCCTGTGACATTGCAAGGGTCCATGGTGCGAAAAGGTACAGCAGGGAACTTATAACAGGCTCCACAGGGAGCATCATAAGGTAGGCCCCAGTGATTCAGGAGCAAGGCCGTGTGCAGAATATTATACATCTTTGGAAAAACAGCTTCTAACATGTCATTTCACCTTAGTAGATATGAAACACTAGAAAAAAATTGGACGGCGAATGACTATGTATCAAGAACATTCCCTCATGAGCTGGGAGCTGTCACACTTCCCAAATCATAAATTTGGGTTGACTCAGCCGCAACCATCATAAGATGGAAGTGGCACAGTCAACGTCGAATCGAAGCCAGGCATGAGTGCACGAGTCAGCTGCTCGAGTGGTCAACTGGGGCAGCCAACCCTGGAAGCACTGACTTTCCTCCCTCTTCTTCGTTCCAGTTGTCTGTTGTTTGTTCCTGTGGTAATGGTAGAAGAGCAGCTGGTCAATTCCTATCATATTGGCACATGTTAGGCCTCCCTGAGGATGGTAAGGGTAATGACTTTCCACTGAAAATGAATCCAAAGAGTTCCACTCTGATATCTGATTGGTAACTGTCCATGGACATAAGCTACCTATTAATCCCATTCCATTTTTAGACAGGTATAGGCATAGGTGGGCCAGAAAATTTGGCATTCATAGATATATTCATGGATAGATGGCATAAAATATATTACACTTATGGATATGGGTATGTATTTACAGCACGTGTCCCAATGCAGCCCTTTCAAAAACTTCTCAGATTTTTGATGTATTTGATTCCAGTGTGTGGAAAAAGCCATAATTTCAATATCAATACTTTCTGAGATATTCCTCACTCCTCCTCCATCTCTAACTACTTAATTATTAAGAAGACAGAACATACGTTGTTCATTTTAAGTTTGTTGAATATATGATACAGTGGAGAGCAGGAGGCTAGAAGCAAAGTTAAATCCAATCATGACATCAGGCCTGAAGTCCCTGATCTCATGTTTGTTGGCTGTTTTGTGTATTCCTCTCCATTGAGCGATCTGTGGGCTAAAATGGCAAGTTTGCATTCCATCGCACACCGACATTAACCAATAGAGCAGGGGCAAGGCTATCTCAGTAGAACCTTCCATTGAAGAATGGGGGTGAGCAGGTAGAGAAGCCCCAGATTCACAGGATGCTGATAATTAGAGTCCTAGACCCTGCGGGTGACAGATGTCCCTTGACTAAGCTCCACTTACTCTCTCCGAGTGGTTATCCAGCCCAATGCTGTCCGATCTTTGCCTTCCCATTTGAAAAGTCGATCTCTAGCCCCAGGGCCCAGTGACGGCATGGCTACAAACAAGCTGGGCTGAGATCCGTGAGGTCCACATGTCATTATTACCAGCACTCCTTGGGAGAAAGATGGGGCTTTCGACCCCCATAAACAGTTACAGGCTCAGAAACTCAAAGGGGCAGTTCCATCCTATCCTACATGGTTGCAGTGAGTCATCATTGGCTCAGTGGCAGTGAGTTTTGTTTTGTTTGTTTGTTTGTTTTTCCTTTAACCGCTGGGCTCCTTAAACACATCTGGGAAGGCCATGGGAGAATATACTTCTTGGCGGAGAAGACAGTTTCATCAACCTGGTTCCTGTCTGTGGAAATCCGGGGATCCATATATCGTCTTCCATCTTTCATAGTTTTGGTATCACTATCCCCAATACAGCTCTTTCAGAACTTCATGGATTTTCTAAGTATTTAATTTCAGTGTGCTTCCTCTAGGGACTTAATTATTAATACTTTGTAAGCATCCGATTTATACGGGGCTGGATAGGTAAGCTTTCTGAGGGTTCTTGTCTCAAATAATCTTAAGAGAGCATCTTCATAGTTTCAAAAGCCTTAGCAAAGAGTGCTGAATCAACCTGAAGCGATGTCGAATCTTTTGTCTTACACTGTGTTTTGATGCCCATGTTTTGATTCAATAAGAGCTTAATCTTCCAGTCATGCAATTTCTGTAATTTTTCATTCTGTATTTCCTCATAATTCATGGCCTTTCTTGTGATGCTTATTAAGTTAGCAAGAGTCAGTTCATCTTTTCTCATTTTGCCTCAGAAGGTCTTGACCAGTCAGTTTGACCAGTTCATGAGTATGCTTGCTGCGTTCCACATGATCGCATGTGCAGCTTTGACCAAGTGCTTCACCACTGTATAACACAATCCACTGCTTTTAGCTCAGCTAGTAGCTTCCTGGAGCCATCACCATCTACCTTAGGTTATTACTAATATAACTACCTACTTCTAGGTAGAATGTCTAAATCAGTTAGCTTTATTGCCTAGAGCCTACCTGGAATTCAGTGACATGTCATAATAAACAGTTATTATCTGGCTGAAATATCTGCAGGTCATCCTCACTGCTCTGATCCAGATCTTGTGCTTATGGATAGGCTGAAATGACTTTGCTGCAAGCTGCAAGCCAGTGTACTGTTGCTCCATGCAGCACTGATATTTTGTGCTTGGGAGGATAATGGAGGCACTTTTTTCCTTTGGTAATGGCTGAAAAAAATCTTATTATATATAGATATATTTGAATGATATACTATATATATTATATACAATATTTAGTATTATATTATAAATATAATACTACATTAAATATAATACTACATTACATTATAAATATATACTACATATTATATATGAATATATATTCATAAATCTTTGCTCACACTCTCTTTGCTAACATTTCACTACACAAATCAAGTCATAAGGGTAGGACCAATCAACAATAGTGGAGTGGAAACCTGCATCCTTGCACAGTGGAAAGGAGTGAATATTTTGTGACCAATACCCTAAATTATCATAAAAACAAAGCCTATTGCTGGTGAGTCAATTCTGACTTGTAGCAACCTTATAGGACAGAGTAGAACTTTCCCACAGGGTTTCTAAGCATCTGCTTCTTTACAGAAGCACATTGCCTCATCTTTCTCCCATGGCGGGACTGGTGAGTTCAAACCACTGAACTTTTAGTTACAAGTCAAGCACTTAACCCTTGCTCTATTATATTCTAATTGCGGTGAGTTGTGTGAGATATGTCAGTAAGTACTTGGACATGAAAAGGAAAGTAAAAAAGCATTACCAGAAGGGTTCCAGTTCATCCATGCACTCCTTTATTCCAAACATAAACATTTTAAAACATGTCTCTCTGATTGGTGGATGGTTGCAGATAAGTTCTCTCAGTTATACTCTTGTCTTAGTTTCATTAGGATACCTAAAAAATAAATTAATTAAAAGGTTGCTTTTGTTTCTGGGGAAAAATAATTTTCAGTCAATTCTAATATCAAATTTTTAACAACTATATACCTGCCCAAATCATGAGTTTTGCAATACGTTTACCAGAATGATGACCCACATAAACCAAGAGTTTTTAGATGTGTTAAGTGTTTTAAGAAGGTCAGGGAGACCTCAAAGGTAAACAAGGAAGAAAGGTCAGCTTAAAAGGTCATGGCATTTTCCTGGGATTCCAAAAGAGCAATTTTGATAGATTTTCTTGGCAGGCACAGCATGATCATAGGGACTTATTATGAAGAAGTTTTAAGAAAATTTAAAATTGTATTGGTGTGAAAAAAACCAGGAAAGTTGCACCTAGGATTCCTTCCCCCATTATGACAAAGAACATAACCTTTCTTAGAGTGTAGCAAGGGCTGTCCCATGGAAATTCCTTAGGGAAAACACACCCTGTACACCCCCCAGCTCTGGTTTTCAGAGGCTTCTTCGTCTGAGTGGGGAACCAAGTCCTCCCCTTTTGGTCTGTTCTTATTCTGGAAGCTCCGCAGAAACCCATTCACTCTAGGACCTTGGCAGTGTTTTGTTCTGTTGTGCATAGGGTTGCTATGGATTGGAGCTGACTCAATAGCACACAACAACAACAACAACCATATAGTGGAGCTCAATATAAGCTGCTAAAACCAGGCCATGGGTCAACTATGGAATAGACCATCAATTACTCAGGTGTAAGTTCAGGTTGAAACAGAAAAAAGTAATTCCACAAGACCTAAAATATGACCTTCAGTATATTCCACCTGAAATTCAAGAACATCTCAAGAAGAGATTTGAGGCATTGAACACTAATGACAGAAGACCTGATGAGTCCCGGAATGATATCAAGAATGTCACACATGGGGAAAGCAAACTCTCACTGTCATGAGTTGATTTTAACTCATTGGAATCAACGTATTGACAGAACTCTATATGTATTGTGTTTCTGAGACTGTAACTCTTCATGGGAGTAGAAAGACTCATCTGTCTCCCACTGAGCAGCTGGTGGATTCAACCTACTGAATTTGTTGTTAACAGCCCAATGGACAAGCACTACACCATCAGAGCTCCTTGAAGAACACAAAAGAGCATTATAAAGCCAAGATAGAAAAAGATCAAAGTGGATGTCATAAGAGACTCCAGAACTTGCTTTTAATCATAGAGTAGCTGAGGCAAATGGAAGAAATGATGAAGTCAAAGATGTGGACAGAAAATTTCAAAGGGAAGCTTGAGAACACAAAATAAAATATTATAATACTGTGTGAAAAGACCTAGGATTAAAGAACCAACAAGTAATAGCATGTTCAGTTTAACAGTCTATCTTAAACTAAAAGAACTGAAAGGGGAAAGTCAAACTTTGAGTTGCACTATTGAACGATTCTATGAGCAAAAATATTGAATGAGACAGGGAACATCCAAAGAAGATAGAAAGAATATGAAGAGTAACTGTACCAGGAAGAATTAGACAACACTCAACCATTTCAAGAGGTAGCATATGGTCAAGAAACAATGATAATGAAGGAAGAAGTCCAAGCTGCACTGAAGGCATTGGCCAAAGACAAGGATCCAGGAATTAATGGATTACCAATTGAAATGTTTCAACAAGCTGATAAAGTACTGGAAGTACTTACTGTATGCCAGGAAATTTGGAAGACAGCTAGTTGGCCAACTGACTTGAAGTATTAGTACTTGTACAAATGCCAAAGAAAGGTAACCCAACAGAATGTCGAATTATAGAACAATATCATGGATAGAGGATGCAGGTATATTTTGTGGAAGCTCATCCAACAATGATTGGGACAGTCCATTGACAGGGAGCTGCCAGAGGTTCAGTCTGGACTCAAAGAAGCTATGGAATGAGATATATTACTGCTGATGTCAGCAGAGAATACCAGAATAATGCTTATTTATATTTTATTGACTCTGTCAAAGCATTTGACTTTATAGGTCTGAAACTCTGGCTAGCCTTAAGAATAGGAAATCCAGCACATTCATTGTGTTACTGCAGAACTTGTCAGTCGATCAAGAGGCAGTTGTGTGAACAGACAAGGGAAGACGATGCAGTTGGAATGTGTATGGCAGGGTTGGATCCCCTCACCATGCTCTCCAATTGTCTGCTGAGCAAATCATCATAGAAGCTGGATAATATGAAGAAGAATGTGGCATCAGGATGAGACTCAGGCTGATGAACAACCTGCAATATGCAAATGACACAACCTTGTTTGGCGAAAGCGAGGAGGACGTGAAGCCCTTGCTGATGAAGATTAAAGATTGAAGCCTTCTTTACGGATTACAACTCAATGTAAAGAAAACACAAATCCTTGCAACTGGGTGATAAATAGAGCATAGATTGAAGTTGTCAAGGATTTTGTCTGACTTGGATCCACAATCAATGCTCATAAAAGCAGCAGTCAAGAGATCAAATGATGCACTGCATTGAGTAAATCTGCTGCACAAGACCTATTTAAAGTGTTGAAAAGCAAGGCTGTTACTTTGAGGAGTAAGGCATGCCTGATCCAAGCCATGGTATTCTCAATCTCCTCATATACATATTGGACATTGACTAAGGAAGACCAAAGAAGAACAGATTCCTTTGAATTATTATGCTGGTGAAAAAAAAATGTTGAAAGTGTTATGGATTGCCAAGAGAGCAAACAAATCTGTCATAGACAAAGTACAGGCAGAATTCACCTTAAATGCAAAGATGGGGAGACTTTGTCTCAATACTTTGGACATGTTGGCAGGCAAGACCACTCCCTAGAGGACATCATACTTGATAGAGAGGAAACAAAAGAACTAGCGATAATAACTTTTAAAAAGACCCTCAATTTGCACAGTAGCTGCAAGCATAGAATCAGACATAACTGTAACAACTGTGAGGATGGCGCCAGACTGGGAAGTTATGTTACTCTGGGTGGACTAGAGAAATAAACACATTGACACTCATGTGTATAAGAAAGCTTTATGTCCAAGAGCAATTGAATGTTGAGAAAACATCCCCACCCACTGCAGATCAAGTCCCTAAGTTCGACATTAGCCCATATGTCCAATAACAATCTATAAATTCCTGTGCAGACTCACGCAGTACATGCAATGACACCAAATGCAGGGAGATCACAGGCCAGGAGGTGGAAAGTCTTGTGGATCCAGTAGCAGTGGAAGCATCTCAGTGCTGGAAGGGGTCTCCATGTGGTTCCTTCAGTTTCAGGGCACTAGGGTAGCTCTATGTGTCTTCTCAACAGGACTGTCACCCCGGGAGTGTGTGTGTCCTGCCTCCAGTGAGCTATTTATCTCCTTAGCGCCTCCAAATGAGGTCATCAAGCTGCGAGGTGATTGACAGGCTAAACTCCCACCCTTAACTTTTAAGTTTCAAACTGACAACAGACTATGTATCTACGACATCAGTGTTTTGTTCTGTTGTACATCGGGTCATTGAATCTAAGCCTACTTAGTGACATCTAACAACAACATATGGTGAACTATTTTTGACAAATACCATAGCAATTTAGTGAAAAAAATGAAAAGTTCTATCAACAATTATGCTAGGACAACTGGGTATTTATATGGAAAAAAAAGATTATCAAGCCTTCACTACACACAAACAAAAATCAATTTAAGATGCATCATACATCTAAAATTTTAGAGCCAACATTATAAATCTTATAAAGAAAATTTTCAGGAGGTTATCTTTGTGGTCCAGGGTTATGGCAAGTATTAACATAGGACACATACAATAGCAAGTATAAAGGAAAGTAACTGAAAACCAGATAGCAAACATTAAAACTTCTGTTAATCAAAATTAATAATTATGAGCAAAACACAGACCAGGATATACATGATCATATGGACCGATAAGTGGTTTAGTGAAAACAGAAGGGAGAGATTTAAAACAAACGCATACTTAAGGAACACTTAATTGATAACTGAGTTAACATTGCGGATTACTTGGGGAAGAAGGGACTCTTGCATTGAGAAAGAAATAGAGACCCCTCCTAAGTACATCCAGGGTGCTCCTTAGAGGTAAGGGTGAAGAAGTTTTGTCTGACATGCTTTGGAAATGTTGTCAGGAAAGACCAGTCCCTGGGGAAGGACATCGTGTTTGGTAGAGAGGAAATGAAAAAGAAGGAGGCACTCAAAGAGATAGATGGATCCAGTGACTGCAACAATGGACGCACGCATAGGAACAATTGTGAGGATGGCAGGGGGTCAGGCGACCATTCTGTTTCGTTCCATTGTGCGTAGGGTTACTATGGGTCGGAACTGATTCAATAGCACCTAACCACAAGGATCTCATACCACATGTGCATTTGTACATGTTAACATTTTTAATATTAAAATTAGTGCTTTGAAGCTATTAAAAGACAATGTTAGAATGTTTTCATGTTAGCAAAATACCAAAAAGCATGAATATTGAAGTTATTTTGTAATACATCTGATTCTTAAAGGACTTTTGTTCTTATTGTGTGTCGTGGGGTCAATTCCAACTCTTAGTTGTTACATAGAACAGAGTAGAACTGCCCCCAAAGGATTTCCAAGGCTGTAATAAGGAGTATACTAAGACATCTTTTTCCCACAAACAACTGGTGGATTCAAACTGCAGAACTTTCAGTTAGCAACCTAACACTTAACCTCTGTGCTACCAGGGTTACTGAGATAGTTAAGGTTTATTGTGCCAACCTGGCCAATAAACAGAGTGGGATTAATTGAAGGGCAGAGAGATAAATGGCTCAATGAGCCTCTCCTTCCTAGTTCTCGGGTTTCTTGCTTTCTGATGATTGGACCAGGATGCAGCTGCCTTAGCCAGTTCCCTGCTTCAGTTGGCAAGGGCCACTTCCTGCAAGATATCCTTGAGGAGAAGCCACATGGGCCAACCCCAATGCAGCCCTGGGTGCTGGAGCAGCCATGTGGAGGCCCCTGCCAGTGCTGAGATGCTTACACGCTCACTGATTCAGCTTTCCTCCTCCAGTCAGTGTCATTGTGTGTGTTTTGTGAGATTAAAGAGGACTTTGTAGATTGGTGTTGGACATATGGGCTAATGTTGGACTTATGGACTTGGCCAGCACTGGGTTGGGATGCTTTCTTAATGTACACTTACCCTTTATATAAAACTCTCTTATATACATATGAGTTTCCGTGGGTTTGTTTCCCTAGTTTACCCAGACTAACGCAGTTATTCTCCAAATAATTAGTGTCAAAAATCTACATAGAATACCTTAAAAACAATCTCAATTTCCATAAATATAAACTATGAGAAAAGAGTGAGATAATTAAATAGAAAAATAGACTAATAACTTCTCAAAAGAATCAAATTAGAAAACTATAGCACAGAGAAACCTTTGATCTCACTAGTGGGGAAATGCTAATTACAGCCATAATGAATAATCTTATTGAAAGAATTTTTAAAAGCCACACTGTATTAAGGTTGGCAAGGATATAGATCAATCAAAAATGTTATATAGAGTGTGATATGAAAACAGTTTCAAAACAAAAATGTAATATAATTTAGTATACTTCAAAATACCTCTATCTTTTACCCTAACAGTTTTATCCTTTGATTTTATACACACACACACCTTCAGAAACAACTCTGGCACATACCACCAGGAAACATGAATAAAAAAATTCACACTATCACTCTTGATGATAGCAAAATACTAGAAACAACTTAAATATCCATCAATAATATCCACTGCTGGCTAGTCAATTCTAATTCAGCAACACTCTAGGGCAGTGTAGAACAGCTCCATTAGGATCCCAAGGCTGTAGAGCAGATAAATAATAGAAAACTATACATACTCTATGGAGTCCTAGTGGCATAGTGGTTACGTGTGGGGCTGCTAGCCATAAGGTCAGCAGTTCAAAGCCAACAGCTTCTCTGTGGTAGAGAGATGAGGCTTTGGATTCCAGAAAAAAATAAGTCTCAAACACCCACAGGGCTGTTCTGCTCTGTCCTATTGGGTCACTATGAGTTAGAATTGACTCAATGGCAGTGAATTATTTTTGGAACACATTTGCTTCACAGGAGAGAAACAAGGTTATCTGCTCCCATATAAATTTAGAGTCTTGAAACTCTGCATATACCATCACTATGAGTTGGAAGTCACTCAATGGTAGTGAGTGTTTGGGTGTCTTGGATACCTAGAATACATAACATACATGAATCTCAGGGATATGAGATTGAGCAACAAAAATGAAAGAGATCAAAACCTAAAATGTGATACCATTTATGTAAAGTTCCAGAGCATGCCAAACGAGACGATGAATTGCTTATAAATAAATACATATGTCATAGAATAATAAAAACAAGGATTGAGAAGCAGGAAACACTAGGAAGTGGGCTTTGAGAGAGGAAGGCAGTGAGTAAGATTGATGATGACCGCAAAGATGGCTTTATTAATGACAGCAGTATCCTAACAGTGATATGGGTAGGCTGATGTGCATAAGAATTTAAGGGAGTAGATATGATCATATATTCATTCAATAGTGAATAAAATGCATAGATCTCTTCAGAGGATAGAACCTTGGAAATACTCACTGGCCTTGAATGTTTACCATTCAGGAAGTGGGTAATCTGATGTCTCAAGCCCGGATCACAGACAGTTTTCCAGAGATGTGTATGTTATACCTTTTTTCCTATTTATTAGTCCTACGTTCTTTTCCATGGTACAACTCCCGTTATCTCTTATCTTATTAAGAAAGATACACATCCTATGACTAAGACCCTTGTAAATATCAGAAAGTTTATATTAATGAACTTGAAATACTAATCGCTTGTTTTCTTTCTAAAAGTGTTTGTCTTGAGAAATGTTTCTTTTCAAGACTCTCACTGGGAAATGTATGCCCCATTGACGGAAACCCAGCTCTCAGCATTTGGAAGCTCACACTGGGGTCAAGACTTCTCAGCCTTTACATATATTGGTCAGAATCATAAGCATCTTCTCTAAAGAACATCTTTAATAGATAAGGCCTACAAGGTTAATATGGAGATAAAGAAGTCAGTTGTATTATTACAGATCTTCTAAGGTCAAAGGAGGTGCTTGCTATCACTGACCATCCCCATATCATAAATAAGGAAATGCAAGATATTGGAGCCCTTTACAGATACTGTCCAAAATAAAAAATGGGAGAGGAACGTAGGAAAAGTTATTCTGACAGTAATTCTCTGTCCTTGTTCAAAGTGTTCATAATTTTTTTTTGAAATTTTAAAAGAAAGCAACGTAACTGAGATCCAGCTTGACAAAGTACTCAGAGGGCAAAGATCATTCCACAAAGGTGCCTATCCAGTGAAAGGAATGCGCCAATAGAATGTGCTCTGGCGCAAAGGAAAGGAACAAAGGAGAAGCAGAGAAGCATAGAGACACTGGCGATAAAATTGCATGAATCACCTTTGAGCCATTTGTTATCAGCTTAAAAATTCACTTTGTGAAAATAGTTCGGGTTTACCCAGAGAAGATAACCCTAAATATTTGTAATCTTCTCCTTCTTTGTAAATCATTTTATTGAGGGACCCTACAGTTCTTATCACAATCCATGCATACATCCGTTGTGTCAAGCACATTTGTACATTTGTTGCCATCGTCATTTTCAACACATTTCTTTCTACTTGAGTCCTTGATATCAGCTCCTCATTTTTCCCCTCCTTCTCCACCCTCCCTCCCTTATGAACTCTTGATAATTTATAAATTGTTATTGTTTTTTAATGTCTTACACTGACCAAGGTCTCGCTTCACCCACTTTTCTGTTATCCATCCCCAAGGGTTATGTGTAGATCATTGCGAATGGTCTTCCCTTTCTCCCCCTAATTGGTCCCCCTCACACACACCTTCCCCTTATCCTCCTGATATCACTACTCTCATTACTGGTCCTGAGGGGTTCATCTGTCCTAGATTCCCTGTTTTTCTAGCTCTTATCTGTACTTGTACATGCTCTGGTCTAGTCAGATTTGTAAGGTAGAATTGGGAACATGATAGTGGTGGGGAGGGAACATTAAAGAACTAGAGGGAAGTTGTATGTTTCATCATTGCTACAATGCACCCTGACTGGCTCATCTCTTCCTTCTGACCCTTCTGTAAGGGGATGTCCAATTGTCTACAGATGGGCTTTGGGTCTACACTCGACACTCCCCCTCATTCACAATGGTATGATTTTTTGTTCTAGGTGTTTGATGCCTGATGCCTGATATCTGTTCCCATCAACAACTCATGATCATACAGGCTGGTGTGTTTCTTCCAGTGGGCTTTGTTGCTTCTCAGCTAGATTGCCGCTTGTTTGTCTTCAAGCCTTTAAGACCCCAGATGCTATATATTTTGAGAATTGGGCACCATTAGCGGTCTTCACCACATTTGCTGATGCAACCATTTTGTCTTCAGCAATCATGTCGGGAAGGTGAGCTTCACAGAATGCCAGGTTATTAGAACAAAGTGTTCTTGCGTTGAAGGAGTACTTGAGTAGAGGCCAATGTCCGTCTGCTACCTTGATACTTAACATATAAATATATGTATATAGATCTATTTCCCTATCATTATATATAAAGATATTTACATATGTACATGCCTGTATTTAGACCTCTATAAATGCCCTTTGCCTCCTACTTCTTTCCTCTATTTCCTTTTACTTTCCTCATGTCCCACTATCATGTTCAGCCTTCATTCGGATTTCAGTAATTCTTCTCGGTTACATTTCCCTTGATCAAGCCCTACCAGGCATCCTAAGCCCTCCTCACCATCGATTTTAGATCACTTTTGCCCTTGTCCCTGGGTGTGTTAACACCCACTTCCTTATTCCCCCTCCACTCACTTTTGTCCCCGTGGAATCAAACCCTTGGTCATGTTGTTTTCTTCTCTGGACTGTTTATCCCACCTATCTTATCTAGATAAACATGCAGAGACAATAATAAGCACAAAAACAAGGCAGAGCAAAACAAAACAACAAATGAAAACAAAAAATAACAACAAAAACACCAATGATAAAAAAAGAGAAATCTATAAATAGTTCCAGGTCTGTTTGTCGACCTTGAGGAGAGTATTCTGGTTGAGTCTGATGGGGTGCCATGCCCTGGCCCCAAAGTCTATTTTTGGTATTCCCTGGGGCCTTCATTGCTTTGCTCCCCTTGCTGCTCTGTTGCAAGCTCTTAGAATTTTGCCGTCATGTGCTGGGGTCAGATCAGGCACAATTCTTACACTGTGCCTCCAGTGTTGTCCCTTGTTGCTATAGGGGTCAGTGAGGGACATCTTGTCTTATGGTGGGGCTGACCCTATGGTCATCTCTGTGCACTAGCTGCTCTGAGCAGGAATAGCATCCTGGGGGCTTGGTGGGCCTGGATGTGTTCTACTCTCTCTCCTTCCCTCTTTGTTTTCTCCTGCATGCTCTGATCAGATGTGCCCCTTTCCCTGAGCTGTAGCTTCAGTGCTGTCTTCTAAAGTGCATACTTCTGGGGGGTGGAAGGGATTGTCTACAGATTTGGGATTAGGGCCAGCCTTGCAGACCTCTCTATTGGTTCCCTGCTTCACACCCATATATTGCATTCATGTCTTGCTGTACCAGGTTGAAGTCTGGTCCCCTCTCCCTCTCCTGTGGAGATATAAACAACACCCTCCTCTTGAGTGGGTTAGTGACCTGCTCCCATGCTCCCCATGTCTTTATTTTTTGCTTTCTTTGTTTGCCCCTCCTTTTTAGTTGGCTGCCATATGTTTTCCTGCCTTGGGGATGGTCCCTGCCGTCGTACCTGGACCTCATCCTAGGAATGTATGTATATACTAGCTTTTCCCCTATTCCCATTTTGCATTTGGAAGGTTACCTCAGCGAACTCAGGTTGTACTTTTTGTTTTATGCCTAGCTTACTTTGCTTAGCATAATTTCGTCCAGTTTTTCCCAGGTGTCAATGTGTTTCATGTGTTCATCACTGCTTTTTAGGGATGTATAGTACTCCATTGCAAGTATTTAATACAGTTTTTTAATCCCTTCATCCATTGATGGAAATTGGGTTATTTCCAACTCCCATCAATTGTGACCTGTGCCATGATGAACACTGGGAAACAGAAGGGTTTCTCCCAAGTTGTATCCCCCAAATATATGCCAAACTTAGCTGCTTGTGAATGACTATACACTTGGAGGTCATCAGGAGTAGATCAGGGGTCATTCCCCCTAGATTATCAGCCATCTAGACCAAGCAGACACCACTGTTTATCAACAAGTAGGGCCCACTTCCTTCTGATAAGGATAGTAGTTGTCTGTTTCCTTGTAGGCGACTCAAAGAGGTCAAGCCCACACAAGGGTGGCCAAGTTGAGGCCACCATCATGAATTTAGGGTCCAGCCTTCTTGTCACATGTGTACCTCTAGTTACTCCCCTTCCTATCATGTGTACAGCCCTAGCTCATCCCCTTCCTGCTACGCCTATGCCCATTGTTCATCCCTTTCCTATAATGTGTGTGCCTATTGTACTGCTCCTTCCCGTGACGTGTGGTTACCTGCAATCACATCCCCCTAAGGATATGTAACCCTGGGTTAGCAATTAACAGGGTGATCCAGGCTCTTGCCGGGTGCTCAAGTATCCTGGCAGGTTCCTGCACCACCTCAACTCGGCCCATGCTGTGCGTGGACCTGGCTGGTAAGATCATGGCCATCCAGGAGGTGAGCATTCTACCATGAAATGTGTCTGACTCCATTATTCCAATCTCTCCTCTACCTCTCATACTCTCTATGACTTTACTATAATCTTTACTTATTATCGCTGTATAATTGTGCCTACCGGACCTGTGATGATTTGTTGGGGACCCTCCTCTCCCCACATATGCCCAGTAGGGTGATTGCTGGGTTTTATGGTAGCGCGATTTCCATCTGTTATAGATAACACCAAATCAATTTCCATAGTGGCTGTACATAGGTCTACCAGCAGTGGATGAGAGTTCCTATTTCACCACAGCCTCTCCAACACTTGTTACTTTCTGATTTTTTTAATTGGGCTATCTTTGAGGGTATTAAGTGGTATCTCATAGTTGTTTAAATTTGCATTTCTCTTATGGCTAATGATCGGGAAATTTTTCTCATATGTGTATTAGCCATTCAGATTTCTGCCCTTGTGAAACTTCTGTTCAGGTCCTTGGCCTACTTCCTCAGTGGTAAATTAGTTTTTGTTTTTTTTATTTTTGGAAGCTAGCAGAGTACTGTAGATTTTAGTAGTAAGGCCTGATGTGCCATTGCTAAAGATGTTTTCCCAGTCCGTGGGCTCTCTTAATATTCTCTTGGTGAGTTCTTTCTATGTACACAGGTATTTTATCTTCAGTATATCCCACTCGTCAATCTGTGCCTCCACTGTGTTATTGTCCTTCCCTATTTCTGATAGATTCTGCATTCCCTGTGCCAAAGTTCTCAGGTTATCGCAGTTCCCTCATTGATGGTACTAATTGTTTGGAGTTTTACCTCAAGGCCTGTGATCCACCTTGAGTTTATTCTTGTACATAAAGTGAAGTGAGGATCTTGCTTTATTTTTCTGCAGGTAGATATCTATTTTTTCCAGCACCACTTGTTAAAGAGGGCGTCTGCTTCCCATTTGATATTTTTGGGGCCCTTATCAAAGATCAGTTGTCTATATGCTGATTTTATTTCTGGGTTTTCAGTTCATTTCCATTGGTCAGATGATCTGTCATTATACCTATACCATGCGGTTTTGACCACTGTGGGTGTATAATAGGTGCTAAAGTCAGGTAAAGCAAGCCCTCCCACTGTGTCCTTCTTCTTGAGGAGTTCTCTCCTAATCCTGGGATTCTGCCCTCTCCATATGAAGTTGGTAATCAGTTTTTCCACTTCTTTGAAGAATTATGAGAGTAATCAGGATTGCATTAATCTTATATAGTACCTTTGACAGAACTGACATCTTTACTATATTGAGTCTTCTGATCCATGAGTATGGGATATTCTTTCATTTGTGGAGGTACTCTTGGTTTCTTGCAATATTGTTCTGTAATTTTCCTCATACGAATCTTTTGGGTTTTATTAGTCAGGTATCTCCCTAGATATTTTTATTTGTACTTGGCTACTGGGAACAACACTACGTTTTTGATCTCCTCTTCCATGGTCTTGTCTGATAGACTCGAGTGTTATTCTTCCATCCTGCCACTCTGTCATCTTCTTCTATTGCTTCCAGTACTCCCCTTGTGGAGCTTTTGGGATTTTCCATATATATAATCATATCACCTGTGAATAACGATAGCTTTATCTCTTCTTTCCCAGGCAAATGATGTCTTTGATGTCTTTTCTTTGCTGTATATTGTTGGCTGAGACCTCCAGGATGATGTTAAATAAGAGTGGGGACAAGGGGAATCCTTATCTGGTCCCTTTCCAGAGGGATTGTTTTCACCTTTTCTCCACTGATTATCACACTGGCTGTTGGTTTTTCATAGATAGCTTTTATTATATTGAGGACTTTTCTTTCCATTCCTATCTTCTTGTGTGTCTTAAACAGGAATGGATGTTGATGTTGTCAAATGCTTTTTCCACATCTATCAATATTACCATGTGGTTCTTATAATTTTTCATGTCAATGTGCTGAGTAATACTAATGGTCTTTCTTACATTGTACCATTCCTGCACCCCTGGTATGAATCCCACTTGGACATGGTGAATTATTTGCTTTATATACTTTTGTATTCTATTGGCAAGTGTTTTGTTAAGGATTTTTTTGCATCGGTTATCATTAGGGGTATTGGTCTGTAGTTCTGAATTCTTGTGGGATCCTTGCCTGGTTTCAATATCAGAGTATACTAGATTCATAGAAAGAGTTTGGGAGTTTTCTGTGTTTTTCTGTATTTTGGAAGAGTTTGTGTAGGATGGGTGTCAATTCTTCCCTCAGTACTTAGTAGAATTCTCCTGTGAGGCCATCTGGTACAGGTGATTTTTTTTGTTGATAATGCCTTGATCACCTTGTCTATTTTTTCGGGTCTGTTGAGATTCTTGACGTCCATCTGGAATAGTCCAGGGAGGGATTGCTTTTCCAAGTATTTGTCCACGTCCTCCAAGTTGTTGAATTCATTGGAATACAGTCCTTTGTAGTACTGGGTCAGTTATTTAACACTTGGCTCCAAAGGACAGTGAGTCAAGCTCTTCAGCCTCACTGTGGAAGATTTCCTGTAAAGATTGGAACCTTGGAAGTCACCTGACCATTTCTACTGTATCCCATGAGTCAATATCAGCTCAATCTCACTGGATTGAGATTTTATTATTTAGTGAGACTTAATCTCATGGATTCTTTTTATTTTTTGGGTTCAATATTTTCTAGCTTTTTAAAAATAATTGATTTAATGTCTTTGTATAAGACAACTCTGATCTACAGGGGTAGTTTCTCTTATTTCTTTTTAATATTTGTGTATGATGCATACAATTTATTTAACTTGATAGATAACTGCTTATTTTTACCTAGCTGCTCTCATTATTTTCTCCTGTTCAAAGTTGGATAGTTTAACTAGTATATATCTTGGTGACTTCTTATTGAGACTCATGCTAGCTGGTGTTTTTTCAGCCACCTGAATGGTTGCCTGGTTTTCATTCACTAAGCTGGGGAACATTTCCTCTAAGAATTTCCTTACTATTTTTGCCATTGCCATTGACTTCTTTGTTGTGCCTTGTTTGGGTAGTCCAATTATTCTAATGTCTAATTATTCATAGCATCAGGCATGGCTTTCAGGTTTTCTTCAGCTTCTCTGATTATCTTATTTGACTGCCTTTCCTGTTTGTTGAAATCTCCCTGGTTATCCTCTAGGTCACTGATGCAATTCTCTGCCTTCTCAACTCTGTTGGCTAAGTCTGTGAATTTGCTACTGGCTTTTGTTATCTCATCCCTTACATCTTGTATTTCCCTTTGGTGTATGGCCTTTATCTCCGCTATTGTTCCATCCTTTTTCTGTATTGTTTCCCTCATATCCTGTATGATTCCAAGGAGAATGCTGAAGATTTATTTCTGTGGCAGATCAATGACTGCTTCTTCTATGTCTACTGTTAGGTTCAGGGCATCTTCTGACTTTATCTTTTGTTTCTCCTGGGTTTTTTTCGTTAAGGTTGTTGGGGCTGATTGCTCTTTGTGTTGTGTTGCTTTAGAGGAGCCTAGCACCATTCTCCAGAGAGTCATAGAGCACTGGGATCTCTCTTGGGAGACTCGTAGGAATGTTCTTCAAACTGCTTGCAGCTAATTGCACTGTGGGGGCATGGCTACTGCTTTACCCTTATGTGGATTCAAGCTTCCCCTAGCCACCAGTATTCTGTTATTTGGAGGGCAATTTGGATGTTCTTCTCGGGAGCCGCTGGTTTAGTGGTTGTGGATCCATGAGGATTGTGTTGCACTGAATGGGCTCACAGGAAGACATGGTGGTGTGGCCCACGATGGCTTGGGGTGCCTCAGTGGGCATTATGGGGTGCTTGCTGAAACTGGAGTGCTGCAGAGGGCAGGTTAGTGTGCCTACTTTGGTGGAGAGCACATCAGATGGTGGGTGGAATTTCATTAGTTGGCTAGATCATCATGTAAGTTGGACAGAGGTTTCTGCAGGGGCATGGATAGCTGGAGAGTGTAGGTGGAGCTGCCTTCAACTGTGTGAGGCACTACAGCAGGCAGAAAAATGTTCCCTTAGCCACATGGGACTGTGGAGGAGGGGAAGGGTCTCTCCAGTCATCTGTAGCCCTCTGGAAGGGAGACAGGGGTCCCACAGCCAAGTAGAGCACCCCAAAGGGTGAGCAGGACATCTCCCAGCCACTTAAAGGGTCTTGGAGGATATGTGTGAGTTTGCCTGCAGCAGAAGAGGGGCAAGATTTCCCCAGCCA
Source organism: Tenrec ecaudatus (assembly GCF_050624435.1). Lineage (NCBI taxonomy): Eukaryota > Metazoa > Chordata > Mammalia > Afrosoricida > Tenrecidae > Tenrec > Tenrec ecaudatus. The sequence goes on along the minus strand of NC_134530.1, from coordinate 228,213,987 downwards.
TGTGTTACACCACATAGAGTGAGTGAACAGGATTTCTCCCAGCTGTTTAAAGCAGTGGTTCTCAACCTTCCTAATGCCATGATCCTTTAATACAGTTCCCCATGTTGTGGTGACACGCAACCATAAAATTTTATTCGTTGCTACTTCACAATTGTAATTTTGCTACTGTTATGAATTTGGTAACTCCTGTGAAAGGGTCATTCGACCCCCAAAGGGATTGTGATCCACAGGTTGAGAACTGTAGGCTTAAAGTACTTGGGGTATAGGTGTGAAGTCCCCTGCGGTGGAAAATGGGTAGGATTTCCCCAGCTGTGTGTTACTCTTCAGAGAGTACTCCCCAACCTGGATGGAGTACAGGTGTAATTGCTGTAGGTAAAGGGCAGTGGTCTGGAGGCCAGTAGTGGGATGTGAGAGGAAGAGAGAACAAACAAACAAACAGAAAACTGAGCTTGCTGAGACTGTGGGGAGAAAGAAAGAAGAGACTGAAACAAATGTAAAGATATGGCTCAGGCCTGATCACCCAACTGAGGGACTGGAGGGGCTGGAAAACTATAGCTGTGTTGAAGGAAACCCCTTGGGTCGACTGAAGGAACCCATCTCTGGCCGAGATGTTGCAGGGCTAAGGTTAAGCTTTAGCCAACGTCCATAGTGGTAAGACAAAAGCCCACAGCTCCTAGTGGATCTGTGCCTACTTATCTTTATGATCCTCCTCCTGTGACCTGCCCATGTGAAATTTCCCTCAGTGACTCTCCTGCCCTGATTTCTGCGGAGTCCCTCTTGTATGTGTTACTCAGTCAACACCTTGCCGGAAGTTGCTCTGGAGTCTTGTAAGTAATTGAGATACCTTAATTTACAGATGAATGGGGGCTAGCAAAACCACAGAGACCACCTACTCATCTGGGAAAGGAAATGAAGCATTGTTTAATTACATTAAAGTTGACTATGGTGTACAAGTTTGCTATGTGTCAGAACCAACTCAATGGCACTTAACAGCAACGTTAACTAGACTGTTCATTTTCTACTTTTCATATCCTCTACTTTTTGCTTTATAAACTCATTATAACTAGTGTAGAGCAAGCCCCCCCCTCTCTGTTAAACACAGATATCTCTGTATGCATACAGATTAACTGCTCAAATAGACATACATGCTTTAATTTCTGGGCCCTGTGGTTTTATTTTTTGACAAGAGTAAGCCGACTAATAAAGATAGGACACAACATTGCTTGGGCAGTTAATGCTACATTGTGACAGGTACCGTAATGGTGCCGTGAATAGTAGGCATGATGGAAAACTTCCCTCTAAAGTGATCATACTTCAACCTCTATTTTTAAACTCTCTGTCAGCTCTCTGTGGAATTATAACCTTTTAACTGAAGAGAACAGAACAAAATAGTTCAGAAAGAATTAAGTCTAAAAAAATGCATGGAGAATATCAGAGAGAACCATGTTGACTTAAAAGACTCAAAGTCTCCAGGTTCAATTAAATCATTGGAGTTCTGAGAGAACTCAAAATGCTGTTGTCTGTGTATAGGCCAAACATTCAATTGCCTAAGTTTGAGAAGTGGAAGAATGATTTTACTAGGAGCGCACAAGAAAAGATTCGGTACTATGATTTGGCTGCAAACTGAAAATGAGTCATGTGTATTAAGAGATGCCATAGTGACTAATGTTGTGACTAACGACTGATGCCTGTGTTGGTAGAAATGTGATGTCCAGGATGAAGAAAGTTTACTTCTAATTTGTGTTTATTTCCAGCACTCTAATGGAAAGAATTGATAGGTTCGAACAGGCTTGTTTATAATAGATGCCACAGAGTTGGCTCTGACTTGTTATTGCCTTATATATTAAAGAAACACGCACTGTCCTGTGCCACCCTCACAAGTGTTACATTTGAATCTATTGTTACAGCCACTATATCAATCCATCTTATCGAGGATTTCCCTTTTTTTTTTTAAATGACCCTCTGCTTTACCAAGTAGAGTAAAGTTTTCTAGGTATTGGCCTCTCCTCAACAATACCCAAAGTGCATTGACAGAGTCTTGCCATCCTTGCTTCTAAGGAACATTCCAGCTGTCCTTCTCGTAAGTCAGATTTGGTTGTTGTCCCAGCAGTCCTTGATACTCTTAATATTCTTCGCCAAAGCCAACGGCATCAATTCACATTCATTGTCCTGCTTCCACATGCACACGAGGTGACTGGAAATACCCAGGCTTCAGTCAGGTCCCTTTTGTTGTCAAAATCACATCTTTGCTCTTTAACATGTTAAAGATCTCATTTTATTTGGATCCACAATTACCATTTCCCTGAAGGCAACTAAGTTACTCTTTGACAGGTGTATAATCCCAGTCAAACTCCATCCCTGGCACTGACCCTGAAGTGGACCGAATAACTTCTAATTTATGGGAAATAATTGCAATCCCCAGGCCCCCGCCCAAATGGGGCTGGATGGGTTACCCACACCTGCCAGTTTAGTGAAGCACACATTGAGTCAATCAGTGTAGCCTTTTTCCAAACCTAGACATCTAAGGGCATCAAAGACCTGTTCTTACTCTGTCTCCAGTGGCTGAAGGCCACTTGTCCCTCTGAAAAGTTGGGGGACTCTTACTTTGTTTAATTTTTCTTCATTCTATTTTTTGGTTGTTGTTTATGTTTCTCAGCATGAACAATTTCATTTAGCCTATCTTAAAATCGGCTCATTTAAATCTACTGTCAAGGAAATCCAGTAAAAAATTCTATCTATCGTACTTTATAATTCTGAATTTATTTTAAAATCATTTCACTATCCTTATTGATATTTTCTGTTTGGTAAGGTACAGAACCCTGGTGGGTCAGTTATTTAACACTTGGCTCCAAAGGACGGTGGTTCAAGCTCTTCAGCCTCACTGTGGGAGAAAGATGTAGCAACCTTCTCCTGTAAAGATTGGAACCTTGGAAATCCTTTGACCATTTCTAGTGTATCCTATGAGTCAATATCAGCTCAATCTCACTGGATTGAGGTTATATTACTTAATAAGACTTAATGCTCATGGATTCTTTTTATTCTTTGGGTTTAATATTTTCTAGCTTTTTAAACATAGTTGATTTAATGTCTTTGTATAAGACCACTCTGATCTACAGGGGCAGTTACTCTTATTTCTTTTTAATATTTGTGTATGATGCATGCAATTTTTATTTCTATGTTTTATAAACTCTTTGTTAAAACTAGATAGTTTCAATACTATGAAGTGGCAAATTTGGGACTCAGAATGTCTCCACCCTTCGGAGTCTGTTAATATTACTTGTGACTTGTCACACTTGTTTGTTTAAAGACTTTTCTGGGCTAGTTTTGAGAAGTCTTTATTTTTGTCGTGTGTGGTCACAAATGTCTCTATTATATTAGCTTAGTGGTCAACTAGTGATTGGCTAGAATTTTATAAATGCCTTAAAGTAGTTTCACATGAACTGTGTGTGTGTGTGTGTGTGTGTGTGTGTGTGTAATGTCTCTCTAGGCTTCCCTGAAGCATATACAAACTCTAGACATACCTTTGAACTTCTAGATTCTCAGGAATATCCAGAATTCTTTAAAGCGTTATTTCCTAACAGTGTTTTACTTTTCCTCCAAATTTTTTTTATTATTTTTTGGTCCAACAGGTAGATGTTGTCATATGCATTAATGTATTTTTGCATAAGGGTTTTCCTTAATCCTATTGCCCTCTATAGCCACCTCAGTGCTAGAGATTTTGAACTGGACAAAATAAAGATAATGATTAGCTCTTTTAGCTAATCATCCCAAATAAAATAAAACCTTCCAAAGCACTCTACCGAGGTTGTCTATTTTTACTGTTGTTGATTAAGGATACCTTTGGTAACCACAAGCTTTTGCTCAGTTTACAGGATTCCAATAAGGGGATTGTGATAGATTTTGGTAGTTTTTTTATTCCTTTTATGGAAAGACATATTTGGGTTTTTTCATCTTTTTAGAAGGAGCCCTGATGGGCTAGAGCTCTATGAGTTCTGCTGCTAACCCAGTAGTTCAACCCCAATAACTTCTCCACAGCAGGTGAGGGGATCTGTTCCCCTGAAGATGTGCAGTCACAGAAAGTGACAGGGACAGGTATAGTCTGCCCTTGCGGGGCTCCACGAGTTGAACTGACTTGACAACAATGAGTTTGGAGGTTTTTGTTTTGTTTTTCTTTTTTATTCCGCCATTTCCAGTCAAAGTGTTTAAAAACAAAGAAAAAGATAGCTTGGGAGCAGATTTTCACAGCATCAATATTTTATGAGTCTACTTGACCTCTTAGACTTTTACTGCCACAAACTCATTCAGAGACATTTAAGAGAAAGTGAGCTAAGATCATCAATAAGTGATTGGAGAAAATTCAGCATAAATTTTGGGGATAAAAAGTATATATTAAATATAGAACTACAATTAAGCCCGAGGATGAATAAAATGTGCTGCACTAATTACTTATGCTCTAATAATGTTAAATAATGAAACTAACAAAAATGGGTAGAAACGGGAGGAGGAAATGGGAAAGAAAGAATTATTTCACAGACTTACTGGTATGTATTAGGTGGGAGAAAAAGAATAGTACTTGAGGTTAACAATTCAAGTTGTTGAAGCTTAAGCTTTCTTGCTGTTAAAGATTATCATTAAGTTAACAACAGTGACTTAAATTGGATGGTGAGAGAAAGAGAGGGGAGGAAAGAAGAAGTGATTTTTACAAAGACTATTATATAAGGCCTAAAAGAGTTAAATAAAGATAATCACTAAAACATAAATAAAATGTCAAAAGAAACAAAGATAAAACAAATCACCAAAGAGAGGATTTTGCATGTGTATTGTGTGTGTCTATGTGCAATAACAGTTACCAATATATGTCTGCCACATATTTGAAATAGATCATTGACATTTTTATAAGCAATAAAAATGGACTACCAGCACTTTTACATAAGTCATCATATGAGGGGGTACCCCCCAAACCAGAAATTTTTGTTTCAAAGCTGTGTCTTTAAAGTTATTTGCAAAACAATCTGATCACCTTCAAAGTACTCACCATTACACTTAATAAATTTGTCAAATCTCCAGTTCCATTCTTGGAAACATTTTTCAAGCTCATCTGTTTGGATGGTTGACAGCACCTCTCTCATTCAAATTGCTGTCTTTTCATATCCTTCTTCATTTGAGGAAACAAAAAGAAGTCTCATAGAGTGAGTTCAGGTGAGACAGGTGCTTGGGACAAGAGAAGCATGCTGTTTTTTGCCCCAAACTGGTGCGTCGAGATGGTTGTGTGAACAAGTGCATTGTCGTGGTAGCAAAACCAGTCCCCTGTCTGCCCGGGATTTTTTTGTTTTTTTGCACACTGTTCTGCAATCTTTTCAGAGCCTTTAACTAGAAACTTGATTAACCTGGTGACCTGGTGAAATGAACTCCAAATGTACTGCCAGTTGGCATTTTCATCCTTAGGGGAGTTGATGGATGCCCAGAATGAAGTTTGTCATCAATTGACATTTCACCCTTTTTGAAGCAAGAAAACCATTCATATACTTGAGGTTTTCCATAGAGCTGTCCTTGTAAGCCAGCAGCTCTCAGCCTGTGGGTTGCGACCCCTTTGGGGGTCGAATGACCATTTCACAGGAGTCACCAAATTCATAACAGTAGCAAAATTACAGTTATCAAGTAACAATGAAAATAATATTATGGTTAGGGGTCAGCACAACATGAGGAACTATATTAAATGGTTGCAGCATTAGGAAGGTTGAAAACCACTGTTGTAAGCTGTGTTCAACATCACAAGTTTCTTCAGCATTTTTTCTGAGCAGGAAACAAAATTTCATAGTCATATGTTCTTCTCTTAAATTGACCATCACAAAAAAAATAAGGTCGAGTGAAACTGCTTTTATGAAAAAAAATTCACTGTGACCAGAGAGAACCTTCTCAGGTGACGCCACTGTGCACACTAACTCAGAGCAAGTTGCTGGATGCTACCTTGGCAGGAAAAATACTTACTAAGAAAGCTTTGCCCAGCAGAGCATTTTTCCATTTGGGGGGGGGGGTACCTCCTCATATAAAGAAAGAATACATGAGACAATTGGACAAAACTGAGGGAAAATACATTGATTTTATAAATAAATGTAAATAGACTTTAGTCACCCATTAAAAGAAAAGAGAAATCAAAAAATAAAACCTTTTCTGACCTTAAACCAAGTCCAGCTTCATGCTGTTATATGATGTACACCAAAGAGCAACAACAACAAACAAAACTAATCTGAAAGGTGATGAATAAAAATGTTGACAAATATATCTTAGTCCTATGAAAATATAAAGTAGAGGGCACGGTTTGAATAATAACAAATGTAGATTTAATGCTAACAAACATTAAAGGAATTTAAGATTATTTTATGAGTTTAAGGAGTACTGTTATTCCACTCATGGCCATGGAATTTATCACAAGTCATAGTAGTCCCATAGGACATGCTGTAGCTGCCTCCATAGGGTTCCAGAGCTGAGATCTTTCTAGAAGCAGATCACTGCACCATTCTCTTGTAGTATGACTGGTGGATTCAAATAGCTGAACTTTTTGGTTAGTGGCCCAGTGCTTGAATTGCCAGGATTTCTTGGGCCATTCATAGAAAAGATACAATAATGATTAATATCTGGGCACAAAATAACAAAGCTAGTATTTTGAAGAAGTTAAAGCATATGAAACAACACATAGACACTATCAATATTAAGTTTTTTATGATACCTCTTTCTGATCATGGTGGCAAACAAAACCTGGAGAACATCAATATACACCATTTAGCTATATATAAAACTCTATATATCCAAGTAATAAAGAATAAACTTCTTTTGCAAGTACACATGTGCTATTTGCAAAAGCTTTACAACATATTAGAATATAGAGAAAACGTCAAATAAATATAATTCTCCAAATCCAAACCTAGTACCATGGAGTCAATTCTGATGTATAGCAAACCAATAGGGCATAAAAGAACGGATCCGTAGGATTTATGAGGCTGTAAATCTTTGTGGGTACAGACAACCTCATATTTTTCATGGATTTAAACTGCTAACCTTGTACTTAGCATCCTGGGCGACGCTTAGCTCACTGCACCACCAGTGTTCCTTAAAATAAGTATAGAAAATAAAAATAATAAACTTATCTTCTCTGATCAAAATATTATGTCAAATCTGAAAAAAATCCAAAATTAACAATAATCACTTTTTAACAAACTTTTGGGTTGAAAGAAAAACAAATGGAAGAATTCCAAAATAAGAAAATGAAGTGAAGTACAAAGACTACTGCTAATGAAAGCAGAATTTAGCACAATAGCAGGATGTAAGAAAATCAATGCGTAGAAATCAGAAAGTATCTATCCAGTAACTAATTAGAAAATTTGAGGGAAGAAATAGTCGCACTTAAAATGATAACAAAAATGACAGTACACTTAAATTTAACACAATGTGCCAAAGTTACCTAAAGAAAGCTTTTTAAACATTTCTAAGTGCTACAAAACTTGTTCTAAAAATTAAAAGTTATTCTATGAAAAATATGAGAAAATAGGAAAAAATGGTAAAATCTTGACAAATTATTGAATATGAATAAAGAATATACAAAATTTTAGTGGGCAATCCTCCTACTTTAAAAAATACGATTTTAAGTGGAGAGCAAATGCCTTGAGAATGATTGGGGCAGGGAATGTATGGATGTGCTTTATATAATTGATGTATGTATATGTATGGATTGTGGTAAGAGTTGTTGGAGTCCCTAATAAAATGTAAAAGAAGAAAAGAGAAAAAAATGATTAGGGCAAAGACTGTACAGATGTGCTTTATACAATTGATGTATGTATATGTATGAACTGTGAAAAGAATTGTATCAGCCCCAATAAATTGTTAAAATAAATTTTTAAAAAATCTAAAACAAAAAAATTAAAAAAAAAAATAAAAATTACGATTTAACATTTTATAACAAACTAATTTACAATAGTTGATCCTGGTCTTAAAAATAGAGATATTTAGGTTCTAGGCCCATGCTATCAAATCATATCTAGATAATTGTATGTGTTAATTAAAATGATTTGATTACATTTTTACAGTCAGACTTAGTTAAGCTAAATCTCTTTGCTATCTCTACTTATTAGAAAATTAATTGTACATGCATATTTTGGGTACCTTAGAGAAATAGCTATTTCTCTTTATTCATTCTCTAACTCGTTGAGATGCCTAGTGAAGAATCACGTCTTTCCTTGTTTCAGCTTCTGAGGATGATGTGAAGCAAGCTGAGCGGCAGAGAGGTAATTACTCCGACTGCCAATGTTATTGACAGATGTGCTTCGATTTCCCAGGCAGGAAGGGATCCTCTCAATCATCTCATCCTACTCGGGCTTCTAGATGGGCCATGTGGAACTCAGGTTAATGCCTTTAGGCCTGTTCTCCAATGCATGGCCTTGGAAAGGTAAACTGACTCTAATCATGTTAAAAAACAAATCCTGCCTCTAGTCCATGCTTTTCTTTACTGAAAATTACAGATGAACAGTTTTCCTCTTCTCCCTTTTGGAGTTAATGTTTACTATTCTTGAAATAATAACCGTCAACAAAACAGAGCAAAGCAAGGCATCACGAATTTTTGTTGCCAATTTCTTTATTACCATAAACAGAACCTCAATATTTCCTAAACAAAGCTCTCCACTTCTCTTTTCTGTCCTGCTAATGATTGTTGTCATTGAATCGATTTTGACTTGTCGAGTGGATGCACAGAGTTTTTCCATGATAATCTTTACATGATCAAATTGCCACGTCTTTTGTCCATGGAGCTACTGGATATCCAAAGGCCAACTGCTTCGTAAGCAGCTAAGTGCTTAACTGCTGCCCCACCAGCATACCTTCATGCTTCCTGGTAACTACTTCAAACCCTACATGTTTGCCTACTCTAGGTATTTTATGTAAATGAGATCATACCATATTTGTCCTTTTGTGACTGACTTACGTTACTTACTCAGCATAATATTTTCATGGTCTCTCCAGGTTGTGGTATGTACCAGGACTTCATTTCTCTTCATGGCTAAATGTCTTAGGCCAGGTTCTCCAGAGAAGCAAAACCTATGAAGCTTGTGGTGTGTGTGTGTGTGTGTGTGTGTGTGAATTCATATTCAGAAAATGTTTCACACAGTTGTAGAGACAGGCAATTTCCAAATTTGGGAAAATTCCATCCAAACCTGTGGGTCAGATGTTAACCTGGAAATTTCTCTTGACTTGAGTAAATATAAAAACCTTTGAAACCAATATCAGCAGGAAAACCAGAGGCTGTTGGTGGTTGCATAGGCAAATAAATTCAAGGTTGGCCAGTCAGCTGGTAGGTTGCTGATGACTTCAAAGATATGCGTGTACTATGACAGGCTGCGCTCAAGTCGAAAGAAGGGTGAGAGGGTAAGTCAGATGCAGGATCCAGATCCATCAAAAAGCAAGCAAGTAAGCAAGATTTTCTACAGAATCTATTTGTATTGGAAGCAGTCTATAACCCTGAGAAAACTTCCTTTCAAATTGTGCTAGTCTGGGTACATTATAGAAACAAATCCAAAGAAACTCACATGTATAGGAGAGAGATTTATATAAAGGGTAAGTGCACATCAAGAAAACATTCCAACCTAGTGCTGCCAAATCCCACAAGTCCAACATTAACCCATATGTCCAACACCAATCCACAAAGTCCTCCTCCATCTCACAAAACAGAGGCAATGATGCCGACTGCAGGAGGAAAGCTGAGTCAGTGAATGTGTAAGCATCTCAGTGCTGGCAAGGGTCTCCACACGGCTGCCCTAGCACCCAGGGCTGCTTTGGGATAGGCCAATGTGGCTTCTCCTCAGATATGTCTTGCAGGAAGTGAGCCTTGCCAGCTGAAGCAGAAAACTGGCTAAGGCAGCTGCACCCTGGTCCAACCATCAGAAAGCGAGAGACCCAAGAACTAGAAAGGCGAGGTTCACTGAACAATTTATCTCTCCGCCCTTCAATTAACCCCACATGAGTTTATCTGCCAGGTTGGCGCAATAAACATTAACTGTCTCACAAATGATTGCATCAGGACTATGATCTAATTAAGGATGTTGCCTCATAACCTAATATTATAACTGATGGGTTGCTCAATGCAGATCTCTTTATGGAGGTGATAACATTGTATTAGGTACATTATGCATGGAAAATTATTAGGTTTTTATGGCCAAACTATTATGACTTCTGGTCCAGTCAAGTTGACACACAAGTTAAACTATCACGCTGAATTGTCTATTGTCACTGAAATGTTCATTATCTCTACTTACCATATGGTTTATCCATTCATCTATTGATGGGCATTTGGGTTGCTTCCACTGTGGGGTTTTTGTGAACAGTGCTGCAGTGAACACTGGAGTCTGTTTGGGTTGCTGCTTTTCAGGCTCTGGACTATATAGCCCGTATATATTTGTCATCAATGTTATTTATATTGGCCCTGCTCCTTTTCTCTAATCCAGGAAAAAAGGAAACGGAATACTTTAAAAACTTCGTATTTCCTTTAGGATGTTTTAGTTTACAGAACATACATTTTCAAGCTAGGGATTATTACCTTTTCTCGTTTTTTAATGGTCAAGGTGGCACCAACTATAGCTAGGGCTTTGCCCAATAGCAAGTCAATAAGTCACAAAGTCAGAATTTCGAGTTTGAATTTTGTGTTTCTTCTACAGTACCACATTCCCATTAAACTACATACTCATTAATTCTTGGGCACCTTCTGAATTCAGCTTCATGATTTGGCTCCCAGACCCCCTTCTTTAGGAAGCACTGTTTTCATCTCCGTCTGAGTCCTTCAAGGCATGAGTTCTATCTACCCCTCAAGAAACAGGTGTGAATTTTTTCTTGATCTTTAGTCTATGTGCTACATCTCTTCTCCAAAGTAGCAGAATGTTTTTCTATGATTTGGGGGTCAGTGATGGATTAAATTGTACCCGCCTACCTCCAATATGTGTGGAAATCTTAACCCTAACATCTGTGGATGCAATCCTGTTAGGGAATTTGTTATGCTGATTGGATCATACACAACTAGAAAGGGGCCTAAAACGAATCACTTGTGAGTCATAAAGGAGCAGCTTAGACACAGGGGTATGCCCATCCAAGACAAGAGAGATGTCATGTGAGGATTGCCAAGAAACACTCACTCAAGTTGCCAACAGGGAAGGAATGACATAGTTGACTATGTTTTGAACTTTTAACCTCCCAAACTGTGAGAAAACACATTTCTTGTAATATAGCTTTAAATTGATCCACGTGTGTGATTTCTGTGATAGTTGTCCTGGGACAATGAGACAGGTTGTCTGGCATGTTCCTCCTTGAGCTGCACTATTCTCCGTGTACTTGCATTACTGGAAGAGCCAATGTTCTACTCCCCTTTCTCTTCCTTCCAAGTTGAAAGTGCAATGGTACCGCATAGGCATTATACTTAGAGAATGTTTGCAGAGCTATGTGGACTTTGACTTAATGTTACGTAAAGACATGCCTTCTCTCTGAAAGAGTTCCTTCCTTATAACATGGTAAGTAGAAATCATTTGTTTTGTAATGAGTAGACATACTCATGTGAACTGGAAAAATAAACTACTACTACTACCAGTACTAATCAGTGGCATAATAATAATGATAATCTTAAAACCTTGAATCATAAGGTTCTTGTTTTTCAATTATTATAATCCATATGAGTCTCATTTATTTCCTCAATATGATCAGTAAACCAAGCAAAGGGATTGTCAATATAGAGTTCAAAATGGAAACCCAAGGACAAGAACTTTGTACTCACACTTTGTGTTCAAGTGCCAGCTTGAGATAGTTAGTTTATTGTGCCAACCTGGCTGATAAGCACATGTGGGGTTAATTGAAGCGAGGGGGGGGGGGATAAATGGCTCAGTGAGCCTTGCCTTTCTAGTTCTTGGGTCTCTTGCTTTCTGATGGTTGGGCCAGGGTGCAGCTGCCTTAGTCAGTTTTCTGCTTCAGCTGGCAAGGCTCACTTCCTGCAAGACATACCTGAGGAGAAGCCACATTGGCCTATCCCAATGCAGCCCTGGGTGCTAGGGCAGTCGTGTGGAGACCCCTGCCAGCGCTGCTTCAGCTGGCAAGACATACCTGAGGAGAAGCCACATGGACCTACCCTGATGCAGTCCTGGGTGCTGGAGCAGCTGTGTGGACACGCCTTCCAGCACTGGGATGCTCACACAGTCGCTGACTTGGCTTTCCTCCTGCAGTCGGCCTCATTATGTCTGTTTTGTGAGATGGAGGACTTTGTGGATTGGTGTTGGACATATGGGCTAATGTTGGACTTGTGGGCTTTGGCAGCAATTGGTTGGGATGTTTTCTTGATGTGCATTTAACCCTTTACACAAACTCTCTCTTTTACATGAGTTTCTGTGGATTTGTTTCTCTAAAGTATTCAGACTAACACGCAGCTTTTCCACTTATTTGAACAACTCATTAGATTTTAGTCACCTCTCTCCCCTTTATAAATAGAGATAATAAAGTTACAAGATCTGCAAGTTTATTGTGAAGGATAAATGAGATTTAGTAGGCAGAGTTCTCGGCATGGGAGCTAGTACATAGTCAGCACTCATTAAATGGTGTCAGTCATTATTGTTTTAAGTGAGGAGAAAGAGGATTAAGACCAGGGTGATTAAGTGACTTGCTAAGCATAAGATAATTCAATCGAATGAGGATTTGAACTTGTGTCTCTTGGGTTACCTCTTCATCTCCCACTTCACCCCATTCCTCTCTCCCTTAACTCTCCTCTGTCCAGGTCACTTCCCTTTATCACTCAAAAAGGAAAAATTGTCCTATAAGGTACACACCTTGAAAATTCAGAGTCGAAAATGAGATTGGTTTGAAATCTATACTATTTTCATTTCTTGTAGCACAGTGTGGATGCAGAGTCTTGAATAAAGTGTGATCACATTGACCCCTACATATCTGATCGTTTAGACAACAACTCTGCTGGAGTTGGAAAAAAAATCTGTGAAAAATTATTTATAACTAGAATGAACCTATCACGCACTCTTTTCATTTCAAAAACCTTTCTCCAATCTCCAAACAAATTAATTCATGTGCACAGTGAGAGGAGGGAAGTGGGCAGAAGCCTCCGCCGTGAGGAGCACAAAGGGGACATTGGTGAGGGCAGCTGGAGTGCATATGTTGTGACTCCCAGAGTCCTGCTGGGGGAATAGCTCGCTCACCAACAGTATGGATATCATAATTAGCACCCTGTAGTGATTCGGAGTTTCAAACCCACCCAAATCTATTTGCAGCATTTCACAACTTAGAGAGAACAGCATATCCTTGCATTGAGGTAGCTGCCTCCCGTCTGCTCTGTTGGCCCTAATGTATTTAGATAGATTCTTCCGGGAGGCAGAGCCCAAGTTCATTAGAATCCTGTGTTCTGCTTCAAAACCTCCCTCCATCTCCCTCGGTGCTCTTTGGGCTTTTCCAGTTGTATCTCCTAACCTTGTATGCGGGTATTTAGGAACAATGCTAATGTTCTCAAATTGCTTTGCAGTCTCCTCTCCTGGATTATAGCGGCAGGCAAAAGAAAGAAATACCAATTAAGCCCCAAGAGCCATTTTGCAAATGCTCTTTCCCTGAAACCAGGGAATGTCTGACTGTGAACCCAAATGGAAAAGATACCGGATGGCGCTGTGATGTGTTATGCATGTTGCTGCCTTGCTCGCAGAGAGCTCTAATCTTTTGGAGTGGGCATTGAATAACACTTTCCATGTAGCACAAAGGGTCAAAAGAAACACACACACATATGCACACGCACACACAAAAGAGAGTTCATACATTTTAGAAAAAGATATGTTGGCACTTTCATAATACTCATCTTAAAAGGGTGTTTGTTATTCATGATGTACAGTGCTCTTCAGCAATCTGCTTTCCATTAACCCCTTCCCTGAGCAGGCAGAAGACAGTTTCAAATCATCCGTGTTAGGAAAGGCAGTCCCTGGCTTATCTCTTGAACTTGCCTGGGTTCTGGAGATACTGCAGTACCAGAGAGTACCTGATGCTAGTTGCCACTTGGAGGGGAATTTGGTGGTGCAGCAGCTAGATACTAAACTGCTCTCGGAAAGGTTGCTAGTTCCAACCCACCCAGCAGTTCCATGGGAGAAAGAATGGATAATCTGTTCTTATAAAGATTACAGTTTAGAAAAACCTCTGCGACAGTTCTAATCTGTCACATGTCCAGGGTTTCTGGGAGCCCAAACTCTATTCCACAGCACATAGAAATAACAAGAACCACAGGATTCAGTGGATAGGACATGGGAATACAAATGGGCTATTTCAACTTTAATTTGATCTTTTCTTGCTCTTCAAATTGCAAAATGGAAAATACAGCTTTTAAAGGTCAGCAAGATCTACATTGACTCTGACATCTGTGTTTCCCATTTCTGGGATCCAGGGAAGGCAGTCTTCAGAGTCTGGCACTCCCCCTTTTATGCTTGTGACTCCAGCATCCCCAAAAGTTCTTCGTGGTCACTCTCCTGTCATGGGCAGGTGAAGTCATCAAAAGAATGTTCCCCCTTCTCTAAGCAGACAAGTGAAGACAAACATATTCAGGCATTTACGGAGGCTCTAGGGCTATACTAGGAAATGTGAGAGTAGTAAAATGTATCAAATGTGTTTTCTACTTCAACACATTTTAAAATGGTAGCAGGCCCTTACTGTACAATAGGCACTGTTCTAGGTCCTGAAAATGGGAGCTGAAAAAGACACAGTCCTAGACTGAAGGGTATGGCAGTCTGTGGAGGTAGACAAATTTGTAGATCAATTATTAGGCATAGGAGCACAGAGGGGAACATAAGCTTTATTGAATTTGCAAGGCTAAAAATCTTGACACAATTCAAACCAACAACTATTTGTTGAACACCCAGTATGGGCCAGGAATTAAATTAGTTTATGAGTGATGATCCACTATCTCTCCTCACAGGTTGTGGTTGGGTGCCATCGAGTTGGTTCCATAGTGGCCTTATGCACAACAGAACGAAACACTTCCCAGTCATGCTTCAGCCTCACAATTGTTCCTATAACTGAGCCCATTGTTGCAGCCACCATGTCAGTGCCTTCCTCTCCTTCACTGTCTCTCTACCCCACCTAACAGGATGTCCTGACCTCTCCCGATAACATGTCCCAAGTATGTAAGATGAAGTCTCAGCATCTTTGCCTCAAAGGAAAATTCTGGCCATATTTCTTCCAAGACAGATTAGTTTGTCCTCTGAGCAATCCATGGTACTTTCAATATTCTTCTCCAGCACCACAATTCTTAAGTCTTCTTGATTCAAAATTCTGTCATGTGATCTCCAGTTTAATTTCTATCACCAAGTCTATATTTTCCAACTACTGTTCTTTCTCCTTGATTCCAATACTGTATTTCCATCCCCAGTAATTAGCACCGCATCTTGATTGCATGTTTGATCAATTTCAGAATGCAGACGTTGAAATAAATATTCAATTTCTTCATCTTTGGCATTTGTAAGAGTGGGAAATTTGAATAATAGTCACAATAATTGTTTTTCCTTGTAGGTATGTGTATATTATCCTATCACTGACAGAGGTGACTTTCGGATAGATTCCATTCTTCTTCAATTTGTCATTTCTGTCACAGTAGACAATATGACCGTCTAATTTAAAATGGCCATATCAGTCCATGTCAGCTCATTGATTCCTAGCATATCTATCTTCAAGTTTGACAACTTCAAGTTTTCCCAAATTAATACTTCATTCATTGAATATTCTAATTATTAATGGTAATTTTCAGCTGCTTCCTTTTATTGTGAGCTGTTTGACATCATTAAATATAAGGCTGCAAATATTTGCCCCCTCCATACCATTAAGATCAACTCTACTTGACGAGACAGCGCTTCTTTCGTCCGACTTTGAGTGTCTTTCAATCTGAGTGGCTTATCTCCCAGCATTACATCAGTGCTCTACTGCTAATCATGATTTTCACTTGCCAATGCTTGTTTTTTATAAGTAGATCACTAGGATAGATTTACACACAGAAATACATATAGGTTAGACAGAGGGTATGTATACATGGGTATTTACCTTCATTGCCAATATATCTGTTAGAGAAACATAAGACTTTCTACTCCCATAAAATGTACAGTTTCTATGAGTCAGAATCAATTCCAAATAGCTCACTGGAGGCCAGATACACACAGACTCCCTGTTAGACATTCCTGTTGATAGCTCACATGGAGCTACACTAGAGCCCTGTAACTGGAGGACCCACGTGGAGACCCACGCCAGCACTGAGTTGCTTCCACCAGCATAAGAATCCAAAAGAATTTGCACCCGTCGGTCTGTCATCTTCCTGAATTTGGCATCATTGCATGACTGCATAAGTCTAAAGAGGAATTTATAGACTAATATTGATATATGGGGCAATATTGGTCTTATGGATGTGATCTGGCATCTATGAACTAGTATCAGACATATGGGGCAATATTGGACTTAGGGAATTGATCTGGACTGGGCTGGGATGTTTTCTTAATGTACAATTGTTCTTTGAATCTCTGGATTTGTTTCTCTAGTCAACCTGGACTATCACAGTGAGCAACCAAGTAAGGTGTAACTATTAGTAGGTCTCTGTCAGGAGGAATAAAGAGTGATGAAAACTGAACACACATACACAAAGTAGTCCAGTGAATTAGTAGACCATGCCAACATTAGACTCCATGACCCTGGGGCCAGGATAACTAAATGGTACCCAGCAACACTACGAACTCTTCTGAAAGGACCACACTGGAACGTCCAGTATAGAGTTGGAGAAAATTGGAAATCATAAAAACACCAAGCTTATTGGTCAGCTAGAAACTGGTAGAACCCCTGAAATGATAGCCCTTAGTCACAGTTCAGGTCTAGAACTAAACTCATCCCTATGGTTCATTTTTCAGTCAAACCATAGCAAAGTATAACAGAGAATAACAACACAAGCGCGGCATGTACATCTTAGAGTAAGAAATCACTTGCGACCAAAAGGGCAACTCAAGAACAACGTTCAGAAAGATTTTTTTAAGGCAGAATGGAAACAAACAAGTAGGATAAAGTGATGTTCCATTGGGGGAATTGCAGTGAATGAAATATAATGTGTACAGATTGTTGAGTGTAAAATTGATAGTCTACCCTATAAAACCACACACACACACACACACACACACACACACTTTTTCCTAGTCTGTCTTATTGTGGAAGTTCCATTGAAACTTGCCCTCCATGGACGACCCTGCTGGTATTTGAAATGCTTTAAGCATAACTTCTAGCATCACAGTAGCATGCAAGCCACCAGAGGAACAATAGAGCTACATTCTGCTGGGATATGAGGTTTTTTCAACTTTCAGCAAAGAAATATCAAGGAATTATGGCCTCAGAAACCTATACTTTTATATTGTTTTAAGACCTCTGAGTTCCAATGTAAGGTAACCTCTGTCTATTCAGCTAGTGACCAGCCTTGGAAAGTGGACAAAGGAAGTCCCTAAATCCAGCCCTTTGTGCCTCTCTTCCTGCTAGTGAGCCCTTGGATCACCTTTCCTCTGATACCCCGTCAAGCATCCAGCAGCTGCTTAGTTCCAGGCTTTCGTCTGTTCGTTTCCCTTTTTCTTGGTCAGTGGATTAGCCAAGATTGATTTTTTCTGCATGGCTAGGGAAGGCCTAAGGTTAAAAGATAAAATGGTAGATTCCTTTTAAAATATCATTTAGATATTTTTCTCACATTGGTTTTGATATCAACTAGACTATAGAATCACTTCTGTGTTCCAGAAGCACCTGGGCCCCAACTATAGTGCTCTGTGCAGGGCAAGCTAGACCTCCAACACAGCACAATTGGAGCGGCTGAAGGAGAATTACTGTCAGGCGCTTTCTCTCTGTCTATGCTTTTCTTTGATTTTGCTTGGCAGACAGACATACTTATGCTATGCTGTTGTTCTTTCAGATTGGTGTGTATTTATGTTTTGAAACTTACCCTGAACTTCCAAACCAAGGAACCAAATTATATAAGGGTGTTTGGTTATACATTAGCAATCTCAAATAGCTTCTCTCTTGATCTCCTCTTTTGGGGTCTATGTTATAAATATATGTGTCACATAACTTTTGCCAATTCAACTTTCATGCTCTTACGTCCCTTTTTGTTCCTTCCTTCCCGATAAAAGCTTGAAAAAAAACTTTAGTCTATTAAAAAATAGGTGCAAGGAGCCATGGGGGACAGAGGTGATGTAATGCCGACACGGTGGGAAAATTGGAGAGGGGGCTCTTGTTAGGTGTCATTGTGCCTGTTCCGACATCTAGTGGCCCCATGCTCACTAGAGGGGAACATTGTTCAGCAGTCCTGTGCCATCTTCATAACTGTGATGCTTGATGCCGTCACTAAGTCAATCTATACCTTAGAGGGGCCTCTTCCGTTACACTGACCCTCTAATAATCGTGGTGCATTTTTCCAGGCACTAATCTCTCTTGATAACATGTCCAAAGTACGTGAGGCAAAGTCTCCTCATGCTCATGCCAAGGACTCTTCTGGCTGTACTCCCTTTAAGACAGATTGTTCCTTTGGACGTTTACACTACTTTCTTCACCGACACCGTAATTCAAATGTATCCAGTTTTTCCAGTTTTCCTGATTTGTTTTCCAGCATGCACAGGTCTATGAAGCCATTGAAAACACCACGGCTTGGGACAGTCGTGTTTGGTCCTCAAAGTGGACATCTTTGCTTTTCGAAGATGCACAGCCGATGTGCCCAGTGCGAGACATTGTTTGATTTCTTGACTGTTGTGTCTAGGAATTTGATTGTGGATCGAAGTGAAACAAAATCCTTCAAAACTTTATTTTACTTATCATAATCCTTTCTATTTGTGCACTGAAGAGTGGATGCCTAGTCCTTCCTAGTCTCTGCTTAGTCTAGAAATTCCACTGAAACGCTGAAACCTGTACACCATGGGTGACCCTGCTGTATCTGGCATGCCATTGATATTGCTTCTAGCATGTCAGCAATGCACAAGCTGACAGATGAGTGGTGGTGACGAGGTGGGGGAGAACAGAGCTGACAGTTAATGAAGGGGGCTGCAAGGAACATTAGTGGGAAAATTAAAGTGAGAACTTGAAAGCACAGCGAACACAAGCTGAGCTGGGTTTAAGGCCGTTAGTTCAGTTCTCCAACATACCAGCTTGAAAGCCTTTAATAATGTATGCCCCCAGGAAACGGTAGCTTGATATTGTATTTATTTATTTATTAGTTGGAATGTACATCAATTTCTATTGATTAACTAGTTGAGTGGTACATTTCAGAAATTCCAGATGCAGTTCTTCTGCTTACATTCCAGGTATCGTTGTTTTCCTAGGGTTTGTGATTCCTACGCAGCACTGATTCCTATTTGTTCAGAATTAATTTCTAGAAGTAGAAATTCTAGGTGCAAAACTATAACATTCTGAATTTTAGTTCCTATTACTGATTTTGTACTTTAAAATGGTTGTAACCACTTGCAATACATAAAACTCTCTGTATACTATAATAATCTTTGCCAACATAAGAGATAAAATATATTGAAACTTGAAATAAGTGATAAAATGCCTTCATATTAGTTATTCCTTGAAAATACTTCGAAGTTATACTTAACACCATTTGCTTCCTGGACATCAGAAAGAGCACCTGGGTATTCTGGGAGGTTGGGAATTCTCTAAATCCATTTCAATAAAAAAAATGTGTGCCTTTCAAATTCCTCCATGATCCTTGTCAGGAACAGCCTAGCATGACCTGGCTGGTCCATGGCTTCCTTGTAAACAGATCTGCCTCCTATGATCCAAAACATGTCTGCTTTACTTCCTCATTCTGGTCGCTCAATTAGTTTTAAGGCACCATCCAGATTTTGGCAAGAAAATTAGTTCCTTGTGGGGTTTCTTGAGTCCTCTACTGAGCACCACATTAAGTCTATCTTTCAAAGATCTATTCTTCTCAGAAACGGAGATCTAAGGTTTCTGACCCAGAATCACCAACTTTTGTTTACCTTCTACTGAAGAGAGAGTGGTCATGGTCATTCGGTAGAAATACTGGAATTCATTCCTGAGCATGGGCCAAGGTGGGTTTCCATTCTTGCCGATGGCCAGGTTTCGGGACACAGCGATGATGCAGTTTAGTGGAGAAGCCATGACCGCGGTCGTGCTGACATTGTGTTCATATGGGAGACAGAGGCATGAGACTTGGGTCCATGCCCTGCCCCATCGTCTTTTCTCCTGCCTTCATCCCGCACCTCCTCCTTCTCTCACTCCCCCCCTTCATTTCATCATTTATCATGCTGGAGAGAGTTCCTAGGTGATGCAAACCGTTTGTGCATTTGGTTGCTAAGTGAGTACATCAAGAGGTGCTACCCAAGAAAAGTCTGGGAATTTGCCTATGGAACTGTCAGCCACTCAAACCCTATGGGGTACGCCTCTGCTCTAGTACTCACCGTGGGTGGAATGGACGTGGTGGGGTGGATTTTGTTGCTGCTCATCCTTCGAAAAGGATCCAAAAGTCAGTGTCCAATGACCCAGGAAGAAAAGCAAGCACAGGCTTGCTTATGTTTACGTACTAATCTGGAGTGAACAATTTCTGTTTGCTTGGGGTTTGTTTGTTTATTTGTTTTACCACATAAAAAATTCTGCTTCTAGGTCTGGCTGGGTGACATCAGTCTTTCTCCCAAACTCTCCATCTTCTTAGAGTATCACAGCATCTTTTCAAAATTATAATCCCTCACTGGAGTGGAGAACCCACTAAGCAAGATAATCATGAGTTTATTACTTGTGTCTGTTCACTAATCTATAGTAAACATTTTCACGCGTTTAAATCACATTTTGATGAAACTCCTCTTAGTAAGCAAGCATAAGCAAGTCTACATTTACCCCATTGTCTGTTAATCTGGCACTGCCTAGAGCAGGAGTTAGCAAATTGCAACTCCCAAGCCATAAGTGGCTCTTTCAGTACACACATGTGGCTCTGAAGTAAAGTTGAAAATGAAAATAAAACTATTATTCAGACAATAGTGATTTCATTTGTTTGTAAACAATACATTTATGGCTCTTGAATAAATTTTAAATTATTGTGAGAGACAGAATTGGTACTTCCCTCTCAAAAGTTTGCTGACCACTGGCCTAGAGTAATGCTTAAACGTGTCTCAGCCACAATCAGAGTAGAATCTGAGGAGCTGGCTTCAATCCAGTCAACTTTGAATTCTGAGATAGGGTTTCAAAAGCGAGCTGGGTCTTTAAGTCCTCCTCCTGAACCTTCTTTCATCACTGAACAGTAGGTAGAAGTGAGAATTGCTTGATCCGTTCACCAGGGCAAAACGAACTACAAGGAACATGACTGTATTAGGAAGGGAGAGAGGGAGAGAGGCACCCCCCGCCCCCGACAAGCTAGCTGTCAATATAACATTATATAAAGAAATAAAAACATTATATGAAGAACCACAGAACTGAAAAAAGGAACATTTGTCAGTTAGGATGGTCTGGGTTCAGAAAGGCATCCGTCTTGACTGGGCTAAAGGGTAAAGGAGCTTGACCGCTCTGATGGAAGCATCCAGAGGGACCCCAGCTTCAGGCACGTGTATTCAGCCTGGTACTCCCGGCCATGCTCAGAACTGGCTGCATGCGCAGGGACACTTTTTTCTCATATAGGCCAGGCAGCATTCCCAGCACTTTATACTAAAGTCCTCCTTTCTTTAGTACCAACAAATGTTCAGTGTAACTCAGTGGTAGAATTCACCTGGTTCCCACCTGTTAGGCAGAGCCCATACCTGTGGGAAACAGAAAGATTTCTCCCAAGTCATTTCCCCAAAATAGATGTTAGACTTAGGACACTGCTTGCAGCTAATGGTATATGATTGTCAAGTTATTTTCCTGAAGGCAGTCAGTTGCCAGACAACTGTCTGGGCCCACCACAAGAGGAGCCCACTCCCTGCTGTTAAGGACAATGGGCTACTTCTCCCTAAAGGCTTGAAGCCATCAGTTTGGCCCCTGCAGGGGAGGTTTACATGCGACTGATAACAGTTTCTATGGTGGGCCAGAAAACAGGTCAAACCAGCTCAGTGACATCCAAAGGTAGGCTGCCCTCCTGAATCTAGGATCTGTCCATCTTGTCACATATGTAGTCCCAATACCTCTCCTTCCTATTACGTGGATACCCCTAGATCACTCCCCTCCCATTACTGCATTACCAATAACACAACCCTTTCCTGTGACATATGTCCTCACTTGTAATTAGGGGACTTGCACATCCCCAGAGAATGTACAAGTCTTGGTTAGCAATACATATTTCTCTCTCTCCATGTAGACCACCAAGCGAGGCTGAGGTGAGTATGCTATTATGAAATGTGTCTAACTCCATTATTTCAATCTCCTTTCTCTCTTTCTTTTTTTAACATTTTATTAGGGGCTCATACAACTCTTATCACAATCCATACATATACATACATCAGTTGTATAAAGCACATCTGTACATTCTTTGCCCTAATCATTTTCAAAGCATTTGCTCTCCACTTAAGCCCTTTGCATCAGGTCCTCCTTTTGTTTCCCTCCCTCCCTGCTCCCCCTCCCTC
Source organism: Tenrec ecaudatus (assembly GCF_050624435.1). Classification (NCBI taxonomy): domain Eukaryota; kingdom Metazoa; phylum Chordata; class Mammalia; order Afrosoricida; family Tenrecidae; genus Tenrec; species Tenrec ecaudatus. The sequence continues at coordinate 228,191,386 of NC_134530.1, read as the reverse complement.
ATGGGCCCTTGATAATTTATAGATTATTATTTTGTCATATCTTCCCCTATCTGGTGTCTCCTTTCACCCCCTTCTCTATTGTCTGTCCCCCAGGGAGGAGGTCACATGTAGATCCTTGTAATCAGTTACCCTTTTCCAAATCATTCACCCTCTACTCTCCCAGTATCGCCGCTCACACCCTGATTTCATGCGCTCTATGATTTTACTATAAACTTTACTTATTATTGCTGTGCAATTGCACCTACCAGACCTGTGATGATGTGTTAGGGGCTGGTAACCCTGACACATACCTATTTTTTGTGGAATTCATAGAATAGGTTGTTAAAATGGCATGAGTAACCAAGGTTCTCTCAAAGGTGGGTGGCTGGACAGCCATCTGATGTTGAAATCACAAATTTACTTGTCTTACCTTTATAACGTTCATCTGTGGCACAACAGCATATTTGAAGAGCCAATAGGAATGTTCATCCCATCCATAGTTATGAAACATTAGATGGAACTGTGCTTGTAAGATTTAGTTATTCATTTCATAAAGCTCATTATACTTTTGATGGAATATTACATTTTATTTCTTTGAATTCTTTTACTTTAACAAACAAGCATATAACATAAAGATAAAAAACTGTCAACCAGAGGGTCATGTGCTGTGATTCATTTCAACTTTGTGTCACACCCCAAATTCCCATGAAATATTATGAGTGAATTTTGCAATTTCTGAAAGTGCTCAAAAAGCTGAAAATATTGTCAGAGAAATTGCTTTAAGTTCAGCAGAAGTGGAAAGGAATTTTTCAAAGATGAATATAATAATGTTCAGGGAAGAGCAGTTGCCTATTTCTAATGTCTCAAATAGAATGGCGATTACCTAATAGACCTACTTCTAAAGGGATGGGCTCCTACTCCTACAGTGAAAAGACAGTTAAGGATAAATCACACGGTCGATGATGCTTCGATAAAAGCAAAGAATTTCGCAATGATGTACCAATCCAGAAGCAATATGGAGATATTTTAAATAACAGCTTTATTGGTTTGGGTCAGGTATTACTTAATTTCTCATTAATGCTTTAAATTTCTTATAATCTAGTTTTGCGTGCCCCTTTTATTTTTCTTATTTTAGTAGTGACTGCATGAAGTAATTATCTGCCTCTCAGTATCTCTTGTTAAAACTGTCATTAGTGTATCGAACTGGTTGTTAAGCTATTTCAATCCCACCACTGGGGAGGGTTCTCATTAGATTGGTTGAATACAGGTCACCTTTCCTTACTTATCACTTTGCCCAAGATTGGGAGGCTCTCCCTGGCCATGCCTTGACTCTACAATGACAGCTCTGGAGCCAGGAATGGGGTCGGTTCCACCTAATGCACTGATTGAAGGGGAGGCAAGCGATGGGCCTGTTAAAGTAAAAAAAGGTCTTCTTAACAGGGAAGACAGGATGCTGGGAAGGTGAACTAACTATCTACCCATATGTCAAAAAGAAGCCCAAATGATAAAGTTCATCCAGGAACAACCAGGTACCATGTTCTGAAGTCATACAGGAATGGGTCAGATCAATGAGGACTCCAGACCTATTAGACTTTCTAGATGTTGTTGTTAACTGATGTCCACTTGACTTTGACTTGTAGAAACCCCACATGTGCGGAGCAGAACTGCTCCGGAGGACTTTCAGAACTGATTGCCAGGCTTGTCTCCTGAGGGGCTGCTAAGTGAGTTTGAATCCCCTGTTTCAGGCTAGTAGATGAGCACTTCGTTATTGGAGCACCCCAGAGACTCCAACAAATGTATGTTTCACTAAATGAATGCCACACTCGATAGATGCCAAGACATTTGGAAGATCACTACCTGGCCCACTAACAGGGTCCCCATTCCAAAGAAAGGTGATCCAACCTAAGTTGGGACTTATAGCACACGGCCATTCCTATGACACACAAATAAAACTCTGCTGAAGATAATTCAAACATGTTTGCTTCCATACATTGACAGGGGACTGTCAGAAATTTAAGCCAGATTTAGAAGATGGCACAGACTAAAAAATACCATTGTTGATGTTGGATGAATCATGATTAAAAGCAGAAAACACCAGAAAGATCCATGTTTTATTGATGATGCAAAGATATTCAACTGTATGGGTCATAATAAATTATGAATCACATACCAAAGAATGGGAATTCCAGAGCACTTCATTTTGTTTACAAGAAACCCATCCACAGATCGGGGGGCAATCTAGGAACAGAATAAGGGGATATTTGTAGATTAAAATCAGGAAAGGTATCCATCAGAGATGTATCCTTTCACCACAGTCCTTCAATCTGTATGCTGAGCAGAGAGGTCAAGGAGAAGAAGTCATTATCAGGATCCGAGGATGCCTCACTGACAAACTCCAATATGCAGAGGACACCAACTTGTTTGCGGAAAGAGAAGAGGCCTTGAAGCGCTTACTGTTAATGATCAAGGACAACCGTATGGATTATACTTCAATGTAAAGGAAACAGAAACCTTCACAAATGGATCCATGAGTAGCATCATGTGAAGCAGACAAGCTCAGCATTGTTTGAACAGCCACGCAGGTGCATCTGCTGCTCGCTTTCCGTCAGGAGGAACGAAAAATGATGTAAGGACATCTAGGGACATTCGCTCCAATGACTAATGAGCCACAAGAGCATTTGTCTCCATGTCCTTGAGACCAGAAAAACTAGATGGTACTCAGCTACCACTACCAACTCCCCTAAAAACAATCACATTAGAAGGTCCTGGTTAGACTGGGAGGGAACAAATGTGGAACAAAATAAAATCATAAAAGAGACCAGGCTTACTGGTCGGATAGGAAGTGGTGGAACCCCAAACGCTCTTGGCCATCCTTTAGATCTTAAAATGAACTCCCTGTTGTCAAATCATAGGCAGGTCTATGAGGGAACAATAACACTAATGAGGTACACACCTCATTATTGACTATTTGGGATCAAGGGGGCAGCATCTACTTCAGTACAAAGTTCAGAATGATTAGGAGAGGGTTAACAAAAAAGAAGGAATAGAGACAGGAGACCTCGGGAGGAGGTGGGAGGGTTGATGTAACATTGAGGGGCTTATAATGAATGAGGTAAGACAGAATGTGCATGAATCGAATGTGCAATGGTGATCTACTCTGTAAACCTTCACCCAAATCACAATAAAACATAAAGAGAAACTGACATTATTAAGGATTTGATTCTTTGGATCCACACTCAGTGTCCATGGAAGCATCAGTCAAGAAATCAAATGAGGAAAAAAGAAAGAAAGAAATTAAATGAAGTGTTACATTGGGCAAATGCCCAGCAAAAGACCTCTTAACCATGTTCTGAAGCAAAGATATCACCTGGGAGGCCTAAGGTACACCTAACAAAAGCTATGGCACTTTTCATCTCCTCAAAGGAATATAAATCTTGGGCAATGAATTAGCTGGAAGAAGAATTGGTGCGTTTGCCTTTTGATGTTGCTGAAGAAGATTGAATATATCACAGACTGCCAGAAATCTGGCAAATCTGCCTTAGAGCGAGTGCAGCCAGAATATTCCTTAGAACTGAAAATGATGAGCCTATCTCATGGACTTTGGACATGTAGTAGGGGGGCAGTTGCAGGAGACAGACATCCTGCTTGGAAGATGGACACAGTGGCTGCTAGTGGCCTTAAACAAAGTGATGATTGTTGGGACAACACAGGACAGGGCTGTGTTTTGCCCTGTTGTACTTAGGATCACTATGAATGGAGTCGAAGGCTCTTGCCAATAACCATAGGGATTCCTGGACATTCTGTTTGAGTGTCTCTTTTTGATAAATGGTTCAGACCTGTTCTCTCTCTCTCTCTCTCTCTCTCTCTCTCTCTCTCTCTCTCTCTCTCTCTCTCTCTCTCTTGCTTGTGGCAGAATCTTCCCTTTTCCAGACCTCACAGCAGACACTCTATTGCAAAAGAGAATCCCTTTATAGAGTGTGAAGGTGTCCTGACTTCTCCATCTTTGCTAGTTTATCCTCACCCTAGGATTCCAGATCCCCAGGGGGCTCTATTCCAGGCCACAGAGCAATCAAGAAGAATCATCTACATGGAGATTTCAGTGAGAACAACCGCTGAAACAGGTCCTACCCTTACGGATGCCTGGGGACAGGCGTGGGAGCTTAACGAAAAGCGGAGGAGAGGAAGGAAGTGGGTAGCTGCCTAACAGGTTGCATTTACCAGAATTTCCAAATGGCAGTGAGAAGAGGCATCCTCTTGAGAGGAGTGATCTTGATACAAACAACGCCGAGACTCAATGGTCTCACCCACATGCCAACCCCTTACAAAGAAAGCACATCACTGTGAGCTCAGAGAGGTAGTGTAAGAGCTGCTGCGGGTTCTGGAGCCAGGAGGCTCCGGCCCTTTCTGTTGATAGCAATCCTGGCAGCGCATGGTGGCTGCTGCCAACGGAGAGGGAAAAAAATTACCCAGGCTGACGCCTCCAAATAATTGATAATTTTCCTAAATGAACAAATCAAGGAAGATTTAATTGTTGGCAGGGACTGCCACCCAGGAACAGCAAAGGCTATAATTGCTTAAGCATCACACATGGCATCTCTATGCATCCCCTGCCCTCCCCCTTCCTTTCTCTAAGCCAGGCGTAATTGTTTAATGACATTGATGGGGAATAGACTTGTGACATTATAAATGACACTTATGACAGAACTGTCAGCTGGTGACAGCTCCCTGACAGCCTCCGTGAGAAATTAATCATTTTAGACGCTTTATGATTTTTCTCATTTAATGTCACAAATAAGATCCTGTTATAAACTCACTAATAATTTTTTCTCCATTCCCCCCACCCCAAACCACCTCACTCCCCAGCCAAGGGAGGGAAGGATAGTTTGGTTGTTTTCCACCTCCAAGAAAGATTCCAGGATTCTGGCCCCGTGGGGCCTGGAGTGGTTGGTGGGGAACACTTGGTGGGAATCTCCCTGCAGGGTCTGGGTAGAACTCCACAGGGGAAGGTGGCATCAGAGCTCACCTAGTTCTCTCACTTGCCTCTTGTTTCAGGGAGGTTCCTAGGGAAGAGAGCTACCCTGTGAGACCGGATGCTAATAAAGACAGAAAGCTAAAGCCATGGAGTGGCTACTTTTAAGTGGAGAGCATCAGTGGTTCATTGGGGACACGTGCAGCTGCTAACAGCAAACTCAGCAGTTTGAAACCGCCGGCCACTCCGCAGGAGAAAATACGAGACTTTCTACTCCCATAAAGAGTTCCAGTCTCAGAAACCCACATGGTCAGTTCTACTCTGCCTGAAGAGTCTTCGCGAGTCAGAATGGATTCAATGGCGGTGCGTTTTGTTTGAACGGTGCCCGGTGGTGCGGTGGGCTTGGCTGTTATCTGGCGGCCATGGATCAAATCCACCAGCCGCTCCAAAGGGAAAGGATGAGGCAGTGCGCGTCCATCAAGATTTACAGCACTGGGAATCCTAGGAGGCAGCTCTACCCTGTCCTCTGGTGTCAATAGGGGGCACTAAGGTTTTGGCACTGGGAAAAACCCCACAAGATGGGCAGTCCAAACTCAAGAGGAAGAAAGCTGAGGCTGTCTGCACATGCAAAACAAAACAAAACCAAAAAATGCTATATCGGGTCACTGTAACTCAAAAGCAATTTGAGGGCCATGGGGTAGGGTTGCTTTGTATTGGAATCAACTTCACTGTAATGGGTTTGGGCTGTTTTTTTTTGTTGTTGTTGTTGTTTTTTTAATGTGGAGTAAATGGGCCACCATGCCCTATGCTGAAATTGTGCAGCACTTGTTTCTGCCTTGGGACTCCCACACTCTCTGCTGGGCAGACATCTGTTAATTGCTTTCGGTTGGACTTCACTTTGACATTTGGAGAAATGGAAGGAGACTGCCTAACCTGTTTTTTCCTAAATGATGTCTCTGTGGACTCTTGCAGCCAAGGAGGGAAGGGCGGCAGGGGAGGGGGGGTAGGTGAAGTTTACTCTCTCTTTCTCTCTCTCTGCTCCAGTTTTCTGAAACTTCCAACAAGGTGTGCCTACAGCATTTTGGCAGGGTTGCATTGAAAGCCCTGTGTGGGGCCCCAGGCAAAGGGGTCCACTGAAGTCCTGGCATTCACCTTGTGTCAGCCTGTGTGCCATTTATTTGGCACACATGCCTATCTCCCTCCTCCCCTTTCTGGCTGCTTGACGAATTTTGTGAATACTCTTTGAACAATCATGAATAAACTTTCCAATGCCTAACAAAAATAGTGTCCTTCCATTCCTTGTGCAGGCACCAGTGCTGTTGTGATGAGTCTGTTGACCCCAAGCAGCAGGAGGTTAAATACTAAGGCTTGGTGGGGAGGGTTCCCTGGTACATAAAATTCCCCTGCCTTTTTTCCTTTCTGTTAGGCATCTTCAGTTTGCTGGCACTGATAATTAATCGCCTTTGGGTAGAGTCTTTGAGGGTGGTCTGTAGCCACTAGGTGGTGACAAAGGACCTCCTGGCCAGATTGGGGTCAGGCAGTGACTGTGACAGATGAAATTGGTCAACCTTTTGCTTGTCTCATGAAGGTGCAGTGGTTCAGTGCTCAGCTTTTAACCAATAGATTGGCAGTTCAGACCCACCAGCTGCTCTGAGGAAGAAAGATGTGGTATGGGACAGTTCTCCCCTGTCCTATAGGATCACTATTTATAGCCAGTAAGGGCTAACAATGGCAACAACCATGACCTATTGAATGCTAACATAACCGGCACTATTCCTGTGCCTCTGACAGAGCGCACGGAGCGCACTGGTCCAAGGTCACATAGCTTCCAAATGGAGAGGTAAACTATGACTGATGATAAAGTTCTAGAACACTCTACTCGACTCTACCCTGACAAACGTTGTTGGCTTAAAGAAGCTGGATGAACCACGTCTGAGACAAGATCTGTGGCTTTAGCAATCCAGAGAATGGATTCACACCTCTGGGCATCTTCAGTTCAACTGACTTGAGTTGTGGAAGCATCAGAGGAGAAAGGTTGTGGAGCAGGGTCCTAGAAGTTGACTGGGAGACTAGAGGGTATGGTGTTGATGTGGGCTGAGACTGTTTTCTGAGGTTGGAAGGAGATGTTCTTCGTGATAGTGAAGCAAAGCTTTCCCCCGGACACAGGGTAAAGTGGAAGTGTGCCCCGTGAGATTTTCAGTGGCTGCTGTTGGGGAAGCATATCGCCAGGACTTTTCTTCTAAGGGATCCCTGGGTGACCTTGGTCCCACCAAGTTCCCAAACATCGTCCACAATGTCCTTATCTTTCTGAATCTTTCTAAGTCAATTACCTCGCCTCTGTCATAAGATCCTGCTTCTCACTGTTCCAATCAAGTTAAAAACGGTACAATGTGGACACCCGCAGTTTCCAAATCTTGTGCCTAAAAGACCCAAGGGTAAGTCCAAAAGTACTGCTACAGAATCACAGAAATCTTATTTAAATAAAAAGATCCACATGTGGCATTATGATTTCCCAACATACTCTCCATCTCGGTCTCTACACAGATCTTTAACAAGTCTCCAAAGGGTTCTGTGCCCTTGGATTTATATCACATGGAAACGGCAGTTCGGGGCATTCTCTCAGGGCTCATCTTGCATGCCTTTTGAATGGTGTCTGAGAGCAGGACACAAACACGAGTCTCCATGGCCAAGAGGAGGGCTGCCGGGTGGTTGGAGTAAGTTTCCCCACAGATGGTTGGAGCACAGTCCTTGATGCTGTTGAAGAACGAGCAAGTGAATTGTCATAATGGGAAAAAAATAACAAAACACCTTGGCATGACAATTCTGGTCATTTTTTTTTCACCAACACAATTTTTAGTGTTTTAAAACTTCTTCAGAGTAAACGCCCACGATCATCCGGTGGTTTTTTTTTAAGCAAATCTATTCGGTTTCCCGCTTGAGATCCAGAAAAGTCAGTCACCATAGCCTTCCGTGATGATCTCGCTGCCTGAAACCTACCTGGTCCAGCATCACCTTTAAACCCACAGATTCAATTGGGCATGTTTAACCATGTTTTGTTTAGAACTAACCTGTGCATGCATAGACTAGGACTCTGAGGGCAATACTTTTTGACTTATCCTCATCAACTATAACACTATGCACTTGCTCAACTGCATTTACATTTTTGTTATTTTTTTAGAAAATTAGATTATTTTTTAATTCAATCAAAGTCACAGTCCATCCGATGACATTGGAGAAGATTCTAATCACAATGATTTGAGTCAGCGGGACAGTTGTATGGAACTTCTGCATTGTAGTCAGTGTACTAATCTTGGAGAAGGAGCTTTCTCCGGCCATGGAAATCACCGCCATTACCATAGTGCCCCTATTAATGCTATGTCTTCATTGTGGTTATTCATGAGAATTGTATTTTTTAGTTACATGAATCTATAAGTTCTCTTGTGTTTTTCTTAGGCCAGCTTGATGCAATGTGCAACTGAGATTGTTGACCAATGTATTACTTCTCCAATTCCATGCCTTTCCCTTTTCCCGTGTCAATCATGAACTCGGCCACCTTATTTTTCACATTATTGTCTTTCTCTATGGTGTAGTGGGTTCCACACTGGGCTGCTAACCACAAGGTAGGCAGCCCAACACTGCTGTGCAGGAGAAAGATGAGGCGTTTTTATTCCCAGAATGTGCTGCAGGGACAGCTCTGCCCTATCCTACAGGGTCACTCGAAGTCAGAATCAGTTCAAGGGCAGGGAGTTTATTTTTAATCTACACGTTTTGTGCTCTCATACCTTTCTGCATCTTTGCACAGTATTTCCTTAGCTGTGATGCCTTCCCACCTATAGAAAAGTCCTAATCACCTTGCCGATTTCTGCTCAAGTGTTACCTCTTGGTGAGGCCTTTGACTCCTACACTCAGAAACAGACTAAGTGTTGTATTTTGAGTCTCACAGCACGTCAGAGTACAGTTACTATAGCGCTTAGTATTTTGATCGCTGTCAATGTCTCACTCACTAGCGCAGCATCTCCCTTCATCATCATTAAGATGAAGGGGGAAAACGACTAAAAAAAAAATGAAGGTATCCAAGTGTGTAAAGTTTCATATTGGATATTTCTTAGTCATTATCCAGTCTAGCCTCCTCCCAGTAGAGAATTCTTCCCAGCACGGGGCTGAAAGGGAACCACATAATCTCTGTAGGAGTGCCCAGCACAGATGTCAGATTCAGTTAGCATAGGCTCCTTCTATACCTATCCAGGGTCACCTCTTGCGATTGCTAGGCTTTGTGTCAACCTACCTGGGCTAGGATTATCAGTGGTTTGGCAGTTAAGGTCTTGTGATCCCCCATGATGCAACCGAACACCATGTAGTCAACTCCATCATGAGATCTTTTGCAAGCAGCCAGTCAACTCTAAGAAGAGCAAGATGGAATGCAACCTCTTTGCTCAAGTCAGTCGTGATGCGACTGAAAAGACGTGTCCTTGTGTGTGTGCCCTATCCCTTACATAAGCAGATGCTGTGGGGAAAGCCTGGTACTTTTTTTGCTAGATCTGGATCCTGCAGCTGACTCAAGAACCACCTGTTGGGTCAACAGTCTGCCATATTAGCTTCTGATCCCAGGAACAATCTGTGCCTTGCCCTCTGACCTGCCACGAAGCCTGTTCACCTTAAAGCCAAGATCCTCTGCAGCCACCAGTCTGTGCTGTTCATGCGGATCTTGAGTTTATCATCCACCAAAGCTTCTTGAATCAGGAGAAGCTTCCAGCTTAACATTTTGACCCACCAACTTGGAACCTTCCCAGACTCAGACAACATTCGCCTGCTTCTATAACTTGATATACATTTTTCTCTGCCTCTCTCTTTCTGTCTCTTTATCATCTATCTATCTATCTATCTATCTATCTATCTATCTATCTATCTATCTATCTCTTTCTATCTATCTTCACAACCTAATAATCACTGGCTTTGCTTCCCTAGAGAGCCCAGTCTAAAATGTGTTCTAATGTTAAAGCCTACCTACCATGGTTGATCCTGCTGGCATGTCAGATTCTGGTGGCATTGCTTACAACCTCATAGCAACATACAAGCCATATTGGTTACATGGCAAACTATCAGTGGAAAAAAATCTATAACATTTTAAAAATGAGTAACTATTCTCATCATTTCTGGAAGGGATAGTGTGAAGTAGCCAAGATAATGCTTGGATAACTGAGAAAACCCATAAGTGCCTGAGCAAGTCATTTTGCAAGCCTGGCCTGGGTGTCTACGCTGTCGTAGCACAGAATTAAGTGTAGCTTTTTTTCCTTCCCTGCTCCCTGCCTGGCCTTCTCTATCCGGCATAACCGCCACTGGCTGCTGTGCCCTGTCTGCATTCTGACTACGTTCCTTTTCTACCATTTCTATTTCAAGGACACAGGTAGCCACATCTCCATTGAAGACTGAAGTATTTTGGACAAGCCTGAGGCTCCTTCGGCTACACTTAGTTCAGTTCCCCCTTTGCCCAGAGGACACTAGGCACACGTTTTGAGGTGCGCGCTTTCAGATATCTGTTGACGTGCTTCAATCACAGAAATGTGGTTTGAGGAGCCTTCGAAGGGTTGGGGGAAAAGGAATGAAAAGGCAATGGATTTCTTCCTTGAACTTTTTATATTTGGAGTGTCTGTGGCTTCAGACACCTTTTTAATGTTGTTGGGAATCCACCCATGTGATAGCCCCTCTACATGGGTCTCATCTACAGTGAGAACCCTGCTTTATAGAATTGAGTCCATCACGGTGCATTTCACCATTGCCTCCTTGATGGGATGACATGCTTCCATCTTTGTGTTCGTAAACAGCGCTTCGCCAGAGAAGCTGGAGGGCATGCCCCTTAGCAGATGTGAGATCTTTCCTCGGGCTGCCTTTTTCTGTCAAAACCACACAGGAAGGTTATAAGGAATCTGACAGGTATTGACTGAATGATAGCTAAGCATCATTTGCACAGAATGATCGTTGTTATTTGTACAGTAAACCTTGAGCTGAATTTTATCATTTCCCTTTTCCTAGATGCCAAAGCTGAGGTATAAAGAGACAAAAGAAAGTTGGGATTTTAAATTGCCTTAAAGGTCTTAATCCTACCAGTTCTTTGTGCTATACTTTTTCTTGCCCCCTACACACACACACACACACACACATACACACACACACACACACATACACACACGCTGCTGAGGATTTCATGAAGGCACGCACTGCATCTCAACTTCTTTTCATCCTCTAATGTGTCCTCATTACACAATAAATCTCAATAAAACGTGATTGATTATTTGAGAGACAAATTAGCACTATCATCTTAACTAGCAGGATATTTCATTTAGGCATTTTAGCCACAATAAGAAGTTGCCAGCATCATAGAGTAGCTGGTTAAAATATTATTAGAAGTTAATTCATATTTTAGCAGATAATTCCTAATTAATTTGCTGTAGTTATCTTGTTAAATGTCAATTAAATCTCTCCACATCCCTTACAGGTTCCTGCTATTCATAAAATGTAATTATGCAGCTATTGCTCATGTACCCTTTATTGCTTATATAATCTACCAGATAAATCCAAGTCAAAAAGATTTATCTGCCAAGTTCTTAATAACATCACTAAATGCTCTAATTAATAATCAATAATCCATTTGCATAATTAATTGCAAAGAACAATCCTAATGGGATGGTGCCTTGTAGCTAGCCCGGATGAGGCTGGAACTTTCATCTCCTGTAGCAATTCTAGCTCCAGGTGGGCGAGTTTACTTAAGCACCTCAGGTGCCATCAGGGCTGAAAGAAGTGCTGGGCTGAGCACTAATGACGGGGAACCCAAAGGACTCTGCCGGGCATTTTACTTACGCTATTTCTGGGCGGAATGTAATCATGGGAGCCTCTCTATGGACTCCATCCTGTTCCTTGGATGTGAGTTTTCATAAGCACAGGGTCAGATTAACTAAGACAAGCATTATTGTTTTTCTGAAAGTCAAGCTTATTTTTCTGATGCCAAGTCCTCTGTGCCTGAGACAGAAGGCTCACCTAGTCACTTTCAGGCCAACTTGGTCTGAAGTAGTTTCTTCTTATACAAATGTAGTTATGATTCCATTCTATTCTGCATAAAACAATAGTCCCTCCTTTTTTTGTTTTCCCTACTTCCTTTTTCTCCAAGGAATCCCTGAATGGAGTAAACAGTTAAGTATTTGGTTAGTAATCAAAATGTTGGTTGTTGGAATATCCCCAGAGGTGCCTTAAAAGGAAGACCAGGCAAGGTCTTTCTTAAAAAACAGTCATTGAAACCTATGGAGCACACACAGCTCTATGCTGACACACATTGTTAGAATTGTCTCAGTGGCATCTTGTTGTAGTTTCTCTACTTGTTTATTTGTCTGCTTTCTCCTTGGCATTGAATTTAACCTGGAGGAGATGGTGGCTTCATACCTGCATCCCACTGTGCGGTCACCTGGAAAGAAGCGCTCTATTCCTTAGGTTGTACCTGTTTGGGGCCTCAGCTGGTACTCTTTCAGATGAAGCACTGCTCTCTGGTCTTTGAAGGAGCCCTTTTTCACAACACCACCACCACCACAAAGTGCTGAATCCTCCCCAGCCTCCACCAGCCTCCAGCCTACCTTATTCACTGGCGTATTAGTGGTCCTAAAGCAACCTTCAACATCCAAGCACATGGGGCTACTACTGGGACACTAAATGAACAAATAGGCAATAATCAGGCTGTATGTCACAAGAGAACTCAACCATTATCTGTGGCATCAGCCCAGGAAGTCAAACCAGTATTTGCAGCACACAACAGCCCTTGTTAACAATGAGCCCCAAATGGCCAGGATTTGGTTCATAACTAACAGATTAATTGATGTCTGTCCCTACTTTCTACTCAGGACTAACAGGAGAAACTCAAGTTTGCTTCTGTATCCCAAAGCATAATTTGCCCCACTTCTAGTTAGCCCCCTACCAGCTCCTCATGCAACAACGTTCAGGTAAGAGACACCTTTTTTTTGGCACTATAAGGTTTTCCTACTCTCTGTCTGGGAAGAAATACAGCCAGAATGCTCCTTAGAGGTAAAGCTGGTGAGATGTTGTCTCACATACTTGGGACATGTCAGGAGAGACTAGTTCCTAGAGAAGGACACCATGCTTGGTAAAGTAAGGGCATCGGAAAAGAGGAAGATCTTCAACAAGATGAACTGACACAGTGGCTGCAACAATGGGCTCTAACATAGGAACAGTTGAGGGGATGGTGCAGGGCAGGGCAGCTGACTTGTTCTATTGTGCAGAGGGTCACTATGAGTTGAAATCTACGCAATAACAACACCACCAACAACAACACTCCTGTCTACCCTTCAGTTTCTGTCAAATAAAGGAGAATGTGGCTGCCTCCCTTGCTATAGCAAGCTGTGAATCCATGGTCTTGTTTAGATCTGCTTTGTCTGTTTCCACACTCTGTTTTCCTTGTTCAGAACCCAGGCTTCTGCCAGTAGCCCTACCTCAACCCTTCACCACCCTTCTCATGAGCTTGACTAGCACTCGGATCTCAGTCTTCCGGGGATTCTGGGCAGTCTGAAGGGCTGGCAGGGCTCCTCACCCTTCTCTTCAGTGCCCTTAGAGCCTCTTCTTTTTCTTGTTCATCCACCTCAAAACCCAAGGCCGCTGCATGTGGAATTCCATAAATTGCGATGGCATCAGTAAGAAATGATCTTCTTTCTCTGGCCTCTGGAAATGAGGGTCTCTTGTTCAGTGCTCCTCTTCCAAAACATTTGAGGGTAATGTGGGCATAGCAGAAAGACAGATCCAGAGCTTAGTTGCCTCCACTCCCCTTCAGGTCTTTTCTTTCTTTCTTGTATATGTGTGTTAGTCTGGGTAGATCAGAGAAACAAATTCATGGGCACTGATATGTGTATAAGAAAGACCTTTATATAAACAGTAATTGGACATTAATAAAACATCCCAGCCCAGTCCAGATCAAATCCGTAAGTCTGATATTAGCCCGTATGTCTGATAGCAGTCTGTGAAGTCCTCTTCAGACTCACGAAACACTTGTAATAATGCCGAATGCAGGAAGATCACAGGACAGTGTGTGGGAAGTCTTGTGGATCCAATGGCATTGCAAGCATCTCAGCACTGGCAGAGGTCTCTAGCTCAGGGCACTAGCATAGTTCTATGTGTCTTTTCAGCTGCAATGTCTCCTGGGAAGTGAGCATGTGTCCCACCTCCAGTGAGCTATTTATCTCTTGAGCACCTCCAAATGAGGTCATCAAGCTACTACCTGCTTGACAGATTAGACCCCACCCCTTCACTCTGAATCTTCAAATTGACATCAGATTATATAACTGCCACAACATGTAAGCGAGGACATTGAGACAGAGAATGGTTCTACTTAAGTACATGTCTATTCTTACCTTCCCTAAAGTGAAATCCTTAACACTTCATTTTAGAAATTGAGAATGTGGCATCATTGTTCTCTGGCTTTGGGGTTAAAGGTGACTGCTATACATAGCTTGAACAGGGTTGGTCATAAAGTAGTGGACCAAAGAGCAAGCCAAGTAATATCTCAACACGTTAGTCTATCACATCTGTTATGCCGCAGTCAGAGAGCAGAATATTTACAGATAAGGAGCCAGTCAGTGTTCACACCAAGAAAAGATGAGCCTAAACTGATGAGCTAAGGAGCCCCCGTGGCTCTATGGAATAAACATTGAGCTACTAACAGCAAAGTTGGTTGGTTCAAAACCACCATCCACTCTCAGGGAGAAAAATGAGTCTATCCACTCTTGTAAAGGTTTACAGTCTTGGAAACACTCTGGGGTGGCAATGAGTTGGAATTAACTGAAAGGCAGTGAGCTGGTATTTTGTAACTGATTATGTAGAGGCTGGAAGAAAGAGGAAAATTCTTGTGGGTTGTTTCTATAAGATGGGCTTTAGCCAGCCATGTACTCCCTTGGTCTTTGCTAAAGTCAGGACAACAAGTAGACTCTTCAAAGGGAATTTTTTCTGTCTCAGGCAACTCTCCCGTAAAGCACAGGAAAAAAGTACTTCTGATATATTTATCCCAAATTTCTGCCTTCATATATATATACATACTTTGCTCTGGTAGCTATATATTCTGAGTTTTTTAAGGAGCAAAATATAATGTTGAAGAATTTAGCACAAAATCCCATCATTGTTCATTGGACTACAAATTACACTTGGCAAAAGAAAATAATATTTTTATTTGGAAGAAGCAAATGCCTCCACCTGAGCACCTTTTGGACTTTTAATTCAATCAGAACCCTTCAGACAACATTGCCAAACAGCCGGATATCAGCTCAGTCTGAGTATTGTGTCTTCATGGAAAAGATGATTGCTTGTCATATTTTATGAAGCATCTACCCCTTCTACTTATCAACAAAGCAGAGCTTTGTACCCCTTCTCTCCTGCCTATTCTTCCTCATGGCTCTTAATAATAAGGACTTTGCTTTTCTACAGTGACTCTTTGCACTAAGAAGAGCTACTTCTTTGGTTTAAAGATGAAAAAAGATACATTAGGACAAGTCCATGTCTCAAATCCAGAGTGGATTGTCAATTAGTTCAATACTAGTGAGTTGGATAGCACTCTGGAAACTTCTGAAGCTCATCTTGTGCTCTATTGGCTGGCAAGATCTCTTCACCTCAGTCACAAGAGATCCCTCATCTCTTCCTCAAGAATTCTCCCAGGATACTTCTGGCAATCGTGCCAGTGTCTTAGATTTAGAGCTGTTTCATATCTAAACAAATTCTCATTCCTCTGTTCACTTTGCTTTCCTTCTTCCCACAGACTTGCCCATAGAACACGGATGAATTAGTTAAAGGTGGTTTTGAAGTGGTTTCTCTTTCCTCTCCCTTTCTTCTTCCTCTACCCTTCATTTCCCAGGGCTTTCTAGGTATTAGCTGTCATAGAAGAAAATGGAAGCATTTTTGCCCACCTAAAACATTGGCCTCTTGCAACATGAGTTCGGCAACAAAGGATCAAAGCCTAATACGTAATGTCGAGTTATTAATGATGACATTTCAAGTACCTTCCCCACCTCCCTCATGCATATTATCTCATGCAGGTAAGAGGAACCATCCATATCAAGTTGAGTCAGCCAGCACGAACTCCCGCATGCGGCTCCTCTGAAATAGCTGTCACGTTAGTCAATGTATTAAGCCTTTCTTTGCCTCACAATCCCTACCTGCAAAATGGGGCAACCAGCACACTTCCATGGTGATAACAAGAATTAAACGAGGTAATGTCACTAAAGTGCTTTCCAAGTGCCTTGTTCTTCATACAAACTGGCTATTACGATTATAATGCATGGTAGATTTCTATGGATTCAATCAAAAGAGTTTCTGAAAGGCTGGTGGAATACTAAGAAGTGCCAATTGGGAACATATATATATGACAAATATTACTATCTAGCCAACAGTTATCTTTTTTGTCTCTCCAGGATAATGTAGTTGGGCAAGTATTGAAACAGCGGGGGTGTGAGGAAGCCAGACACCCCCAGAGCACAGTAGGATTGAATAGCTAGGGGAAGGAAGATCCTTTGTCCTCTACCTGCCCTAAACATTTTTGTGATTCTCATTAACTCCTGTGAATGCCAACAAGTACTGGGATTTGCGTGGAGCCCGTGCATCGCTTACATCTCCACATTTCATATTCCCCAAGACTGACCATCTACAGACTCTTTTATCCTAAACTAGAAGCCTACTTAGCATATGCTCAGGTAGATAGATAAGCCATGGTTTGGTGAAATTTGTAAGAATTATGAACTGTAGCAAAAAATAGCCAACTAAGGAGTGGTGAAGGCATATTTTCTTTTCCCCTTGATATCCGCGGAAATGTGCATCTTCAAGCATCACAAAAATAATCACCCACTGTACATATTTCCCCTTTTTATGGTTTTTATTGGTATAGCAACATTATTCAAGCCAGCCTCTTCCATCTCCCAAGCCAATTTCTTTTGCATCTGTGTTTATATTGATGCTATTCAGACAATGATCCTCCACTTCCCCTGTCAGTTTCCATCGTGCACTTCACATACTATGAGCTTATTTAAACAAAAATCATCCTCTCTGGGTACATTTCTTTCCCATCTGTTCCCCACTGCCCCATACTACCAATTTTCATTTCAAAGCAACATTGTAGTATCATTTATTGTTGTTCTCTCTTGTTTTCCTGTGCTGCTTCTGTAGCATTCAGAGGGGTGAGCGGTGGTGGGGAAATATGGAACATTATTGATTTATAGTCAAAAAGGTGTTTCTTGCTCAAAATGTTTCTAAAAAGCTTCCTATCAATTTTTAAGAGCAATGAGGCCCCGGTAATGACTACACTTTATATTTTCAGAGTGCTTTGCAGTTAGTGTATAATGTACTTTCACTAAGTGTCAGTTTAGGGAGTTGGAAGACAAATAAAGGTAAAAATGAAGCTAGTTATCCAGATCATTCTAAATATCCAGATTGCTGGCAATATGTTGCAGACCGAACACCCAGATGTTTGATTGGATAGTTTAGCCTTCATTTGGATGCTGAGCATTGGGGGTAGTTAGTTCTCTATTAGGATCAACATAAGGTAGTGATTGGGTTGTGAGAGAATTATTCATATTTTATAAAATAATTTAACCTGATATTATGGATTGGCTTGTAATATATATATGCATATATATTTTTTCTGTGTGTAGATTTCTAATACAGTTTTCTTTGTTTTGTCAATGGAGCTATCTCCATATATGGTGAGGCTTAGGTTCAATCACTTTGGGGATATAAAGAAAGCAGAGTAGAGACAACCCACAAATTGGGGGAAGAGCGGTGCCACCTGGAGATCTCCATGGAATGCAAAAGAACACTGCAAACCAAACTCACGGCCATCCAGTCAATTCTGACACATAGTGACCCCCTGGGACAGAATAGACCCACCTCTGTGGGATTCTGAGGCAGTCATTCTTACCAGAGTAGAAAGCTTCGCCTTTCTTCCTCAGAGCAGTGGTTTTGAACTGCGGACCTTGCAGTTAACAGCCCAATGCTTCAACATTACATGCCCAGGGCTTAACTAGAGAAACTGAAACAGGGTTTCTACCCCAGAACTGAGAGAGAGAGCCTGCCTCTAGAGCGGGTGTTCTGAATTTGGACTTCAAGCTTCCTAAATTTTAGGAACATTATTATTTTTTCTGCTTATTAAAGTAACCCACTTGTTGCATTTCTGTTACAGCAGTACTGAACCATTAAGATATCGGGTGGGGTGGGGATCTGCTTTTTTCCCTGAATTCACTTTTAGCTGAGTGATACTTATTTGAGGGTGGGGGTTCCTCCATTTTTCAGAGAAAGTGTTCTGTTTCCATAGCTCAGGAGAATTTCTTATAAGTACCTGTGGTACCTGTTTATTGTGCCAACTAAGTCAATAGGAACATGTGGGTGGAGTTTAATCAGGTCACAGCTTGATTGGAGAATAACCAAAATCAATAAAGGTAGTCGGCATCCCCTCTCTCTCTTGCTCCCTGGTGATAAGATCAGCGTGCTGCTGCTCTAGCTAGTTCTCTGTCTCAACCTGTGTGCTACACTACCAGTGGGCCAGGTCAACCCGTGGATTTTGTCACCGGCTCTTGAGGCTCCTTCAAGACCTGCTATGCCACACTGCTGGTGCGTACACTGCTTAAGCTTCAGACAGGTAGATCCTATCACCATCTTGAGTTTGAAATCCCATCAGTGTCTGCTTCACTAAGCCCCCGAGCTACTGACTGTTGTTGACCCGCCATGCTGTCTGGTGCCTGTGGGCAGACTCGGTCTGACTCGTTTGAGGGAAAACTCTGCTGTCTGCTTTCTTGACCTTGGACTCTGCAGCCCATGAGATGAAGGACTTCCAGTATATTAACTGTTCCACAAAAGTGAGTTGAACTGAGACCTTGGTATTGCTGTGTGGACTATTAGCTGTTATATTCGTTCTCACTATATAAACCTATCCATATATGTGTATATATATATTCATAAGTGCTCTGGTTTTGTTTATCTAGAGTACCTTGACTAACACAGTGCACTAATCCTTTCTAAGTCAAGTGTTTTTCTGGCAATCTCTGCATGGATGTGGTAAGGCCATGAGAAGTAAATGATTCTCATAATCTGCCTACAGAGAAAGAACATTTTGTTTTCTTCTGCTAGCCATGCCCAGATGAAAGATCCTTCTTCCTACTCCTAGGACCAAGTGAGGGAGATCAACTAAGATTTTTGGAGAGAAATAAGTCTTCCAGCCTTTGAAGAAGTATCTGTGGATCCCACACTCTGGTGGGCAACTTCCCGAGGGCATTGAATCCAGCATGGAGTGTCTGACCCCAAAGTTATATATGGGACATGTTTCTCTCTGAAAAGATAGACTGGACAAGTTAATATTGTCTCACGGAACATGTATCCTTCAATTGAGAGATCTTTTAGTGACTTAAAGTTCTTTTTAAAGTGTTCCTGGACTCCTGTAGACTCGCTCTCTCTCTCTGGACAAAAATAGGTAAGGTGTCCATCCAAGGTCTAACCTCCATCCTTTCTACCTCCTCGAAGCCTAACATGTGTGAGTGGACTTCAAAAATGAGCACATTGCTCATATGACACTCTCCCTTTTCCAGGATAAAGAAAGAAAGATATTTCCAATTGCTTTGCAACTGTGATGGTTTTATAAGTGGGGAAGAGCCTATACATCTCTTTTACAGTTCATTACAACTGAGGAGCTTCATTTAGTCCAAGGAAATTGCCCTCTGGGGAATGGTTAGAATTAGCAAGAAGTAAATTCTTTTGAGATGGAAAACACTCTCTGTGCATTACAGAAAACAAAACTAAAACCCCCAAACTTGTGCCACAGTACACTTTTCCAAAATGGTCTTCTTTCCCACCCCTGCCCCCCTGCCAAGAGTCCCCAGGGAAGTTTTATATCCATTTTCTTTCTGCTCTCCTGTCCTTGCTTTCTGATTTTCTCAAGGAGACCAGGCATTAATTCTGTTCCATACGAAGGTGAGCTTTAAGAAGTTGGATGGTCCATAGGTAAAAATGCATCCCATGAGAAGTAGCCACTGAATTTTTTAAAAACATTTTATTAGGGGCTCATACAACTCTTATCACAATCCATACATATACATACATCAATTGTATAAAGCACATCCGCACATTCCCTGCCCCAATCATTCTCAAAGCATTTGCTCTCCACTTAAGCCCTTTGCATCAGGTCCTCTTTTTTTCCCCCTCCCTCCCCGCTTCCTCATGTGCCCTTGGTAATTTATACATTGTTATTTTGTCATATCTTGCCCTATCCGGATTCTCCCTTCCCCCGCTTCTCTGCCGTCCATCTCCCAGGGAGGAGGTCACATGTGGATCCTTGTAATCAGTTCCCCCTTTCCAACCCACTCACCCTCCACTCTCCCAGCATCGCCCCTCACACCCCTGGTCCTGAAGGTATCATCCACCCTGGATTCCCTGTGCCTCCAGCCCCCATATGCACCAGTGTACAACCTCTGCCCTATCCAGTCCTGCAAGGTAGAATTCGGATCATGGTAGTTGGGGGGAGGAAGCATCCAGGATTTGGAAAACTGTGTTCTTCATCAGTATTACCTCGCACCATGACTGACCCATCTCCTCTCCTAAAGCCCTCTATGAGGGGATCTCCAGCCACTGAATGTTTTTCTATGGTGTCTTGGCAACCTTTTTGATAGGTTGGATCACATAAATCAAGCCTCAGAAGGGAGCTCAGACCCAATGTGTTCAAGGAATCCCTTCCCACAGGGACAGTCTGATTGATAGATGCTGTTGAGCCAGCTCCTCTTCACCGGGACTTTATGGATGACAGATGAAATGTTCCCAGGCTCTGGTTCATCTTCATCATCGGTATGTGTGAGTCCATCGTCGCTGCTATTATGTCAATCCAGCTAATGAAAGATCGGCCTCATTTTCCCAACGCTCTGCTTTTCCAACCTTGATGTGCTTTCCTTACGCTTGGTCTCTCCTGAAATGCGCACTCAGTGAGCAAGCCGAAGCGCCTTCCTGGGTTCTAAAGGGCATTCAAGTTCTACTTCCCCCAAGACGTTTTCATATTTCAATCTCCTATAGGTCCCTGGTGCATTCACATTCCTTGTCAATATCACAGTTTGAGTGGATCCATAGCAACGGGCCGTTATAAATGGTTCATCTGCATCACAGTGTTGTAATAGCCAGGAACTGTGTAGTACTCACAGTCATGATTTGTTTGCAAAAAATTCCTCTTTTCTTCTCTTCCTCTAGTTCATCTTCTGGCTTTAAAGAATTTCCCAATCTTTTGAGATCTGTAATCTTTTATGTATTTACCTAGGCAGCTCCTGTCACTTCTCCCCCCCCCCCCAGTGTTGATTATCCTCTGTCATAATCAAATACTCTTACCTAGGTGAAAGCAAAGGAACGTCTAAGAATAATAGGCTCAGAGATTCAACCCCAATCGGATGCATGGAAACTCTTAGAGGATCCACAAACATAGGCTTTGGGTAGAGATCTCTCAACACTAGGTGGCAAGTTAGAATCTCTGCTGAGTCCTCGCACCAAGTCTGAGATCCTTTTATGAGCCCTTGACTCACCGCCATTAAGTTGATTCTGGGCCATGGAAAGCCGTATAGGACAGAGTAGAACTGCTTCATAGGATTTCCCAGACTGTAAATCTTTACCAAAGAAGACAGCTTCATTTCTCTTCTGCAAAGCTGCTCATGGGTTTGGACAGCTTCCCTTGTGGTTAACAACTCAAGGCTTCTCCCACCGCACCACCAGGGCCCCTTTTCTGGGCACTTAAGCATGTTATAAACTATAATTTGAAGTATATCAACCAGCTATGGAAACAATTGAACTATTTTTTATCATTGTTTGAGTGTTCATGAGTGGGGTCTTGCTTTATACTACACTAAAACCCACTTGGAGGGGTCGAGCTTGAGTTCTGGTTTGGGGTAACTTTGGGTAAGGCACGCAGTAGCTCTGGCCTGCCTCCACAGCTGAGAACTGTGGAGGTGGCACAAGCTGATCACCAACAAAGGTGAAAGTTCAGACCTACTGTGATCCTATCAGTCATTTGACAAATTTTCTGGGAAAGAAACACAAAACCTCACATATGCAGTTTTTTTAAGACCTGATCATCCCAGGTTGAGAAAATTCTACATTTTGGTTGGGTAACTGAACCTTCTAAGGTAGTTAATGAAAGACTAGATTGCTGGACTCATATCAATAAGTCTTGTCCGGGAGCTTTAAGGTGATGCAAAAGGTTAACATGCTTGTCAGCTAACTGAAAGATTAAGTTCACCTAGAAGTACCTCAGAAGAGATATCTGATGATCAACTTTCGAAAAATTAGTATTGTTCTTCTCAGCCACACATGGAGTCACAGTGAGTTGGAATCAAGTGGACATTCGGGAGACTGTTTATCATTCATCAGTGTACAAGGTGACTTTGATGCTGTGGTGCTTTGACGACACCAGAGGAACCTCCCGGGGGGAGGGGGGAAGGCGGGGGGGGGGCAGTGATAAAATGTCAGCGTCCCAGAGAACTCGTGGTCACTTGAAAGCTCTTCAGCTGTGACACAGAGGGCAGGCCTTCCATTGGGCTTCCCCAAGGCCCGAGATAGTAACACAACCACACGAAAATGTAAGTGACAGGTAAGCCCTTG
Source organism: Tenrec ecaudatus (assembly GCF_050624435.1). Taxonomy (NCBI): domain Eukaryota; kingdom Metazoa; phylum Chordata; class Mammalia; order Afrosoricida; family Tenrecidae; genus Tenrec; species Tenrec ecaudatus. Next base: position 228,168,792 of record NC_134530.1, on the reverse strand, counting down.
CCAGAAGCAGTCTTGCGAAAAGAGAGGGGGGAGCTTGAAGGCATGGAGTGATTTACAGAGGCCTCAAGACTAGAGAAATGGTGGGAGCCTAGGCAGGATGAATCAAAGGTAAACTTCACAGACATTAAAATGTTGCTACAAGCTGTCTTTAGAGATGTAGTTGGAGGCATGTAGAAAGGGGCTGATGGGGAATGGTTCAAAAATTGCACCGAGAAATTAAATGCCTAAAGACATTTCTTGAAAGACACACTGGGAAAGGTATGTGACTAAAACATGGCTTGTTCTGGCGAGTAACCAGAGAGCCTGGCTGTGCCCTGAAGACACGGGCAGAGTTATTTGAAAATATGACATCTGTGGGGTGATAGTAGCCATTCACTTTAAGTAGACAGAGTTTATGTGCTGGGGCAGGTGTGCTTGCTTGGGGAGTGGGTTTGGGGAGAATTAAGAAGGAGTGATGTTTAATTAGTCCTTGAGGAGAGGGGAATGGAGCTAAGCAATTCAATAACTCTGTCCTAGTTTCAGCTCCATTGGTGCAAGGGCCAGGCACCAAAATTAGCCTTTCAATCCAGTTTATTTGTTGCTATCTAAATTCCAATTTATTTTTTTTGTCAAGTTGTCCATTTGCATGCAAGGTGCCTAGCGCTAATCTACTCCTATAATGACTTGGGTAAGCAGGTTGAAAATTCCTTACTCTTCCCCAACGGCTCACAACATGGAAAGGCAGGATAGTAAAACACCCTTTTCATGATAAAACAAGAAAATAGATTTGTATTTTGTGTTTATTCTTCTTGTTTTTCTTCCTCTCTCACCACAACTTCAGATGCTGAATAAGGGTGGGCCACAGATTGGATTAGAGGGGATGGGTGGCTTGTTTCTTGAACAAATTTCTCTTTATCGCAAAGCCTTCGCAACGCTGCCTAGCCAATTTCTGCACTAAGCAAACACAAATTGAAGGAGAGGAGCATTATTTAATCTCCACATTGCCAATGTCCATTAATAATCTAAATTTTCCCGAACCTAAATCTTACAGACAGCACATTTGACCTCTCTTGTTTTATTTTTTTCTGTAAGCATTTGATTCTTCTCAAAGATTTACTCCCAGAGATACTTTCAATTAACCAATGAGAGGATGTGTCAGTGATGTGGCGGGCATCACACATCCCCTTTACAAATTCAACACCACCCCCTTCACTTCCAACCCACTGCACTTGGCTCTGTTCCATTCTGTACCCTTTCCTTTCTTGTTTCATTCTGCACTGGAGTCACATCTGGAGCTTAATCCCCTCTCTGGATGCCTGGATCCGTTACCAGGCCTCCATTTCCATGGTCTAGGTTCAATTCCTGCAAGGCTTTGCTTCCTTTAATTATCACATTATCAATTCCCACCCTCACCCCTCTACGCTATCAGACACTGACCATTGAGTCAAATGAGATGTGTTTACTTAACTGGTCAAAAGCAGGGCAAATGGCTACACAGTGTTGGGAAACCATCAAAAATAATTAGAAAGGAAGACCAGCCCCCGGGGAAACCTAAAATAGGTGACGGTTCTTTGTTCTCCCTTTCTCTCAACATTCTCTTCCATCATGCAGCCCCTTAACTTGCCCTTCTCTTTCCTAGTCCTCCAAGAGCACTCATCCTGATGTCCTGTACAACCCCCCCCCCCAACCCGTAGTACCTCAGGGACACCTGAGCCTCTCCCCATCTAGTAGGCATAGCTCCCCGCCTCCCACCATAGTACCTTCCCAGATGCACTCTAGTTAACCAATAAACTATGCAATATTGAAGTTAATACATGATGTTCATCTGCAATTTTATTTTTAAGAGGAGACTCAGATCGCGATTTAATCCTAAGAAATGAATCTGGTTTGGTATGACTCTATGCACCTTTCACACACATCTCTCAGTGGAGTGTCTGACTCTAGTGTTCAAGTCACACGATGTATGTGGTTTTCTAGTTTGTCCATGCATTCAGTTGGTTCGGCAGGCTGGGGACGAGAGGGAGAACTTGTGGTAGACCCCGACATGAGTGAAGTGCTCCTTTCTTTCACTGTCTGTAGCCCCACAACGACGTAGTCACTGATCTAACCGGTCTGTGTTGTTGTGGCTCTTAGGATCCTTCAAGTCAGTCCCAACTAATATCAGCCCTATGTACAACAGAACAAACACAGCCCGGGCCGGCGCCATCCCCATACCTGGTGTTACGTTGGAGCACATTGTTGCATTCACTGCGTCAATCCAGCATATTGAGGGTCTCCCTCTTCCTCACTGACCCAGCACCTATTACATTTCAGACTGAGGGTGGAACTTGGGACACAATGAATACAGAAATACAAAGCATTACCTTTGCCACCTAGTTGATTTGTATTCATACAGCGCCCCCAGGACAGAGCACAGCTGCCCCATATGGTTTCCAAGGCTGCAATCTTTGCCTTAGCAACCTGTGCATCTCTCTCCTGCAGAACAGCTGCTAGGTTCCAACAAATGACCTTTCAGCTGGCAGCTAAGCGCTTCACCACTGCCCCAGAGACATCTTCATCCCAGTCATGGAAGAGTCCATTTAAATGAACAGAGTTCACTTCCTGTAGTTCTCTAGTCTAGGAATATTTGCCCAACCCAGTCCATCCATGGAAGAAAGGGAAGCCTTAATACGCACTTGAACTTATTTCTTGTAGCTCTTTTCATGTGACTCCAGAAGAAAGGAGTTGGAAGAGCAAGATAAATGCCTCCGTCAGAACAAACTGGCTGCTGAAGCATACTTAAAAAAATCAAATTACCATTTTAATAGTATGCATCGTTTCCATATCAAATGATGACATTTTTGGCAAAGACTAAAAGGTGACACAGTTTTGAGGGCTTAAACAGCCCCAACAATAGATGAAGTTATCTTAAGCAGACTACAAAGCCAACCTGCCATCTGGCACTGTCTCTTCCAGTCCTGGTGGGGATGGGGGGAAAGAGCTCTTCCAAGCGGTGAAATGAACTTGGCTGCTGCCCTGGCATGGCACACTGGGGAGGGGCTGACATTCTTCTTCTCACTGTGGCTACAGCTAGGGGTAGTGTCCAGTGCATCAGTCTTATCAACATAATGTTGTTTGGTATTAAGAACATAAGCTAGGGCTCCTTGTCTTTCTTTCTTGCCTTGGTGCCTTTCTGAAAGCAAGATGGGTCATCAGTAACTCTACTGAAGCCAACCACAAAAGCCAACCAGCCAGGCTTCCTGCTCTTACCACAGGTACTTAAACCACCCAGAAAGGCAGCTGTCGTCTGTAATGTTTTCTCCACCAGTCTGGGAAGGGTGCCTCACGCTGGACTAAGTGGCATTCCTTAAACGGCCCATCTCTGTGCACAAAACTAAAGCACTCAACATGCTTCAACGAACAGAAAAGGATAAGACATATTTCCTGCAGAAAACAGTAGAATAATAAGCAAAACAAAACAAAACCAAACCCCAAATTGGAACTTATTCACAACTGCTGGTGATTAATACTGACTTTTGTACCGGAATATAGATAGTCCCAGTTTTTACTGCTTTTTTATGATCAAAGCAAAATGAAGATAAAGCTTTAATTATTTTTCACTTACTGCAGGGAGACTTCATGAATATGTGGTCCAGGCTTGGTGCAGTTCTCTGTTGCTGCCATCTCAAATTGATCATCATTTTCTGTGTGGACCCATCTTGTCAGTGAACTCTGGGACACTGGAGAACGCACATGCGCAGAAGAGAATGTGTGCAACTGGAGGTTCCTGTTTGCTGCCACACTATGTGCACACACTCTCTATGGTAGCCCGTAAGCACAGGATTCTGATGGGCCCACAATAAAAGCACGGGAGGGTTTTTTTGTTTTGTTTTGTTTTTTGAGATTGAAAGGCAGTACGTCTACAACTGAGGAAGGAGGTGGGTGCTAACGACTTCAAGAGATCCCGCTTTTTAATACTCCATCCAGAACTTGCTTCTAACGCTGAAAGAAAACAGAGTTTTCAGAAGCAGGAACTTCTGAGGAACACATGTTGCTTCTCCGTATGAGCCAGCCACTGGGGTTGCAAATGGTGACTCTGAGGAAAGGGAAAACAGCTCAGTGGTCTTTTTTTTCGTTCAGTCATTCTACTCAGCAGTGAGGCAAAAATGTTAGGTGGGCGTGCACGCAGCAGTAAGCGACATCTAAGCAGCTGAGTTGAGTCTGTGCAGTATTTTCACTGTTCTGGCAAGGAAGAAATACATATGTACACCCAGAGGAGATGAATTGTATAATTTTGGTGAGTCTACATATGAGGTTTTATTATTTGCATTTTAAACTGCTATAGTACAATATTAAGAGATGACTGGGAAAAAACACTGCTCATAATTTGAATTTTTAATTTTCTCTGCTTAGAACTACATTAAATAGCAGATACAAGTAATGACCAGTCAAGCGAGAGACGATCAAGAAAGCAGGAGAACACGGCGTTTTAGAGTCTGTAAGCTATACTCTTCCTATCTAGGGCCACATTTGTATTTTGCCCTCCCGCTGTCATCGGGAGGATTTCTGCTCAATTTCCAAGATTTTTAAATCTTTACAGGAACAGGTAGCCTCATCTATCTCCCTTGGAGCTGCTGGTGGGCTTGAACCCAGGTCATCAAATAAAATTTTAACACATTATTACCAGCAGCTGCACAGTAATTGGCTTCAATTGATGAATTCATTTAACCACTCTCCTGTTGCATTGTGGATTTTAGACGGTTTACAATATGCTTACAGACGGTTATTTGGGTTTGAAGGCTTGAAGGTAAACAAGCAGCCATCTAGCTCAGAAGCAACAGAGCCCACATGGGAGAAGCACACCAGCCTGTGTGATCACAGGGTGTTGAAGGGATCAGACAGCAAAGAACAATAAAAAATCAAATCATTGTGTGCTCACCTCCCTGATGATTACTGAAGACAAATGGGTGCATAAGCAAATATGGCAAAGAAAGCTGATGGTGCCCGGCTATCAAAAGATATCGCGTCTGGGTTCTTGTAGGCTTGAAGGTAAACAAGCAGCCATCTAGCTCAGAAGCAACAAAGCCCACATGAAGAAGCACACCAGCCTGTGCGATTACAAGGTGTTGAAGAGATCAGGTATCAGGCATCATCAGAACAAAAAATCATATCATTGTGAATGAGGGGGGGAGGGAAGCGCAGAGTGGAGACCCAAAACCCATTTGTAGGTCACTGGATATCCCCTTACAGAAGGGTCTCAGGGAGGAGACAAGCCAGTTAGAGTGCAATGTAGCAAAGATGAAACATACAACTTTCCTCTAGTTCCTAAATGCTTCCCGCCGCTACACACACACACACACACACACACACACTATCATGATCCCAATTCAACCTTACAAATACGGCTAGACCAGAGATGTACACTGGTACAGATAGGAACTGAAAACACAAGGAATCCAGGACCGATGATATCTTCAGGACCAGTGGTATGAGTGGCGATACTGGGCGGGTGGAAAAGGGGAACCGATTACAAGGATCTACATGTGACTTCCTCCCTGGGGGATGGACAATAAAAAAGTGGGTGAAGGGGTGACAGGGCAAGATATGACAAAAAATAATTTATAAATTATCAAGTGTTCATGAGGGAGGGGAGAGCAGGGAGGGAAGGGGATAAAATGAGGAGCTGATGCCAGGGGCTTAGGTGGAGAGCAAATGTTTTGAGAATGATGAGGGCAATGAATGTACAAATGTGCTTTACACCATTGATGTATGTATGGATTGTGATAAGAGTTGTATGAACCCCTAATAAAACAATTTATATATATATACATATATAAAAGCTTCACATAGATTCAAGCTTATTTTCTTAAGTAACTTCCAAGAATTAGAATTGGTAAGTTAAAGAACAACAGCAAACAGTTGCCATCGGCCTGCTCGAGGATCACCCTCATGAAGAGATCACTGAAGACATGGGCGCTACAGCACAGTGTGATGAAGAAAGCAGATGTGCCACACTATCAAAAAGAATAGTGGATGAGGTCTTTAAAGCTTGTCTTAAAACCAGAAGCCATCTAAGTGAAGCACCAACTAAGCCCACATGGGAAGTACATACCAGCCTGTGTGATTCAAGGATTATAAATAATAAAATCCAAATTCAAAGGAGGGAATGGCATCGGAGCTTAAATCGGGAACACCTGGTCTTCAGAAGACTGTGGATGGCATCAGGAGCCCAAAATCCATTTTCAGGCTCCTCATATGGATTAAGCCTCCAGTCGATCCGACCATAGTCAAGAGATACGAATAGCATTGCTATTAAGATAGAGAGCGTTATAAGCTTGATTATGGAGGATGTAGTTAGGTTAAAAAGTGATCCCTTATCATTTGATTTCCTTTTTGTCCCATTTTAAGCTTGGTTTATTACCAAAAAAGTTGAAGGAGAAATCCATGTGGATTAAGCCTCTGGTAAATTCCATCTAACCACAGACCAAGGAGTGAATAACCTCGCTCTCATTCAGTGTGTAATTGAAAGTGGATTGTTGCAAATACAGTTGGGTTAAAACCCAACACTGTATCGTTTGTTCTCCTTTTTGACTCATTTACAATTTCGTTCTACTTTTTAATATGTCCTGCTTTCTTTTAGATTGAGGCTTTCCTATGGCTTATTATTATTCTTATTTTACTGTGCTTTTGTTTTCCTGTATATGAAATGCAGGATAGGTAAATGTACAGAGTCAGCGCCTACAGTGATGGCTTCCAGGAGGTACGGCAAGGAAGACTGGGCCATCCAATAACAATGAGGACAGGAATGAAGACAATGTCTGGAACCACGTGTGGTGACGATTGTATGACTCTTTTTGGTATGGCGGAACAGTTGAGTTGTATGAGATGTGAATTATATGTCAATGAAACCATTAAAAAAACAACAGTTGCCATCAATTCAACTCTGACACATGGTAGGCCCATCTGGATTCAAGAAGAACTGTGTTCCACGGGGTTTTAAATGGCTAATTACTTGGAACTAGATGGTCAGACATTTCTTTTAAGGCATCTCTAGATGGATTTTAATCTCTAGTTTCTTGCTTAGCACCTGAGTAAATTAGTCATTTTCACTACGCACAGACTCTGTTAAGTCCAAATATATATACATTTGTTAGGTAGTAGGCTGTGCACCAAGCCACAAGGTCAGAGATTCAACCCCATCAAACCACATGGAAGAAGGATGAGGCTGTCTGCTCCTATAAAGACTTCTAAAAGTTTCAGAACCCCCAAAATGACAGTTCTACTCTATCCTATGGAGTCACTTTGACTCTAAATTGGCTTGATGGCAGTGAGCTTGGGAGCTGTAGTGATGTATTGCTCTTCAGATAATTTGCAGCAATTCCACTATACCTCCATACCTCACCCTCAGCCAGTCCTTCATTTATCCATCCAGTACTTGTTTATGCCTAGACATTGATAGCATTTATTTATTCATTGACACAGTGGCTGCAACAATGGGATCAAGCACAGGAACAATTGTGAGGATGGCACAGGATCGGGCAGTGTTTCTTTCTAGTGTGCAGAGGGTCACAGGGGATTGGAACCAACTGGCTGGCACATAACATTTATTCATTCATCAACAGTGCCTGTGACGTGTCAAGCCTATTAGGTAGATAACGGGTCCAAATGGGGAACAAATAATATTTGCATTCCTGGAATTTACAATTCAGGTGGGACGAGCCAGAGGTGAAACAGGCAAACAAACAGCTATACATTTATAAGCTGGTGAGTTTTATGGTAAGAAAAAGGTGGGGTGTTTTTATAGCATTTAGCAGGGGACTTAACTTAGTTGGAATCTCAAGATAGAGTGCTCCGAAGAAGTGGTATCTAGCTGAGATTTGAGGGAAGAGTAGGAATAAGATTATCAAAGCAAAGAAGGAAGACGTTTGAGAGACCAGAAGGCATGGCAGACAAATGAGAACCAGGCTGAGCAAGGGCTTGCGGTGGGGGAGTGGATTGGCATGAGGATATATGCAGAGCGTGTTGGTTCAGAGCTGGAAGGTCAGTGTGCTGGACTTTAGAGGGCAGATGGGATTGTGGTGAGAGATGAAGCTCCAGACATCACCGCCCAACGATGGCCCGTGGACTGCATATGACCTGCTGCTTGCTTTTGTAAATAAAGCTTTATATCATCTTGCCTCTGACTGCTTTCATACTGCAATGGCGCCATGGAGTCATTGTGGAAGACCATGTGGGCTGCAACGTCTAAAGCTTTACTATTATATTCTTTCCAGGAAAAGTTTGCTAGGCATCGGCCAAGACAATTCACTGCCTTCAAGTCCTCCCAGTGGTGAGGTTTTTGTAGCCTTGACTCCACGAGCCATCGGCAGCGATTGGAAGGTTGAAAGGAGGAGGGCAGCATGGGGAGTCGTATGCTGCAGAATAGATTAGAAGGGGGAGAAGGGAGACCAGACTAGGTATTTCAGGGGACACCTGATGGCCCCTTACACAGGGTAGTGAATTTAGTGATGAAGCAGAGGCATGTGGAAAGTAAAGCCAACAGTGCCTATCATGTGCCGATGCCTACTATGTATCATGAGGGGTGTGGGGGAGAGGCAATCCAAATCACTTTTAGGTTTCTGTGTGGCAGGACTGCTTGGGTCAGGGTGCCCTTTGTGAAATAAGGAAGGCTGGAAGGGGGCCAAATTGAAGTGTGGCAGGAGACCTTAATGAGTTCAGGATGAAGTACATTAGAGATCCAAATGAATTTTGAGTAGGCTGTTAAATGTTTTCTGTAGCTCAGAAGAATGGTGGATACTTCCCAGGATAATTTGACCAAAAAATACACTTAGTGTCTCTTTATATATTGTTTTCTACTGCACTAATATTTGCTGGTGAATTTTCCATGCAAAGACCACTCATTTAGGATCTATGATGTACTGAGCACATGTGAGTTATTGCAAGGCCACACATAGGAATAAGAGGGAGATATTATGCTCTCAAGTACATACACATACTATAAGGCAGTTGTTCATAAATACCATGAGGGCAGAGCCAAACAATACTATGCAAGCAAGTAGCCTAAATAAAACAAGAATATGTAAATAGCAATTCATTTGCCCAGACTTGAAGACTTCACAGAGGAGGTGGCTTCAGAACTCACAGGTCTACTAAGAGGCAAAGGGGCAGCATGAGTTCGATAGAGCATGCTGATGGCAAGGGGCGTCAGCGTTGTGTCAGCAATGGTTTCTTCTCTTCTCGATAGCCCCCAAGCCTACAACAATGCTTCACACCCTGATTTCACTTTGACTGGTTCTAATCGCTATTTCCCATGAGGATGTCATGCTTTGCCAACCATATTGTAGATAAGCGGGCTTATCTGACTGACCCCTTACTCTCATAGCAAACGTAATTAATTGCTTTCTCCTTCACTCTTTTATGTTGCTTTATCTTTTATGCTAAAATTGCTTTGCCACACACTATGGGAGATAAGTGGATCTGAGTCTTTCTACCAAACGGGACATGGCCTCCTTGAGCAATGCTACTCTGTCTTCCACAGCTTTGGACCCCTCGCACCCAGAACAGTGCCTAGTCCCGACAGCAGCAGCATACGGCGCCAGTTGAATCAACCTGAACAGAAGCCAATAACTTCTGGCTCCAGTGCTGGCAGTTGGAGCGATCTGATGAAAAGTCCCAGACTACATGCTGGTGAGGACTGGGAACAAGAGGAGAAATTGAATTTGAATAATTGAATTTTAAGAAGCAGGCATATGCTTCAGCTGTAACCTCCCCACACCAGATAGCATAGCCCAGATGCAAGTCAAAATGCATTATGTATTTAATGTGTCTCACGGGGTTGGCATCTGAGATAATAGGAAGAGAAGGCAGGGATTATAATCAAAGTGCCAACATCTGAAGACATTTAGCCAGTGGTGAGAGGTCAGGGCAGATCTGTAGATATTTAGCCAACCTTCTGCCAGAAAAGAGGTAATCTGATTGAGGGCTGAGGGGGAGGCAGCAGGTGTGGACAGTTTAGAGAGAGGGGAAGCCAGGAGAAAGGGGTGGGGGCACTGGATGACCATTTTGGTTGTTGATATTAATACATGGGACTTAAACCTGAGAAGAAGAAAGAAGCTTTCTTCTGAGAGACTTCAAGTTAGGACCGGAGGAAATGAGAGCGTCGATGGAATCAAGAGTAGTTTAAGTTACCATAAAAGATGGGGCAGCATATTTAATCCTCCTGGAGCCCTTGTAGTAGTATCAGGTAAGTGTTGAACTACTATTGACAGGTCAGTGGTTCAAAATGTTGACCACTCCAAGGGGGGAAACTGAGGCCGCCTGCTCCTGCAAAGATTTACAGTCCCCAAAGTCCTGTATAGGGTTACTATGCGTCTGAATCGACTCCCATGGCTGGGGGCTAAGAGATGTGTCAAATGCTTTTTATCCCTGAAAAATGTACGACCACCCCAAAGTTATATGTTAGGTGTCAGAATCTATATTTTCAGTAGGTAAGAAAACAGGAGAGGCGAGAAGTTGAATAACCCCTTTAGTATCACACATCTCAGAAGAGTTACGAATGGGATTCAAAGAAAGATTTGACCAATTCCAAAGCCTGTGATTTCACACTCCAATCTCCTGCCTCCCCAAGTTCTGAGTTCTGAAAAGAAGTTGTAAAATGTGGTTCAAGATATGTGAGTGGTCCTGGTGGGGAGGAATCATGGGCATATGATGCTAGGGATTCCTTGTCAGCGATCAAAGCACAAAAAAAACCTGTTGCTGTGGAGTCAATTTCAACTCAGAACAATGTTCTAACAAAGAATTTCCCCAGAGGGTTCAAGAGACTGTGAGGTTGACAGGAACAGACTGCAGCGCCATTCTGCCTTGGGGCAGCTGGTGCATTTGAACTGCCTGCCTTTGGATAGCAGCCAAGCACTTAATCACTGTCACAGAAAGGTAGCCAAATGGTCTATATTTCTGGAGTCTTCATTCGATAGGGGGATCTTTATGAGTCAGTTTAATTTCCTCTAGAAATCATGATTAGGTTCCACTCTTCCTCTAGCAAAGCAGTCTTCTGGAATAGCTGTGGTTCTGACACAAACAATCTACCACAGCCCTCCAGGCAGCAAAGAGAGGGAGCCAGGAAGACAGAAGATGAAGGGACCATGGGAATTCTCAAGACACAGAGGACCAGGAGGCAAGAGTGCAGCACATCAAGACTTAGCAAAAAGCTTTAAGACCATTGAAACATTACTTTCATTTTACCAATGTGCAAACTAAGACCCCCAGCACTTGTTCCAGGAAAATCACTATATAAAGATAAATTATACAAAAATTTATTCAGAACTTTATCTTTCTGTTCTAGTGTCTTTTTTCATCCCCACCTCATCCCTAAGAGCACGTGCCCCATGTCAATTTTGGGTAGGACCTTGCTCTCTGATCTCAAACCTAAGACACATGGAGACTTAACATAGCACCTCCATTAGACACTTGGTGTTCTTAAGAGTTACATATTCTCCATTAAAAATAGCATATTTTCAGTAATGACCTAAAACTCTGTCGGCGGATACATACATGGAAGTGTGTGTATACATATCTGTGGGAAGGAATGTGTGAGTGAATATCTTGGAGGTGTAAGTCGTGTTGTAACGGGGGTTAAGGGTCAAGTCAGTTCCACGTCCACCCCATGGACCACACAGGAAACTCTGCCCCCTCCCGTGCCACCCTCACAACTGAGGTTTTGTCTGAGTCTGTTGTTGCATGCACTGTGTTTATCTTGTCTGGATCTTCCTCTCTGTCACTGATCCTCTGTTTTACCAAGGTGATGGCCCCTCCAGGCACTGGTCTCTCTGGATAACACGGCTAAAGGACATCAAATGAATCTCTTCACCCATGCATCCAATGAACAAGCTGGTTGTCTTTCTTTTCTTGTTATTGTATTTCTTTCAAGATGTTGCTTCTTCTGCAAAACAAACAAAAACTCACCGCCATCAAGTCGATTCTGACTCAGAAACGCTACAGGAGGGAGTAGAACTCCCCTGTGGGTTTCCAAGTCTATAAATCTTTTGGGGGCTAGAAAGCGCCGTCATTCTCCCATGGAACAGCTGGTGCTTTGTGCTCATTCCAAAGAAAGGCAGCACCTCATGCAAAGGGATCAATCCTTCTCCAAAGGCCCCTGTTCACCGTGCAGCGTTCATGTGAACACGAGGTCATGGAGAGCACCACGACGACAGTCAGACAAGCGTCCTTTTCTCAAAGGACATCCGTGCTCTTGGACACTGTCGCGAGAGCCTGTGCAGCAGAGTTGCTCGATGCAGCAAGTCACTTTTATTTCACTCCTGCTGCTTCCCTGAGCGTTGATCGTGGATCTAAGTAAAACTTGTATAACATCAGGGGTTTTTCTCCCTTATCGTATTGTCTATTGGTCCACGTGTGAGGATTCTTGTTTTTCATAGTTCTGAGTGGTAATCAATATGGAAGGCTGTAGTCTTAGATATTTGTAAGTGTTCAAAGTCCTCGTGGCTTTTTGAGAGCAAGTTATAGCATCTGCATATTTCGGGTTGCTGGTGGGCCTTCCTCTGATCCTGATGCTGAGTGCAGCTTCTCTGGTGGTTAACTCGGCACACCATTCAAATGAGAATGGTGCCAGGACGCAGCCCTGCTGCACGGCCTTCCTTCTGCTAAACTGCACAGCATTCTCGTGTTCTGTCCAAATGACTGCCCCTTGGTGTATGTCCAGGTTTTGCACGCGCACCATGAAGTGTTCTGGAATTCCCACTCTTTACGACGCTATCCATAGTTTGTCATGGTCCACAAAGTCAAATGCCTTTGCAAAATAAATAAAACATAGCCAAATAGCTTTCTAATATTCTCTGTATCAGCCAAGGTCTATCTGACATCAGCAATGATATCCCTTGTTCCACGTCCTCTTCTGAATCCAGCATAAATATCTAGCAGCTTCCTCATGATATCATGCTGGACTGTTTTTTTTAAAAATAATTTTCAGCAAAATTGTACTTGTATGTGGTATTAATGATATTTCCCTATAATTTCTATATTCTTTTTGCATTATTACCTTTCTTTGGGATGGGCACACACACAGATTTCGTCCTTTCAGTTGACCAGATCGCTGTCTATTATGGTATATTTTAAGTACATGTACACAGGTGTTTGTGTTTGTACGTGTACATGTAAACCTGTGTATGGCCATGTATATCCATAGATAGGCTAAAGCACATAGAAGCCGCAGTTAGAGAATTCTTAGACATATCCAAGCAACTTGTGGGATTGGCTTACTGGGTTGGACAGCTTAGGACCATAATGCTGTGGGTTAACGGTAGTCAATTGGCATCGCCTAGTTAGTACAGCTAATATTCTACATATTAGTGTGATAGGTAACGCCTGGACTGTTAGAGGTTTGCAAACCGCTATCTCAGTGAAAAGTAGGGGCCTCTCCTCATCCGGATCATAGGAGAATGACGGATACCAAAGCTGGAAGGAAGAAACTAGTTTGCAGGGCGAAACTTGGCCTCTTAGGAGCCGAGACCAGAAGAGCTAGACGGCGCAACTGCAAACTGTTGCCACGAGGAGCACCGAGTGTCCCAGGGTTGTTGTGGTTGGGTGCTGTTGAGTGAGTCCCCACTCATCGCCACCCTCGGCCCTCAGAATGCAACGCGGTCCCATCCGGCCCCATTCTCACCAGGGCTGTTATGTCTGAGCCCATGGTTACAGCCACTGTTTCAATCCGTCTCTTTGGTGGTCGCCCTCGTGTTCCCTGCCCTTCCACTTGACCCAGCATGTTGTCCTTCTCCAAGGACTAGTCTCTTCTGACAGCATGTCCAAAGTACAACCATTGAAAAATGTGCAAACATTTAAACATGCAGTGAACTGAACAGAAGAAAAGACATTTTCGGTGCCCCTACACGAGGGGCCACCTTGAGGCAGAGTAGTCCGTGGAAACCAGCACAACCTCCAGAGACAACCATCATGCTGTTAGCGAGTCCTTCCTTCCCGTCTCTTAGCTCACCCTCATTTCATATCCATGGTAGAGTTATTTGAGGAGGAGAATTGCACATTGAACTGCAGGCTTTGGGAAGAGGTGTTTGGCTCCGTGAACGTGTCTGTGTGTGCATGCGCACAGGCGCTTGTGTGTCCGTGGATGGGAAATACTTAGGAAAGAGAAAGGACTCCGGCATAAAACTGGAACCCCGGAGGTGTCCGGTCCGCAAGAGGAGCGCGCCTGGGGAGCATGCAGAGCTCCGGGCGTCTCCCACGGTCTCCACCTTCTTTCTGCTGGCAGTTCTGCAGGCCTGCACTGCAGCCCGCTGTCCCCGCCAGCGTTGTCGTGCCTCTGGCGCGCCCTCTCTTCCCATAACACACAGGCTTTCTGTTAACGAGAAGCCTTTGCGGTGAGGGAGTGAGGTCACGCTGGTTAAAGCCCCCGTTGGCCAAAGCTGCCGGTGGCTGTCTGGGACTCCAGACATTTTTTAAGATCAAAATCAGAGGGAAAAAAATATCAAACCACTTTTTGAAGCTGCTGCCCCAGCTTTCTTTGGAGTGCGGGGGCTCCTCCCCACCCACAGCCTCAGGCTTCCTCTGACCCAGCCTTTCATGCACTTACACTCCAGAACGTTTCCAAAAATATACATGCACTTTAACAAAAAGTCGTCTTTGCCAGTGTGCCCGTGGAGGAACCGGCTGTGTGTGTGCTTTCAGGAGAGGAGGGAGGGGGGAGGAACATGGAGACCCGCAGGGTGCCAGGGCTGGCAGCAGCCTCAAGATCCTTAGTTCCCTGGCATTCCTCAGGGCAAAATGGCACTGCCCAAGGAGCCCATGAGCAGGGAGCCAGAGGGAGAGCCCAGGAATCTGAGTAGCAATGCTGATGCCCTTGCTCATTACTGGTACCAGCCAGGGCCAACCTTGCCACCCAACAGGGAAGGTGATGCTGTCAGAAGGAGTCGGTGCCTGTACACATTCCTCTCCATCTGACGGGCTGATGCCTGAATGTCTACCATGAAGGATTCCTTCTTGGACATACAAACTATGATCTGGTTAAAGAAAAATCCCCCTCCAGGGGTGACATATTGGCAGGCATTTGCCTCAGTAGTTGCCTGGGCAGGATGCTGAGAGAATAAAGACCATGATTGATTGCAGGCCACGGAGGCATAAATGCATAGTCAGACCTCGGTGGGAGTTTTCTTTGCAATTCTCCTTCACAAGAAGGAATCTGAAGCCCAGAGGCTGGTAAGGAAGCAGGGGCGGTGCTGCCAATGGGGAAAGAGGCACATGAGGAAGAGCAGGGAGGACTGCAGACCAGTATCATTCAGTGTGCAACCGTGACTAAGGAACATCTCGGCCCACAGCCTCTCCCCTAGTTCACTATGGACTGCCATATGTTGGGGGTAGAATGAAAAATCCCAAACCAATTGTACAGATGGAATTTAAGCCCGTGTTAGAAATGTTCTTTGGCCCCTTTCCCATGGGGAAAATGTTTTGTCCTCCATTTAACCACTGGGCCCAATGTCCATGGTCTCATCTGTTTCTCTCATGCCCAGTCTCTTCTCCATACCACAGGCAGTCCCAGTTTGCCTGGGCTGTTGCAGGGCCCGGGTGGCCCTGCCTGCCAGCTGTTTAACAGAGTGACAGCCGTTTCTGCCCAGCATGCACTGTGTCCTCCTATGTTATTGCTGCTAGATGCTGTTGAATTAGCTCCAACTCATAGGGAATCTATATATTCCAGGGTCCTGTAGTCAGGGTTAGCGAGGAGAATGAGAGTCTTTGGAACGGCATTTGAAATCAACCCCCTGCTTGTCCACATCCCTTAAATGCCCCACGCCGGGCACAAAGAAGAAAAGGTGTCCAGAGGAGTTAGCAAAAGAAAAAGAAAGAAAGAAAGAAAATAAGAAAGAAAGAAAGAGAAAGAAATCCTATAATATTGATATAGGATCCTTGCTGGGTGCCTGGAGCTGTGTTAGTTACTGGGTGTGGGTACAGATGTGAGGATCCGGGAGAGTATGCCGGAGCTGCAATGGGGAGAAGAAAGGATCAGAGAGATGCTAAACTAACCCCTGGCTTCAGGGGACTTTCACAATATCTGGAATGATACAGCCTACCCAGTACATAAAACAGTGAGAGAATGATGTTGCTCGTACATGCCAACAATGCAAATAGACAGGAGAGGGTTGCAGCCAACAGGAAGCAGCCCGGGCCTGACGTTATCAGCGCTTCCCGGACGAGTAGAACTAGACTGCATCGTGTAGGAATTCATTAAGTGCTTCGTGTCTGTGAGAGGATGGAGGAAGAAAAAAATACGTGCTGACCAATGTGAACAATGACAGCAGAGGGAGTCCCCAGCAAAGGGCAGGATCGCCCCAGCCCCTGATGGACAGCATCCAGGTATCTGAACCCTGGATTAAAGAGGAGAGCTAAGAGCAGTGAGAGGGGGAATGGATGGAGCCCTGAAGGGATGGAAGGCAGAGGTGCTTGAATTCAAGGTGGTTTCATTTCAATTTGCGTGTTAGGTAAGGGTAAAATAGGCCTAATTATTTAACAAATATTTATTGCACACATATTCAGTTCCAGGCACTGGTTCGTCCATGGGGATCAATGTCATGATTTGGAATGTCAGTGAGCCAGAAGAGAGCATGCCCACTGGAGTGGTCGTAATCTCACCTAAACGGGAAGCTGGGGAAATAGTAGGGATGCCTCTAAGGAAAGGAACTTGGCCTCTATGACATTTTGGAGGATTAAAGGGGGGGAAGGAGAAAGGGGTTACAGGAACGGATACTTCTTAGATACAACCGATCCCCTCATGGCATATTTTCTTGTTTTAAAGACTTAGGGTCATAGTCTCTTGGGAAAACTCTATCAACTGGTTGAATAAAGTTCATAAAATTTATATTCAACATCCAAGTCCAGGGAGTAGTGTCTGAGGTTTAAACTTTTGAGAGCATGATGCAGGTATTGGACTCGACTTGTCTGGAACAGAAGAGAAAGTCCCCAAGCCTCAGAGACAGAGCTTAGCCTTTCTCTTGTGGACAAGGACTTCACATTTTCAAAATCTCCCAACTTACTGAACCCCCGAGACAGGAGAAATCCACAGGACTATTACCCTGAGATATTCTTTAAATCTCTAATAAGAGTTATCACCTCAAGTTGCTGATTAACTGGCTAGTTCCCAAAGTGATGCATAGTACCCCTGCGTGCTAGCTTATTTAAAAAACAACCTACATTTGACCAAATGGTCAGCAACTATTCTAAAGCAAGCTTGGCTGTGACCCTAGATCACCAGGAATGGCACAGCTGGAAAGGAAACAAGGAGAACATGGATGCATTGTGAAGAAAGTAACCAATATGATCCCCCAGCATCTATAACAATAGATGAATGGGAATAATCTGTTTTGCTGTGTATACTTCCACTAGAAATATAATTACATAGATACTGTTTTAAAAATAGAGACTAAGTTGTCATTCATCCATTTAATCAATGTTTGCTGGGGATCAGCTTGGTACAAAGCATCAGCAACGATATGTGGTGAAGATTTGATTCTCTAATTATCTAGGTGCTATAACACCTTGGGAACGTGTCTCAAAATCTGCAAATGCCAGCATTTTATGTTTCCGCAGTGCCTGATCTGTGGGGGGACCGTGTGGTTCAGTGGTAGCATGCTGCTCATTTTACCCTGGAAGGGAGAACACTTTGATAACGTGCATTGTGCTCAGCTACCACCCATCTGAGACTGTGCTCTTATGACACTGAACAGGAGATGGACCAGAAAGAAAGGCTTTGTGATATCCTACTGATTAAAGGCGGGGGGATGTCACTTTATGCCACGGTGCCTGAGGTCACTAGAGTTGGAGAGCAGCTTGGTGGACACTACCAACACCAACAACAGTGCCAGGTCTGGAGCAGCCTTGAGTATGTGCTTGATCAACAGACATGTGGTGTGGTAGTTACATAATCTGGGGTCAAGTTGAGACTATTACGAGTGAAGGGGTAGAGTTGAGCCTGTCAATCAGGTCATGGCTTGATGACCTCATTTGGAGGTACCGGAGATAAAGAGCTCAGTGGAGGCAGGGCGCAGGCTCACTCCCTGTGAGACATACTGACAATGAGCCTGATGGAACTATGCTGATGCAGCCAGAGTTCTGGAGCCAAAGGAGCCTGTGGAGACCCACGTCAGCACTGAGATGCTTCCATCACCACTGGATCCACATTCAGCGTCATTGTATGTGTTTTGTGAGTCTGAAGAGGAATTTATAGACTGGTATTGGACATATAGCTAATATCAGATTTATGGACTTGATCTGGACTGAGCTGGTATGTTTTCTCAATATACAATTGCTCCTTTATATAAAATCTTTCTTATACACCTACGAGTCTACCTGGATTTCTTTCTCTAGTCTACCCAGACTAACACATATGGGTAACCAAAGCCAACCAAACTCACTGCCATCGAGCCAATGCTGACTCATAGCAACCCCCTGTGGGTTTCTGAGACTGTAACTGTTTACGGGATCAGAAAGCCCAGTCTTTCTTCTGAGGAGAAAGGTGGTTTTGAACTGATGACCATATGGATCACAGCCCAACACATTACCACTATACCACCAGGGATCCTGGACATATGGGTAAAACCTTCATGAGGACAGTGAAGACAGGCAAGCTTGGGAAGTTTGGGAGGAAGACTCTATAAGTACAATAGCACCACAATGTTGGAAAGAAGAGAATGAATTCCGTCTACGTGGAGTATAAGCAAAGGCTTGCCTGATGAATCATCATTCCTCACCTATGACTCCTCTCATGTCCTTTGGGCTGGTGTCGGGAGAGACCAGATCCTAGAGAAGGACCTTATACTTGGTAAAGCATCGGGGCAGTGAGAAAGAGGAAGACTTTGATAAGATCGATTGACACAGTGGCTGCATCGAGGTATTCAAACCTAGGCACCATTGTCAGGATGGCCCAGGACTGGGTAGATGTTGTTCTGATGTACAGAGGGTCGCTGTGAGTCGGCAACAACTTGATGGCGCCTAACAGCAGCAAACAGAATCAGGATCTGCCCTCTGTGTTTCACTTGATCTTCCTGGCCTGCCCCTACCTGCATAGTGGCAAAGAGATAAATGATTAATCTAACTGGGTCGCAATTTGATTCATTTTGTGAATTTAAGTATTCCTTGAAAGTAACTCAATCTCTCCTAGTCTCCTATTTCTAACCTCTGCCATTCTCTTCTCTGAAATGATGCCTGGCAGTATAGCAAGGCAGGAGTCGGGGCTCGCTTGGCTTTATGAGAACGAAGTGAAGACACTGTGGTACTGCCCTCAGGCTCTATGGTGGCTGCTTACTTTGCTGGCCTGGTGATGATGGTGCTGCCATTATCATTTGATGGAGGTCGGTAGCCCTTCCTAGTAGACTGCCCCGCCTCAGCTCTGGACTGTGTGGTGGACCCCTCTGTCACCATGTCCCTGTATGTCTCCTTCTTCCCATTAGCTAAAGTCAACTTTAGTCTCATCTCTGCCCTTGGCATTGTGACTCCTATGAATGTCAACTCTGCTGCCTTTTCTGTCTCATGGGTAAAGCTAATGGTGGGTGCCATGGGAATGTCAGGGTCCTGTCTATGTCACTGAAATTCCAAGACCTCCAAGGTTATCAACTGTGTCGATGTGATTGTGATCTACGGACAGCCTGTTACACTGCTCCGTGAGCCAGTGAACATTCAGGGAAAGGATACAGAGCCTTGGAGTTGTTGCTAGCTCTCTCCCTCTCTCTGCCTTGATACATGAACATATGGAAAGGCATAAATGAAGGGAAGGAAGTAGGAGGGTGGAGAAGCTCCATCTGTTGATGGGTTGCCTGTGACTGGCTAATGAGTGGTCTTCTCCAGACTGTGGGAGGATTCCATGAACTTTGACTTGTAGGCTCAATTCTTGCTGGATTACAATGGGAAATAAAGATATTCAGCCCTCCAGACAGGCACTTTATTTGGATGCAAATTCCTGTTTTGAATATTCCTTCTTTGAAACTCCTTATCCTCCCATGGGAAGATGCATTCCTTGGGGCATGTCATTGCAACACATTACAGGTGCCTCTTGAGTTTTAGAGCCCTGGTGGCACAGTGGGTTAAATGCTGGGCAGCTAAACAAAAGGTAGGTGGTTTGAATCTACCAATCACTCTGCAGTGGGGAAATGTGGTAGCCGTCTTCTTTAGAGAAGTACCGTCTTGGAAACATGAAAGGACCAGTGTGTTCCAGACTATAAAGTCACTGTGGATTGGACTTGAGGAAAGTGGGTTGGTCAGTTTTGATCTTCAATGCAGTCTGGTGCCATTTTACAGACAAAGAAACTAAGGCACAAATGAAAGTTAAAACACTTGCTCAAGGTCATGTCTTTCTAAACAAGACTGGAACTTAGGTCCACGTCGCCGGGTCTAGGTCTCCTGCTCTATCCACCACACCACCGCAGGTCTACAGTGAAGACTGCAATCGGGAGATAGGAAGAGCCAGGCTGGGAACTGGACGGAAAGACTGAAAATCGAAAGAATGACAATAGTTGTGGCTAGAAGGTTTGGGACCTGGGAATAGTGGGATTGATGAAATGTCAAAGGACAATTGCCCAGGGCGCCTACTGTTGATGGCATCTTACTGATGGCCACCCAGGGGAAACTGTAGGTTGGAATGCTAGCTGCTTCCCAGTGGGAGCCTTTTGAGTGAAATCTCCTGGGCTGGTCCCCTCTCCAGGGACACCCTCCTAATGAGCAGTATGGGCAAACAAGCAAGGCAGGTCTGAAAGGGCCCCTGGTCCCTTCCTCCTTGCTTAGGCTGAGCTGCACAAGGCTGCGCCGAGGAGGGCAGGGGTCTGAAAGACCCCCATGCTATCCTCGCATGCCTCACTCTCAGAGATCGCACCTTGCTCTCTGTCTCCCCAGTGGTGACCCCGCCTGACCAGGGCCTCGCCCCTCACACACACACACCCAACGCTGTGAGAAGACAAGCACTATATAAATGCTAAACAGCCAAGGCAGTGCCTGTCCCCGGGATAAATAGACCGTCAGAGCCGCTGTCAATCCTGCACCTTTCATGAACACAGACACGTCTCTGAAGAAGGGGAAAAATGTTAGTGTCACTTCTCCATTTATTTCTGCGATTTGCTCTCAATCTTGGTAGCAGAATGCTGTGCTTTATTTGTTTATCTTTGAGCGTGTGTGTTGGGATTATTGATTTCTTTCTTTCTTGACACCTCTCCTCCCCTACCCCCCCACACAGAGATGGGCTTTCTGGTATATTATTTTAATCTGCTGTGCCTCATATTCAGACACCTGGTGGCTCAGTGGTTAAAGCACATGACTGCTAACCAAAAGGTCGGCAGTTCAAACCCTCCACTGGCTCTATGGGAGACAGATGAGACTTTCTGCTTCCATCAAGATGATAGTATTGGGAATCCTATGGGACAATCCTGCTCTGTCCTACAGGGGTGCTGTGGGTAGGAATGGATCCAATGTGGGGCCTCTTATTCGGAAAAATGAAGCTTTTCTTTGGATTTCTGTTCCTGAATTAACACCCCTTGTGTAGTGCTCTCACCACATTAAAAAAAAGTCCACGAGACTTGGAGTCTCTGTTTTGGTTTCTGCCCGACTTGCTGTGTGACCTTGGAAACTTGACTTGACCTCTCTGGATGGTTCCTGTTTCGTTCAAACCATGGACGGAGTCACAGACCTGAATTTCCTAGGGTGAAGGCCTGTGTAAGGAGTCAATAGGATAATTTATATGAAAACTTGAGATAGGTATTGATTTTTAGATGAGAAATTTGAAGCCCAGAGGAGCTAAGTGGTCTGTTCTAAGTGCTATAGCTTATAAGCAACAAAGGTTATATAAAAGCCCAGGTCCTCTGACAACACGTGATGTGTCCCCAACACCACAGCGCTGAGTGAAGGAGAAGGCCCGGGCAGATGGACATGCAAGCACGCATTACAGAATACAGCAGTAAAGGAAATCGGCGTCTCAGCTTTCTCCTGAGGAGCGGCTGGCGGCTTCCACCACTGACCTTGGGGTTAACAGCTCAGCATCTAACTCAGGGCAGCATCAGGGCTCCCTGTCAGACTCATAGTATAAGTTAATAAGGGCTAACTATTATATATATCATAGGTCCAGAGGAGCCCTCGTGGTGGTGTGGGTTGCCTATTGGGCTGCTAATCACAAGGTCTGCAGTTCAAACCCACCAGCTACTTGTAAGACAAAGTTTAGATTTCTTACCTCCATAAAGTATTACAATCTTGGAAACCCAAAGGGGTCATTCTATCGGGCCTGTTCTATCGAGCTGCTGAGTTGGAATTAAATCCATGGCAAGCACTGTTGGCTCAGTCTTAGGCTGATAACCTAATATGATGATATAAGAGGAAGCTATTTGCTCCCATAAGGATTTCCAATCTGAGAAACCCTAGTTAGGGTTACTATGAGTCCGACTGACTCAATGGCAGTGGGTCTCGGTTCTTGTTTTGTCTTTTTTGCTTTGTGCCTAGTAGATCTTTGTGTGGCACAAGCAGTTTGCAATCAACCGAAGGTTGGTGTTGTGTTAGTCTGGGTGGACTAGAGAAACAAAGCCAGGGAGGCTCATATATGTACAAGAAAGAGCTTTATATAAAAGACCAATTATATATTGAGAAAACATCCTAGTCCAGACCAAGTCTATAAGTCTGAGATTAGCCCATATGTTTGATACCAGTCTATAAATTCCCCTTCAGATTCATGCAACACATGCAATGACGCCGAATGCAGGAAGATCACAGGTAAGTGGGTAGAAAGTCTTGTAGATCCAGTGGTGGTGGAAGCATCTCAGGGCTGGTGTGGGTCTCCATGTGGCTACTCCAGCTCTAAGGCTCTGGTTCCATTACCTTAGCTCCAGGTGGCTTGTCAACAAGAATGCAGTGCAGGGAGACAAGCAGAAAGAGTGTATCTGGCCTCCGGTGAGCTATTTATCTCCATTGGGCCTACAAATCAGGTTGTCAGCTGTGTCCTGATTGACAGTTTAGAGTCCATCCCTTCACTCTTAATAGTCTCAAATTGACACCAGATTATGTAACGACCACAGGCGAGTTGAGCCCAATACAGCAGTTTTGAAGGAAAAAGCCCTGCCATCTGCTTCCATAAATAGTCCAGCCAGGAAAACTCTATAGTGTGGTTCTAATCTGGGACACATGGGGGTGCCATGAGTCGGAATACACTCAATGACAATTTGTTTTTATTTTTAATAGGCCTAATACGCTTCTAAATACTTAACTGCATGTCCTCAGTCAATACTCCGAAGAACTACATGGAGACATTATGCTCATGTTTATTTCTAGAGATTCAGTCATTTACCTAGGATTACAGGCAGCCAAGAGGGGAATCGGATTCAGAATGCAGACTGAGGCAAAGCCTGTGCCACAATCTCTCCTTATCAGGCCTCTCTGGAATCGCCTGTGCCCTAGGGCTACTGCTGGTCTGAGCAAACCTTCCAAATCAGAGATGGGGAGCTTGGGGCCCAGCAGGCTTCAAAACAGTTGCCTTTCAGTCCATTCTGACTCTTGGTGACCCCATGTATATCCGAGGAGAGTTGTGCTCCCTCGGGTGGGTTCCCGTGGCTGTGATCTTCGAGAAGTAGATTGGCAGAACTTTCTCCCAAAGTGCTTCTGGGTGGACTCAAAGCACCCACCTTTGGGCTAGCAGCTGAATGTCTTAGCATTTGCACCAAAAATAAAAATCCAAAAGGAAGAGGGGAGACTGGGTTGAGGAGCCTCCTGCCACTTACTGTTGCGAGCGTGCACCAAGAGCCACCTGGAGCTCACATCTCTAGAGCAACGTGGTGTGCGCAGAACCACCTGGAAGGTTCGTTCCCGTGCCTGGAATTTCCAGTCTGTGGGTCTCAGCGGGGACCTGAGAATCTGCAAGTCCTATCGGTTTCCAGGTCATGTGGATGCTGTGGGTCCTAGATGCTCACTTTGAGAAGGAAATGACAAAGGCCAACCCCAGTGGGCTCCAGGTCCAGCTGCAGCTGTGATCTCAGCCTAACCCTGTGACCTGCCTTTGGGCCTCTGCGGTTCCCTTCTCACTGAAGAAAATGCTGGCCTGGGCTCTGGGGAATCTGCATTCAGTCAGTTAGCCTCTTTGGAAATGATTAAGGCTGGCAGGCTAGGGGTTGTTTGCCCTGAGCCAGAGTCCTTCCCAGGGCTGGGCGCTTGCTGGGGCTGGCTGGGGGCTAGGGATTGGGGACTGGGGTAGTGGGGTCTATATTATGGATGAGGCTTCTCTGAGCCCCCCATTGCAGAGTAGGTAAGCAAACAGCCTTTGCAGCTGCTGCTGGGGAAGACTGTGACCAAGCCACCTAGGTCTCCTAGACAGAACCTTTCCTTTAGCTGTTGTTTTGTTCTGTTTCTGCCTTCTCATCACCTTGTACTGACAATTGTCTTAAATAACCGCAGTGCTGCAGAGAAATCATTTTAACAGCAGAGAGTCAAATAAATACATTAGACCTGACAGCTTAACTACGCCGGGTCCATTTGTAAGGGGTGGGTGGCCAGCTGCTTCCCGTGCCTTATGGTTCACCCAGAGGCCACGAGAGGGCGCGCTGAGCCCACTGTGAGGAAAGAGAAGAGCCGCTCACCCCAAACCCACCCCAAAGGAGGGTTTAGGCCTCCTCCAAACAAAGCTTTTAAACCCTGATTACGGTGAGAAAATAGTAACAAGCTTTCTCTTTATCCCCCAACTCCACCTAGAGTAAAAGTCTCATTTTTAGATCAGCTAGATGGTAGGGCTAGAGTGGCAATGTGCGTGCTTAGACCTGTGTTTCACGGCCTTGTGGCACCTCCAAGGGTGCCAGAGTCACCAGGTCACAAAGGGGCACCAAATACACACGCGGGTGCCGCCAGATGCAGCCTGATCCCCCTAGGCCCTTGGCCTCTCCGTTTTGGAGTTCCTGGTTTTGACAGCTGTAGCTTCTGGGTAGCTCCACTGATTAGGTCCTATGATAGAATTCTCACACCCCATTCAGGAGACCTGGGTTCAATCCCCAGTCAATGCACCCCAAGCTCAGCTATCACGCTCATCTCTCAGTGAAGGTCTGTGTGCTTCCACGAGGTTGAATGGGGCCAGTGGTGTTTTCACACTAAGACAGACTAGGAAGAATGGGCTGGCAGTGACTCCCCAAACACATCATGGGGCTGCAGCAGAGCTGGGCGGTAGCCTCAGAGGCAGCCAGCGACATATAAAGGAACTCTGCCTGACCTTGGAGCTCAAGCTGCTGTGGGAGCAGATAAGATCAGACCATGTTATTCCCCGACGGACACTGCTAAGCTCATCCATTTCTCTGACAATGGAGTCCATACTGGGCTAAACAACCGTCTTCCCTGCACCTTTATTTTCTCGGTGGGAGAGGTTTGACCCTCTCCCACCCACAGGCTGTACTAGAGGAAGCCACATTCAGAGAGCCCTCACGGTTCCCCTAGTACGGACATGTCTTTTTCTGGATTGGCAGCTGACCTAGATTGGTTTAAGGACGGCAATCCCTCCTACCCACAGCCGCAGCAAGGTGCCCCAGTAGACACCTTATACAACCTGGATCCGTTGGAATTCTTTCCTGGACATGTTGGCATTGACATTGCAAAAGAGAAATCTCTCTCTCTCTCTCTCTCTCTCTCTCTCTCTCGATACCTGGGGTGTACATCAGGAAGCCAAGGATGGTGTTGGCAGCTTCCTTGAAGTTTCCGCCATTCCACTCAATCTGTTCCAGGCAGTCTGGGAATAGTTGTTTGCTCTGATAGCACCTTGCCACATCTCTTTCTTAGACTGTTCCTCTGGCAATGACCTCCTTAAGGGCAGAAACAATGTCATGTTTGTTTCTTCAATGGCTGATGTACTCTGAGAGAGCTTCCTTTTTTTTCTCTCCCAGTTGCTGTCAAGTCTGTCCTGTCTCATGGCACCCCCTGTGCGCAGAGAAGGAAGGCACCGGAGCAACTTCATAGCTGAGACATTTCGAAGGAGTGCGCCCGACTTGTCTTTCCGAGTAACTGTGGATAGGTTCTAAGAGGTATCAGCTAGCAGCTGAGAACTTAAGCCTTCACACAGTCTGTAAACACAGAGTGGTCACTGCTGAAAGGACTATGAGTCTTTCGGTCCTGCTCAGAAGCAAGGAGATGGAGCCTGAAGAGGTCCTTGCGGTCAATTGCTTTGTTCCCCCAGGGATTGTTTACTGGAAATGGGTGTGGAGGTGAGGAGGAGGGATGTATAACCCCAAAAGAGTGAACCAGAAGAATGAATATCTCCTTCTCTTTTTCTTCCTCATTTAACGCCACCTCTTTCATTAACACGCTGACACACACACACACACACACACACACACACACTTTACAACTGCCCCACCCAGTGTTTAGAATAGGCTTACACCTCAGCATCTTCCAAGGTCTACATTGGGAACCCCTTCCCAGATCTGTCTAGAGGCATCCCTTCATCTCAAAAGCAAATAAGAAGGGGATGGGGGTGGGGGCGGACAGAAAGGAGACAAAGAAAGCGGAGGTGTGAGCGAAAGTAATGTGCAATCTCCACAGTTTGTTCTCTGCCATTTAGACTTCCGGAGGCAGCAGCCATACAATTTGTATGTTTTGTATCATGTCTGCTTCCTTGTGGGAGTTTCATAAATTGATGATGATAACACAGCACATTTCTTTTAAGTCCTTAGACATTCAGTCTTTATTGCTTTAAAAAGTCTGCTCGGGGCTCAGATGAAATGAAAACTGGCGAGATTTTGCTCTGGCCATTCGGCAAATTCCCTCACCGAATCTGCACCAGCTATGCAGCTTGCATACGGCAGTAGCACGTCCTGTGGCAAGAGGTCCCCCAGGCCGGCCCTGGGAGGCACAAGACAGCGGGTGACCCAAGGAGATTAACTGGGGTCACCCCTGCGGCGGGCTGGAGAAGAAAGAACTTGATTAAAGATCAGTCCAGGGAAGCAGCCCTGGCTTTCTCTAACCTCTCTGGGCATTTAGATTTATATGTGTGTGTGTGGAAAATTATGTAAAATTCATTTCCCTCCAGCCCTATAATAAAATAGATGCAATATGTAAATATCAGTGTTTCTAATGTAGAAGCCATAACAGTCACCTGCTCTATTTAATTATTGGAGTACAGGCATTTCTCTCTCTCTCTCTCTCACCAAATTGAACAGCGGTACTAATAGGAATATTACATTGATGGACAAACAAACTCCCAAAGCCGCTCCATTTGGGGTGTTTATGCTGATTTTCATAAAATACTAATGGGTGTCATTTGTAGTTGGCTCTAGATAGCAATGAGTTCCGCAGGGTATCATTGCCTGCCTGAGCCCAACCAGGAGGGCTCTGAACTCCAGCCTGAGAGGAACGCCTCCCATTGAGAATAAAAGGAAGCCGGCCTGTGAGACCGCGTTATAAAACCATGAATCAGATGAAAAAGATCTCCGGAGAGTGTGTCTTCCCTTCTCTCCCTTCCCCTCAGCACCTCGAAACGGCCCCTCCTGCCCAACTTGTCTGTGCAACTGTGGTGCGTCACTATTCAGTCGGCCTGCAAGCACAGGGACTCAGAGCCCTGCCCCGTCTGGGCCATCCTCAGTGTAGATGGGGCTGCTGTGGCCACAGGCCTGCCACTGGCTGGCTTTGGAAGGCAGATTGACAGGCTCAGCTGCCTGCTTCATCTTCCTTTGAAGCGCTCGGAAACCTGGCCAGCATCACAGTGGCCTCCACCGATGCACAGGGATGGTGGTAACTGTACAGGGAGTGCTTTGGATGGAAAGGAACCTGCATCTGCTGGCATTAAAAACAAGCAAACAGAATAAACAACAATGCCTCACCGTCATCCAGTAGATTCTGACCCACCCTCTGGGACAGGGTAGAACAGCCTCGTGGGGTTTTGAGACTGTCGCTCTTTACAAGAGCAGAACGGCCTCGTCTTTCTCCGGAGGAGCTGCTGGTGGTTTCAAACTGCTGACCTTGTGATTCGCAGCCCAATACGTAACCACCATGCACCCTGGGCTCCCCCGGGCTCCTTGCATGGGAGGCGAGAATGCTACCGTGGCAATCACACATGGCCTTCTCTCTTGGAGTAGAAAACATTCATCCTGAAGTGGAAGGGTAGCTTCACGGGTGCTGGCTGGGGGCCATTGAGAACGTGGAGCTGGTTCCTCTCAGTGAGAACACACCAGACCCCCATCATGCCCATTACTAGACCAGACAGGGCACCGCTGAGCCTCTCTGGGCGATTCAGGGTCTTGCCATTGGGTCCCAGGCTTCGTGTTGCAACAGCTTTGCTATGAAACTAATGCAGCTCTATCACGGGACGTTGTGCGAGCAGTGTTCATCAATATGGTGGAAGTTGTGTGATGGCTGGGTTTGGGGTGTGTGTGTGTACACTCACTTGTCAAATAGGCTCTCGTGAGCCAAAGAATTTGACCAACCCCGCGGTGCTTTGCAAACTATAAAACACCAGAGACATGCTTGCCATGATCGGGGTTGTACTTATGAATCCCGGGTAGTGAAACGTTGCAGACCAGACCCAGGTGCTCTTAGATGGAGCGAGTTGGGCTTGACATCAGAAAAGAGCCTGACATTTACCGATTTCATTGTGGGGAATGCCTACTGGGGGAAGGGGTGGGCGTGGGGGCAGGATTGCGTAGGATTGCCCTTATTGTCTTCCTTGGAAAGTATGCATCATTCTGTGTCCTGCCATCTGGTGGCTGAAGATTCGACTAGCAATTCCCCCAAGTCCCTGGGCAGTGGCTTGCAGACTGTCCCTGAGAAGGGCGACAAGCAGAGGACACATGGACTCAGAGTGGCTGCTGAGGCTGCCTAGGGCATAGCAGTAGCTTTCACTGGCACTCTCTGCCCGGTAAACCTGTGGCGCTCTGTGAGTCTTTTAGACCCTCCGTAAGAATAACCGGAATGATCTGGTTGATGATGATGAGGATATTAAGCAGCATAAACAATTTAAAGCATACGATTGCTCCCGCGGTTTCTTTCTGCGCTACGATTAGTAAACACGCTCAAAGGACTGAAGAGGGAGACGGAGGAAGCCCAGGAGAGCGCCAAGAGAAGATGCCTCAAGAGCCTGGCCTTCTTTCAAGGGACCCCGTGGGATCTGCGCAGGGCTGCTAGCCACAATCAGCGCAGCAGTTTGAACCCAACAGCGGCCCCAGGGGAGAAAGTGGAGGCCACCTGCCCTAGTTTACAGTTAGGAAACCCTATCCGAGGTGGCCGTGTGCGTTCGACTCCACTTGATGGCACCTTCACCATCTCCCACCCACCTCCACCACCACCACCTTCCAAGCAGTGGTCTTGCTTCACGACCTGGAAACTGTCATCAGGAAGCTTCTCAGGTGTTTTCCGGTTTGGGAACCGTTCCTCCACAGCATCTCTTTAGCGCGCGGGAGGAGGGAGAAGTGATAAAGAGTTTGGGTGGGCAGAGTGAAGAGGCCGTCGAACTAGAATTTTCTAGCGAGCTGGAGGAGAAAAGGGAAAGAGCCCAGGTATCCGAGGCCGACACTCAGAAACTAGTGGTGTCCTGGTTTTGTTTTCATGAAAAGGAAGGCAGAACATGAACACAGGACAGGTTCTTCCAGATGAAAAGCCAAGCAGGCAGGATGCAGCGGCCAGCCCTTTGCTTCTCTTGAGCGCGCGGAACGCCGGCCTGCTCTGAGCATCCTTGTTTAACTGACGGAGGAGCAGCTGCGACACGTGGACTCTCACCAGGCGGCCCCGTGCTTCCTGCCTGTTCGCCCGGACATGGAGCAGCTGCGGCATCCTGGGGGCTCCGTGGGTTGCTAGGAAAACAGAGGCTGCCAGGGCATGCCCACATTGGGGTGACTCGAGCCACGACCCACGTGCTAGGTATCTCCAGGAACGCATGGGAGTGAAGCCCAAGTGACCCAGGTCACACCGGGCAGCTGGCACTTGATGCTGTTGTTCTCCATGGCCTCCGGCTTTTTGGAGGAGAATCCCTGGCCACCTCAGGACCTGGGCGCCTGACTGGAGCTGGAGTCTTTGCTTCTCATTAAAGTGAAAACATTTATCTGGACCAACAAAGCCACCCTAGACGATTCTAAAAGCAAATGTCCTTTCTCTGTTCTGTGTCTGATGTTTGTCTTCCTGTATTCTCTCTTATCTGGGGAATTTGTGGGTTTCCGAAAAATCAATATAGAGGCTAAAAGGAAGTTAGCCGGAGTTATCTAGAAATGCGACATCAAAAACAAACAAAAAAAGGAAGAAAACACTTAGTGAAAAAGCTCGGTGCCCAGCCCTGTGTTCGGTCCCAAGCTGCCACAAAACCTTAACTATCATGGATACAGAGAGTACAGAAAATAATGGTCAGGGAACTCTCACAGACCTCACGGGATTTTGAAGAGTCACCTCAGCAAGGAGGCTGAAAGCATCGTTCTTAATCAAACATAGGTAGTTAAGTAGACGGTGTAAAAGAGTTGGCTCTGACTCCCATCAGCTTTATATGTGACAGAATGGTCCGAGACCATTCTCAGGAAGCTCAACATGTTTGAAGCCATTGGAGTGGCTGTGGTGCCAGTTCACCTCACTGAGAGTCCTCCTCCCACTTACTGGTCCCCTGCCTCCCCAAACATGATGTCCCCTTCCAGGGATGGCTCCCTCCTGATATGTCCAAAGTAAATGAGCCTGTTACTCACAGGGTGGTTTTTACTTTTTATTTCAAATTGGATGAAGGTGTCTCATTTCACCAAATCCTATCCATTTTGTTACATGTCAATCATTCCAAATCCTACTAGGCAGCGCCCTTTATGTTCCATCAGTTGTCTTTGGCTAATTTTCAGAAGTGGATCATCATATCATTCTTCCTAGTCTATCTGAGTCAGGAAGCTCTACTGAAACGTGGCTTTCAGCAGTACAACAAAGTAAGGGATGGATGATGACAAATCAAAACTACCTGGGTCTCCATCATAGATCTGCTGCCTACACACTGGCTGACTAGTTACTCCTTCACTCTAGGCTTCCTCTCTCCCACTGGCAAACTGGGAGTAATAAAACTGTCTTCTTCATGAAAATGAGGTGATATTACAGGATCATGTTACTGCATTCAACACAACAAGTTCAAATAAGCAACACTGCAAAATGGTAAGAACATAGACTCCTAATTTGACTTCGCAAAAATAAATATTTGCTGGTGGTGAAATAGATCTATGTGCATATATTTATAGGGTTAGTATTAAGGCAGCAGGTGGACATTGAACCTCCACTCATGTACTTACTCAATGCAAGAACATGCTGTTTTATTAAATTGGCATTCCATGATGCACAACTTCCCAACATGATCGCTGAAGACAAATGGGCGCATAAGCAAATGTGGTGAAGAAATCTGGTGGTGCCTGGCTATCAAAAGAGATAGCGTCTGGGGTCTTAAAGGCTTGTAACCATCTAGCTCAGAAGCATCAAAGCCCACATGGAAGAAGCACACCAGCCTGTGTGACCATGAAGTGTAGAAGGGACCAAGTATCAGACATCAAACAACAAAAAACTATATCATTGTAAATGAGGGTGAGTGCAGAGTGGAGACCCAAAGCCCATCTGTAGGCAACTGGACACCCCTTTACTGAAGAGTTGCAGGGAGGAGATGAGCCAGTCAGGGTGCAGGGTAGCAATGATGAAACATATAACTTTCCTCTAGATCTTAAATCCTTCCTCCACCCACTATCATGATCCCAATTCTACCTTACTAATCTGGCTAGACCAGAGGATGTACATTGGTACAGATAGAACTGAAAACACAGGGAATCCAGGACAGATGACCCCTTCAGGACCAGTGGTGAGAGTGGTGATACCTGAAGGGTGGAGGGAAGTGGGGGTAGAAATGGGGAACAGATTACAAGGATTTACATCCTCCCTGGGGGATGGGCAATAGAAAAGTGGGTGAAGGGAGACATTGGACAGTGTAAAATATGACAAAATAGTAATAATTTATTAATTATGAAGGGTTCATGAGGGAGGTGGGAGTGGGGAAGGACAGGGAAAAATGAGGAGCTGATATTAAGGACTCAAGTAGAAAGCAAATTTTTCAGAATGATGATGGCAACAAATATACAAAAGTGCTTGACACAACAAATGTATGTATGCTTATGATAAGAACTGTATGAGCCCCCAATAAAACGATTATAAATAAATAAATAAATATTTGCCTATGTAATAAACTGTAATTTTAAAAATCTAGAAAGGATAAGCTAGTAAAATATTTACAAATCATGTCACAAAATACTGATTTCCCAGGTATATCAAGAATTGATAGGACTTAATATAGTTCAATATCATGCAGAAGATATGACTAGAGAGTTCCCACAACCATACAAAGAAATACAAATGGCTCTCATACTGAAAAAGATAATCAATTATTCATAACAAAATAAATCCATGTTAACCCCAAATTAGTATTTGTTTCAAAAAATCTGAGCAAGGTTCAGATATTTGAGCTGTGGGAAATGGCTCCATCATGCAATAATTTGACAAAAGGTCAAAATTATAACAGTGCATATCCCTGACTCACCACCTTTATTTCTGCCTGTGTTTATGCATATGTGAAATGAAGCATCTATAGGACAACAAGGAGTCCTGGTAGCACCAGAGTTAGAATATTCAGCTGCTAACTATATGGTCGGTGGTTCAAACCAATGAGCTGCTGTTTAGAAGAGTTCTGCTTCTGAAAAGATCTCAGTTTGGGAAACTCAATGAGGCCTTGCTACTCTGTCCAATATGGCTTCTATGATTCGGCATCACTTGCTGGCAGTGGGTCTGATTTGATGACAGGACAACCGTCTGCCTACCCAAAGACTGGAAACAACCCTATGTTCGTTATAGTTAAGTCTTTAAGTCAATGGTGGTCCATCTGGGTTCTGTGACTATGTAGCCATAAACACATTGTCAAGGATTCTTATATATTTATGACGTACATACTAAGGGGAAACCTGGAGGTGAGGGTGTTATTAAATGTATTAACTTTGTATAAAAGGAAATGGGAGGAAGAGGTTGCATCAAACAGTGAATGATACTTTAGAAGCTGGTGGCCTCCATCGCCAAGAAGATACACAAGCACAATGGCTCTCAGACAGAGCTGGGAAGAAGAACTTAGATATCTTTCTGAATCTTGCAAGAGCACAGTCTCTGGAGTCACAGGAAACAATTGTCCATGGCATATTGTGTTTTCCCTTTGGAAAGATCTCCATGAACAACATAGCACATGTACTCATTGATTTAATAAATATTTGTGGATTTCCTCCTCTGTGCCAGCCCTAATTCGGGTGTTGGGTGATGAGTCCTCATAACTAAGGCTTCTAGGATCCTTTCAATGTAAGAGAACCTATTCGCAGTGTTCCGTGTGCAAGTCTCTGATAAACTCGGCAACCATTCTGCCAGCTCATACTACCCTCCCCATTAAGTGGATGTGCAAACAGAAAGTCTTGGAGGAAAAGGATCGTGCCCAAAGCCAGACAGGTATTAAGTGGCCAAACTGAGTTTTGAATCTCTCTGGAAGAGTGATTCTCAACCTTCCTAATGCTGCAACCCTTTCATGCAGTTCCTCATGTTGTGAGGTCCCCCCAACCTTATTTTCATTGCTACTTTATAACTGTAATTTTGCTACTGTTATGAATTGGAGATCCCTGTGAATGAGTCGTTTGAACCCCAAAGGGGTCGTGACTCACAGGTCGAGAAGCACTGCTCTAGAATCTGCACTCTTAGTGGCCACCAGGATTGGCTACGTGATTTGCCGGGACTAGTGGAAAGTAGAAGTGCAAGTTCCCTCGTTCAACAGCTGGCTAAGGATTTCAAGATGGCGGCAGCCCAGCTTTAAACCAAGTTTGGAACTCTCCGCGGCTGAGACACGCCGGTGGAATTGAGCCTGGCCAACACGCCCTGCTTTTCAAGGCAAACGAGGCCCCTGCTTTCGTGGGGCTTACATTCCAGTTCAAGAACAGTGGGGATACATGAAACCAAGCCCCGCCCATCACGAGTCTTTGTTTTTGCAGTTGTTAGGTGCTGGCAAGTGGATTCTGACTCAGAGCGGCCCTATCTCCACATGAAGAAAACGTCGCCCATTTGAGCCATCCTTACAATTGTAATGTGTAAGCCCACTCTTAACAATTCTGGATCAAACACACAAATTTTAAAAAGCTTCTGGATCAATCCAGCTCGGCGAGAGCCTTCCTCATTTTTGCTGACTCTCTTTAGCAAGGGTGATGTCCTTTTCCAGGGACTGGTCTCTCAATAACAAGCGTACAGGCAAAGTCTGGCCATCCTCGCCCCTGAGGACCATCCTGATCGCATTTCTTTCAAGACAGAGTGTTTGCTATTTGGGCAGTTCAGGGCGCTCTCAAAGGTCCTCGGCCAACACCACAGAAAGCCGAGATAGAGGTCGCTGTGAGTCTTGAAGGGAGCAGATAGCTTGAGCTTTGTCTGATGGAAGAGTCGGCGAGTTTGAACTAGGGACCTTACAGCTAGCAAGCCAAAGCCTAGCCCCCTGTGCCACAAGGGTTTCTTGGAAGACAGATGAGTAAGCAAATAAGTAGGACATATCAGCACATGGTAGGAAAAAAATAACACCGTGATAGGATGAAAAGTCTCAGGAGGACTAATGGGGGGTTTACTTTTTAACATACTGTTTTCCCAATTCCTTTGAGTATTTCATTTTCTTTTGCATATTTATTCTCCTACTACCACCACTCTGTGGAATCAGTGTTTTGGTGAAATTAAACAGCAACAAAACTTTCTATTGTGAATGAGCTGAAGGTTTAGAGAGCAGATCACAGCTCTACATTCAACAATTCATACACATTCTGATTAAACTCAGCCATTGCAAGCTTCTCAATGTAACATCACTTATTCCAATTCCTCCCGGTGTCTCCTGTTTCCATTCCTACTCTGCGACAGCTGCATAATCAAGTCAACTTGCGAAGGGGTGGACTCTAGCCTGTCAATAAGGTTGCAGTTTTCTGACCTCATTTGGAGGCCTGGAGGACATAAATAGCTCACTGGAAGCCGGACCCACACTCTCTCCCTGAAAGACATTCCTGTTGACAAGCCACATGGAGCTACACTGAGAAAGCCAGAGCCCTGGAGCTGGAGGAGCCTCGTAGAGACCCACACCTGTGCTGAGCTGCTTCCACCACCACTGGATCCACAAGACTTTCCACCCACTGGCCTGTGATCTTCCTGCATTCAGTGTCATTGCATGTGTTGCACGAGTTTGAAGAGGAATTTACAGACTGGTGTAGAACATATGGGCTAATATATGATGTGGACAGGGTTGGAATATTTTCTTAATGTACAATTACCCTTTATATAAAACTCTTTCTTATACTCATATGAGTGGCTATGAATTTGTTTCTCTAGTCAATCCAGACGAATATATACTCCCTCCCTCCCCCTCTGATGAACTCATTGATCTGAGTGAATCCCCGTGTCCCATAGTTGAGGAAAGGAATCCGGGTGGATGGTGGTGATGCACTGGGCTGCAAACCACAAGGTCCGCAGTTTGAAACTACCTGCCACTCCATAGGAGAAGGATAGGCTTTCTACTCCCATAGAGTTACAGTCTCAGAAACTCACAGGAGCGGTTCTCTCCTATGAAGGTGCTAGGAGGGCATTGACTCGATGGCAGAGAGATAGATGAGGAAACAGGCCCAGAAATGATGAGGGACTTGGGCAGGGTCACATGTATGGCTGGTTGGCATAGAGACCACAGCCAACAGGCCTCTCCTCCTCAGTGAAGGCTTTCTCTGATGTGTGAGGAGCTTCCTGGGGCATTGCTAACTTAGCACCTTTGTCAATGTGTTTCAGCAGGGATACCTCCCTAAGAACCAGGTAGTTGAAGGCTGTGCTTTTAGGTAGTAGGACTTTATTTCTCAATGTCCACTCACTATAGAAAGTTCCTTATGCCTCCTGGTAAGATCTGTTCCTTTGAAAGCCTCCTCCTCCTCTATGATTTCTTTTCAATTCCAGGCCCCACATATGGTATTGTTTTCTGGGATGCAAGTCAATGTTGTACTCAATGCCATCTGAAGAACCAAAGGATTTGCTGCCAAAATAATAGGGTCCATTAAGGGGAGAATGTATCCGTTAAGGAGAGGGCAGCAATCTTTTATATCTAAAACTAGTTGCCCTTTGTTTTTTTTTGTTTTTTTTGTTTTGTGTGTGTGTGTGTGTGTGTGTTGGTGTGGAGAATAGAAATGCAGGCGAATGTTTACAGAATACGGAAATCCATTCATTGTGAAAAGGACACCGTTGAGATTGTGCCATGGGCTCTTCAGGCTGTTACAGTAGTGACATTTGAAAACATTTGTCTTTATCTTAACTGGTGGCTTAGATAAAGATGTCTTTCTTCATCACCCTTTGCTGGGCTAGGCATGGAGGTTCTGATTACATTTAGATCTTTGTGGTTTGTTTTACAGGCGTAATGATTTTAGCACCTTTACTTTATGAACTTACTTCTTGTTTTTATTCCTATATTTTTACACTGATCAACTGTCTGTGCTTCAAGTGAACTCAAGGGCAAAGTGCTGATGTAACTGAAGAAGTGTAGAAATGAATTCTGGGATGGCGGTGGAAGGAGTAAGCACCTAAGCCTGAATTCGTGCTTGGTAGGCTAAAACTGATCAATTTCCCCGTCCCTAATTAAAACAAGCCACCAAACACAACAGCAGCATAAAATCCAGGGCTTTTCCTGGTGATGAATGTGACCAGCCTGCAAATTTCTCCTTGCTGGGAACAGAGATTCCGCACGCAACAACAGTTAAACAGAAAAGCTTTCTGGAGATGTATGTTTCATAACATGTAAGTATGTATGCATGTATCTCCTGACTGCCCAGACCCTACCCCCACCCTACCTCCATGCCCAAGCACGGGAGCCCACTGAAATTAAACCAACGAAACTCGTTCCTTCTTTGACATGTGTCTGTGAAGGAGTCCAATCCTAGATAGTGAAGGGATAAGCAAATATGGCAGGGTATCTAATCGTCTCTATTACTCTGTGTGGTGAAAAGCTGCTTGCAAACCATCTGCTTTTAAATGGAACCCTAGTTTTCCTTCAATTAGCACTGTAATTTCAGATGCAATGTAGGTTAACTTCTGATTGATCTTCAATTAACACTGGTTCTTAACCATTTAGTTTAATTTCAAATTCATTTTCCCCTACCAGAAAGACAGGGAGGCTGCAGGACCACCCCCCTGCTTTTGAAATGCTGACAGCGCTCTTTAGAATAAAAGAACCCACCTTCCTCCCACCCTCCCTTTATCCCCCAGTCAGTCCACACTCAGGGAACTAAGCTTGGTGCAATTTGGGGTTCCAAAAAGAACCTCGGGAAAGCAGCTGGGAGAACCTCATCATCAAAGGCAAGTGTGGGTTTCTTTGCTTTAATTATTTAGACTTGGGAATTCTCTCCAAAGGAGTCACAAGATCTCCCCTGGAAAGACCCCCTACCAAAAAAATATTGTCTTTAAACTGAAGGAATTTGATGATGGAGGAATGTTATTTGGCTCCTCACATAGGACATAAACTCTCAGGTAGTAAATGATGGATCCTAAATGCTCCCAAGGCCATGCCCACCCAGGGCAAGGATGCCCACCAGGGTGTTCTTCCCAGCCGGTCAACCAGCTTTGCCTCATTGCTATCATTGAGCAAAAGGACAGAGTCTCCCTGATGGGGCTCTTACTGTGACACTCTGGTAGCCCCATACTGTCTACCCACCGATATGATTTGGGCATTTCTTGTGCAATCTAGAATCGTGCACATTGATGATCATTTCTCTATGGTGCTGAGCAGTGTGCATAACAATGTTATAGGTTATTGGGCTTTCATAAATTTAATTCATAAAAGATTTGTCATCTCTCTTTCAGCTTTTAATTTCACTGCAGAGTGGACGATATTTTTTTTATTCCTGGTGAAACAGAAAACTGATTTTACAGAGGTAATAATCAAGAAATAGAATTTGCTAAACAGTCATTTCTAGTATGGTCAACTTACAGGAAGTTTTTTGTATCATTAAGTAAGAGGAGATTTTTTTTAAAATGAAAATATATACAAGTTGTTCCTCCTGATTATCTTTGCAGTTGTTACATGCACCACTGCCTCGCTCATTAGAGGTCTGTGTTAAAAGCAGAACAACCAGGTTTCATCATGTTAAAAGCACAACAGCCAAGTTCATCATACTGGTGAGACCAGGTTGTGCTAGCTGCTGTAATAAACCCAGCCAGGATCCCAGTAGCTTTAATACAATAAACATTCTTCCTCATTCACGCTAAACTGCAGCATCCTTGTATGTGCTCCATGCAGGACAGTGGCCCAAATGATATTTCGCTATATCCCTTCGGTGAATGTAGAATCTTCTACATTCCATTGGTTGCTAAGAAAAAGAAGAGTTAAGGATTAAGTGTGAGAGTGTCCTGGGGTCCAGGTTTAAAAGTGCCAACATCATTTCTTTATACATTTCATGGGCTAGATCTCAGTCACAGACTACACCTGACTTTGCAGCAGGTTGCGAAATACTTTTCAGCCATAAATAAGTCTAAGAAAATACAAGTTCTCTCTCTCTCTCTCTCTCGCTCTCTCGCTCTCTCTCTCTCTCTCTCTCTCTCTCTCTCTCTCTCTCTCTCTCTCTCTCTGAAACAGCAGGTGTCAATGCAGACATGGTCAAGCCCAAAAATCACAACACATACAGTCAATCCTCAAAATGCCACAGAAATGGCATCAAGAAACTTAGATCACAACGGTATGAATCTCTAGGTGTGGACTCCAAGTTCCTAAGAAGCATGTGCTTTGCCAAGAAGCACAACTAAAAGGGCCTGAAGAAAAAGTAGATCAACAACCCCAAGGCCATGGATACTCATGCCAAGGCTATTGAGACTCCTGTGAAGCCCAAAGGGATCAATGCTAAGATCCCAATGGATGTAAGCTGCAAGCTCAGTCAACTGGCCTACATTGCCCATCCCAAGCTTGGGAAGTGGCCAAGGGTCTGAAACTCTGCCTGCCAAATTCTAAAGTCAAGGCTCAAAGTAAAGTTGATGTTCCAGCCAAGGCCTTGACTCAAACTTTCAAAGTTCGCAGGCTCCAAGTCAAACTCTCAAAGGTGCCCAGGCTCCCACAGAGTAGAGGACAAGAGGGGCTGGTGTGAGCCCTTGGCTACCATCTGCCTAAAGCTGATGTTTGCCTGTGCTATTTGTTCGGCTAAATCTGAGGCTGACAAGAGGGAGGAGAAGGAGCCTTGAGTTCCTGGTTATATGTATTTCAGAATACATGAGTCCTTTACACTGAAAAGCTTCTGAAGCGTGTTCTCTCTAAATAAAGGAAGAGTACAAGAGTTGTGATAAATGTCACTATGCTTGACCTACAGAAATTCTCTCTGTGTGCATTATTTCCCAAACCAGAGAATTTCGTCATTTACCTCATTACCTTGCTGAACAACAGAGAAAACCACTGGAGATTAAATTTTGACTTATGTTTGCCTGACATCACGTTCCCTGGAAAGGGCTGCAAGAGAGATTGGGAGGGCATTGGTGCCTTAGTGGAGGAATTCTTGCCTGTTATGAGAATAACGTGGGTTCGATTCCCAGCCACCTCTATCAGTGGAGGCTTGCATGTTGCTATGTTGCTCAACATGGGGTTACCAGACTGAGAAAGATTAGAAGGAAAGGCCTGGTGATCCACTTCTGAAAATCAGCCAACGAAAACCCTATAGGTTGAGAGAAGGAAGAATGGAAACAGGAAACACAAAGGGAGATTATGGGTATGAGTTGTTGAAAGTGAAAATGATGGCAGCTCTGTAAACCGTCACCTAATTCACAAGCGAAATCTTGTGGGTCCTAGTAATCCCATGTGCAACTGTTTATCATGATAACGACATGGGACCGGGCAAAATTGACTTAGTTATAGTGGGCAGGGCTAGGAGGGGCTCTCTGGAAGACAGCTACTGACTCACTGTAGAGGGCAGAGCAAAAACTTTGCAGATCATCACTCCAGCAGGGCCAGTGGCAGTAGCAACTGCAAAACCAAACTCATGGCTAACAACTCAATTCTGACTCATAGCAACAGGATTTAACTGCCCCTGTGAGTTTCCAAGGTTGTAACTCTTTAGAACAGAGTAGAAAGCCTCATCTTTCCCCTGCAGAGTGGCTGTTGGTTTCAAACTTCTGACCTTGCAGTTGGCAGCACAATGTGTAACCCACAATGCCACCAGGCCTCTTAACAGAATAGGTTAATAATATTTGATGGGCAGATCTGTTTTATCTCCTTGACCTTCTTCCTACACTGCAAAGACCTGTGGCAGTTACATAATTTCATGTCAACTTGATAAATAACTATAGGGGTGGAATCTAGACTGTCAATCAGGTCAAAGCCTGATGATGCCTCTTTGTGGGCATGGCCGTCTAATGAGGAGTCTGGGAACTTCCTCTAAAGCTTTTTTTCCCCTCTTTTAAAAAAAAATTAAAATATCATTTTATCGGGAGCTTTTACAGGTCTTATAAAAAGTCATACATCAATTTATCAAGCATATTATTCCATATGTTGCCATCATTGTTTTCTAAACATTTACTTTCTATCTGAGTCCTTGGGATCAGTTCCTCTTTTTTTCCATCTCTCCCCCACTCCTACTTTCATGACTCCTTGATAAATTATAAATTATTATTAATGTCATATCTTACAGGGACCACTGTCTCTCTTCCCCAACAGTTTCTGCTGTACATTCCTCTTGGGCGTGGGGGCTATGTGTTGATCATTGCAATTGGTTCCCCCTTCCTCTCCTTCCTCTCCCCACCTTTGCTCTAAGCACCTGGTATCACCACTCCTGTTCCTGGATTCTGTGTTTCCTGAGCTCTTATCTCTTATCTGTACCTGTGCACATGCTCCTGCATGTACACGCCTGCAGTGAAAGGCAGGACTGGGGTCAGGATAGCAAGGGGGTGAGGAAGACTGAAGGAACCAGAGGAACATTGTGTGATTCATCGGTACTGTACTTCACCCTGGCTGACTCATCCCTTCTTTGAGATCCTTTTGTAAGGGGATGTCCCATGGTCTACAGATGGGTTTGGGGACTCTTCCCTGAACACCTCATTCTCAACAGTATGCTTTTTGTTTGTTTGTTTGTTTAGAGTCTTCTGAAGCCTGTTACCCAGTCCTATTGACACCTCATGATCACACAGGCTGGTGAGTTTCTTCCATGTGGGCTTGTTGCTTCTCTGCTGGATTACTGCTTATTTAACTTCAAGCCTTTAAAACCCCAGATTCTATATCTTTTTATAGCCGGACATCATCTGCTTTCTTCACCACATTTGCCTATGCACACATTTTGTCTTCAGTGATTGTGCTGTGAGGGTGAGCATCTCAGACTGTCAGGTTGTTAGAACACAGTGTTCTTGCCTTGAGGCAGGACTTGAGCAGCAGCCCAAAGTCCATCCACTTCCTCAGTGTGTTGCCATATAAACATATGCCCATAGACCAACACCTCGATTTTATGAATTAATTATGTACATATGTACACACCTATGTTTATACCTTTACCCATATAAAGCTCTTTCTTATATATTTAGGTGTGTCACTGAATTTGTTTCTCTAGACAACCCGGCCTAACACATTCTGATACTTTGGGAGTGGGGTACTGAAGAAACAAATTGTGAAGATGTAGAGCAGATACTTGTCTGACCTCTGCCTCGTGGGAGTTTTTCTTCTTTGGCCCAACAGAGGTTGGATACGGCCATGCCCTTTACTGGGGTGTTTTTTTGAAAGAACATAAGAAGTTAATGTTTTGACTTCTAGAAGTTGCTTTTGGTTCTTCCTCTTCGAAATAGTGAAAATGAGTGTGATAAATGTAAATTTTGAGCTAAAGGGGAAAAGTTTGCCCCTTGAACTTTTTCTCTGACATCATGTTGCAGTCAAATTGGCTGACAGAGGTCAGAGTGGCTAACAGAAAGGCAGGCCCTAGCTTGATACAGTCAGAGATCTAAGGCTACATTTCATATTAATGGAATAATTTAGATAAGAATTCAGATAAGATCGATAAAGATTGAACATGACTGTCTTAAGAATGGAGTTTAGGATATACCTATAGCAGGTTTATACTGTTTTCTTCTGCCTATTGCTACTGATTTAATGATTATCGGGATGTAAAAGTATAGAGTTTGTAAGCCTACATGACTTCAATCTTTAAATTGGATCTTGAAATAGGTAATGGGCACATCTGCAAAGAAGACTCTGAAAAGATTAGCCCCACCCAGT
The DNA here is from genome assembly GCF_050624435.1 of Tenrec ecaudatus. Lineage (NCBI taxonomy): Eukaryota > Metazoa > Chordata > Mammalia > Afrosoricida > Tenrecidae > Tenrec > Tenrec ecaudatus. The sequence goes on along the minus strand of NC_134530.1, from coordinate 228,126,596 downwards.
GTCTTGAATGTTTAGGACATGCAAATTTGAAGAGACGAGCCTAGAGGGATGTTGACAGACTGAAGGGAAAAAAATGAGCCCTTTGGCTTTTTGAATTTTGAAGTAGTGGTATGTGCCTGCAAAACTCCAAGAAACTATTGCCCCAAGCCATTGATTAAACCGTGAATTAAAATTGGCCTTTGAGATTACTTTTAGTTAAATGACAAATTGGCAGGCAAAGTAAAACATATTGCCTGTAAATACAGCAATCTTTTAAAAAATCATGTATATGGTATAGCCCAAACAAACGAAATTCTTTTATAACAAAGATGAGAATGTAATGGGGAAGGGAAACCAGATCAATGGAAATGGAATGATCAGAATGGAAATATTAAGAATGTTCACACATTGTAAAGGATGAAACCAATGTCAATGAAAAATTTGTGTAGACATTGTAAAATGGGAACCAGAAATTCTGGGTAAACGTTAACCACAACACAATGATGTGGGCATTTGGTGCTATGGAGGCAGTTCAGACCCATAGCAATCATATGTATAACACAGCAAAATATTGCTTGATCCTTGTTCACAATCACTATATTTAAGCTCAGTATTGCAAACACTGTCAATTCATTTCATGGAAGGTCTCCCACTTTTTTGCTGACTATTGACCATGCTTGGCATTCTTCCACAATGACTGGTTCCTCCATATACCGTGTCCCAAGAGCGTGGCCCTAAGGCCCACCATCCTTTCCTCTAAGGCACCTTCTGGTTGTACTTCCTCCAAGACAGATGTGTTCATTCTTCTGGCAGTTCATGGTGTAGTCAACATTCTTTGCCAACACCACAATTGCAAAGCATCGAATTTTCCCCACTCTTTTTCACTTATTTTCCAGTTCCCACATTACCAGAGCTTTTGCATCTCAAGACTGCTGCGGGAGGGAAGAGGTAGGGGGGAAACACAGGAGCGGGTGTTTGGAAGAGTTGTGTGTGAGTTTAGTGATACCTGAAGTGAGCTGGAAGCCTCCATCGTGGTGGTGCCTCGACTGTGCCCAGGTTTTCAGTATCCTTGCAGAGGCACCTAGACCGATGACTTCTCAGGCCTGGAGGGTGGGACAGGCTCCAGATGGTGAGTGGCCGGGCTTGCAGGGTGGAGATAGCATGTGGAGCCAGCTCAGCGAGGAAGCTCTGATGTAGCACGAGAAGAAGATGAAGTCGTTAAGCTGGGCCTTCCCATCAGTCACCAGCCCTGCTTTACCCAGCTTGGTTCCCTCCAAGCCCTCCTCTCCTGCAGAGAAACAACCCATAACTGGACTCGGATGAACACATCAGTGCAGTTTAGCTGCGGTGACTTCTTTCATTATATGTTTTAAATTTTAAAACGGACCAATGGATGATAACAGGGGGAAAATCCACCCTTTTTTACAGAATGCTCATTTTTACTTCATAAATGGTCTTTGGAACCTAACCATATTGATGAGTGAGGAGTGGGTGTGGTAGTCCCCTACTTGTGATATATTAAAGTTACCACAAACAGCACTTTAATTTTTTTTTGGATCTGGGTTTGTCTTTTCCCTAGTTCCCAGTCTGATAGTTATGATTCTGCTTACGGATCTCAGTGCACTTGCCACTTTCAAGTCTTACTATCTATAGACTATGTTTGTTCAGGGAATGGCTGCAACAGATGGAGATAGGGTAGCATTAGGTGAATTCCAGAAGAATTATAATGTTCTTCAGTGTATTCAAAACATTGAAACCTCCTGCGATGAAGTTATGGGAAAATATATGCCGAGGATTTGGAGAAACAAATGCTTTTTATGTCACCACATTCTTTATTAACCTGATCAGGCTAACATGATAGAAGTGATTTCTAGAAAAATTATCCATGTGGTGAGAATGCTGAGCGTATGGTCACATATTACTGATATGGAATTACCCAGTGGCTGGTAGGTTCAAACTGCTGACCTCATGTTGGTTATCAGCCCAGTGTACAGCCATCACACCAATGAGACGCCACTATTGAAACTCAACATCAAAAAGGGAGAGGTTATCCAGAAAAAGCATCAATTTTTTTTTCTTCTACCCCTAACCCTCACCCTAAAAGGCATCAGTCTCTACAGATAAAACCTCGGCAGTTCCAGGAGGTTGTAGGGAACCGGCCAGCTCCCTTGACTTCGTGTAAGCATTGGTCTCAAGTGACACGAATGAAGTGAAACAAGGAGACAGATAGCGTTCTGCTCTCAGAATTATGCTGATTTTCTATGTTCATTTTCCCAAACCATTGCTTTTTTAAAAGTGAGGTAAAAATAAAGACCACAATATATTTACCAATGTAACACTTTGATTGCATTTGATGGCATTGATTGCATTCTTTCCTTTGTACAACCATCGTCACCTTTGCTAAATTATTTTACCATGGTAAACATAAACTCAATGTTAAGCAATAGCTCTCCCTTTCCCGTTCCATCCCGTCACGGGTAACCAGGAATATTCCTTGACTTCTATATCTTTGCTTATTTCATAAAAGTGAGAGTGAGATCATACAGCATTCATTCTTGGGTGATTGGCTACTTTCACTCAGCGCATTGACTAAGTTTCTCCACGCTGTGCCATGCTTTAGGCCTTCATTTCTCTTTGTGGCTGCCGGGGATTTGAACTGTTGACTTTGCAGTTTAACAATCAGACACTTAACCCAATGCGCTATCAAATCTCCTTGGGAGTCAGACCATGTAGATAATGGGTAAAAGATTTAAAGACCTTGAAAAGGAGTTGACCTTTTACATTAAAATTGCCTGTCACTGATCTCTGAAGTGCAGGTATGCGATACAGAGAAGGTAGAAAATTCGCACTGCCATCTAGTCAATTCTGACTCATAACATCCCTCAAAGACAGGGTGGAAGTGCCCCTGTGGGTCTCCAAGGTGACAGCTCTTTACCCGAGTAGAAAGCCTCATCTCCTAATTGACATCGAACATAGTGACTATCCAGGAGAGTCATTTAACTTATGAGTTTTCATAGAATTGATAGACGTTATCTTGTAGGCAGGTAGATAAAAGAAAGGTGAAATGAAACAGGATGGGTGATGGGCAGAAAAATATGTTTTTATTATTACTTAAAACATGCACACACACAAAAAAAGATACTGTGAAATGTTTGTGGGGCAAGGGTCAGTCTCTTTTGATCTCAGGGTAGATGAAATACCCCGTTAGACCAAACAAACAAACAAACCCCACCCCAGCACCCAGAAAAGCCCACATCACCTCTGAGCCTACAAACGGCCTTGCAAGAGTAAGAGAAGGTAAGGAGCGCAAAAGTTGCCTCCTTCAAATGGCATTCAGAAAGAAAGAGACCGTTTTTACAGCCACGTTTTGAAACAGGAATGGCAAAAACAATACTGTCTTCCCCTCCCTTCCTTCTCCTGGGGGGTAAGGGGTTGGGGGGTGCTGAGTGGGGGGCGCTGCTAAGGCACATTCAGAACACTGGCATAAGAGCAGTAATGAGACCTTCTCAAGGACTGATTTGTCTACAGAAAGGGGAAGTCGTCAGCTGTCCATTGTAAGAAGACCCTTCTTCTCTTAACAATCGCTCTGATGGAGCTGCTAGAAGGTTCTTATCAGGAAGAAAAACCTCCCAGCAGCAGGAGAAAAGGGAGTCAGGGGAGAAAAAATAATAAAAGGCTAACAAACCCCAAATCATCCTTGAGGTTTAGTGTGGTGGGGAGGATGCGGGGGACCTGCTCCCTGCATGCCAAGTGGTGCTTCCTGGGCAGTTACATTGAGCCTCCTAAGAGAGATATTAAAAAAGATGAGACAGAACCGGCTTCCCTGCAGGTGAGCCTTTTAGCAAGGAGGTCAAGGCTGAAGGAGGAATTCTGAGTTTCTCTGGCTGAAGTCAATAGCTGGAGGTCATTAGAAGCTCTTCCCCTGGCCTTCACCTCGGGACTTTCCAGATTCAGGTGACTGGAGTGACCCCTTCATTAGCTGGATCTTTGGAAGAAAGAAGGAATTCGCAGCCAGTGAAAGTTTGACAAGACACTGGACCCATTTTTGCAGGTTATGTACACACGGATGCAGGCTCATTTGAATTGGTGGATATTAGAGAAGGAAAAGAGAATTAGAGTTAATTTGTTGTGGGTTCAGTGCTGGGCTGCTAACCCCAAGGTCAGTGGTTTGAATCCACCAGCTTCTCCCCAGAAAAAAATATAGGGCTGCCTGCTCACTCAGACACCCTATAGATCAGCAGTTCTCAAACTGTGGGTCGCGACCCCTCTGGGGTTTGAACGTTCCTTTCACAAAGGACGCCCGATTCATAACAATAGTAAAATGACAGTTATGAGCAGCAACGAAAATAATTTTATGGTTGGTGGTCACCGCAACATGAGGAGCTGTATTAAAAGGCCTTGCCATTAGGAAGGTTGAGAGTCACTGCTATTTAGAATCACCGTGAATTGGAATTGCCTAGACAGTAGTGAGTTTGGTTTTGATTTGGAACATTAGTCCAAAGGAGTCCTGGGGGCCCACGGGTAACGGTTGACCTGTGAATCCAAAGATCAGAGGGTCATCCTCAGCAGCCACTCTGCGGAAAACCAACCTAGTGACCTAGTGAAGACCTCAGCCTGGGTCTACTCGTCACGTGGAGGTTGCTGTGAGTTGCAATCCATTGAGCAGCACACAACCACGTTAGTTCCCTATTGCACACACTGGAACCCAGTCCTCCTCTTCACCCGCCCAGTGGGCGGCACTCTGCACTGCATGGTGAATCGACTCTGATAAAAACTCCAACTATATCGCCTTTCTCGTTTACATGGTGCATTGCTTCTTTTATTTAAATCAAGGTAAACTGGCCCTCTCTCCCCTGGCAGCCTTGAAAGCGTCCACATTTATGGTCACATCGCCCCTCTGTTGCTTTGTCTCTCACTGCGGATGTACATGCAACCCTACTTTCAGGTTCAATGAAGTCCTCTTGTGAGTGCTCTTTTATCAGTGCCTTAATACCCGGTCTTCTTGAGTGGGAAGATTCTAGTTCTTTCACCTACGATGTTCTCTGGACGTCTGTTTCGCTCACTCAGTTGTTGAAATCCTCCCCAGTCTTCAAAGTCAAACGTGAATTCTCCTCCATAAATTCTTTACTAACATGGAGAAAATTTCCCCCCTCCCTGGAACTTCAATGGCGTGTTTATGGGTCATTTCCTGTTGGTGGTGTAGTGGTTATAAGTTAGGCTGCTAACTGCAAGGTTAACAGTTGGAAACCACCAGCCATGCCAAGGGAGAAAGATGGGGCTTTCTACTCCCACCAGTAAAAAGTTAGTTTCAGGAACTCATAATGACAATTCGACATTATCCTATAGGGTCTCTGTGAGGCAGCATCAACTCGATGGCAGTGTGTGCATACATATAAATATATATTATCTATATGGGGAAACTCCCCCAAAATAGAAACAAAAACAAGCTCTACTGGCGGAGCTCTGGTGGCATGCATTTTTCCTGCTAGGTGCTGCTTCCTGCAACTCGCTGTGAGTTAGCGCACCAGGCGGTGTCCCCTGGGAAGGCTCTCTCTGGTCACAGTGAATTTTAAAAGCAATTTTACTTGAACCTTGTTTTTTTGTAATGACAGATTTAAGAGAACAGCATTGAGCTGTGAAATTTTGTTTGCTGCGGAGGAAAAATGCCACAGAAACTATTGTGATGTTGAACACAGCTTACACGGATGGCGTTATGGGCAAAACTCAAGTGTACGTGTGGTTTTCTCACTTCAAAACAGGTGAAGTGTTGATTGATGAAAAACCACATTTTGGATGTCTGTCAACTACCCAAGTGGATGAAAATGTTGGCAAAATTTGTGTCCTTGTGCTCAGAGACCGACTACCATCCAGTGGAGACATGGAGGTGTGATCTGGACTGTCCTGGGGCTCAGTTCAGTGAATTATAATGGAAAATTTGGGAATGAGAAGGGTCGATGAGAAATTTTTGCCTGGGATTCTGACTGGCCAGGAATAGGAGCATCCAGTGGAAACATGCCATGATTTGAAAGAGCAACTTCGAAGTGACCCAGACTTTTTTTTTTCCAATGTCATGACTAATGATAACACATGATGTTATTCTTGCTAACCTGAAAGCAGACATCAATTAAGCCAGTGGAAGATGCCATTGTCTCAGCACCCCAAAACGTTCTTCAAGTGAAATTAAAAAATCAAGACAATGCACATTTTTTGTTTTGACTTTTTTTTTAATGTAAGAGGGATAGTGCATTTGGAGTATGTGCCACCAGGTCAGACGCTAATCAAGCTTACTATCTAGAAGTTCTGAAAAGATAGCATCACAGTGTAACCAAAGGCCTGATTTGGGCAGATGGGGGACTGGTTTGGCCACCACGACAATGCACCTGCCCCAGCAGCCATAGATGTGCTGCAGAAGACATCTGCCTCTCTTGCTCCACATACTTGACTCACCTGACCTTATGCCCTGAGACTTTTTGTTTCCATGAATGAAGAGGGACATGAAAGGACAGTAATTTGATAATGTAGAAGACATGAAGGAAAAAGGTGAGGGAGGTGCTGTCAGCTATCCAAAGAGATGAGTTTGAAAAATGTTTCTTAAGGGAGGAATCAGATTTAATAAACGTCTTACGTGTAATGGAGAGTATTTTGAAGGTGATAAGATTGTTTCATTAAAAATTTTTTAAATACATAGCTTTGAAAATACAATTCTGTTTCTTTGGGGGGTGGGGAGTGCCCACTCGTGTGTGTATTATATGAATATATATGTATATGTATTCATTTATGGTATGGGTGGTGCAAACAGTTCATGAATTTTACTGTGAGGTAAGAGGTGGACATGGGAGTATGCGTTTACTCAGAGTTCATTTTGAAGAAAGGCCTGATGACCCACCTCTTCCAAATCAGCCATCAGAAACCGGATGATCAGCTCTACTCTGACAGCATGGGGTCACCATGAGTCCGGATGTCGGCACTGCAACTAGCTTGAAGAGCTGGTCTCGAGTACCCCAATGAGCCACAGCTTCCAGAGCATCCTCTCTCTAGGAGAGGACTAGCAGATGCAATGGTGAGTTAAAGATGGGGCTGCCTTAAGGACGACACAGGTCCTACTTGATAGCAGCATGTAGTTGGTGGGAATAACCTCAGGGAAGAAGGTGACAGTTTCAAAGATAGAAGAGATCATTTCTTCCTCATCTCGAATTTGTTTGATTTCTAATCTCTGGATCCTCACCCGACTGATCCTCATACTATCTGAGGGAGTTTTGACTATGGCTAGATCTGAGCGGTACCGTCCCAGGAGACAGATGATGGGTGTTGTGGGAAGAAGACTCTTGGCCAACGTCTGTCTTTTCTCCAGACCAGTCAAGTGAATCTTAAATATGTTCTGTAAACTCATCAGTAGGATGGAAAGCATTACATTCTCTGGAATGTTTGTATTAAGGATTAAAGGAAAGGATTAATTGCAAATAAATTCTCAGAGAAGTGGTGGAATTGTTAGCATGATAGCTAACAATCAATTAGAACATTCTTTAGAAATGTTTTTCCGCAAGGATTTTCTTCCTAAAGGTGACCATTCCAAACAGGGAATTTTTTCAAATCCAGTTTTCTTTTTGTGCATAAAGGTTCCCGAATTCATCCAGAAACCCATGAGCTGGCCTTTCAGGGTCTTTCTGGAGCACCCTCTGTATCCCTCTGACCTTGCTCTGCCTCGCTGGTCACCTGCAGAAGGCTCTTGTCAAGACGGCACCTGGGCAGCACAGGGGAGGTGCCAATACATCCATTTAAAGAATAGTGAAGCATTTAATAACTTGTCTGAGGTCATGAAATCAGGTAGAGATCAATAGATCAAATCCACTGTTGTCGAATCCAAATGCAAGATCATTCCATGGTACGAAGACGTAGCAACTTAGAAGGGCCACTTGTCCTGGTCCCCGCAAGACGGTGGCAGTCCCCAAAGTACATGGGATTGGTTGTTCCTCAGCTCTACTTTCCTATGACTTCTGAACTCTTGTTGCTTGTTAATATCTTGGCAGAAACTTCAAATTAAACCTGTGAGAGCCATCGGTGTTATTGAATCTCTAGGCAATTACTGTAGCTGTCAAAGATTTAAGAGCCAACATCCAAGCTGACCCTTTTGAAATGACTCCACTGTGGCATTTTAATAAGAAGTGAAAGCAGACGAGTGCTGTGTTTTTGGTTTTGTTTTCCTTTTAGAACAAGGGTTTTGTATGGAGCAACTGGAACAGGATTTCCCCACCTGTGCGGCACTCGTGGTAAGACGAGGAGCAAAGTGCCCACTGTGTTTGCTACCATCGCTCACCCACGGGAGTCTCTCATGAAAATTCATGCAGAGAAGCAGCAAGGAATCACTCTCCTACAGAGACTTCATGCTCCGAATGCAGTGCAAAAACAAACAAACAAACTTGATCGATTCAGACTTACAGAGATGTCATTAGACAGAGAACTGCCTCTTTGGGTTTCTGAGACTGAATCTTCCTGGGCACAGTAAGCCTCAGCTTTCTCCCATGGAGCAGCTGGTGGTTTCAAACTGCTGACCTTGAAGTTAGCGGCACAACCTGTAATGCTCTATACCGCCAGGGCTCGCTTCAGCTGCCAATGGGCTACAAAGGTGCAGCACTGAGGCTGATCCTTCAGTTATCCCAACCTCATGCCGTGCATCTTTCTTGCCTTCTTATCTCTAGGCTTGGTCCAAAGAGACCTACTGGGTGCTAGTAGAGGTCTACACAATAGAAAACACCATATGAGCAATTAACCATGATTTTAATATTTTAGTGCGTACAATGCAGTACAAGTTACTCTTCACAATCACAGAGTTGTTCAGCCATCACTATTAATTTGAAGACAGTTTCAGCATTCCATCAAGAAACCCCCTATTCAGGACCAGTCCCTCCCCAGCATCCCGGACCCTTACCCCTGACAACTAGGAATCTTTCTGCCTTTATAAAACCAAACCCACTCTTGGCTCTTCTCTTGCTGATTGTGAGAGTCTCCATTTCTGTATCTGAAAGGACTCATTGTATACCTACAAGAATGGTAACACTGATCAATTCCAAAGTTGAATCCTCTCTACCTTATTTGCATGTTACCATCCAGTCATTTGATAGGAATGACAAAGATTATGGATTGATAAACCAGCTGTAATTTCTATACATCCTTGGCAGCACTTTTTAGTTGTTATTTTTTAGTACCTATTATTATAATCACTTTAGTGAGGGCAAAGTGATACCACATTGTGATTTGATTTGCACTTCCTTGGGGACTAATGAAGAAACCCTATGGCAATGTGGTTAGGCACTGAGCTGCTAGCTGCAAGGTTGATGGTTTAAACCCACCAAGCATTCCACAGGGAAAATATGAGGCTCTTTGCACATGTAAAGATTTTAGTCTTATAATGTAGATTTACTGTACTGTCGGTATTAAATCTTTGCCACATATGTGAATTACAAATATTATCTCCTTTTGGAAGTTTGTCTTTTCACTTTCTTGATCACGTGCTTTCAATACACAAAAAAAGTTTTGTCTTGATGAAGTACTTTTGTATCCCTTTTCCTTTTTGTGTTTTTGGTGACATAGCTAAGAATTTGCCCATATGAGATCCTGAAACATTATGCATATACTTTTAAAAAAGAATTTTATGGTTTTGGCTTTTGTATTAATGCCATTGATCCATTTTGAGTTACTTTTCCCTTACGATGTGAGGGAGGGGTCTAACAATATTTTTTCATGTGGAAATCTAGTTTTCTTTGAACAATTTGTTGAAAAGACTATTCTTTTATTCTTTTTTATTCTTTTATTGAGTCAATTTTTCTAGATGTCCGAGTTTGCTCTAAACTCCTAATTTTATTCCATTGGTCTATGCTAACACCAGTACACCAAGGTTGACCTTTAGCGCATTGTAATGTGATTTGAAATCTGGAAGGTTAATGCCCAACTTTTTATTTTTTCAAGAGTGTTTGAATTATTACAGATCTCTTGTATTTCCATACACATTTTAATAACAACTTGTCAATTTCTACAAAATTCAGCCGGGAGAGGGGTTGATATGGGTTGTATTGAGCATGTGAATAAATTATTGTGTCTTTCAAGCCAGGCTTATATGTTGTTTTCCCACTTAGGTTTAGGTTGTCTCTTTAACATCTTTCAATTAAGTGTTAAAATTTACAATGTCTACATCTTACATTTCTTTTGTTCCCTAAATATTTTCATACTCTGATGCTCTTGCAAATGGAATTGTTTTCTTAGTCTTATTTTTTTGGTTCCTCATTGTTAGTGTAAAATAAATTTGTATTGTGGCTTCAATAGATGTACTAGAATAAAAATGGATTTGGGGTATTAATCTATGTCCTATAAACTTGCTGAACTTGGTTATAAATTCTGGTAATTTCTTTGTGGATTACTTAAGATTTTATACACACAAGAGCTAATTTTACTTATTTATTGGAAAATTCCAAATACATGTTCTTCCTTTTTCTTACCTAACTACCCTTATTAGACCCTCCAGTACAATGTTGAGTACAAGTAGCAAAAAAATAATATATATATATATTTTTTTCCTTGTCTATCCTTCATATTTGGGGGGAGCATTTGCAGTCTTTCACTATTAAGTATCATGCTAGTTGTGAGGTTTTCCTGCTTTATTTTCCCGATAGGATGTTTTTATTATGACTGTTTTTTTTTATGTTGAACTAACCTTGTATTCTTGAGATAAATCTCATTTGGCCTTGGTGCATAATTCCTGAACTCTTTTTGAGAATTTCTCAATACTGAGGGTCTAAAAGGAATCATTGATGGTGTAGTGAATTAAGTGTTGGGCTGCTAATCACAAGTTTGGTGGTTCAAACCTACCAGGTACTCTGTGGGAGAAAGGTGAAGCTCACTGGTTCTGTATTGATTTACAGTTTCAGAAGACTAGTGGCTCCAGAGATGACTGTAGCCAAGGTCAGTAGATCAGGCTTATGGCTGCAGAGGCAAGTGAATGCTACATCAACAGGTTAGATTGCAGACCACTGATGACTCCCAGGATTGGCAGGCAATATGGTAGGCCATGGGTACAAATCATAAGAACCAAAGGTTGGTGAGCTACATGCAGGATCCAGATCCAGTAACAAACATGCAAGCTTTTCCAATGCAACCATTTATACTAGGAGCAAGTCACACATCCCCAGGAAATGTCCTTTAAATGGATGGAATGAGGGCTGTGATCTCAGTGAAGTGTTAGTAATGGTCTCAGACTGCGTGGCTGCTCACGGCAGATCCAGTATAGCAGTAATCTCATTGTGTTGTAGTCACGTCATGGATATTACTAGGTCTTAACTGCTAAACTACTCAAAACTTTGATGAGCCATGTTGACACAAAAGGAACTAGCACGACATAATAGGTCTTCACTGAGCACTAAATGGTACCTTGTGAGCATGCAGATTGATTTGAGAGGTGAAACAACACCTAAATTTAAATAAGCAGGTTTTTGTCTGTGAGAATACTGAAACTGATGGCGATTTTGAATACGGTTGTTTGATGGAAATTAGCTATTCTTCTTCCTCTACAGCTTTTAAAAAATGTATTATTTCAGCTCTGTGCTGTGGAAACACTGTCAACTTGGACCACGGTTTCTTCCTCAATGACTTGTATGCCCATGGAGTACAGGAAGAGCATGCCGAATGTCTGTTAAATAAATAAACAACTAAAAATAGAAATTGGATAAAGAATCAACAAACTAAAGATGCAATCACTGGAACAGACCCTCCCTTGGAGAATATTAAGTAGTCTGTTACATTGTGTGTTAAAGTTAGTCCCATCTCCAATTCCATTTTGCCCATGAAAACTGGAGAAATGACTTCATCTCACCTTTCTCTCATTGCTAGTGCCGACTGCCCCCAGGAGAAGCTTGCTATACAAGGTGGAGGCAACAGCAGCACAGATGTCACCTCAGGAGAGTCTCAGCACCTTCCCAGACCTCCTGACTCAAACCTATATGCTAGTGAAATTCTCGGCATATTCCACTGCACAGGAGAGTTTGAGACACAGCGTTAAAAATGTTGGCAGATGCTTGCTCCACGTTGACTTCACTTTGAAATGTATCTTAATATGTATGGATAGCGTTCGACTTGAAATCATGGACGTCACAGTGAAAGAATTCATTTCCTCCAAGTTATGTGAAATGAGCAAACAGCTGTGAAGTTCCTGTTTGGCAATGGAGTAGGATTTTCTTGAATACTATGAGGAAATGGATGACCGGAGTTGCTCCGTGGTCTATAAGAGGTTCAGAATTTGGGGACTATTATGAATCTCTGAAAACAATGCTGAGACTGACAAAAGCCTCACGACAGAGACAAAATTGGTAGACATGCTCAGCAAAGTTAGGCAATCTCATAAAGATAAATGTTTCATGACCTCTTTATTATTAAGACAAAACACAACAAGAAAAGTTGATTTTCACAACAAAGGAAAAGACATTGAAGTTTAGGATGGGGCTGGGGACAGAGGGAGGAGAAGAAAGCAAGGACCAAGAGAAAATGAGTGCATTTGGGGGCGGGGAGGGGTGCTGCGGGGAGGGGGGAAGAATCACTTATACGGGGGAGGGGGTTACTGAGAGATTGTCACTGTTCTGTTGTCATAGCTGTACAACTGCGCACAGCATGTGTTTCTTTGTATGTGTTAAACTCCGCAAATAAGAGGGGGGAATAATAAAAATAAGTTAAAAATAAATCCTTTATAAATTTTTAAAAAGAGGAAAGGGTCACACTCAACCCTGCAACTTCCTTACCCGTTAGATGTAAATACTCGTCTGAGTAGTTATGAAAGGAAGAAAGGTAAAATGAAATGGATTCTAACTCTTCAGTGGCACACAAGGTGGTTTCAAAAAACAAACAAGAGATCCACAATTTTGTTACCATTTACCTTTAGGGTTCTAATTACTTTATCATAAAAGATAAAAAAATTAGATAAATTATTGTTTAGGTGAAGTAATGTTGTTGTTGATAACCGAAAGCAATGAAGCAGAATGAAATGCTGCCTGATCTTCTGTCACTCCAGCACCAATGGAAGGTTTGATCACTGTGATCCACTGGGCTTTTCACAGGTAGAGTGCCAGGCCTTTGTACCTTGTCCACCTTTGTGCCTTGTCCACCTTGCTGAAATTTGTTCAGCATCATAGTAAACCGCAAGCTTCCACTGATAGATGGGAGATGGCCGTGCACGAAGGTCTTCCATATGGAAATCAAGAATACCACCACTGAATTACCACTGTTTCCCTAGGTGAATTCCAGGACCACATTTCAGAGAAATGACCAATGACAAACACAACGTCCACTTTTGATGGGGGAAGAAGCAAAACAAAAGCAATCTTAGAAAGCAAAGTCAGCAAAGGAATGGGGATTTCTCATGGCAGCCTGAGGGTTGGGGATTACTCATGGCAGCCAGAGGGTTGGGGATTTCTCATGGCAGCCTGAGGGTTGGGGATTTCTCATGGCAGCCAGAGGGTTGGGGATTTCTCATGGCAGCCTGAGGGTTGGGGATTACTCATGGCAGCCAGAGGGTTGGGGATTTCTCATGGCAGCCAGAGGGTTGGGGATTTCTCATGGCAGCCAGAGGGTTGGGGATTTCTCATGGCAGCCAGAGGGTTGGGGATTACTCATGGCAGCCTGAGGGTTGGGGATTACTCATGGCAGCCAGAGGGTTGGGGATTACTCATGGCAGCCAGAGGGTTGGGGATTTCTCATGGCAGCCAGAGGGTTGGGGATTACTCATGGCAGCCAGAGGGTTGGGGATTACTCATGGCAGCCAGAGGGTTGGGGATTACTCATGGCAGCCAGAGGGTTGGGGATTACTCATGGCAGCCAGAGGGTTGGGGATTTCTCATGGCAGCCAGAGGGTTGGGGATTACTCATGGCAGCCAGAGGGTTGGGGATTACTCATGGCAGCCTGAGGGTTGGGGATTACTCATGGCAGCCAGAGGGTTGGGGATTACTCATGGCAGCCTGAGGGTTGGGGATTACTCGTGGTAGCCAGAGGGTTGGGGATTACTCATGGCAGCCAGAGGGTTGGGGATTTCTCATGGCAGCCAGAGGAATGGGGATTTCTCATGGCAGCCAGAGGAATGGGGATTTCTCATGGCAGCCAGAGGAATGGGGATTTCTCATGGCAGCCAGAGGAATGGGGATTTCTCATGGCAGCCAGAGGGTTGGGGATTACTCATGGCAGCCAGAGGGTTGGGGATTACTTGTGGTAGCCAGTAAGCACCAGGCCAGGATGCTCCCACATGGAAATCATCAAAAACAAAGGAAACCCTTAGAGAGGTGGATGACACAATAGCCACAACAAAGATGAGTTCAAACATGTTGAAGGTAATGAAGGTGATGCAGGACAGAAGGGCTCCATCAGTTAGCACCCACTTGACCACACTTAACAAGAGTAACATCGTAAGCTGTGCTGCCCAAGAGATGGCTGACATGCATCAGAGTTATGTCCGGTTATGCTTGGCTAGCTAAGCAATGCAATTCCACTTACCTAACTTAGGCTTCTTGGTTTTCCCTGAGTGAGAATTACCCCAAGGATTCTTTTTATTGGATAATGTCAACAACTGAATAAGACAGCATTCTCATCCAGAGAGGAAAGATTGATGGAAAACAGTGCGAACATCTTCCTGGCACAGATGGGTATGCATTTTGCTTGGGGCAGCTAAGTCCTTGTGCATTGAAGACAGCTCCAGGAACCTCATCAGATTGCTTCAGGGGATGAAGCAGTTGACTGGGCAAAGAATAGCAACAGGAGCTAAATATGGACCAACCGGCTGGCTAATCATCTTTCAAGGGGGAACCAGAGAGTGTACTGATGACCTTGTGTGCGAATCAAAGGCTTATGGGGAACTGTTGGTGTGAGGGGAGACAGGAAGTAAAAACCTACCCAGGAAGAATGCTTTCAACCAATGGGTTTTTCAGGGCTTCAATCTCTCCTCCCTATTGCTGTCCATCCCTCCTCCTTGCTGGCTGTGCACTTTCAGGGGAAGAAATCTCAAGAGACAACTTGAAAATTATCTGAAGCAAGACCACATGGTCTCTGTGAACCTAACAGATGATGTGAGTAACAGCATCTAGGCCCCCCACCCCTTCCACACACGGACCCGAAGTTTATGCACCTGGATAGGCAGGCACAATTTGGAGGAAGTGGGTATTTTTTCCCCATAAATTGTTGTGATGTGAATGGTGGTCTAGTAGTTAGATAACTATGCTTTTTTTTTAAGTCCAAGGAATAGTTTGCTGGGTGAAAATGTACTTCATTGACTCTTTTATTTGGATAAAAGATAACGATCATGATTAAACTTTTAAAAGTTGTTTCTCTTATTTTTTTTCCAAACAGATTCAACTTGACCATAGATAATACCCTTTAAAATAAAAACAAAAGTCCTGTTTTCTGTCTTACCAACAGCTTGTCTGAGACAATTTAGAGACTGCTTTGGTCTCTGTGTATAGGAGATTCCTGGACCATTTGAAATATTGGGGAATTAACTTTTGCTTCAAACAAGCTCTTGTTATTTTAGAGTTACGTGTACATTGGTCAGAGTAACGCACGCCTCTGTTCCCTTGGCTTTTACAAAAGAAGGTCATGGCAGTGAGAGTTGGACATAGGCTTTAATGGGTGCAAGGCAACGAGCTGGACCTTCAGCTTTGGGGCCCGAGAGGCAGAGAATGGAATGTGCGGTGCAAGCAGGAGAGAGAGATATAGAGCTAGGAACTAACTGAGCCATAAACATTGGCAGTGGCCTTGGCGCTAGAAGGCTGCTTCGCTTTCAAAAGGAAAGTGGAAGGTTGAGAAGGATTATTTATGGGGAACACCCCTGGAGGCTGGTTCTGAAGAAACAGCCCGCTCGCTTACTCTGTGGAAATGGTTGTAAACATTTATGATTCCTTAGCACTCGGAACCCACAGCGGGCAGGGTTTTCCGAAGCAGATTGTTCACTTTGCCCAACTGACCGGAGGCCACTCACTCGTAACAGCAGTCTCTCTGGAAGATGTGCGGGTTCCTATTTCATCGACTTCCCTCCCTGACTTTAGGGACTGGCTTTTCAATCAACCCTGACTCCTCCTTTGGGGGGCTGAGCGGTGGGGGTGGCTGTGACATGCCATGATTGCCCCGACCTTTCCATAAGCAGCCCCATTATCTGAAGAGGACCGCCATTTTGTAGGCGACACGGGGTTCATGGCCCTGTGAAAAGAGGACGGTTAATCCTGAGGTAGCCAAACTCCTCTGGGGTAGAAAATAAGAAGCGGCATGCCACACATCCAACCACAGATGTACTCATTTAATTTCAAGCCCCAACATCAGCTGCTCCCCTCCACTTAAAAGGAATATTTGCATCCATCTGTCATCATCTCTCCCTTTCATTGGAAAGTCTCTTTGCTCTTTTTTCTTTCCCTTCCCTCCTCCCTCAAAGGCAACTTGATGAAATAATGGGGCACATTTAAAAACCAAACTCAGGCAATTGAAATTCTGAACCGATGTGATTTTGTTCCACTCTAAGTCAACCTAGAAGGGTGTCTAGGGAGGAGAAATCAGGGGCCAAACAAAAAGCAAGCGAGAGAGAGAGAGAAGATTTGGAATGCAAATCAACCTCTTCAACCCATTTGAAACAGCCCGCTGTGAACTGGGCTAGAATGTATGGCCCATTAGCACCTTGTTAGGCTGTCAGATCCTGAGCAGCTAACCAGGGGGGTGATGGGGAGGAAATGACTGAGACCTTGCTGAGCCCCTCCCAGCTCCTTGGTACTTTTTCTTTGCCACGCCTGGGACCTGAGAGATGGGACTGGTAATAAGTGCTCAAGGGAAAATAAAGGTGGGAGAGCACAACTTAATTAAACTCATGACATTCAAACAAACAAATAAACAAACAAAAACACCTTCCCAGTCAAAAGGCACTCAGCGCTTAATTTTATGTTCAGGATGGCTAGGAAGAGAGGGCTATGTTACTCCTTCCTTCATTATATCCTAATGTGAGATTTAGTGAAAACATCACAGGACGTTAAGGATTGCACCGTAAAATCCCCATGATTAAGACGGAATCCTCCTGAGGCAAATCCTCAAATGTAAAAATATGTGTTTGACACGGGTATTTCAGACATTCGGTTGCAAATGCTTTTAAGAGTGTTGCCTGTTTTAGGACTTAGAATAGGCAAGGCTTGGGCCTCTATTGCCTGCTCTCTCCAGGGCCTGGGTAGCTGAGAGAGGCTTGTGACCTCCCCTGTGACCCCACGGCATGCAGGTGATAGAGAGGGCGCCCCTCATACTAGTTATCACCAGGCACCACAAATAGTGGCGATTCCATCCCTAGACTTTGGGAGCATTTTCTTTCTTTCCATCCTAAAATTGCACAGTTCCTCTGTTCTGGTAGGGACCCAACTGGAAAAATGCCTTGCTGACTTATTAACCTATTACAGGTGGGGGCGGGGGGGGGAGAGAGAGAGAGAGAGAGAGAGAATCTGTTATAGGAATTTTGCCAACGTGTAAATGAGAGGAGGATGCCTCTAAGGGCGCAGTGAAAAGGTTGTGTTAACTTAAGGGCTGGTGCAGAGGAGATGTGTCTGGTGGTCGTGGTGGAGCATCCTAATAACCACATGAATCATGTGGGGAAGATTGCACAAAGATAGTTCCTGGGGAATTTGTGACTCCCCAATTGAACTCTGCCATTGCCAGGCCAAATCTCCTAAAAGTATTTCAAAAGAACTCCGCTGTCCTAACCAGAACGGGGCTTCCCAGGCTTTTCCTGACTTTCGGAGGACAGGACGGAGGTCGCGGCCGGGGAAGGGCCCCAGAGTGTCTCTGTGTCACCGGGCAGTGCTTCAGTGTGACTCAGGGAAGAGGGAAGCAGCTGCCTTTGTATTCCTGTGGGCTTCAGGCTAGAGGTGGAGACCAGAATGTACAATATCTTTTGTCTCTCTGTCGGGATAAAAAACGAGTAATAAATAACCATATGATCTTTAATTTGATAAAAGTGCAAAGTAAGTGCAAAATTTCGCAAATTTAAAAATAGTGCAATGTAAGTGCTAAACGCTAATAGCCCTCCACTTTGGTTCCTATGGGAGCTTTCTCCCACTTTTTCCTCGAGGCAGGATTCCTGAGCAGAACTCCACATCCTGCTCTTCTTGAGGGATATGGAAATGTTCCCTTTCCAGGGGCATAGCTGTGCTGGGCTGGCTAAGGAGCCCCCAAGGTTAATGAACACCCACAAAGACTGAGGAAGAGGGAGCACTCTGGCGTTCTGAGCCTGGTGATTAGCATGCCGCATTCTTTCCCCGTGGTAATGATGGTCAAGAAGGTGCCCGGCGATAGAAGGAGAAATGGAGGCTTTCTGTGTCTGCTGCCTCAAACGCTTATTAAAATTCATTTCCATTCAAATAGCCATCCTCTGATTTCCATCATCAAATAAGCACACAGTGTACATATTTAACAGGCAGGAGACCCGTGCTGAGTTTGTGTCTTTTTGAAGTGAAGCCCTGTTCTCTTAATGAGTGTCCAGGCTTATGTCTGTATGTAAATGTCTCCCCCCTTCTCTTTCTTACCCCCTCTCTTTACTGCTCCCCCAGTTCTGGGATCTTTGATGGGCAGCCCAGATGTCTATTATAATGATAATTCCTTTGGAGCAGGAATGGAATCTCCTCTTGTGGTGTATTCATTACAAAGGTGAAGCCCAAGGGAGGGCAGACTGGGGCTGGAAAGATTTACAGTTACTTTCCCCCTACCAAAGGCAGAGGCAGAATCTGGAGGGTGGGGGTGTTCCCGGGCTTTCTAACTTTGGGTTTACCTCCCTTTGGAGCTGGCCTCCATTCCCAAGCGCAGTGAAGGTCCCCTGGCTGTCCTGAGGAGCACCACCAGCTGGGAAGCATAGTCCTATCAGGAACAGCTGCCTGGAACAGCTGGGTCTGCCCTACAGTTGTTAGTGAGAAACCAAGTGGCAAGTGGGAGTGCACTGAGCCTCTGTGAAGGGTTTGCTGATCTGATTTTGTCTACAATGTGTCAACCTATTGGGTTGTTCTTGCTTCCTGACAGGTGGCCTTAAAAAATAAACAAAACAAACAAACTTTTAGGTCTTAAGAAATTTCTACCTCAGTCTGGTAGATTTAGAAAAACAAAAGACAAAAAAAAACATCTATACATCTGCAGAGTCTTGGTGGGCAGACTCAGGGAAGAAATTCTTCTTTTTTTTTTTTTTTACAAAACATATGCTGGAATGAAATGGAAAATAAGTGAGATTTGGGGTAAAGCAAAGAAACATGTTTATTGCTCAGGGTCTGGTTCTTATAATTTGTTTCTTCTGTTGAGGCATATTGTGTCTCCTAATTTTAGAAACCTGATTGTTCACCGGAAGTTCATCTGGATGAGGGAGTTACCCTGGTTTTCAACAGAGAAACTGAACAAGTTCAGGAAGTTTGTCTCATCTCCCCATCTGACTGTCTGCAGGGGAGAGTTGCTCTGCGGCCAGCAATGGCCAGGAACTCATTTCCAACCCTCAGAAGCCCCCAGGAGTTGCCTGGCCTAGCATAATTTAGGCACCAAATGACCTGACAATATCTGATTCTTTATTGCTTTGGCCACATTGTTTTTCACTCAGGGAATGCCACTCATTGCTCATTGAACAGTAAGAATAAGGTTGTGTAGATGTAGAATTATTATAGTAGCTTTTGCAGTCCCATCAATATCAAGGCTGGCAAACATTCTCCTTTCTTATCTGTAACAAAAGCCAACCAAGGCAATGCGAAGGAGTCCAAGAGAGGCGATATGGATAGAATCATTTATGAGATTTATAGGAGCCGAAGGAAAGTGCTGAAGCTATCCATCTTCTATCCTCTATTGAGAACAGGCCCAATGACTCAGACTATCAGGACAGGGATCACCAAGGCAAGAATTGAAATCCCAGAGTAAGCAACGAAGAAGTGCCTACATTTCAGGGGGAGAGGGATCAAAGGCAGGAGTGAAAACATGAATGTAAGCTTCCAAATACATTGAATAAAAATCTGTCAGCAACAGTTATGCAGCAATATTACTTTGCGAATAAAGATCTCGTTTCCGAGGGCTTTAAAGGCTTTTTTATCCTTTTATTTTCTGAAGTCCTTTCCTCCACTGCCAAATGCCAGTGACAGTAGGAAAAAATATCTGCCTTGAGATTCATGTGTGTGTGTGTGTGTGTGTGTGTGTGTGTGTGTGTGTGTGTGTAATACTTAACATAATGTAAAGAACAAATAAGAAATCCATGGTCATTGAGTGATTCTGACTCATAGCAACTTATGTAGGGTTTTCTGAGAGCGTAAATCTTGCCAGGAACAGAGAGGCTCATTTTCCTGCTGCAGAGTGGCTGGTGTGTTGGAATCACCGGCCTTGCAAGTACCAGGCCAACACTTAACCAACAGCACCTCTAGGGCTCCCCGAGAGCAAGTAGTACCACTTACTTGACCAAGCAGCTCCTCCCTTTTGGCCTGTGCATGATATTTAACAGAGTAAGTCAAATTAGTTGAAAAAATATTTTTTGTGTGTCCTTAGAAGTGGCCTGAAAACATGCGCGTTGGGAAACTAGAACAATCTAAAGACATCGTTTTAAAACCTTGTCAAATATTTAAGGGCACACGTTTTGTTTTTTAATTTAGACACTAATTTGAAATCATCTTCCTTTATTAAATCTTGAATTCCTCAGAATTGTTCTCAGACTCCCCACCTCCTCTTGCTATGTGACCTGGGTGCACTTTATTCATTTGCTCTATTTTTGGTGGCATTACCGGGTATGTGTCATCCTGCTAACCTCAGTCAGTAAATTAAACCCGCCAGCCACTCTGGGAGAGAAAGACAAGGCTGTCTGCTTCTGGAAAGATTTAAAAGCATCCAAAACCCAATATAGGGTTGCTAGGAATTGGAACCAATTCAGTGTCCATGTTTTGGGTGTGTTTAGGGGAGAGAGTGATGGTAAAGTTGAAATAGTAATAGTTCTTATTCTGAAAATGAAAGTTGATCATGAAAAGAAAGCAGTTAGTGGAATGCCCTATATAAATGTTGAATATTACTATTATTTTACCACCCAGCTATTAAATTTCTTTACTATGATGACATGCATGTTACTCTGACACTGGAAGCGTATTTTGAATTCTAGTAGGGTCACTCATGGTGGACAGGTTTCAGTGGAACTTCTAAACTAGGAAGAAAAGCCTGTTGACCGATAGCTTAAAATTGGCCCATAAAACCCCTCCAAATCACTGAATATTTTCTGAGATGTTGGCTGATCACTTAGGAAGGATGTCAAAGAGGAGGGCCAGTAAAGTGGAGGCCATGTGAAACTTCAGTGAGATGGACTGGCACAATGGCAACCAAAGATGTAAAGGAAACATTTTATTACAAAATAGTACCTGGTGACGCTGGTCTGAGATCTACAAATCTCTCTGAGGGAGCAAGGTGGATGGATGGATTCTGGAGCTCTATGTCTAACATGAAAAAATTGTAAAATTAAATAGAGCACAATTATCAGCAACTTTGGTGGCTTCACGTATTTAAAAAAATGTATTGTGTCTTTTGGACAGACACATTTGCCCTTGTATGCTTCAAGGCTTCAAGCCTGGGCAATATCTACCTTCATTGAATTTGGAAATCCCAGAAGCATGTACCAAACAGATGCTCCTGAAATTAAGAGGAATTCATGTCAGTGTCATTCAAAATTCTCAATATTTGATTTTGCCATATGTAGCAGGATTTTGCCTCTTGAGCAAGAGAGAAAGGTATCTTCCTGTCCATGGTCCTGAAAAGCATCCTCTGGCTTCCAGTGTGGGAGAGGCATTAATGTAAACAATGTACGTATCAGAAAAGCATGAAAGCAGGGCTTTGACTTGGCTCTGTTCTTCAGAACTCCATGCTCTTCATTTATAACTATCTTCAGAGTGCTGACTTACTAACAATCTCTTTTTAATTATCATTCTTTTTTCCTTCTGATTGATTGACCTGGGGTCATGGGAAGAAAATGTCAGGGTTTGCAGGGGGAAAGGAACATGTATTTATTAAAGACAGATGGTTGAACCACAACTAGGATTTGTCACTTCCCATTACTAAATTCTATTTTCAAAAGGTTTACAACTCAACCAGAAAGATTATACTGTCAGATAAAACTTAGAAAAGAAATTACTCTTTGATTGCTAACTGATGAGAGGAGAGTCCTGTAGCCTGGATGTTGTGCTCATGGAAAACAAAGGAAGACTGAGCTATAGGAGTCTAATCATTGTCTCTAACCATGTGTATAATCATGTGACTGAGCTATAGGTGTCTAACCATTCCTAACCCATTGTGTGGGTCATATAACTTGAAAATCAATAACAAGGTTGTGCAGTTAAGATTTCAAATCCCAGACTTGTGCAAAGCTAATCAATTAGGATTGGTATTCAGGGGAAACATGGATAGTGGTACAAGAAATGGCTGAGATGGGGAAGTTCAGGAGCCAGCTGTTGTGGATCTGCTGGACTGTTTATCAATATCATGATGAGGAAGAGGGCTGTGGGTTGGCAGGGAAACCTAAAGCCTGATGCCTTTGAAATCAGTAAATAACATGGTGTTACTTCATCTACAGTCGCCTGAGTCCTTTTAGAGGAGGTATCGAAATTTCTCTTAATGATAGAATTGACATGCCGCACAGGGCAAGTCCACCTTCAATATTTCTGGTCTTGGACAATGAAGTGATTCATTTATCTCTAGCTCAACATAAAAAAATGCTGAACAAAGTAAACTTTCTTCCCCTTGAAATGGTTGAAAAGTAAGACCTATAATTCTAATTTGAAAACTGTGTGAAAGTTGCATTTCAGATCCCTGCAACCCAAAATGCTTTGTTCCAAAGAAAATAAATCGCTGGTATTTGAATGTATGGTAAAGTCATCACAGCTGTGACTATCCAGATAAAAGGAAGGAACAAAGAAATGATAATTGTGTGAGGGTGATTCATTAATTCTTGTGAATGAGTTAACTTATTAAATGATATACATTAAACGCTCAGAACAATGTCTGGCAGGAAGAAAGCCCTTCTAGTGCAAATGCATTCTGTTGTCACTGATGTTGTCCTCTTCATTGTTATCATTATAACAGACAGGGTCAAGACGTCTTCTTTTAGCAATAAGCCCAACTTACTGAGTGAACAGAATCATAGAAGGTTCTTAGGCAACCTTCGTCCATCCCTTCACCTCTCTTCATCCCTGCCCCATTACCTATATCTCAGTATGAATTTTCCTGTCCTAATAATCTCGGGTTAAATGACTATAACTTAAAAGGTTAATTATGATAAGGCAAAAGGGTCTTTTAAGAATGCTCTAATTGTGGCCAAATGGTACTTGGTTCAAACTATACAAATATATCAAAAAATATCCACACTTCAGGGCTGAAAGCCAAAGGAGAGAGTAATACTAATGATAATGTCAATGGCAAGAAGCCCCAACTTCAGCTCTTCTAAATGTATCAGGCACCATGCCAGAAATGTGCCACTTAGCATCCTTCCCACAACAATCCTGAATGAAAAGGGCTCAGTGTTATGAGAGGGAAGGGTCCAAGGTCAGCCAAAGAAGTTTGCTTCACCTTCATTGCCAGTGTGTTTGGGCACAGAAGACATCAGGCACTTAAAAGAGATATACCTGCGTTATCCACTTCTTATAAACTTTAATCTCAGGGCAATTAATCAATTTCTCTAAGGCTGTTTTCTCCAATGGAAAAATGACCTCATACAACCTTAAGACTGAGCTCATGTAATGAGAACAGAATTGTCTTCAGAGTAATTAGCAAAATTTCCCCCTAAACATATTTTATTTTATATGTCTGTTCATATTCTCATTCTTATTTTAATCATTGGGTCCATAATGAATATAGACATCTCACAGATGCTAAGATTCATTTTGAAGTAGAATGTGGAGAAAAATGCATTGATTCAGTAGACTATGCATTCTAAGGTGGCAATCTGAACCGTCTTCAAGGCCCAGAGACTTGAGCAAGGTCCACTCTGTGTCTGTATACCCTTTCCCCTATCTATCTCTCTGAGACCTTTCTCTTAAGTAGAAGATGTACTTAAAATATGTTCAGTCAACAGTACAGTATATATAAAGCTCCCTGACTCATCTCAGCAGAAATTCACCCCTGGTAGTAACTGAGTCATTGCTTACAGGAGCCATTCCTGAAGACAAGGCAGCGGATTTCAAGGTAGCCTCTATGATGTGTCTTCTAATTCTTCCAAGACATTGCTGTGACTAGAGGACACCTCTCTCTCTTTTATCCATGGGTGCAGCAGCCATGCCTAGTTTCTCTCTGGCTTCTGCAGGATGTATGTAATGCCGGCATCTGTGGGTCCCTGCTCCCTTGGCTGTCCTCAAGCTGAAACCACGTCCTCAAGCTTGTTCTCTCCAAGTGACACATTCTATTCATTTGAGGTCTCTCCTGGGGAATATCTCCGTATAATTTTCCAATTTGTATTGTAGCTTGATTGATAAATTTTCCCTATGTTCATCCCTCAATCGCCAACTCTTTCTGGTTTTACTTTTGGGATGTAAAAAAGTTTGTGGGAAAATTCCATATTTAGATTCAATTTTTCTGTAAACAAAAAAAATCCTCATCATCCCAAAGTGACTGAGTTCCCACACAATGTGTTTAATTCCATGGTTTTATTACAACTACTTCTACTAAAGCCAGAAAAATGTACAAAATTCCGGGTGCTTCCACAGAAATTCCAGAGACTGTTGGAAGTATTTATAACTCAGGTGATTTGAACTAATCTTTCCATCTGGACAAAGATTTTCATTGTATTTTCTGCATTAACCTTTTCCTTTTCTGGCAGTAAGCATCCATTGCCACAGCCTGTTTGTCAGTTGGTCATGCCGTGGTGGCTTGCACGTTCCTGGAAGCCATGCCACTGTTATGTCAAAAACTAGTAGAGTCACTCGTTGTGGGAAGATTTAATCATTTTTCAAATGTATCGAAGCTTCTCAAATAAGCCAGACTAGGAAATAAGGTCTAGAGATCTACTTCTCAAAATTAGCCAATGAAAGCCTATGCATAAGAACAGGACAGTTCCTGACCAACTTAGGGTGTCTCATTAGGATAAATCCAGTGGGAGATGGATAGAGCATGTTTGGTGAAGTATAGGACAAGCAAGGGTAGGAAAGACCCTCCGTGAAATTAAATGGAATGATTCCCTCAATGGCGAATTCCAGTATGCCAGGAATCTTGAGCACAATGCATACTCAGTCACTGCATTTAGCTCTGTTACACATGAAGCCTCCACCAGTGAAAGTTGACTCATAGGAAGTTATCCATCTATCTATCTACCTACCTACCTACCTACCTACCTACCTACCTACCTACCTACCTATCTATAAACATATATTAAACACCGCCCACGCTCTGGGCACTGTTTAAGGTTGAGTACACATGGTGCGTACTTGATAGTCGCATATTTGAAGATAATATACAGTTTCATATCCTGTTACTGTCTGAAGTACAAACTACCTGCTGACAATTGTTGATTTGCTTTAGTTAGCACAATTGGGCCTACGAATGATTCAGGATGACACAAGGGGAGAGGTAAAGAGGAACTCCAAACCATACCCACTGCCATCCAGCCCATTCAAACTTGTGGGGACCCTTTATAGGGTGTCTGAGGCTAGAGATCTTGATGAGAACGGATAGCCCCATCTACCCCCCATCCCCCCTGCTAACAAAGGAAACATATGTCCTAGTCACATTTCTTAGGCAAAGAGGCCCGAGTCCTCTGGGGATGGCATGGTGGTGAGGAAGGTGATGAGTCTTCGGATGTTCTGGGATCCACTTCCTTGAGATGACTCAGTAGGGTAGCTATGCGGACACAATCAAGAAATACATCTTTTGTTTTTCTGAACAATCCTTGGGTGTTGTTTGTAGAGAGAAGGAA
Organism: Tenrec ecaudatus; assembly: GCF_050624435.1. Lineage (NCBI taxonomy): Eukaryota > Metazoa > Chordata > Mammalia > Afrosoricida > Tenrecidae > Tenrec > Tenrec ecaudatus. Next base: position 228,100,686 of record NC_134530.1, on the reverse strand, counting down.
ATAGAAACCCTGTTTGTTTTAGCATCTCAGACATTCACTTGTATTGCTAGGTTGTTTTGAATAGTCAACTGTTGAGTCTTTGGCTACCCCTGTGTGCAGAGTAAGGAGATAACTGCCTGGATCCCAGGGTGAACCATCTGCCAGTACAAATTGCTCTGCTATCGGCTTCATGGAAATGCTTGTGTTCGTCATTTTATGTTGAAATGCTCATGAAACGTGGCTTTTACGAAGCTGTGTTCCTGGAAAATTTAATTCTGTAAATAGGCAGAACATTCTTAATTGCGAAGGCTCTTCTCTCTCTTTAGACTTCAAGAACTGCTTTGCTGATTTGCTCGGGGGCCCTGGAGAGCTAGCATTCTGTGACGGCCACTGACTGCCAATGCCTGGGAAGATACGGTGATGACAACGCACAATCACGGGACTCATGACAGTTTCTGGGGAAAAAAACCCTCTAAAAAAGGTGATCCTGAGTCCTGCAACCTGAAAAAAAAAGTCTTGTTATTATTATATAATTCTGATGGTCCCTATTGATGCTGCTGTTAGAGGGTTCAGTTAGTACCTCATCCATCAGCTTTATTTTTGTATTGTAACACTAGTCAGGGGAAAGGACGATTTGATAAATGCCTACTCTCAAATCTTTTATTTTGGTGTGTTAATGTAAGATTAATGACCATGAGGGCTTGGGATGGGATAGTTTGATTTGTTACTTCCTTTATGTCTTCCAATATCACAGAGATCTATGAAATCCAACTATGGCAAAGGGGTGAAAAAGAATGAGTTGAGGAAAGAAAAGAGGTAGGGCCTTCAGTTAAACTTACATCCTAAATGTGTAAGGGGATTCCACAATTCTCTAGGCATGTCTGATGGAAATATTAGAACTAAGAATGAAGAAAAGCCGAGAGAGAAAGGAACATTAACCACTTCTTCCTGCCCCAATATATCTTGCTCTACTCTGACTTCTAATACCATTTATTTATCCATCTGTCCTTGGAATGATTTAAAAAGTCATAAAACAAAGCTTCCAGGGAAATGGCAGGTTTGCTCCAATTGGATATTTCAATGACTTTCACTATCTAAGATCTATTGACATAGTGTGGACGTCCAGGAACCAGAAATGATGAAGGTGTGTCTCCCCCACTGTGTTCTTTATGGTATTTGTGATTTGTACACACTGCATCTTTCTTTGGGTGGAATGATTTTTACAAGAGCTGCATGGAGATTCTATATATAAAGGTAAGTGTGGGGAAACTCCGATTCAAGCCAAGGGTTATCTATGTTACCAGCAGGAGTTTCCTTTTACTTTGTGTTAGACTAGACTAGGCCGAAAAAACTTAAACTCCTATGTGCCAAAGTTAATTATAAAATTCTTCTCTATCAACCTCTATATCAATGTTCATTGTAGCACTTTTCATGATAGCTAAAAGGTGGAAATATGCTCAATACCCATCAACAGATGAATACATAAATGTGGCATTTACACCCAATGTCATGTATCTCCGAAGTGAAGTCTTGATACATAGCACAGCACGGATGAACTTGGAAAGCATCCTTCTAGCTGAAGTAATTCAGTCACTAAAGGATATATACTAGATGACCTCATTTACATGAAATTAACAAATATATGGAAACCAAAGCTTATTAGCGGTCACGGGGGTAACAGAGAGCAGGTAAAGGGATCTTTTTTGGTTCCAGAGTGTAGAGGGGGACTTTGAGTTCATGTTAATGATAGCAGAAGGATTAAGAGAAAAAGATATAGATGAGGCTTATACAATATAAAGAATATAATCAATAACTGAATTACGCATATAGAAGTGGCTAATTTGGCATATGTTTTATTGGGTATGTTTGAACAACACCCACCCACACAAATTCCTTTGTCTTTCCCACGTATTTTGGACAGCCAGGACCAAAATAATAGTTGTTTATTTGAAGCATCTCTCCTCTATCTTTCATCAATTTGATTCCCTTTTTATTATCATTATTTACGTTTTGTATAACTAGAAAAATAATTCGTCAGGGATTACATCTTAGTTGTTAGAGGCCCTAGCAAGATAGCAACAAAGCATGTGCAATATATCATAATTTAGCAGCTTTTCTTGTAACTATCCTGGAGTAATGGTGGAAAAAATACATATAAACAACTCTGAGGACAGATTTTGAATGATCCAGTAATTTTGATTTATACTTGGTATTTGATGGAACTGTATTAGCAGTTAAAGTCAATGGCTAAATGATTCCCAGCACAAAACGAGCCAGAAGTACAAAAGAAGCGTTACCAGGCACGATTGAGAGCCCTGAGCCTCCCTGCTTAAATTTCCAAAGTGCAGTGTAAATTATAGGCCTGGCTGTCACTTTTAACTAACAATGCTACTCAGTATGGTCGAGGTAGGTAATTTGTCCACTATTCCTTCATGAAGCAGTAAACACCAACTTAATTCCATTGGCTGTTCTCAGGCAAATAGCCCCATCTCTCATACCTCCTAAAGAGGAGGGGTGAGTGTCTCCTGGTTCTGGTGACAATGAGCCCTGTTAGACAAACCACAGACAGAACCCGGAGATGGCATTCCGGCAGGTTTTCATGTCTATCCATAGGGCTGGCTGAAGATCTTAAAACAATCCCGACCCCCGGCGTATCTCGGTGGGTAGGACTCTCATAGCCCTTCCTATCTCCTACCCCCATCACCCCCCAGTCACTCTCTCTCCACGAGGGTCCCCAGTGACTACCGATCACAAAGAAGGAATGGATAAGAGCTTTGGAAATCAAAATTCAGCCCTCTAAGTACTAATATTACCAGAAAGAGAAAATGTTCCAAATATCAATAAGCGTCTCAAATGCAACCAAGCAAATTATGCAATTAGGCAGGCAGATGCTGGCTCGGCAGTCACTGTTAGAGACTGATTTCTACAACTTCATTAATTGGACTTGTCTACTCTTCTAGGGAATTTCATTACCTTCTCACAACAGATTTCTTAGCCAGAAAATGATCCCAAAAGATCGCACGTACTGTGCACAAAAGAGCATCCAAACATGGGACCTTGCATCCTCACACATCAGATGATAAAGTTAATAAATTTGTACGGATGCTTCCCAGGGCATGGCAGTAAGATATGATACCAGCGAAGTGGAAAGTTCTACTCAAGTTTAAATGTGGACTACCAAATTCTCTTCCCTGAAGTTATAGGGTTCTTGTACAGAACACAGACCAGTCTTACCATCATTATTGCTCCACGTGAATCAAAGAATCTGGGCACTGATACTATCACTTAATTTAAAAGAATCATTGGAAATCATTCAACTATTTATTTACTGAACAAAACTGGGTTAAAGTACCTTTTGCTAAGCATTGTAATAGGCATTGAGGATGCAAATACTTGATCATATACCTTGCACTACCTTACCAGGTCACGTAATGCTTTGTGGGGAAAATTTGAAAACAACCACACCAAACCCAGACTTACTGCCATCTGGTTGATTTGAACTCATAGCAACCCATAGGACAAGGGGATAGAACTGCGCCTGTGCGTTTCTGAGATGATAACTGTTGCTGGAGTAGAAAGCCTCATCTTTCTCCCTTAGAGTGGCTGGTGGTTTCAAACTGCTGCCCTTGAGGTTAGCAGCCCAATGTGCAACCACTACCCCACTAGGGTGAATAGATGATTATAACCATAATAATGTGCGAAAATACTTGAAATAATAAGCAAGCTGTCTGCGAACACTGGAGAGAAAGCAACTAAGTGGGAGAGTTAGGAAAGGGTTAAGAGACCAAGAGGTATTTGAGTCTGCTTCTAAAATGACTAAATATTTGCACGTTTTAACTGGGGGCTGATGGTGAGGGACTGGGAGTGTGTGGCCACTAGTCAATTAAACAAGAGTCCCTGGGTGGTGCAAGGAGCTCACACTCTCAGCTGCTCGTGGAAAGGTTGGAGGTTTGAGTCCACACAGAGGCACTATAAAAGAAAGACCTAGTGATTTACTCCCCACCCACCCACCCACCCCCACCCCCACTGAGTCATGGACACCCTACAGAGCACAGTTCTTCTCTGGCATGCAGGAGTTCACCAAGACTGTGTTTTCAGTACTGTGCATATCCTGCCAACATCTCTCCACTATTCCCTACCTGCTTTCCCCACAGAGGCCTCCTCCAGACTGACAAAGAAGACGCTAGAGCTGTGGGATGAGGAGGGAGAAACGTTGAGCTTCAATACCTAAAGGTCACCTGGAGAACAAGACCAATGTGATGCAGCTCTTCTTTGGAAGCACGTCTTCTCCTGAGCTGCCATAATGTCCGCCATTTAAGAAGACACTTGCAAAGTTTTACTCCTTAATTTCTCTGCTCATTAAGCCTTCACTTCTGAGGTGTGAAAATGACTCTGGGCTGGTAATAAACTGCTGGAGAAGTCATTATTTTTAAAATCATCTTGTTCCCAAAGGGGATGGAGTGGTACAGTGCACAATTGCTCCAAGATCAGGTACTCTGTAGGACAATGATTGTTCAAATGTTTCAGTTATCAGAATAAGAAAGGGGGCTTTCTCCTTAAAGACAGAAAAGATGAAGCACAAAGTACCCCGACCTACTCAATAATCACACTAGTCTATTTTTTTTGGAGTGGCGGGGAGGGAGGTGGATGAGGGGAGAAAGGGGTTACATTTCAATGGGGGAAAATTATAGTACTCTTAGACTGTGTATTATAATGCAAAAGAAAATGGATAGGGTACAGAAAGGCCCAAAGACAGAACTCATTTTCAAAGAATTTTTTTATGTTAAAGTAGGGACCTGGAATAAGTTGGAATAACAATAATGCTATTAATAATAATAACAAAAGCCTCTTAGAGCAAGATGTGTCACTCACCTTGATTCTCTAGAAAATTTAATCCTGGGCAGAAAGTATCCTTCAATTTTGCTTTTTCTCCTAGTCCTCAGCTGGCTTTCAAATTAATCAGGAGCAGGAAAATTTCTCTTTAATCAATATTTTCCAAAGGTAATGAGTCTCAGGCTTCAAAACATTAAATTTGCATTCCCCTTCTTTCCTTCCCCCTCTTCTTCCTCCCTCCCTCTTTCCTCCTTTCCTTCTTTCTCTTTTGCCTGTTTGTTCCATGCGTGTGATTACACACTGCCACTTGAAATGCAATCTCTGCACTCTTCTCTAATTAAAAGTGAATGAAGCTATCCAGTTCAGGGAAACTCTTCATCATCCCAGGCAGAACCCAGCGATAGAACAGAGCTCCTGTGTCGTTGTTACCTAAGAGGGTGTGTGGGAAACTGTAGAGCAGGGGTTCTCAACCTTCCCAATGCAGCAACCTTCTAATACAGTTCCTCATGTGGTAGGGACCCCCAGCCATAAGATTATTTTCCTTGCTACCTCATAATGGTAATTCTGCTACTGTTATGAATCATCATGTAAATATCTGATATGCAGTATGTGTTTTCATTGTTACAAATTGAACATCATTAAAGCATAGTAATTAGTCACAAGAACTATATGTAATTACATATTGTGAAATATTTATTTCTAATGACAAATAAATGAAATTTTGTCTTGAAGCATGGTATAGCATGGGTAACAGTCTTCACGCTGGGTACTCATATGTGGGCGTATGTGCATGTGTGTGGACTTTCCTGGAGATGGAAAGAGGAGTGGTATCTCGGTTCCTAAGACCATCAGAAACATGGATAAATCTTATTCTGAAGATTTCATTTCCATTTATCATTTCTAATGCCTCTGAACAATGAACTCCTTTGCTTGGATCAACTAAGGGATATGATTAAAGGGAAATTGAAGCTTCCAGCTGGTGATGTTTATCTTCAGGAGATAGTATGCTAATTGTCACCAAAGGAAATGATGAGTCGCTTCAAGAGAGAAGCTGAAAACCTAACATCAGGCCAGAGGACTTTGACTTTCCTTCGCCTTTTCCTAGGTCCATTGACTCCAGGGAAGATGTGATGTCATTGTATGAATTCTCATCTCCAGGAAAGAAAATGCCACCTGCAGATATTAAAGGGAAGATAGACCCATAAATGTTACATTGGAATATAACAGCTCTTTTCTTATTTACTCATCCTTTTGTAAAATCATTTTATTGGGGGTTCGTACAACTCTTATCACAATCCATATATACATCCATTGTGTTAAGCACATTCGTATGTTTGTTGCTATCATCATTCTCAAAATATTTGCTTTCTGCTTGAGCCCTTGGCATGAGCTCCTCATTTTAATAGGTGAGTAGTGGATGTGATGGTAATGGAGGTAGTGAAGGCAGGGGTGTTGATAGAGAGTTGGTGATGCAGGTTTAGATGATAAAAGTGGTGGTAGTCAGTGGAACTGGTGCTGATAATGATGGTGGTAGAGGTGGTTGTGGTGGCTTGGCAATGATCGTGATGGTTAAGTTGTTCTTAAGAGTTTCCCTATCAATTCTTTGTAGTTCTATTGGTTAAAATTCATAGACAGTTGATAATATTTCTCCATTAATAAGTGTCAAAATGTCTTAGCACATTATCACTTCACTCCAATGATGAACTCCATGTTTTCTTCCTCCCACAGAATCAGTGTCCCTCTTAGTCCTCAGGTGGGATTTCATCAAATGTCAAAGGGCAGTAGTTGGTGGTAGCATTTAAGGACTCTGCGAAGAGGTCAACTACAATGGAGTACTTGAGATTGTTATTTGGACCAGAGACTCCCAAAGAAACATCTGTTATGTGTATGGACAGGTACATTATATATGACTGAAAGAAGCATGAGAAGGGCTCTTTGGAAGTAAGGGGCAAGATGCTCTCTGAGCGTGTTTCCTTAACAAGAAGGTGAAGCAGACAGAGTGTGTGGCCTGCCCCCCAGGAGAAAGAGAGGAAGTTCCCCAAATCCTCATGAGAAGGAAGCATCAGGCCAGTCCGTGACCTGATTGACATGCTAGATTCTACCACCTAATTGTTAATATTTTCAAGTTGACATGAGATTATGTGACTACCACATTATCCATACATTACCCTGCCCTGACCACTGTTTTACTCCTTAGAATTTAATTATTGAAGGAACAGATTGTTTTAACTGTGAAATTTCCGACACCTGGATTTTACTCACTATAGCTATTCAATTGGATTCTGTTCCTGAATCTGTGAAGGCAGTTAAAACATTAACCTTTTTATTTTGAGCTAATTGATGATTTATGTGAAATTGTAAGAAATGACAACAAATAATCTATTTACTCCTTATTCATGATCCATTTTAAGTTAATTCTTACATAGTGTGTGTCTAGATTGAGTTTCTTTTATTTATTTATGTTTTCTTTACACATCCAATTTCTCAAAGACGTTTGCTAAAAGGCTGTCTTCTCTTCATTGAATTTCCTTTAAAATTGTAAAAATGCAACTGGAAAAATTCAGTGTGTCTATATCTAGATTCTCTATTCCATCCCATTGCTCTACCCTCCACCAAAGTTCTAACTATATAATATAAAACAATTAAGAGAACTTGAAAAGTTTTAGGAAAATTGTATTAAAAGATAAAGATGGAGAGTATCAACTCAGGCCTGGCCCACAAGGCACATTCCACAACCACAACCCTGGCAGCAAAGATCTCCATCACTCTGGCCTGCCTTCGCCTGTGTGCCATACACCACTTTCCTGAAAGGGTATATCTTCACTGTCCAGATCCCTCTGACCAGAGAGGTGTGCCATGGATTAACACATGCCACCTCCTTGACAGCACAGATCATAGCTGCCTGTGCCCTTCCCAGCCTTTGGGAGTGGAACAGTGGTGAGTACATCCCTAGTCCGGAAGGCATCCTTCCCCCAAATCTAACCTAGCTCTAGAAACCAGGTGATCAGTGACCCTGTCGCAGGAACTCCCTGGCCCACACCAGCCACAACACCCTAGACCCCAATACAGCCACCACCCGCATGTTGGTCCCCTAAATCCCTATCTCTGTACCCAGAGCTATCCAGCAGTCATACTGAGTTCCCCACAGCTGCCCCCACCAGTGCCTGCTACCTCCATTTGTAGAGCCTTTCCAGCAGCAATGGGTTTGCTGCCACCTTTGCTCAGCACACACTGGTGGCATCGAGGCCTCCCCCACCTATGTCTTCTATTAGGAGCTAAAAAAAAAAAAGGTTTCAAATTTTGTCTCAAAAGAACAGATAAACCCAGCCCGGGAGCACATATTCAGTCACCAGCCTCACTCCAATTTCTGAGGCCCCTCATCACCATTGATCACTGAGTAACCATAGCACATCTGTACAAAGCAGTCTGACCCACCACTATAGTAGGCCATAGGCAGCCCTTTAAAACACCATTGCCAGTCACACAGAAATGTCTCAGGGCCCCTTGGTCTCTTTGAAATATGGCACCCAGCTCTATAATATCATCACATAAACAACAGTATACCGCATCACTCCCAACAAGAAAACAAGAAAGACAAATTGGAACAGCAGACTAATGGCACTTATAGAAGAATCAGACATGAATTTGCTTAAAAAGAAATTTTCAGAAGGCTGCTTGGAGTAACTCAGGAGATGGGGGAAGCTATGCAGAATAAGGATGCAATGATAGAGGAGAAGAAGTCCACAATAAAGGGGATAAAGTGTCTGATAGAGGGGATGAAGTCCACGCACCAAAGGGAAATATCAGATCTAATAGATGAAGTAACAGAAGCTACACACAAGATCACAGATGTCACAAACAGACTAGAGGAGGCTGAGAATAATATCTGTGATCTTGAAGACAAAAAGGAAAACCTCTTCAAATAAGAAAGACAGTCAAAGAAGATAATATAAGAGGTGGAAGAAAACCTGAGCTCAGTGCCAGATGTTACGAAGAGGAACAACATCTGAATTATTGGTCTACTGGAATAAGACCCAGTAAAGAAGTCGACAGCTAAACTAGCAAGTGAATTTCTGGAAGCAAACTTTCCAACCTTAATTAATGAGAATCAGACACTCATACAGGAAGCAGAGAGGATACGAATTTGACTAAACCCCAGGAAGAACTCACCAAGGCATAAAATAGTTAAACTATCCAACTCTTAGAAAAAAAAAGAGAAAATTCTAAGAGCAGCAAGAGAATGGAAGACAGCTTCCAGGTATGAATATACTCAGACCTATCAGCAGAAACCATGGAGAGGAGGAGAGAGTAAAACAACATCTTCCAAAGGCTGAAATAAAAAAAAACACACACACCTCCCCAAATTATCTATTAAGACAAAGGGAGAGATAAGGGTCTTCTAGGATAAAGGAAAACTGAAAGAATACACCGTAAGACAACCAACCCTTAGGAAGATTCTTGCCGATTCCCTATGACCAGAAGACCAACATCCACCAAGCACGAGCAGAATACCATATATCCCAACTCCAACCAGAAGCCAATGTGCTGAAAGCAATCACCAAGATAACATGACTTCAGAGAGAAAAGAAGGCAATAATGTAGCCCCAACAAAGACAGCACAGTGATGTAAAGGGGCATAGGAAAACACCAACACAAAAAGCAAGAGGTGAAAGCAATGAATACACAGATCATGATAACTACTCTAAATGTCAATGGTCTCAATTTCCACACTAAAATTAAAAGGCTTGAAGACAGCTAGGAAAAACATAATCCATCCATCTCTTGCCTGCAAGGGACACATCAGAGACAAATATAAACTTAGAATAAAAGGCTGGCGGAAAATATACTAGGCAAATGGCAATTTATAAAAGGTAGAGACTGCAATTCTAATCTCTGACAAAATGGACCTCAAGGTTCAAACCATAAAAAGTGATAAGGAGGAGCAGTATATTATGTTCAAAGGATCAATTAACCAGGAACCAGTGAGCATAATACAGTTATATGCATCTAACAAGAGACCCATGAAATATGTTAAACAAAATATTCAAAACATGAAAAAAGAAATCACAAATTATGCAATTATAGTAGGTGACTTTAACACACAGTTATCCGAGAAAGATAGATCCCTAGTAAGGAAGCTCAACAAAGTGGCTATAAAGCTAGACAGCACAATTAGGCAACTGGATCTGATATACATATATAGAGTTTTCCACATAAACACAAAACAAATTACATTCTTCTCTAGCTTGCATAGTTCATTCTCAAAAATAAGTCACGTGCTGGGACACAAGTTGAGCCTGAGTAAATTCAAACACATAGAGATTACTCAGATGTCCTTCTCATATCTCTACATCAAAGAGCTGGAGATTAATGAAAGGATGGCCAGGAAAAAAGGGCAAACTATTGGAGGATGAATAATGATCTTCTGCAACATGGGGGTGTACTGGCCCAGATTAGAATGGACTTTAGGAAGTTTCTAGGTATTAATGAGAATGAGAATACAATGTATCAAAACTTATGGGATACAGCAAAAGCAGTTATTTGATTTAGCTTGATAGCAATACGTGCATATATGAAAAGGAAGAGAGATTTATGACTGATACACTTTCACAAAACTTCCAGCAACTAGAACAGAGTCAGCGGAACAACCCCTTCAACAGCAAAAGAAAAGAAATAATAAAAATCAGAAAACAGTTCAACCAATGGGACGACAGACGAATGATGCCCAAGATCAAAGCAGCAAAAAGCTGGTCCTTTGAAAGGATCAACAGACCACTGACAAACACAACTAAAGAGAGGAAGGAGCAAACAGTAATTGCCAGGATGAAGGATGAAGTATGGCGAAGTACATCAGACTCCAATGAGGTTACAAGGGATATTCACAAAGTACTATGAAAGTCTGTACTCTAATGAATTCAACAATGTGGAAAATAAGGACAAATGTTTGGAAGAACAATCCCTCCCCCAGACTATCCCAGATAGAGGTCAAGAACCTAAACAAGCCCATGGCAAAAGAAGAAATAGATATGGTTATTAAGAGTCCACTGATTAAAAAGTCCCTGGACCAGATGGCTTCACAGGAGAATTTTACCAAGCATTCAGAAAGAATTGACACTAGTCATCCACAAAGTATTCCAGAGCATAGAAAAGGATAGCAAACTCCTAAACTCTTTTTACAAAGCCAGTATAACTTTGATACCCAAACAGGGCAAGGATCCCATAGGAATAGAGAACTACAGATCACTATCTCTAATGAACATAGATGCAAAAAACCTTAACAAGGTATTGGCCAACAGAATACAAAAGTATTTAAAATGTATCATCTGCCATGATCAGGTAGGATTCATCCCAGGGATGCAGGGATGGTTTAACATTTGAAAATCCATCAATATTATACACCACATTGATAAGAAAAAGCATAAGAATCACATGATAATATCAATAGATGCAGAAAAAAGCATTGACAAGACAACATCAAACACCTATTCCCAACTAAGACGCTCAAGAAGATAGGAATTAAAGGACAATTCATCAAGTTAATACAAGCTATCTTTGAAAAGTCACAGCCAACATCATGTCAACAGAGAAAAGACAAAAACTATCACTGAAAAAGGGGACCAGACAAGGATGTCCCTTGTTCCCATTTCTATTCAATATTGTACTGGCGGTCCTAGCTAACAACATGAGACAGCAGAAGGACATTGAAGGCATCCAACTGGGAGAGGAGGAGGTGAAATTATCGCTATTTGCAAAAGACATGATTCTATACTTTGAAATTCCCAAAGCTCCACAACTAGAGTACGGACAGCGAAAGAGGAATATGGTAGAGGGGTAGGATACAAGATCAACAAAAAGAAGTTGATTGGTTTGATATATGCATCGGAGAAGACCATGGAAGAGGAGATCAAGAAGGCAGTACCCTTTTCAGTAGTCAAGAACAAATGGAAATATCTAGGGATATATTTAACCAAAAAAACCCAAAAGACCTATACAAGTAAACTACAAACAGCTACAGGAAACTAAAATGGACCTCCAAAATGGAAGAATAGCCCATGCTTATGGATTGGAAGTCTTAATATAGTAAAGATGTCAACTCTACCCAAGGTACTTTATAAGTTTAATGCTATCCCAATACAAACACTAACAACCTTCTTCAAAGAATTGGAAAAACTGACCACCAATTTCCTATGGAGACGGAAGAAGCCCAGAATCAGCAGAGAATTCCTTAAGAAGTACAAAATCAGAAGGCTCACTTTACCTGACTTTAGCACCTACTCCACAGCCACAGTAGTCAAAACAATGTGGTACTGGCATAATGACAGATGCTCAGACTAATGGAAAAGGCCAGAAAACCCAGAAATAAAACCATCAGCATATAGACAACTGATTTTCAACAAAGACCCCAAAAGCATCAAGTGGGAGGTGGATGCCCTATTTAACAAGTGGTGCTGGATACAATAGATATCCACAAGTAGAAAAACGAAACAAGATATTTACCTCACCCCATGCACAAGAACAAACTCAAGGTGGATCACAGACCTAGGAGTAAAACCCCAAATGATCAGGACCACCAGTGAAGGAATCGGGGCAAACCTCAGAACTTTGACCCAGGGAGTACAAAGGCTAACTGCAATAGGGAAGGGCACACACACAGGTGAACCTGAAATCGACCAGTGGGATTTACTAAGGATAAAATACCTGTGGGTGTCAAAGGAGTTCATCGGGACGGTAACGAGGTAACCCACAGACCGGGAGAGGATTTTTAGCAATCACACAACAGACAAAAAGCTTATTACAAAAATCTATAATACCCTCATGGCCTGCAAAAAGAGTAAAACAGTTAACCTCTTGAAGAGGTGGGCAAAGAACTGAATGACAAGAAGTTTTGCTAGGGAGGAGACCTATATGGCCAATAAACATATGAGAAATTCTCTCATTCATTAGCCATCAGAGAAATGTAAATGAGAACAATCATGCGATACCATCTAACACCCTTGAGTTTAGTCCAAATCAGAAAATCAGAGAGCAACAACTGTTGGAGGGGATATGGCGGCATAGGGATTCTCCCCCACTGTTGGTGGTCTTGTAGTATGTACAGCCTCTGTGGAAAGTGATCTGGAGATATTTAAAGAGAATGGAAACTGATCTACTTTATGACCCAGCTATCCCTCTACTGGGAAAATACCCAGAAGAGGTAAGAAATAAAGCACAACCAGCCATCTGCGCCCCAATGTTTATTGCGACTCAATTCACAATTGCAAAGAGTTGGAAACAACTTAAATTTCCAATGGTATATGAGTGGATCAGTAAAATCGGGCACATACACACAATGGAGTATTATACATCACTAAAAAGCACCAATGATCACACGAAGCACATCGCTTCATGAGAACAGTTGGAGAGAATTATACTACGCAAGGTCAGCCAATACAAAAGGAGTACAGCATGAGTCTCCAGAGGTAAGTGTAATCAAAACAGTAGCTATAGAAGAGAAGGCACCTATCACACAATATTTGAGTTGGGGTACAGAGAGGTGGGAGGAGGTTTGACCAAACCTAAGGAGGTCCAACACGAAGAAGGGGAAAGTGGGGATGGGGAGGGAGAAAAGTGGGGGAGCAAAAGTGAGATGATGACATGCGGGGAGCAGGACACTAACCTACCAAGGGGGAGAGTATTAGTTTTTTCTCCACAGAATTGGGAGTGGGCAAGGAGACCCTTCCATGGTATACCAAACCATGAGGGCAACGTGGCTGTGATGAGGATGCATGAAAAGAAAGGGTTACAGGGCTGGCCCCAAGCAAAGCCAAACTGACCTCCTCCTTAGAAATATGCGTGACAGAGAACAACACTAAACCTACAGGGGACAGCAGGAGAGGGGACACACCTACAGGAGAGGGGACAGCACACCTACAGGAGAGGGGACAGCATGCCACACCTGCATGGAGGCAGACCAGGAAGGAAAGGAAAGAAGGAGAGAAGGAGACAGCCAGTCTGGACCCCATGCTGGAACAGCAGGCCTGGAGGTCGACATCCTTGCTGGGATCTACTGGGACACAGAGGGGACTGTGGGCCCGACAACAGCTTGTGTCATGCTGTCCCCAAACTGGAGCAGATTGCGACAGAGGACAATTCTGGTGTCACATGGCAGGGAAATACTGTGGTCTCAACCCCCCACAGAGGGGCAAATCAAGAAGGGAACATACAAATCAGCAACTTGAGCAACGCAAAGCTACGAAGTCCCTGAAGAACCCCCAAACGACTTCAGCCTCTCAGGGGCAGCTGCTGGAGCTCCCCCACAACCAGTGGGGAGATAGTCATGAAGGTTAGCAAACAGATCTGGAATAATAATAAATAAATCATTATTTATTTTTTTCTCCTTTTATTTTTTCAGTATTTTGTTTTCTTTTTGTTTGTTCTATGTCACAGTCGCTTTGCCTTCTTATATAGGACAGCAAGCCAGAGGAGAAAGCAGTGGGACCAGCAGTCTCAGGTGAACTCAGGGGGAGAAGGTGGTGGGAGAAGGTTGCAGTGAGCAGGCAGCGACATGACAGGGGAACAACTAGGGAATTAGAGTCACAACAAGGGGGAGAAAGAGATCTTGGGGATGTCAGAACAATAGCAAACTAGCCAAGGGGAAGTACTAAGAGGCAGAAATAGTGGGGCAGGAGGAAAGGAAAAGGAAAAAAAGAGGAGGAACCTAGGAAGCAAAGCAATGGACAGAGGTATAAGCATAGGTGTGTACATATGTAAATACACTAATCACAATAATAGAGTTATTGACCTATGTACATATATTTATATGGAAATATATGGAGGTAGTGGACGGACTTCAGACCTCTGCTCACACCCTCCCTCAATACAAGAACACTTTGTTCTACCAAAACAGCATTCTGAAATGCTCACCCTCCTGACACAATTGCTGAAGACAAATGGATGCATAACCAAGTATGGTGAAGAAGGTGGGTGGTGCTGGCTATTAAAAGATATAGCAACCAGGGTCTTAAAGGCTTTAAGTTAAATAAGCCACCACCTAGCAAAGTAACAAGTCCCCATAGAAGAGGCACACCAGCCAGTGCGATAATGAGGAATCATCAGTACTGGGTAATAGGCAAACAAACCAACAAAGGCATGTTGTTGAGAACGAGAGGGTTTGAGAAGAGACCCAAAGAGACCCAAAGCCCATCTGTAAACAGTGGAACAATCCTTCCACAGAGGGGCCACAGGGAAGGGATGAGTCAACCAGGGTGCAGTAAAGCATCAATGACACACTATATTCCTCTGCTTCCTTTAGGTTTCCTCACCCTCCACTACCATGACCCCGGTGCTGCTTGTCAATTCAAAGTAGGCCGGAGCATGCACACAGGTGTAGATAGAGGTGGGAGCTCACGACACATGGAATTCAGGAACAGGAGAGGGAATAGCGATAACAGAAGGGTAGGGGGAGGGGTGGGAGAGGAAGGGAAAAAGAGGGAACCGATCGTAATGATTGGCACACAACCACACACCCCTCTCCAGGGGCAAGAACAACAGAAAACATGGGGGGAGACAGCAGCGGTGTGAGATATGAAAATGATAATAATTTACAATCTATCAAGGGGTCATGAGGGTCGGGGGAGGGAAGGGAGGGATAAAAGAGAAGCTGATACCACTGGCTCAATAGAAAGTAAATGTCAAAAAAGAAGGAAGGCAACATCTATACAAACATGCCTGATGAAATCAACACATGGAATGTAACAAGAGTTGTAAGAGCCCCCAGTAAAATGATCTTTTAATAATAATAAAAATATCAACGTTATTATTAAAAGTAGTCTCCTTTAAAATCAAGAAATGTTTGTAAATGATGATACCAAGCATTAAGTTCATCCCTAATGAACTGAGGGGATCTCCCTAGAAATATAAAGATCACTAATGAAAAAATAGGGAGAAAATTAGGATTCTAATGCATGCCATAAACACACTATCAAATATATTGAAAAACACAGAACAGAAGACATAATGCATGACTGGGACTTCCTAAAAATAAGATACTTGAATACATCAAACCATTTCATGAAAAGAATAAACAGAAAACCGATATAGGAGGAAAAAATTGCAATTATGTATCAGGCAATAGATTCATCCTTAAAATCTATGGAAAACCATAACATTTCAAAAAGAAAAACACGAATAATCTAATTAAACTGGTCAGATGACATGAATAGAGAGTTCACCAAACTAAATATCCAGTTAGCCAACAAGCGCATGACAAAATACTAGCAGTCACTAGAAATTCTAGATGTGATAATTGAGACAAGATATCAAGTCACCACAGCATTAATAGCAACATTAAAAAACAACAACCACAAAAACAAACAAGCAAAAATTCTCCATAAAACAATAAATTTTGGAGAGGATGAGGCTAGATTGGAGCCATCCTACACTGCTGATGCTACTGTAAAACAGTACAACCACTGTGGAAAGGGTCAAGGCACTTCCTCAAACAACTGAGAATAGAAATACTACGTCATTAGTTTACTCCGTTGTTATTAGTTGCTATTAAGTTACTTCTTACTTAAAACAACCCCATGTATGACAGAATGAAGCACTCAGTTCTGCACGATCCCCACAATTGTTCTTTGTTTTGAACCTATTGTTGCAGCCACCGTGGCCATTCATCTCATGAGGTCCTTCCTCTTGTTCACTGCCCTCTAACTTTACCAACCATGATGCCCATATCTAGAGACTGGTCTTTCCTGATAACATGTCCAAGGCAGGTGAGACACTATCTCCCTGTCCTTACCTCTAAGGAGCATTGTGGCTGTACTTTTTCCAAGACAGATTTTTTTGTTCATTTGGTAGTCTATAGAACTTTCCATATTCATTGCAAGCACCATAATTCAAAAGCACAGATTCTTCTGTGGCAGTCCTTATTCAATGGGCAACTTTCACATGCATAGGAGGTGATTGAAAATACCATGGCTTGGGTCAGATGTACCTTAATCTACAAAGTATAATCCTTACTTTTTGACACTTTGAACAGGTTTTATGTTGTAGATTTATCTAATGCAATGTGTCTTTTGATTTCTTGACTGCTGTTTCCATGAATATGGATTATGGATCCAAACAAGATGAAATCTTCGGATTCCAGTAAAACAAAATCTTTGTCAACTTTGAGCTTAGACCTCAAGCTTTTATACATACATGCAATTGAATAATGGTCGTGTGCAGCAGATTTACCTAATGCAATATGTTTTTTGATCTATTGACTTCTCCTTCCATGATCATTGATTGTAGATTTAAGTAAGACAAAATCTTTGTCAACTTCAATCTTAGTCCTCAAACTTTGATATATACACAATTGAATAATGTTGAAACCATGAAAAACTTCTTTACATGGGTGGATTTGGAAGACATGGTGAGTGAATTAAGTCCATCACCAAGGGACTAATATTGTACAAGACCACTATTATATGAAAAAAATGAAGATAAAAATTTTCATTAAAAACATTCATGTTTACTTTGGATGGGAGGGAAGGAACAGGGAAGGAATAGGCTTGAGGGTAGAAGGGTGAGGGGCTAATAATATTCTACAAGAGGGAAATAGGGGAAAGGTGGGAGGACAGACCATTGAGAGGTTTTATAAGTTGCTTAAGATGCTGAATACCAAAAAATCAAAAAGATGCTGAATACAAAAACAATAATATGATATAGGAAGTCTAACTAATTAACAATAAAAAGTTAAAAATAACGAGAACAGAGAGTTCTGTGAATTTAACAATGTCAGAACAGTCTTTCATTAACTGAAGAAAATTGAGTACCCATTAAATTAAAAAACAAACCAAAAGAACACATTAAGACAAATTAAGTCAGAAAGAGACAAATCAGGACTATACAATGGATTTTTAATCATTTTCCATTGAAGTTTGGAAATTGTCCTTGTTGGAAAGGAGCCGAATCATCTTGGTGGAAAGTCTCCTGGTGAAGCTTTCCTGGAGCTTTTCCTGCTAAAGCTCAGGCTAACTGTCCAAACACTCCCAGAACAAGCAGCTTTTCCACCCATTGGTCCTCCGTGAAGTCAGCATGCCCCCGAACTCTTACCACAATCTTTGTTTTTGACTGGCTCACTTGTGCTTTAACGGAACCACCTCCACCTCTTGGTAGTCATTGCTTTGATTTTGCTTTGTCTCAGGATTATAATCTGGTAATGCCACGTTTTTGTTTTTTTTCACATTTGGTCACAATTCTTTGAAGAAATGTTCTTTAAAATTTTTAAAATAGTTTTATTGGCATATAATTCACATAACACACAATTTAAGAGCTCGGTCATATTAAGAAGAATTGTGCAATCATCACCGCACTCAACTTCAGAACATTATCTTTTTCTCATAGTCATTGTTGTTACCTTCTCATTTCTCCCCAAACTTCTCTGCCATGTCCCAAGGTAATTAATTATTAATCCAGTTACTACCTCTATAGCTTTACCTATACTGGATTTCATATACAGAAAAATTATAGAAAACACAAATAAGAAACAAATAAAAGGAAAAGACAAAATAGAAAAATAATAATAATAAAGTAAGCAGAAAATATTAAAGACTGGAAAAACTAACTTTAGTCAAAGCTTTGCTCATTTCTGCAGCTGATCTGGGTGAAATTATTTTGGCATTTACAGTGCAGAAAGTTTGCTCCACTTTATTATTTGTCAGAGCTGTGTAAGGTGAACCAATTAAAATGTCTCTGGTGTCTGTTATTGTTCTTGCTGTTGTTGGTCCTTTTCAAATAAGATATGGACAAAATTAATTATGTGCATGATTAGCTGCTTAGGATTTCATCTTCCGTATCCTTCCCACTCTTTGTCAAATTCTTCATCCATTTGTAAACTGGATTTCTTTGAGACATTATCTACATAAATTTTCTGTCAAGCTTCAATGATATTACCATTCTACCACTGAAGCTGATTGTTTGCAGAGATTTCCTCTCAATTTTTAGGAGTGCCCCATCTACAAATGTGGGTCTTGAGCTTTTCTCTCATCTGTGCTATACTGTGCGTCTCATTTTCCTGGCCTAGGTCTGGCAAGTCTATGCTGCTAGTCAGAATGCTTTTCAGTGGTTGATTGCTCAGAAATAGATGGCGTATTCTGCCTTCCTAGTCTATTCTTAGTCTGGAAGATCTGCTGAAACCAGTTCGTCATGGGTGACCCTGATGACTTTTGAAATACCGATGCGGCATAGCTCCTACACTCACAGAAACAAACACGCAAGCACAGTAAATGAAATTGACAAAGTGGGAATTCATTAGGTAGATGCGTTTTATTTTTTTTAAACATTTTTTCAAAATAGCTGTAGTCATACCAGGGTTATACATTTCCATGTAAATGTTCATGTAAATAATTTGGTCTATGTTGCAATCAACTAAATGACTGTGGCTATGTGTTCTGCCTATGAAATATTGACTTGGATTGTGTTAAACTAACGTATTAATTTGGGGAAAATTATGTCTATGTCGAGTCATACAACTGATACATATAATATATCCTTTCAGTTATGTCATCAATTGTTTTCATCAGTGTATGTAGTTTTTAGTTCTATGTTTGTCTTGATTCTTTTATGTCTCCATGATATGGTACTCCTAATTGTGATATTTGCATGCTCATTTCCGGTTGATAGAAACAATCACTTTTCCCTGTTTATTTTTTTCCTTGCAATCTTGTTGAACTCACTTATCAGGGCTAGGAGTTTTTGGTAGATTTTTATGATTTTATACATAAACAACCATTTCTTCTGCCAACTACAGCAAACAGAACTTCCTATGCGGTTTGCAATCAGACTAATTTTACTTCTTTCTTTCCAACCTGTATGCCTTTTATTGATTTTCTCTTGCCTTCTTACAGTGACTCTATATGCCAATATTGTGTTAATTGAGTTGTTGTTATATATTTTAAGGGAAATAAATTTTTCTTCCACCATTAAGTGTAATCTTAGTCATAAGTATTTTGTTTTATTGTTTTTAGGGACCTTTTCAAGTTAATTATTTCTCCCTCTTTTTCTCACTTGCTGACACAAAATTTTATCCTTAATATGTCATATTTTGTCAAATGCTTTTCTATATGAATTGATATGTTCATATGAGTTTTCAGCTTGACACTGCAGGTATAATTTATTATATTGATTGATTTTCTAATTTTGAACCAATCTTGCCTGGAAGTACAGCTACAATGTTCCTTAGAGGCAAAGAAGGTAAGACTTCATCACATGAACTTAGGACACATTGTTGGGAGAGACCAGTCCCTTGAGAAGAGAAGGACATCATACTTGGTAAAGTTGTCGAACAGCAAACAAAAGAGGAAGATCCTCACCAAGAGGGCTTGACACAGGGGCTACATGGAGGGGCTCCGGCAAGAACAATTGTGGGCATGGGGCAGGGCGGGAAAGGGTTTTGTTCTGTTGTACATAAGGTCATTATTAGTCCGAACTAATTCTATGGCACCTAAAAGCAACAACAGTGATAAAATTACTGGAATTATGTATTTTATCTGAGTTGATTTTGAGTTTGTGGTGTTTATATATAAATCATTTTTAAATGGATATTTAAAAATGTATTTATTTTATATAATAAACATAATTCTTTAAAATATATTTCGTCCCTCACAGAAGGGCTGCATGGAAGGGATCATATATCCAGGCTACAGTAGAGCACTGATGAAGCACATAACTATCCTCTAGTTCTTTAATATTTCTTCCCCTTACTATTATGGTCTTAGTTATGCCTCTTTCATTTTGTGACCTCTGTGTATGGTCACTTGTATAATTATGGTGATTCAGTGAATGAAATCCAATATAGATAAACCCTTCAGAAATAGAAATGGGAGTAATGATTCCCTGAGGGTACGGGATGAGAGGGCTAGAGGGGAGAGAAGAGGAAGTGATAGCAGTGATGACTGCATACCCCACTGGAGGGAACAAATAACAGAATTGTAGGTGAATGAACTCATTGAAGGAATTAAATATATATATTAAGGTCATAAAGGTTATTCCTGGGGGGTAGGGAGGGGATAAAGAGGAGCTGATATCAAAGAGTTCATGAAGAAAGAAAATATTTTGAAAATAGTGTGGTAGCAATTGTACAGTTATGCTTGATGCAGTTCAGCGGTTCTCAACTTGTGGGTCACTGGGTCAGGACCCCTTTGGGGTCGAACAACCCTTTTAAAGGGTCACCTGATTCATAACAGTAGCAAAATTACAGTGATGAACTAGCAACAAAAATAATTTGATAGTTGGTGGGTCACCACAACATGAGAACTGCCTTAAAGTGTCACAGCATTAGGAAGGTTGAGAACCACTGATCTAATTGAACTATGAATTGTTACAGTATCTATAAGAGCTCCCAATAACATGGAAAAAAACTCCCAGCAAATAGCATATACATATGTACATATATATCGTATGCTTCGGTTTTCAGAAATATTCAGGAGTCACTTTTTTCATATTTTTTCTGTTGGTTCTCACGGTTACATTACCTTGCTTCTTCAAATAACTGAATAATTTTTGCTGTGCCACTCAGGGCCCTGGAATATCTATTTGCTCAGGTTTTCAAAGGCCTAGGATGAAGAGCTGTCCTCCAGAGATGATGTGAGTTTGCTTCTTAGCTGCCTGGGTACTCTACAGTCTAACTGACATTTCAGGGACCACTCTGATCACACAGCGTTGAGCCATTTCTAGTAGTGTCAGAATTAGGTTTACAGCTAGATAAAGATGAGAATTTTTTTTACATCTGATTGCCTCTCCCATTAGTTCCTCTTTGCCGCTTTTCTCCTCTCAGGATGCAGAGATATTTATATGGATGGACCCTTTCCCCTGTGGCTCTCTCTCCCCCGCCCCTGTTCTCCCCGCCTCGCTGTATGTGTAAGACTGCTTGCTTTCAATTTCCATCTCGTGCCATTGTCGTCAGAGTCCATCTAAACACAGCTCAGTTTTACAACCATTTTCTGTGGATGGTCAAATGTCCTCAGGGATGCAGTGGCGGGCACCTCCGCCAACGTCGCTTGAATTCTTGCTTTTTCTCACTATCCTTACACTTTGCTACCGTCTTGAAAATGTTTTAAAACTGTATCAGCTAGCATTGTGCCTGCAGCAGAATTACTCCAAATAACGCAGACCACCATTACTAGAAACAGATATGCTCTACTCTATTTTCAAATTGGGCTTTGATGATTCTTTGGAACTTTTATATAATGACCACTGAGCACAACTTTTCTACGACCTCTCCCTAACCACCCCCACCCCCACATAAAACCAGAATAGGTTTCTTCAAAACAATGTAAATTTGGGATTTTTAAGGGCAAAATTTAAGCCAGTGTCTTCATTTTCTGTTGTTTCTGAGCCTAACAGGGAAGGGGGCTGAATGTAGCCCCATTGATCTGATCCATTTGACTGTTCTGCCCACAGGTCAGGAGGTGGGGAGAATGACGCTGTGCTCCTAAAGTTGTTTAGCTGGTCCACTTTAGGACTATGATATGTGGGATTTTGAAAGGTCCCTTCACATTCCCACGTCACTCTTTCCCCCTAGATTTTACTCTACTAGGGATTGGCCCCTTCTTCTTCATTACTGACTTCAACTTCCCTCCCTCTTTTTCATCTCTAACTTGTCTCATAATTGGCCATCACTCTTTCCTTTCAGATTATCTAGTAATTAGTACTTCTCTTTCCACTGGATTAGGAAATCTATAAATTAAAAAGACAAAAATGAGTCTTTTCTCCTCTTTTCTTGATCTAACCATGTCAAGTCAGAAGTGATGGCATTTATTGAGTACTTAGTATATAGAAACTTTACTCATCTCTCGTATGTGAGTATTTTGATGTGTAATATTATATGTGATAAACTACCTTACAAATCTTTAGTATTTCAGTTATTATCATTTTCTTGTCTCCAATTTTTTTTTCTATTAAAAGCACAATCGCTCACTGCTATTGAGTCAATGTTGACTTATAGTCACCTGATAGGACAGTGGAGAACGGCCCTGTGAGTTATGGGAGAAGACAGCCTCGTCTGGTGGTTTTAAACTGCTGACCTTTCAGTTAGCAGCCTGACCCATGTAACCATCATTTATTCTGAAGTTTCCTGTGCGCAGATGAAGAAACTGTGCCACCGCGATGTCACTTATTCAAGATCACATGTGTAACTTGTGGCAGAGCTCATCTCAGATTTATAGAAAAGTGTCAAAATAGTACGTAGATACTAACTAGATAATAGACATGTGCTAACTTGGTTGATGGGAAATACAACACACAATTAGTGCAGTCTGACCATGGCAAAGATACCAAGAACTATGCAAACATAAACGGCAACAGCAGTGCCTACTATGACACATACAATGCTTCAGTAACAGTAATAATAAGTAAGAATTTATGAGCGGATATAGAGGTGGATGTTTAAGTTGCGCAGATGTGGGGCAACATAATGGAAGTCTGGCAGAGGATAGTTCTATTTCTCTATTTATATGTTTTGCAAATATATCAAGGTATATGTGCAAGGTCTTCAAAAACTTCCTGGACAATGTGCATTATTTAAAAAACAACTATGGATGGATTTCAAAAATATATTCATACCAAAATATTTTTTACTAAGTTATTATATTATTTCTGAACAGGACCTAATTGAGGCACCAGAAAGGATAAGATATCCATTTGAAAAGAGCCTTTAGGAGAGCAACATAGTTTTAAGCAAGAACTAAAATCACAATTATGGTAAAGCTTGGGTGGAAGAATGGTGAAATCATGAATGCTTTGCACAATAGCATATGGAGACAATGCCAGGAAGAAATTGGCCATTGACAAAGTGACCATTCATTTGAAGAAAGGACAAGACGATCCTGAGGATGAAATCAGAGGTGGCAGACCATGCCTGTCCAGTTGTGAGGAAGCAATTAATTTTGTTTTTTCCCCTAATTGAAGAGGACAGAGGATTATCAACATAAATAATAGCTAACACCATAGACATCTCAATTTTTTTTCAGCTTAAACAGTTTTGACTGAAAAATTAAAAGTTGGATGACTTTCCGCTTGATGACTGCCAAAGCTGTTGCGCTTAGGTCAGTTGCAGACAAGAGCAGAGCTTTCAATTGATATTTTAAACAAAAGAAATCAAGATCCTGAAGAATTTCTTGTAATAATTGTAACAGGAGATGAAACATGGTTTTACCATTATTATCTGAAGAAAAAAACCAATGCCTACAAAGACATGGAAATAATTCAGTCAAAGCAAAAGTGAACTTGCCAGAAACAGAGTCATGGCAGAAGCTATTTGACGTGTGACTTTTTAGAGGGCCAAGGAATAAGAACATCTACTTATTCTGAGAGTACTTTAAGAAAGTTAGCTAAAGCCTTAACAGAAAATTGCCTGAGAAAGCCTCCCCAGACCAGTCTTCTCCACCATGACACTGTTCCTACTCATTTCACTTATCAACAAGAACAATTTTTCAAGAGTTTCAATAGGAAATCATTAGGTATACATTTACTGTCCTGATTTGGCTCCTGCTGATTATTTTTGCTTCTAAATCTTAAAAAAGGTAATTAATGAGCACTACACTAGTTTTGTCAACTTGACTGGGCCAGGATTCTCAGTGATTTGGTAATTAAGCCCTAGTAATCCCCAATGGCATGACCTAACTCTATGCAACCAATTCCATTTTGTGAACTATTGCGAGCAACCATGAAATTGTAAAAAGATTAGGACGATGTACAATCAGTTTATTCAGGTCGCAGCTCTAATGCTATTGAAAGAAAGTTTCCTAGGCAGTGTAGCTCATTTCCTGTAATGGGAACACTGTAGGAAAACCTGCTTGCTTCTTATTCTCAATCTGGTCCTGTGTCTGCACCATCTTCCTCTGGCTCAATAGACTTTGGAAATTTTTGTCTGGCAATTTTGAGAGGTATCAGTAGCCTGTCACCTGACCTGCCTACATGGGATTTATTCACTTCTTCAATCACTGATTATGACTGAAGATATTGAATTTTTATATTCTCTCTTTGCACAGACGTAGTACATTTGATTACATGTGTATTCTATTTGGAGAAGCCTACATGTATAGCTGTTGTTTTGTGATTGTAAGAGATATTTGCCATGAAGAAGTTGCTGGTCCTACAACATTCTATCATGGCATCATCCGCTTCATTTCTGTCTCCAAAGCGACTATATGAGGAAATTACTAAACAATATCATTAATATCACATGCAAGTAAAATTTTGCCATGTGTGATTTAACAACAGTTGCAGCATTAAACTAACAGAGTTGCCAGAAATTCAAGGCAGCTTCAGAAGAGAACGGGAAACAAGAGACATCATTGCTAATTCAGGCACATCTTGGCTGAATGCAGGGGATACCAGAAAAAGATTTACTTGTGTTTTATTGATTATATAAAAACATTCAACTAGGTGGATCATGATCAACTATGGATAGCATTTAGAAGAATGGGAATTCCAAGGCACTTAATTGTACTCATGGGAAAATTGGACATGAATTAAAAGGCAGTTGTTTGAAAAGAACAAGACGATGTTGCATGGTTTAAAATCTGAAAAGGCAGAGTTGTATCCTATCACCATTCTTATTCAATTTGTATGCCAGATTTATTCAATCAGAGAAGCTGGACTTTATGAAGAAGATGGGGTATCAGAATTGGAGGAAGGCTTATTAACAATATTGACATCCAAATGACACAACCTTGCTTACTGAAAGTAAGGAGATCTTGAAACATTTAGTGATGAAGGTCAAAGATTACAGGTTTCAATGTGGATTACAACTGAATGCAAAGAAAATCAAAATCCCAACAACTAGACTGGTAGGTAACATGACAAATGGGGAAAAGTTTGAAGTTGTCAAGGATTTTACCTTGCTTGGATCCACATTCAATACTCATGGAAGCAACCATCAAAAAAATCAAATGACACAAAACAGTGGATAAATTTGCAGCACTAGACCTCTTTAAAGTGTTGAAGAACAAGGACATAACTTTGAAAACTAGGGTGTGACTGACTTATACCATGGTATTTTCAATTGTATTGTATGCATGTGAAAGTTGGACACTGAATAAGGAAGACAGAGGATTGATGTATTTAAATTGTGGTACTACTGAAAAATTTTGAAAATACTATGGGCTGCAGAAAAAGCACACAGGTTTGTCTTGGAAGAGTATATCCAGAATTCTCCTTAGAAGTGAGGATGGCAAGACCCCATCTCAGGTATTTTGGACATGTTATCAGAATAGACTAGGACTTTGAAAAAGATCATCTGGTGAAGTTTTAGGGCAGCAAAAAAAGAGAGATTGACATTCCATCTTGTCGATGGAATGTCACAGTGGCTCCACCAATGGGCTCAATCAAGACAGCATTTGTGAGAATCGTGCAGGACTGGGCAGTGTTTCCTTCTGTTGTGTATCGTGTGGCTGTAAGTCAGAACTGACTCAGAGACACCTAACAAGACACACACACACACACACACACACACACACACACACACACACACACTCCATGTTCTCTAGAGAACTTAGCCTTTCATAGCCACCCATTTTTCTTCAGTTAATCTTGGAAAAATAACTACATTGGCATAATTAATTTCCTAAGACCTTCATTTCTAAAGAATGGAATTTGTATATTTTGGGAGACTAATTACCTGCTATCACCACTTAAAAAGTGTCTTGACCTTGATAGAGTTTATGTTGAGAAATAACGTTTTTAAAAAGTTAATATTTTGATTCTACTTTTACATGAACACTTTTGCAGTTCCTTCATAATATAGCATATATGAGACACACCATGCAAAATTCTCAAATATATCCAAACACTTTAAGTAATTGAGTCTATCCTTCAGGATTTAGGACCATGGTCTCAGGGGAGATTTAGGTTCAATGGCATATTATAGTCCTTAAAGGTATCTACTTTGGTGAATAGCAACAAAACCCAAACCAAACCCACTGCCATCGAGTTAATGCTGACTCGGAAACTGTGACTGTTGAAGGGAGTTGAAAGCTTAGTCTTTCTCCCGAGGATCTGCTGGTGGTGGTCTCAAACCATGGACCATATGAATCATAGCCCAATGCATGAACAGTAGCAACTGGGATCTTAAAAGCCTGTGTTTCTGTGTTGCTATTGTTAGGTGCTAGCCAGTCAGTCTAGACTCAAGGTGACCCTGTGCACAACAGACAAAACACTGCTCAGTCCTGTGCCATCCTCACAATTGCTCTTATGTTTGAACCCATTGATGTTGACGCTGTGCCAATCCATCTTGTTGATGGTCTGCTTCTTCCTTTCCCCCTCCTTTCTCTTCCTCTTCTTTTTTTGGCTGTCCCTCTACTTTCACAAACCATATACCTTCTCCAGGGACTGGTCTCTTCTGACAACATGTCCAAAGGATATGAGATGAAGTTTGTCAGCTGTGTCTCTAAGGAGCTTTCTGGCTGTACTACTTCTAAGACAGATTTGAGTGTCATTTTGACATTCCAAATCACTTTCAATATTTTTATCCAGCATCATAATTTGCATAGATCAACTCTTCTTTGATCTTTCTTATTCAATGGTCAACTTTCCTTTGCATATGAAGCAATTGAAAATACCATGGCTTGGGTGAAGTTCACCTTAGACCTCAAAGGAACATGCTTGCTTTTCAACACCTTGGAGAGGTCTTGTGCAACAGATTTACTCAGGGAAATGCATCCTTCTGGACTGCTACTTCCAGTCCAAGTTTGTGAGGACGAATTTGATAGACAATCATTGTGAAGACTGAAGAAAACCAAAGACTCAAAGAAATAGTCAGTTCAAAGAAATGAATGAACGACATTAACTATAGTGTCCATAACCCTGAGCCCAGAGGAAGTCGATGGTGCCTGGCTACTACTACTGACCATTTCCACCAGGACCACAGTAGACATGCACAGAGCGGGAGAAAAGAAGAAAAAAGTCAACATCATAAAAGAAAGACCAGACTTATGATCTACTAGCCACTGATGGCACCCCAAATCTATGGCCTTACACATCTTTCAAGCCTAAAAACAATCTTTTAAGCAAATAATAGAGAATGCATACAATGAACAATAACACCCCCGAGGAATGTTCTCCTCACAACAATCAATCATACGAGACCAAATAGGCAGCATTTATCCAAAGGCAAAGTATAGAAAAGATAGAGAAGATGGGTGAATGGAAATGAGGAACACTGGTTAGAAGCAGAAAGAATTCTATTACATGAAGGGCATTGCAACCAATGTCGCAAAACAAGATAGAAGTAATTTGTTGATTGAAAAACTCATTTTCTCTGTAAAGCTGCACCCATGCCATCATAAAATATCTTCAATAATTGCACTACAAAAAGAGTGCAGAAAGTAACTTGCATACCTTTAGCCTAATGTTTTCTAGAGCCAACATCTCATGAGACATATTATATTAATCAAAACTAATTAATTAGTGTTGGTATAATACCATTAAATGGGAGGTTTGCTTTTTAAAAATAAAAGGAAGTATTGCCAGGAGAGAAATAGGACCACATATATGGAGAATTTAATAGGGTTTTCATTTTGATTTCCAACTGAAACAAGACAAAATTTCTCTAGATTTCTTATCCCTCAAACCTAAATCGTGGTTGAAGTAGCTATCATAAAAGAAGAGGAGGAAAAGTCATCCTGAAATGGACTTGGAGTCTTTAGTGACAAACAAGTTCATCACAAACAGCCAAACAAACAAGCAGAGACTATAGATTTCATTTAGATTCGTCCCTGATCTTCTTTTGCTGTTCCAGGACCCAGTCCAGGGCACCATCCTGCATTCTGCTTCTGGGTCTCTTTGCTCCTGTGTGCCATCAGTGGATTTCAGCTCACAGAGATCCTTTAGCACAGAAAAGAACTCCCTGGGGTTTCCACAATCACGTCCTACTGTTCTCCTTTATGTTGCTTTAGTCTCCTCCAACTTTTTCCCCAAACCGAAACCCACTGTTGTCAAGTTGATTTCTTCTGACTCATAAGGATCTTATAGGACCCAGTAGAATCGTTCCATAGGCTTTTCAAGATATAAATCTCTATGGAATCATATTTATTCCCATGAAATCTGGTGGGTTTGACATTTAGATCATTCAGGTAGGAAGCCATCACGTAATTTATAGTGCCATCAGTGTTGTTCCAATCTGTTCTGCAGTCTTCCTGGTCTTTCATGAAGAATTCAAAATATTTGCAGAATGTCTCTCAATCTGGATTTCTATAATGTATACATATAATCTGATTGAGATTATACATTTTTCGGGGGGGGAGGGTGAGAAGGTATACCACAGATGTGGTATTTCCTCCCCAGTGCTTCATATCAGTGCATGATGTTGATCTGCCTTGGACCTGGTGATGCTAATTTCCAGCTCTTGACTAAGGGAGCACCTAGCACCTTCCTCTATTCCGAAGTTGCTCTCCCCCTTCATAATGGAACATTGGTGATGCAATGGCGAGTGCCTGGCTGCTAACCCAAAAGTCAGACATCCAAACTCATCAGCTGCTCTGCAAAAGGATTAAGACCCACCTGGTCAACCTCTCCACCTCTCCCACGAAGGTTGCAGCCTTATAACCTCGGAGGGCAGTTCTGCTCTGTCCCAGAGAGTAGCTATACTATGTGGAGAGAGAGGCTTTGAGATCATACAAACAACGTGTTTCTCCATAAACTTTTATCCACTGCTTTTAGCATCTATTGGTTCCGTCCTATAATTTTCACTTTCTACAAAGCATGCTGTCTTAGCAATCTCTTAGAAGAGCAGAAACAACATGATCCACAATATATATTATGACATGTGGGAACTAGATGTAGAACACATACTATATGTGTGTAGAGAGACAGAAAGACATAGAGATTATTTTAGGGAATTGGCTTGGTTTACACAATTGTGGGTGATGATTAAGTCCAGCAGTCCGAGGTCAGATGACACATCAGAGAGTCGATCAGTCTTGTATCTCAAAATCTGTACGTCAGGCAATGCGATGTGTAGAGTTCTGAAAAGATGTTTATTGTTAATAATCTTGAGACAAAATACACCCTAGGGAAATTTTGCTTCTGGTTCTTAAAGTCTTCAACTGATTGATTGAAGTTCATTCAAATTATGGAAGGTAAACTGCCTTACTTAAAACTCATTTATTTTGTGAAATTATTCTGCTTCCAGATACATCTCGACTAGTGTTTTACCAAACTATTGGGCAACCTACTTTAGTCAAGTTCACACATGAAATTAACCATCACGAATATGAAAAATAATGATATCAAATGTTCATCTTCTGACTGAGATATCAAAATAACAATATGGGACTATTTGGGTTGAGCTAGGAGAAGTGTTTTGCGGTTTGTGTTTGAGTAGAAAGGCAAAGTGTCAGGGTAAAGTGTCATCTGGAAGTATGGATTCAAAGTATAGATGACGCGCAGATGTATGACACCAGGTTTAGAAGTAACTTGGACAAGACTTATGACTGAAAGACCTGTGGAATACTAAAGGACAACTGCTGAATTTGAATACATTGGTAGAAGGTGAAATATCAGAGAGGGAAATGATTGTGGCTACCTAAGTGCAATAAGGGGCTTGCTAAAGAGGAAAGGGGGTTGGAGAAGAATAAAGATTATTCAAGGGTTTTGGCAGAGTTGACTTTTAACCAATCACTTAAGGTTTTCTGTAATAGCAGAAGAGCAGTCAATTTAAGCAGCTATTACAATTATTTGTGGAGCACGGTTATTTTGCTGTATCCATTAAGAGATACATAATTGGAGTCTAATTGCCTATGTTCTTATTTTATTTGGTATTGGTCACATCCCTTTCTTTGCTAGTCTCTATTCCGAGACAAGGACTTAGGAAAGGGCCGTGAATAAAATGATCCCAAGGGAACAACACAGAATAATACTATTCCTTCATCTTCTCTGTATAGGGAACCCTTTGAGGAGACAAGCAGAAAGATTGTAATAACCATTCTACTTGCGTTCTGACTTTTCTTTTTCTCTACTCTGTTACAGCAGAAGATGGAACAGACCAACTGGAAGCCAAAGAAAGGCCTAAGAAGGCAAGGAATTAAGCAATCCAATCCTGTCCAAGCCCATCCTCTGGGACCGGAGAGTAGTGAGGGAGCAGAGGAAGGATGGTGTGCAGTTAGTTAGAGTTTTCCTGTGGCTTATTATCAGAATTACACTCAAGGGAATAGAAAAAAGGAGACTAATCAAGGTGATGATCTTAACCCTTAGGTCTGGCAATTCATCGACAGTTTTTACTCTTTCTCCTAGGTTAATCCTGAGAATCCCATGGTGTGGCATGCTAGTTAGATTAGATCATGCGAATCCCATGGTGTGGCAGTGGTGAGCCAGTCCCTCAGAATGGATACAATTCTCTTGGCTCCTTCCATTGTTCTATTTTGCTCTCAATTTTGAAAATGCATCTTTTTCACAACTAGAGTAATCTAGCTGGCTCTATGAGTGTCTCAAAAACCATACTACAATGATCAAAAACTATACATATTAATATTTGTATTAATTTACTTACTAAGCTGTAGAGTTTACTGGAAATTAACTCGTTTTCCCACTGATTTCCTTCATGTTTTCTAGGATCCCCGTCAGGATCCCACATTACATTCAGTTATTCTGTCTCCTTAATTGCCTCTAGTCTGGGACAGTTCCTCAGTTTCTCTTTGTCCCTAAAATAACTTTGCCATTTTTTAAAGTTTATCACTTAATTAATTTGTCAGACAAACACACACACACACACACACACTCTCTCTCTATTTTGTAAGCACTTAGGGGTATGTATTTTCTATTGCTGCTGCAACAATTGCCCACAAATTTGCTGCTTAAAATAACATGTTTACTGTCACTTAGTTTCTCTAAGTCAGAAGTCTGAAAGAGCCTCATTGATAGTTGCTAGATGACATCGAGTCTCTTCTGGTCCCAGCACCCCTGTGTGCAACACAAGGAAACACTGAAGATGGGAGGGAGGAGTCACTTTCCAGGACACTGAGGTGGTTAGCAGTACTCACTTGGACTTGGCTGTAGAAGTGCCGTCCCTATCTCCCTGCCTATCCTCAGTCAGGGGTTATTTTCAGCTCCAGAAAGCATCCCACATTCCTTGGCTCATAGCTACCTTCATTTTATGAAATGAATGAGTCAGCGATGGTGAGTCAAGTCCTCACACTTCCTGTCTGTGACTTCCACTTGTGCCTCATTGTCACATCTCTGACTCCAGCTGGAGAAAGTTCTCAAGTGATTATATTGGGTCTGCTTGCATAATCCAGGATGCATTTCCTGTTTTTAGCATAGATTTGTAGTTCCTTTGTCATGTGAAATAGGGTCTAGGTTCCCAAACCAGAGGTATGGATATTTCTGTAGATTGAAATGTGTCCTCACACAGGTGTTGACATTCCACCTGCATACTTGTAGATCCAGTCCTATTGGAAGATAAGGTACTCTTTGCTATGCTAATGAGGTCATACAACTATAGGGTGGGCCCTTAACCTCATCACTGGCTGAGATATAAAAAAAGAGCAGATTCAAACGCAGGTATGCACACAATCAAACATGAGGAAAAACAAATGTGGTCTGAAAATTCTCTATAACCAAGACACAGGGAGCACCCAGGACTACCTAGAAAAAAGGAATCGACGCAGATGAGCCCTTTGATGTGGACGTTCAGTCTTCAGGACGCTGAGAAAATAAATTGCTGTTCTCTAATCCTAAGTACATATGATAGCTATATTAGAGCAGCATGGGAAAGAGACATCTGGGGTTGTGTTATTTGGTCAATCTGGGGTTCCAACAACATGAGAGGAAGTGCTTAAAGCAGGGTACCAATGGGCAAAATGTGGGGGCCAACAAAGTCCTGATGTGCTATCTAAACTTAACCCACGTGTCACAATGATAAGGATAAGGGATCCCTAGGAGAAAAAATTTCTGGTCCTCTGAGTGGGTGGGAATTTAGAATTAAAAATCAAGCATCCTAGCTGGAGGCAGAGGTTGGTGAAGAACAACATAAACCAATTTAAAAATAAATTTTCCTAGAGCAACCTCACTGAGAAAAGTCGTCCAAAGGATAGAGCAAGATTCATTTTTAAGAGCCCTCCACTGAGTTAAAGTGCACGTGGATCTCTGTCCAGCCTTAGAGAGATCCAGCCCGCATACAGGTCAACAGCAGAAGATCCAGCTTGAGAGACAGAACCCTAGAGTGAGGGACCCACTGGTCACAAGGCACAGATTTTTGGCTATTTGTCTGCTTTGCCTGGAAGTTCTGTTACCACCCTTCTAATCTTCTGACCCTGCCTGTGGTTGGCACTGGTTTGGAGGATGCTGGTTTCCCACCTTCTCCTCAATCCCATATCCACTGGCTCTTCTCCTTGCCTCCCACTTTCTCTTAAAGGAAACTCCAGCTAGGCTTGTCATCAGAGGCTGGGATGTCCTGTGTAGTCATATGGTATATTAGACACCTTCTGTGCCAGGTTTCCCATCCTCTCAGCCCATGCAGAGTCACCAATATGGCAGTCATTTTTGTCCAGGTGTAACCTGGTACCTCTTTGCTTGTTTCTGCCTCAGGATCCTCTGGCAGCATGGTGGCGATATTGGTAGAAATCAGTTCGCATCACATGCACAATGTTTTTGTTTTTTTTTTAAGTCAGTCAGGGGTTCATTCCCCGTGCAACAGTCTTTGGCCAATGAGAAATGGAAGCTTGCCTCAAATGCTCCCCATTTTCTCCTCTGAGGCAGACATTTCTGAAATGCACCCTGTATAGGTTATCAGAAGGAACCAATGAAACTGGTGTCAATGTTCCACCGTAGTAACCATGTTGGTCACACACATTCAATGGATGCTTTGCCCTTACCAATTTTATCCTCCCTGTTTCCTTAGATTGTTCCCTGGAATGACTTCACATAATAAATCAATTACAATGCAAGCAGTATATCAGTCTCTGCTAAGTTGAGTGCCAACTTTAGGTAAAACCCTATTCAGGACAAGAATGATTAAATAAGACAAAGATCAGTCTCTTGATAATACCCACCTGCACAGCACAGGCTGCAGGAGAAAGATGAGGCGATCTATCCTTCTGACGAGTTGCAGTGGTGGAGGCGGGTGAAGCGGGGACGATGCCAAGGAGTCCATGCCGACAAGAAATGTTTGGAAACTGACGGTGGTAGCACATGTAGAATTCTGCTGGACGTGACTGAACTGTGGGATGATATGATATATGTATCACTTCCCCATTAGTAATAAAAGAAGGTAATATAACTCTAGGCAATGCAGAAAACTCTTTGTATTTACACACAATGATAATTGTTTTTCAATTATTATGTCATTATTTTTAGTGGTGAAACTAGAGATAACATAAGTACCTAAGAGTAGAGAAATGTTTAAGTGAACAATTGGGATATCTTCTTGAAAAGAAAAAGGTACAGTCTTTTTTTCCCTTCTTTCTTCACAGGAGCAGCTCTCCCCTGTCCTATAGGGCCACTGTGAGTGGAGTCTACTCGGTGGCAGTGATTTGGGTTTGACGCAGCACAGGCCCGGCCTGACAGAAAATAGTCTGAGGCTTCTCACCATAGGACCTAAGTCCTGGGGCCATGTATGGCGCTGTAGTTCATTTTGAATAGCAGGGAAAGACTTCTGGGACTTACTTAAGTAAATGAAAGAGCTAGAAGTCTATTTTCAGGATTCCTCGGGAACTTTTTGCTTTGCTCCCCCTGCTGCTCTGCTGTGCTCTCTTTGGGTTTCCCCTTGGTGTGTGTGGGGACAGATCAGGCACAATTCCCACGCTCTATATCCAAGTGCTGTCCCCCATAGTGTTGCGGGTCAGTGAGAGGACTTCGTGTCTTGTGGTGGGGATGGTCCAAGGTCCTCTCTGTGTATTGGCTGCTCCGAGAAGGAACATCATCCTCGAGGTTTGGGAGGCCAGGAAGCTCTTTCCTCCACCCCCCACCCCTCAACCTCCCTCACACCCCTTAGTTTGCTCTGGGCAGAACCACTGCTCTCCCTGGTCTGTGTCTTGAGTGCTGTCTTCTGTAGTGCATTCTTCTGGGGAGGGGCATCAACATAGGTGGGATTGGCAAACATTCCTAAGAGTAAGAAGACAGGCCTGAAATGATTTATAAGCCGTCTTCTTCTTTTTTTCTCCTCTTTTATTTCTATGTCTATCTATATAAGATAGGCAAAATAAAAACCCTGAAGAGAAAATAACAAGACCAATGGTTCCCAGGGGCCTGGGAAAGGAGGAGATGGAGAAAGGGGGTAGGGGGAGCCAACAAACTCAGGGACAAGGGAACAACAACAGATCTAAAAGTCAATGGTGAGGAGGGTGTAGAATGCCTGATGGGGTTTGACCAAGGGCACCATAGCCAATAGGAAGTACTGAGTGAAGTGGAATGAAGGTTTTATATGAAAATGGGACAGGAGAAAAGAAAAAGGAAATAGAGGAAAGACTTAGGAGGCAAAAGACATTTATAGACACAGAAGTAAAGTCATATATATACGTAAATATATTAATATATAATGATAGGGATATAAGTCTATGTACATATATTTATATATTAAGTAGTAAGGTAGCAGATGGACATTGGGCCTCTACTCAAGTCCTCCCTCAAGGCAAGAGCCCTTTGTTCTAATAACCTGGACTCCTGTGATGCTCACTTGCCCAACCCAATTTCTGAAGAAAAAAATGGATGCTAAGCAAATGTGGTGAAGAAGATAGATGGTGCCTGGCTATAGAAGATATAGTGTCTGGGATCTTAAAGGCTTGAAGTTTAACAAGCAGCCATCTATTAGGGAAGCAACAAAGCCCAGAGGGGAGAAGCACACCAGCCTGGGTAAACATGAGCTGTGTTAGTCTGGTGGACTACAGAAAAAAAATCCATGGACATACATATGTGTATAAGAAAAATATTTATATACAAGAGCAATTGAACATTGGGAAAACATCCCACCCCAGTCCAGACCAAGTCCATAAGTCTGATATTAGCCTATATGTCTCATACCAATCTATAATGTCCTCTTCAGACTCATGAAACATATGCAATGATGCCGAATGTAGAAGATCATAGGCCAGTGGGTAGAAAGTTTTTGGATCCAGTGGAATTGGAAACATCTCAGTGCTGACAGGGGTCTCTGCATGGCTTCTCCAGTAACCAGGGCTGCATCAGGGTGGGTCCATGTGTCTTGTCAGCTGCTATCTCCCCCAGAGTGTGATCAGAGCCTCCCACCTCCAAGGAGAAAACACCAGAATACACAGAATCTTTAGGGGAAGGCTATGACCACCCAGAAGCCACATTGGCTATGATTTGATTGACAGGCTAGACTCCACCCCTACATGCTTAATCCTTAAATTAACAATTATATAACTACCATATGAGGTGTCAATGGCATCAAGTATCGGATATCAGAAAACCCCAAACAATCATCTAGATGTGAATGAGGAAGTTTGGAGTGGCAACTCAAAGCCTATCTGTAGAAAATTGGATATAACCTTCACAGCAGGGTCACAAAGAAGTAATGAGTCAGCAAGGGTGCAGTATAGCCCCAACAAAAACACACAACATTCCTCTAGTTCTTAAAGGCTCCCCGCCAACCACCATCACACCCCAGTTCTACTTAAAATACCCAGCTAGACCAGAGCATGTACATTGGTACAAGTAAGAGCTCTTGACTCATAGAATTCAGCACAGATAAACCACTCAGGAACAGTAATGGGAGTAGTGATACCATGGGGGTAGAGGAAAGGTGGGAGTAGAAGGGAGAGGAAGGGGGAACAAAGCACAATGATCAGCATATAATACACACATCCTGCCTCCCTCCCCCCAGGGGGATGAACAACAGACACCTTGGTGAAGGGAGACAGCGGATGGTGTAAGATATGAAAATAACAACTTAAAATTAATCCAGGGTTCAGGAGAGTGGGAGGGTGGAGAAGGAGGGAAAAAAGAAGAGCTGATACCAAGGGCTCAAGTAGAAAGAAAATACTTTGAAAATGATGATG
Organism: Tenrec ecaudatus; assembly: GCF_050624435.1. Taxonomy (NCBI): domain Eukaryota; kingdom Metazoa; phylum Chordata; class Mammalia; order Afrosoricida; family Tenrecidae; genus Tenrec; species Tenrec ecaudatus. The sequence continues at coordinate 228,063,901 of NC_134530.1, read as the reverse complement.
GCAACCTAAGCACAAATATGATTGATACAATTGATATATGGATTGTTATAAGAGCTGTAAGAGCCTGCAATAAAAAATGAAAGCATAGAGCAATAGAAGTGGCATAGTCGCAGCATTAAAAATAGCTTAGATGGAGATGATGAAGAAACAAAAACAAAGCTTATGGTACATCAGTTAGTCAAATAAATCGATTGCTTTATTTATTTTGTAATAAGGAATTGGGAAGTGGAGTTTTCATAAATCTTTTATCTTAAAATGTGTTGTAGGAGCTTGGGGGTTTGGAGATCTTCAGGGATGCATAACAGACCCGACAGCACGAGTTTAGAATAACAACCATCCAGAAAAGAGGGACAGTGGGAGGTGCAAGTGATGAGTTAAACATAGGGTTTGATGTATGTGCTCCATCTCTTTCCCACTTTTCAGACCTGGTTCTACTGACTTAACGTATCTCAACCACATTTTCAATATCTGGAATGTGAGGATAAAAATAACTTTGTCTTGATGATAAAGGTCAGATTATATGTGTACAGTAAGAAAATTGTATGATAAACAAATATGCAGGGAGGACCTACTATGTACCAGACTGCTCAGGATGCTAGAAGGTACAGAGATGAATGTGACATGGTCCTTGTTATTGAAGGTCTTCTTCCAAATTATGAAGACAGGAACAGGTGTCTGTCTGTGTGCTTGCACACTTGCAAGAAAGAATGAGAAGTTTTGAGGTATCCGGAAGAAAAGGAATACATTTTCTGGATGTGGAAAGTGAGAAGTTGACATTTAAGCTAGAAGATTATTAGGCTTCTTTGGTCACAGAAATAAGTGAAATGGATAGGAAAAGGGGATGGTACTCTAAGATCAGACCAGAATCCAAAGTACATGTGCATATTTTTGTATGTGCAAGAACCAAAGACATTATGGGAGCAATAATGATTGTTTTCTGGACCTGTAAAATTTAAACTTCCCATGAAGCCCTAGAACAGTGCTTCTCAATCTTCCTAATGCTGTGACTCTTTAATACAGTTCCTCATGTTGTGGTGACTCCCCAACCATAAAATTATTTTCATTGCTACCTCATAACTGTAATTTTGCTACTGTTATGAATCGGGTGACCCCTGTGAAAAGGGTCATTTGACCCTCAAAGGGGTCGCGACCCATAGGTTAAGAACCACTGCCCTGGAGTTTTGACATTCAATCAGCAGATGGAATTAGGAGTCAGAGACTAAGGTGAGAGGAGAGAAATGGACATAAGAATTATAAAGCAATTGGCATGTAGCTAATTACTACTACAAGAACAGAAAATTTGCTTAGAGAAAGGGAGTGTGTTGAGTGAAGCAGTAATTGGCTGAAGGACAGAAGCTTGTAGAATATGAACACTTAATGGATATAAAAAGGAAGATGAAACATAATTGGAAGTTTTTATTGAAGCATTAAGACAGAAAAGTTAGGAAGTGAGGTACCAGTAAGTTTGTGAGAACTTTTTGGCAGCTCTCAAGTCAACAAGGAATATGCCAATCTTTAGGATTGGTAGAAGAATTTATAATGAAGGCTTAAAAAAATCTCTTCTGTGATTCCCATTATGCCTTGCTCAAGCCTGATGGGAAGAAATGCAAAAGAGATGTCATGGAGACCTTGGTATAGAAACCTTGTATTTGCGGCAGAGGAATAATCTACTGATAAAGAACACACATGAAGGGAATTGTAAAATGAAAGAAAAATCAGCTGAACTGGCCTGTGGTAGCAATGTGTAAGAAACAATTTCACTACATTCTAATGGCAGATCCAAGGAGCATGATTCTGGGGGAGGGATATAGGCCTCATGGCAAAAAAAAAAAAAAGTACCCTGACGTATGCAGAAAAGTGATCTTCACCAAGTGACTTCATGCAGCTTGCTCGGGCTTATAGGGTCTTATGAGTCAGCTTCTATTTGATGAAGGTCAATTTGATTTGGAGTATTCTCTAAGAACAACACAGGGGCCAGCCAGAAAAAAGCACAAGCTAGGTGAAAGAAATGACTGTATGTTCTGCTGGGCCTTTACCAAGTAGGGTACAGTGCCTCAGTACAGACTAGAGGTGGGGCCGCCGGATGGACCCCAAACCCAAACCCCAAACAAAACAAGCCTGCTACCATTAAGTCATGGTGACCCCACGTGTTACAGACTAGCGCTGTTCGCCAAGGGTTTTCTTGACATTAACGTGAATAAAGAGCAGTGGAGGCTGACGTATCTGAGCTCCTCTGTCTTCCCTCTTGCCACAAGGCAGGCGGTCAGACAAGCTCCACGGTTCATCCATTTTTATCTGTTCTGACACCAGCTTTTCATCCCGTGCCATTCGACAGCTATGTTGCGTGCCGTAATGTCTTGCAACAGCCATACAGAACTCACAGAGAATACTCAGCAGTTTTAAGGGAGGTTCTTCAGGAAGAGAACAGGTTAGCCGTAAGTCAGGATCACTAAACAGTAAGGACATAGTCATTAATTTCCTCAGCCATCAGCCAAGTCTCTCTCCCTCTCCAGTTTGCAGTCTCTCAGGCACATGGGCCAAAGGTCAAGGGTCACTGCCTCCATGGGCCAGGAAGGCAGCCTGCCTGTCACTCTGTCCGCAGTTCCACAGTCCAGGGTCAAGCGAGCAGAAGGTATCCCATAGTCTAGAGCTGCTTCTCTGACTTTCTGTGCCAGTGCCTCAGTGGCTCCCACCACTTCAGATGGAGATCTTGAACATGTTCTTCCAAGATCCTCAGTGTTTCTCTTCTGCTCTGAAGCTTCAAAGATGGCTCATCCTGACAGTCAGGAGGTCGATAACAAAAACTCACCAATTCCTTCTATCCCTGTTGCACACCCCCTGTTTGCGGAGTCTCGGCCAGTCATTTGGAAGGAGTTAGAGTCACAGAGAAATTCCATTCCTCCCACTAGTCTCTATGGAAGCAGGTTCACAGAATTTCCTTTTGCAGTGAAGTTGGGTGGGTTCTAACTGCCAACCTCTCTGTTACAACAAGGGCAAACTGTTACCAAGGAACTTTCTCCAAAAGCCAACCTAAAAGTGCAAGGAGACCTCCTTGGTGATGCAAAAAACAAAAACAAAACCGGTCTATCAGGATGTAAGAAAGAGTTATCTGATGTTTTCTAAGAAAGTCTAGAGAGCTCCAGATGATCAACAGTGCACAGATTTCAAATCATACAAAGGAAAAAGCCTGAGCCTACTTCCACGGGTTTGAAACCATTGTAAACTGGAATGTCACTGAATTTGCAAACAAGTTCAGACACAGCTTAAAGACTGATTAGTTTTAGTATAGTCTCCTAATTCTAGGCACAGGCAGAAGTATGCTTCTCCCCCCTCAGGATAAATAGTATTTATTTTAATCTTTTTCCTCTGGGTATTGATCAGGAATTTAAATTTCTTGCAATCCCTCCTGTCTTCTGCTCTGCTCCATGTCCAGATTTCAGACCAGTATTCATGTTTGAATCTTCGGTCTCATTTTGTTTGAAATAATCTGTCATAGGATATCATGGTGTTTTCTCCATAATTAAAATTGTTGAATGTAAATTACATTCTAAATTGGCAGAATTCTTGCTCTAAACCAACTATTTTATTTCATGTGGCTGCTCATGTATGTAAAATGATTATCCTTATGAAATCAAAATTGATGAAAATTCAGCTAAGCAAAAAACAATCCACCGTGGCTGAGTTGCATCTTACACATAATGACCCTAGCTAGGGCTTCAGGGATTAGTAAATCTGACAGGGGGAGATAGCCTCACCTTCTCCTTTCAGAACAGCTGATGGGCTTGAACTCTTGTCCTGTGCTTACCCAACAGTACCACCAGGCCTCACTTCAAGAAAATTTGGAGTGGCCATCAGGGAAAAGTTCTGTGTGGATTTTAAATTTAGCACTTTGAATATTGACTCACTCATGATATGTAGTTTAGAAAATATTTGAGAGATTTATTTACTACAAAAATGAAGAGACTTTCTGGCCACCAAAAGGATTTGTAGAAGAGCCCTAATAGCGCTTCGGTTGAGCATTAAACATAAGGTTGGTAGTTTGAGTCCACCAGCCACTCCATGGGAGAAAGATGCATCAGTTTTGCATCCAGGAAGATGGACAGCCTTGGGAACTCTATGGGGTAGTTTTACCTTGTTCTCCACGCTTGAAGTCAGGATCTGTTGACCAACTCTGGCTTTTCAGGCAAAGGCATGTGCACTTCAAAGTACTCCAGTCAGTAGGGAGTTATTGAGGATTCTGCAGACAGACTTGTGTGCAGCGGCTTGGAAAAGGTTTACATGTTTGAATCTGGCCTACCACCAGGACTGCTGAACCACTTTCTTTGCACAGGTAGGACCAGATATGTACTAAGAATGTTGGCCCAGTTGTTGTCTCTGGGTCGGTCACTCCATGGGTGAGCAGTGTATTCAAAGAGTTCTCTTTTCAACATTTGAAACAAAGCCAAATTTTAGAGTTGATATCACCCACAGTTTTATTTTACTATACAATTTTTTCCATTTAATTAAAAAATCCTTATATGTGAATACACTTAACAAAACTCGACAATAATTTTTACATGTAGAATCAGTGACATTGGTTATGTCTTCATGTTGTGCAATGAGTGTCACTATGCTTTTCCGAGTTATTCCACTACCGCTAATGTCTACTCTCTCCTCCCAAAGAGCAACTCCTCTTTTCTGCTTCTCTTCCACTCCTGGTAACCACTTATAAATGAACTTTGGTTTTAATATGCATATTTGCCTACTTCACATAGTAAGATCATATGGTATTTGTCCTTTGGTAGCTGACTTATTTCACTCAGGATGATGTGTTCAGGGTTTATCAACTTAGTAAGATGATCAGGATTTCATTTAAATTCATGGCTGAATAATGTTCCATTGAATGCATATAATGTATTTATTTATCCATTCATCTGTAAATGAATATTCCATACTTTGGCTATTGGGAACAATGTAGTGAACCTGGATATATAAGTTTCTTTTTGTGTTTCTTTATAAAAATATTATGGATATTGACCTAGAATTGGGATTGCTGGTTTGTGTGGTAGTTCAATGCAAAGCTTTTTAAATTGAACTGCCAAGCTGTTATCCATAGTGACTGAAGTATGTTTTATTCCTGGCAGCAGTGGGCAGGTGTTCTCATTTCACAACATCCTTGTCCACATGGGTTGTTTTGCTCTTTTTAGATCATTGCTTTTCTACTGGTGTTCAGGTGGTGTTTTAGTTTTCAAGTACTGCTATAACTGAAATACCACAGTGGGTGGCATTGACAAACAAATTTATTTTCTCAAAAGGCAGAAGGATAGAAACCTGAATACAAAGTGCTAAATCCAGAGGAACATTTTCTCTCTGTCAGCTCTGAAGGAAGGCTGTTATTCCCTTGTTTCTTTGGGCCCAGAATTCCTATTATCATTGATTGCTGTGTGTTAATCTGGGTAGACTAGAGAGACAAATTCATTGATACTCACATATGTGTATAGGAAAAAGTTTCATAGAAAGAGTAATTGTACATTAAGAAAACATCCCAGCCCAGTCCAGATCAAGTCCATAAGTCCAATATTAGCCCATATGTCCAATACTAGTCCATAACTTCCTCTTCAGATTCACACAACACATGTAATGATACCAAGTGCAGGAAGATCACAGGCCAGTGGGTGGAAAGTCTTGTGGATCTAGTGTCAGTGGAAGCATCTTAGCACTGACAGGGCTCTCTATGTGGCTCCACCAGCTCAGGGTTCTAGAGTAGCTCCATGTGTTTTATCAGCTGGAACGGCTTCCAGGGAGTGTGTCTGTGTCCCACCTCCAGTGAGTTTATCTCTGTGGCACTTCCAAATGAGGTCATCAAGCTGTGACATGATTAACAGGCTAAACGCTACCCCTTTACTCTTAAGTCTCAAGTTGACAACAGATTACATAACTATCACAGCTGCCATTGAGTCTCTTCTGACTTGCGGTGATACAGAATGAAACATTTCCCAATCCTTAGCCATCTTCACAACTGTTATAGTTGAACTCATTATTGCAGCCGCTGTGTCAATCCATTTGGTGTAGGCTCTTGTTATTTTTCACTGCCCGTCTACTCTATCAGCATGATATCCTATATAGGGATGGTTCCCTTTCACAACGTATCCAAAGGACCTGAGGCAAAGTTTACCCATTCCTGCTTCATGGGAGCATGTTGGCTGTGCTTCTCTCAGGCAGATTTGCTTGTTTGTTCTAAACTGGAGTCATCATTTAGATTCAGAGATCCTTTGCTCTTCCTTATTCAACGTCCACCTCTCACGCCTATGGGGCAGTTGAAGACATCATAGTTTGAGTCAGTAGTATTGTAGTCCTCAAGGCGATCACTTTCCTTTCCCACACTTTAAAGTTCCCTCGTGCAGCAGGTTTGCCCAATGCAGTGCATCATCTGATCTCTCAGTTGCTGCTTCCAGGAGCATTGATGATGGATCCAATCAAGCTGAAATCATTGACACCTTTATCATGATGTTATCATGTTTGGTTTATTTATAAGGGTTTTAGTCTTCTTTACATTGAGTTGTAATCCATATTGAAGGCTATAATCATTGACCTTTACCAGCAAGTGGTTCAAGTACCCCTCACTTTTAGCAAGGAAGTTGAGTTATCTGTTTAACGAAGCTTGTTAATAAGCCTTCCTTCCTCCTATCCCGATGTCACATTCTGCTCAATATAATCTAGTTTATCTGATTATTTGTTCAGTATACAGATTCCATAAGTATGATACGAGGATGCAACCCTGACACACATCTTTCTTGATTTTAAAACAAGCAGTATACCTTTGTTCTGTTCACACAACTGCCTCTTGATCCACATATAGAGGAAGTGGTCTGGAACTTACATTCTTCTCAAGGCTATCCAGGGCTTGTTATAGTTCAGTCAAGTGACTGCATAATCAATAAAATACAAGTAAGCATCTTTCTGGTATTCTCTGTTTTAAGCCATGAGCCATTTGTACACACATTCCAAGTTCTGATTAGTAGTAGATTTTTTTTTTAGCTGTTTCTTCTAATTGTGAGTTGTGCCCCATCCGCACATGAAGGTCCTGAAGGCTTTACCCCCCTCAGCATTTTCTCCATCCACAGCAATATGTTCGACTTTACTTTGAGAAGGCAGCTCTTCCTCACCCATATTTTCTGCACCTTCCTACTTGGACACAGAGCAGTTACACATTGGGCTGTAATCTACAATGTTAGCAAAGAAAGGTAAAAATGATTGTACAATTTTTCTTGATATGATTGAACTATTGAATTGTGTGATATGTGGATGAAGTTTCTTTCCTTATGATACAACTTTCCTTGAGAGCGGTGCATTGAATTCTGCTACTATTATTGCTGAGCTTTCTATTATGTTCCTCAATATTGTGAAGTTATGACTGATGTATTTTGAAGGTTTTTTCATTGGGGAGATATATACTTTATTATGGTAATGTGTTCCTAGTTTATTGTTTCTTTAACCTTTATGCAATTCCTATTATTTTATATTCTTTGCCTTGAGAGATTGATATTGCAATTCTTGCTTTTTTTGCAAGAAAAAAAGCCATTGGCTTGGTAACTTTCTTTCTATCCTTTGATTGTTAGTTTATTTTTGTCTTTGAGTTTAAGATGTGTCTATTGTACACAGTATATAAATGGTTATTGTTTTTCAATCTAGTCTGTTACTTGCTGTCTCTTAATTGGTTCATTTAATACATTGCTATTCATTGTGATTATTGAGATCTGTGTTTATTGCTGCCATTTTGATGTGTGTGTTTGCGTGTGTGCTCTTTTCTTTAGGTTTTATTGGTGTCGTTGTTCCTCCTCTATATTTGCTTTATTTTGATCGCTACTTTCATTGTGTTGGTTTCTGGGTGCTGTTACCTTGTACGTTGGTCTCAGGTTTGTCTGCTGGTGTTGATTCTATATCCATAGTCATCTCACTAATATTACTTTGTAATGCTGTTCTTCTTTTTATGAAACCCTTTAATTTTATTTGTCTGGGAAACCTTTATTTCATTCTCTTTATTTGAGGGATCATGTTGCTAGAGAAAAATGTTTGGCAGCTTTTCTTATTTCAGTATTTTTTATTTATCACTGCTGCCTTCCTGTCTACATGATTACTGCCGAAAAGTCCAAGCTTATCCAAATGTATTTCCCTTTTTAGGTAACTGCTCTTTTTTTTTCCATGGAGGCAATCAGGATTCTCCCATTTTTCTTGAAATTTTTGAGTTGGAGCAAGGGCTGGATTACTTTGTGAAGGGGGAAGGAGAGTTCATAGAAATGGTTCAGGTTCTAGTCAATGACGAAGTGGGATCAGTAACAATCAGCAAGAAGTGCTTATCTACAACGTTAAGAAACTTCAATGTTCTTGACTTTTAAGTTGTTTTTCTGTCTCTCAGGGATTGCAAGATTTCCCTCTTGGTGGAATTGCTTAGGAAATCTTCTTGCACGTATTACCTGGTGGCCCCATTCACCTTGATTACATAAGATGCATATTATGTCATCTCTGAGAAATGTCTGAGGAAGTCAAACGTCCCTCTTCTGATGCCAAGCACAAGCCTGGTGGCTTAGGAAGGGTTGGAAAGAACCACAGAGGGAAAAACGGAGTCAACAGAAAAAAGATCCTTACGCACTCCTTACATTTTCCTTAAAAACACAACAAAAATGATTTACTGTTAATATAAAATTTTAAAGCAAAGTAGGCTGGAAACATAGTATAGAATATGTTCTGTGAGATCAGAGCCAAAAATTCAATTGAATTGCACCAAAGCAAGACTGAATGTAAAGTTCTTTGTGTCGTCAAAATTAGTGGAACAGTGACCTGGGAAAGATCTGAGATTGTTTCAATGAAGGGAGATGAAATTAGTAATATATGTGCATAGTGGAAGCCTTACTGCTTCTTACTGTTGAAGTGAGTTATAAATATTAAAAGAATTGTTGTTAGGTGCCTGCCATCGAGTCAGCTCCAACCCACCGAGACCTTATGCAGAATAGAATGAAACACTGCACAATCTACTGCCACCCTCAATTGTTCCTATGCCTGAGACCACTGATGCTTGCATTGTGTCAATCCATTGTGTGAATCCCTTCCTCTTTTTTGCTGCCTTTCCGCTTTACCAAAAATGATGTCCTCCTCCAGAGACTGATCTCTTATGGCAACCTGTCCAAAGTAAGTAAGATGAAGTCTCATCATTCTTGCCTCTAAGGAGCACTCTGGTATTCCTTCTTCACATGAAGATCAGTTTGTTCTTTTAGAAGTCCATGCTATTTCAATATTCTTCTCCAGCACCACAATTCCAATGAATTGATTTTTCTACGGTCTTTCTTATTCACTGTCTACGTTTCACATGCATACGAGGCAATGGAGAACACCATGGCTTGGGTCAGGTGCACTTTGGTGCTCAAAGTGACATCCTTGCTCTTCAATACTTGTGCAGTAGATTTGCCTAATTCAATAATATGTCTTTTGATCTGTTGGCTGTTGCTTTCTGAGCATTGCTTGTGAATCCAAGTAAGACAAAATCCTTCAACCTTTTCTCCATTTATCACAATGTTACCTGTGGTGAGGATTTGGGTTCTCCTTTACAGTGAGTTGTAATCCATCCTGAAGGCTACAATACTTGAACTTCTTCAGCAAGTGCTTTAATTCCTCCTCACTTTCAGCAAACAAGGTTGTGCCATCTGCAACCACTGGTTGTTAACAAGCCTTCATTCAATACTAATGCCACATTCTATTTCTCATAATCCAGCTTCTCTGATGTTTTGCTCAGAATACAGAGGGATCAAGTATGGTAAGGGGATATCACCCTGATGCACATCTCTTATGATTTTAAACCATGCAGTATACCCTTTTTTTCCACTTGTGAAACTGCATAGTGATCCATTCACAAGTTCCCCATGAACACAATCAAGTGTTCTGGAAATACCATTCTTCCAAAATTTATTATGATCCACATAGTCAAATGATTTTGCATAGTCAATGAAATACAAGTAAACACCTTTCTGATATTTTCTGCGTTGAGCCAAGATCCATGTGACATTAGCAATGATATCCCTTATTACATGTCTTTTTCTGAATCCAGTCTGAACGTCTGATAGTTTCCTGTCAATGGACTGCTGCAACCACTGTTGAATGAGATGAAGCAAAAGTTGACTTGCTTGGGGTATCAGTGATATCATTCTATAGCATTCTGTTGTGTCAACTGTCTATGGTATTAGCATAAATGTAGAACTCTTCCAGTTGGTGGACCAAGTAGTTGTTTTCCAAATATCCTGGTATAAATGAGTGCATCCAGTATTTCACAAGTCAGTTGAAATATGTCAACTGGTATTCCATCATTCCTGCAGTCTTATTTTTGGCTAGTGCATTCAGTGCTGCTTGAAGTCCTTTCTTCAACACCATTGGTTCTTGCTCATATGCTACCTTCCCAAGTGTTGTAATGCCAATTAGTTCTTTTTGGCATAGTGAGTCTGTGTATTCTTTCCATGTCCTCTTCATGCTTATGCTTGCTGCATCAGTATTTTGCTGACAGAACATTTCAAGAGTGTAAGTCAGGGCTTGAATTTTTACTTGAGTTATTTCAATTTCAGATATGATGAGTATGCTCTTCCCTTTTGACTTTCTAATTCTGGAAACATTCATTATAATGTTTGGCATTCTCTACTTGATTATCCTTTGACATTTTCTAGTGAGCTCCTTGACTTCAAGATTCCATTTGCTTTAGCTACTCTATGACTAAGAAAAAAATTTCAAAATCTTTTCTGGCATCTACTTTGATCTTTTCTTTCTTTCTTTCTAGTGATCTTTTGCTTTGTTCATGAATGATAACCTTCATGTCCTCCCACATCTCATCAGGCTTTCTGCCATTTATGTTCAATGCATCAAACCTGTTCTCAAAATTCAAATAAAATAGCATCGGCTCATATTTTGGTTGTTGTGGACTGTTTTAATTTTCTTCAGCTTTCTCCTCAATGTACATACACATGATTGGCCCGTGATCTGGCCTTAGCTGCTGGTTTTGAGCTTCGACATTATGTCTCCCCACAGATGTAGTCTACTTGATTTCTGTGTATTCCGTCTGGGGAAGTCCATGTGCATAGTCTCCATTTGTGTTGTTAAGAAAAAGTGTTTGCTGTACAAGTTGTTGATTGGGCAAAATTCTATCATGTGATCTCCAGCTTCATTTCTATCACCAAGTCCATATTTTCCAACTACTCTTCCTTCCTCTTTGTTTCCACATTTTACCTTTCAATCACCAGTGACTATCAGTGCATCTTGATTGCATGTTTGATCAACTTCTGACTGAAGTCATTACTAGCTCTTGTGGTTGGCACATAAATTTGAATAATAGTTGTATTGATTATAATAGTTTATTGATACACCAATAGAAAGAAAAGAGGTCATAATAAATCCTGGGGGCTCAAGTTAGAGTAAGAGCATCAATTTATGATTTTATACTGATATAGCTGGAGTCCTGGTGGTTAGAAGTTAGGCTGCTAATCGCAAGGTCAGCAGATTGAAACCATCAGCAGATTGACACCATTTTGCTCCTCTGGAGAAAAATGAAGCTGTCAACTCCAGTAAAGAGTTGCAGTCTTGGAAAACACATTAGGGAAATTCTAACTAGTTCTATCGGGTTGTTATAATTCAGAATCGACTCAATGACACTGAGAGTTTATCATATATATCTGTATTCCTTGGTTTCTTTATATCTATCTATATCTATTTTTCCATTACCAATGCTATTGGTCTAAGTTGCCTACATTCTAAGTGTGCAGAGTAGAACTGCTCCATAAAGTTTTCGAAGTTGAGATCACTTGGAAGCACATTGCCAGGCTTATCTTCCAAGGTGCTTCAAACTTTTGGCTAGTGGTCATGTGTTTATCATTTACTCCACACAAGGGCTTTTTCTATTTATACACACATGCGTGCATACACACCCACCCACACATATGTGTGGGAAAGCTATATCTGGTGCTCCAATTATTAGGGGTACTAGTCAATTGCCAAAGCTTCCATATAATAGGTATTACTATAAAGAAAATTACACTAAGGGCATGAGCTGTGACAATTACACATGCGTGTTTGAATATACATGTGAAAACCTGTATAAAGAGAAATAGAAATGCATGTAGCTATGTGTGTATACAGGACAGGTATATTGATTAATGCTGCCCACTGAGAGGAAATGGAGCACTGGCACTCCTCTGTCTCTGAGCACACCTGGAGCTTTTCTAAATGCCGCTCCTCACTGGAGAAATCTGGCTCCTTGAAGAAGTGATTCTAGAACTGGGTTAAGGTGAGTCTTAGATGTGCTTGGAATATCTTTATTAATCAGACAGTAGGAAGTGCTCAAGAAATGATATGATAGGAGATAAGAGGCCACTTGCAAAAGCTCCTACTGGCCAAATCTGAGTAAAAACCATTAGTGATAATTGAATAAAATAAGAATCCATGGTTCATGGTAATATATGTGACTGAATGAACAGAAGACAAAGAACTATTTTCCTGAAGAATTCTGACTAATAAAATGCAAGTTACATTAAAAACAAAAACAAACAAGCGAACAAAGCAGCACTGCCATTAAGTCAATTCTTACTTATACTGACCCAATATAGGATTTTGAAGACCCTGGTGACTTCGTGGGACAGCAGTTCAAAGTCATCAGCTCCTCTGTAGAAGAAGGAAGGGACTTTCTACTCCTATAAATATTCATAGTATCAGAAAGTTCTGCCTGGTGGGGCTGCTATGAGTCAGAACCAACTCAATGACAGTGAGCTTGGTTTTGGTTTTAGATAGTTTCTGAGTTTGCAAATCTTAAAGGTTTCTTAGCAGTGGCATGGGGACTAGAAAAAGGAACACATTACAACCATAAAATACTGGTGGTGTGGTAGTTATATAATTGTTTGTCAATTTGAGGATTAAGAGTGAAGGGGTGGAGTCTAGCCTGTCAATCAAGATATAGCCAATGAGGGCATGTGTGGGGATGGCCTTCTCCTGAGAATTCTGGGGCCTCCTCTGTTTCCTCCTTGGAGGCGGGAGACACTTCTCTCTCCTCACTCCCTTGTAGATGCTCTACTGACAAGACATATGGTGCTACACCCTGGGAGCTGGAGGAGCCATATGGTCCTACCCTGATACAACTAGACCTCTGGAAGGAGAAGCCATATATAGATTCCTGCCAGAGCTGAGATGCTTACCACAACACAGGATCCACAAGACTTCCAACTTACTGGCCTATGATCTTCCTGCATTTGACATCATTGCATGCATTTCATGAGTCTGAAGATGACTTTATAGATCAGTATCAGACATATGGGCTAACAGTGGACTTATGGATTTGATCTGGACTAGACTGGTAAATTTTCTCAATATTCAATTGCTCTTGAATATCAAGATCTTTATTATACACATATGAATGTCTACCCGGACTAACACAGGTGATGTAGTAGGTTACAAGTTGGACTGCTAACTGAAAAGTAGTGCTTTGGACCTACTGGTTGATCCTCATGAGAATGAAGAGGCTATTTATTTCTCGAAAGAATTATATCCTCAGAAACCCTATACATGATCACTGTCAGAATCAACTCATTGGTGGTGGGTTTAAGGATTTGTTTTGTTCCCCCCACCCCCACCATTATAGTATTAAATGATTCAGGCACGATTCATCAATAAATATGAAAACAAGTAGTTTAAAACCTGAATAGAATATTTAGGCACTCTTAAAACATTTCCCACAAATTACCTATTAATTAGTAAGTACAAAATGCTTGCTAATCAACTTGGCAGTGGAGATTCTATTTTAATCAGATTTAATTATTTTAATATTTTATTTTCAGACACCTGGCTGATTCTGGTTTAATCAAATCAGAAAAGTTGACCTCACTAGCAATAGGACAAATAGACAATTCGTGCTTCCTAATATGCTTCTCTGAGAAGAATATGATATAACTTTTGTGCTATTTCTGGGAAAAAAACAAAAACACCAGAACCTGAATATAATCACGAGGGAACATCAAATAGATGCAAACTGAGGGATATTCTGCAAAATAACTGCCGTGTACAGGGCAATGATTTCTTTACAATAGAAGCAGCTGGATGAGCTGCCAGCTCCCTCCCCAGTTCAATACATAAATGGACAGCATCCAAAGCTGAAGTAGGCAAGGTGTAGGTAAGGCTCCTCTTCTTGTCCTACATTTTTAAATGTCCATCAAGAATGTACTTTATGGGGATTGAGCTCTGCATGTTACAGTGAGACGGAAGAGAGAAAAGCCCAGTCGGAGAGTGAGAAGCTTCGGGTAGCTGAAGGACAGCTGAAGATCCCTTGGCCTACAGTACTGAGAAAGACGAAGTCAGGGCGGAGAGCTAAGGAATGGGAAGAGAGAAGTACCAATCACATATTTGGCCTCATTGCACTTCTTTTTCCCCTTTCTTCCTTCTCCTGTGGAGTCAGCTATCTCTCTTTATGTCCTGAAAAATCACCCATGAGCACTGTCTTACAGAAAGAAGGTCATTACCAGTCCCTTGAACAGAGCTAATGATCAAGCAAGACAGTTTCCAAGGGCGTAAGTGGTGAATATGTGGCATTCACCCATCTGATCATCGTGCTGGAGAAAATCATTCGGTGGGTTCTTGTTGGCCTATCAGCTAACCGATATATGCGGCTGGGAAATCATTTGGGTCTCAAATCTATTGTCCAAAAAGCCACAGCATCTGTTCATTCTATCCCCACCCTCCCCCCATACCCGATTCCCCACTGCCTCCACACTCTCTGATATCTTGGAGGCTCCTTTAAGGGGAAGACCTTCTCAGAATGGTATCTAGGACATTGAGTTGTCAGATGCTGAAAAATCAAAGACAAAACAAAACCACAGTCCTCGCTCAACTGTCATTTCGCAATGGTCCCTTATAACTAGGCCCAAACAGAAAACAGGTGCTTACATCAAACAAAGTATAGAAGAGATAGGGAAAACAAACAACATGTTTTTAGAGTGCTTCGCTTTGTGCAATTAGCTTTGAATTCCTCTGTCTTCTCATATTGCTTCTCATACACCTCTTAATGCCATTGTCTTCTCTGGTTAAGGAGAGAAGACAGTATTAGAATGACTGTGGGTTGTTGTCTATAGACACGTCTTCTATATTACTCAGTGGGGACATGGTGAATACAGTAAAGCTCACTGTTAGAGGTTACAGTTCCAGCAATACAATTTACTAAATGAGAATGTCACCGATGCCCTTGTAATCAGGAAATTCAAGTGTAAGTTGCTGATGGTTGTAGAATAATTTTAAGCATCACTTAGGGATAGAATAGGGCAACTCATCTTGGCCTACCTAAGCCTGTCCTGTTTTCCAGGAACATTCACAGTCTAAGGCAAACCTGCACAGGTGGCCATCCACACAATGGTTCATCTTGTTGTTAAGGGTCATGAGTTGGTTCACAATCATAGTGACCTGATGCACAACAGAAGGAAACACTGCCTGTCCTGTGACACCCTCACGATTGGTCTGTTTGAGCCCATTGTTGGATCATCTCAGGGAAAGATTTTTCCCAACCTTTAAATTATATCATTCTGATGTTTGCATGTGTGCACCCAGCGTGGTCTTCATGAACTCTAGACGGTTATTATATAAAGTAACAATGGCGGCCCTCACTTGGGCAGCGGGTTGGACTGGGAATTGGTGGTCTATCAATCAATAACTGTGTGACCTTGGAAAACTATTCTCCTCTCTGAGGTTTTTTTCTCCCTAAAAGTGAAGGCACTCACATGGATATTTTATAAGATTCCTTCCAATTCTCCCATCCTCTGGCTTTTCCCTATGAATTTAAAGTGTCTCCTGTGATTGTTGAGAAGATGCTATTGCACACCAATTCTCCTCCTAGCTGTGTGTGTGGGGAAGAGGAGTGGGTGGAGGGAGCTGGGGGGACAAGTGGCCTGAAAGAGAAGTAGGCTGTAGGATGGACAACAGCAACAACACCAGAGAAGTAGGAGAAAGTCTGAACTTATATTCCAAGGAGGTCAGAGAACCTATTCTACACCTATTCACTCTCACCATAAAAATTCCTTTTAGATTCACGACAAGCCAGATCTATACCCCAAAGTCATGCTACCACCATCTGAAGTCCGAGAGGAACATCAGTCTGTCCAGAGTTACACAGGGATAGTGGAACAGGTGAGAGGAAGTGCTTAGCACTTATGCTTGACTGTACTGTGTATGAAACATCTCTATTCAGAAGAACTGCTGCTTTTCTTCTTTCGTTTTCAACCCAAGCGAGGAGCACTCTCTCCCATAATACACTGCAGCCAGGGATCCGTGTCCAGGCAGGAGAAGGATGGGGCAATCTTCTCCCCTAAAGATGACAGTTCCTCTCTGTCCAGTAGGGTGGCCACTCTGTGTCGGAAGGAATCTACGGATGGCAAGGGGGTTAGTGTTTTGTTTTCTGCCCTTCCTCCAACTCATTGTCCAACCTTTGGCCTTGTTGACAATTTCCCAAATGGGTTAAATACAGCAAGGGGAAGTCAATGCTACACCTTAAAAATTAATTGTTCAAATACTAGGTCATTTCAGAGTAATGTGCCGTGAAATTATGTTATTCTCCAGAAGAATTTCCATAAAGTTTAACATGCCATGACACATTCTTCATCCATTGAGGTTCGTCTTTTTCCTTTTTTTAAGTACATAAAAAGAGTCTCCGGCGTCCAGGGTGTATGTAAACCTGGCTGCAGACAAAGCAGGACTTGGTCGGTGGGGCTTGCGGAGGAGCTGATGGGTCACAGTGCTTCAAAGGAGACCCGTTTACCCAGGCACTAGTTTCTGTGGAGGCAAGCGCGGAAGAAGTCATTAGTCTTGGTGCCTTTTTACTGTTATTCACACTGGGATAATGAGATTATTGGAATATTTTTTTTCCTAATGAGAATGAGACAGAATACCTTGGTCTCTAAATGATTTAGTCACAGAGGGGACACATTACTCTTCCTTTGATTGCTGTCAAATGCTGGGAAATTGGAATATTATACTGATATTTATCGTGATGGGCAATATTTTTCCTGCCTTCTTGGTGTCAAATGAGATGGGGAAAATATTTGTCTGAGAAGCAGGTCCTTTTACAAGATTTGTGGAAAGGAAGACTGATGAAGATGTAGGATAAGTCACTGGAGGCAGAGGTTGGGAGAAGGATAATTGGAGAATGGCTTGCCACTACGAATCTTATCTTTTGTTCATCAGAAAAACTATCTCCTCATTTTAATTTCCTACAGACTCCTCTTCCAGTTAGCTCAACAGAGCTTAGGGCTAATTAGGTATTGTTTAGATTCTGAATAGAAGGTTAATTTCAAGGGGAAGTGGGTTTGTGTTGGTCTGGAGGTCACTCGTGGCAGCTAGTTAATTTGTGTTTCTTGGGAAGAAATAGCATCGTGGGAATGGAGAACTCCGTATCAAGAAAAAGGAGGTTTTTGCTGTTTTATTCCCACGGACCTTTCACTCGAGACTTGCCAGCTCCAAGTTCATGGGGGCAAGCACAGATTAACTGAATGATCAGGTGCACTGAAATACAATGTAGGTCATCGGGAGCTTCCTAGTCAAGCTAGACCCCAACAGCTGGAGTTCTAACACCTGGATCCACCGTAGCCCAAATTCATCCTCTAAGAAGATCTGAAACATCTACAAAATGGACTGAATTACCACATGAAACATATCTGTCATCATCATGTGCCAGCTTCCAGAAGGGAGATTTTTTCTGAGTGTCATTTGGTGTTATACTAAGGTGATTGTCAAGTCAGGCGGTCAGAGGTGGAGGAGACCTGTTTGGTCAAAGAGACCTACATGTATGATGAGCACTGGCCCCAGGGTTTCCAGATATGACTATTCGTTAGGTTCATGCAGAACACCTGGTATAAATACATGATCCCAAGTTCACTCTGTATGATCTTCATACAGTTAGTTGGAGCAAGGGTATTAAAATTCCTATGGGTATGTCAACAGGCTCCCAGGAGATTTTCTTGCACTGGTCCTCAGCTTTGAGGACATTATGAAATTGAACAGCTTCATTATTTGAGAAGAAAAGAAGGATTCCTAGGAACTAAAGTGACTTGACTAGGACTACACAGCCAACACGTGACAGTGCTGGTACTTCGCCCCAGATCTAGGTCTGTGGTAAGCACTTGCTCTCCTTTGGAGTCGTGCGTGTGTGTATAGCTCCTTGGTGACTTGGTCAGTGTGCTCTTCAGTTTCCTCAATGGATGATGCAGTGTCTGCCTGGTGAGCAATTACTGTTCTTTAGCACTTGTTCACTCCCTACAATATGTTTAAAAGGAGACAGGATGGTGCAGTGGTTTAGTGCTTAGGTGCTAACCGAAAGGTTTGACCCCACCAGCTGTTCGTTGGGAGGAAAACGTGGCGGTTAGTTCCTATAAAGATTGTGGTTTTGGGGTACCCACAGGGGAGTTCTAATGTGCCTTTAGGGCTGCTATGATTCAGAGTCGATTTGACAGCAAAGGTTTATTTGTCTAAGGTGTCTCTGGAGAGTGCTGGTGGTGCAGTGGTTAGGTACTAGGCTGATAACTTAAAGGTCTAATCAAAAGGTTGGTGGTTCAGAACTAATTGACTCCTCTGAAGGAAAAGATGTGGTTGTGTCCTTCCATAAGATTGACAGTCTTTGGGGGGAAAAAAAAGATGGACAGTCTTGGAAATCCTATGGGCTGTTCTATGGTGTCCTACAGGGTCTCTCTGATTCCCAATCGACTCAACAGGAATGGGCTTGGCCTTGGTAAATGTATGTGCCAGGTGCTCGGAGAGCAACCAGATTTGTTGTAGGGACAAGCACATGCGCATGGAGATAAACGGGACAGAAAAGGGGGCTCTCTAAATACTTATGATGATTGAGGAGGAACCAGAAGTAACACAGAAAACAGTGGGAATGAAAGGGATCAGCCTGTGCATGCCTCATGTATATAAACTTAACATTTAGAAAGTTCTGGAAGTGGTCTTTGCCTCATTGTAGTTATGTGGCATCGCATATTTTGTGAGGTCAAGATTTTCGACTTGTTACCCTAAGTCTTAGGAAAGAACACATTCCTTCGTGTCACAAATTGCCCTTATCTGACACGGTGCCAATTCTGACTCATGGTGGCCCTACCTGTGTGGAGTAGACTGTGCTCTGTTATTTTTTGGAGTTGTGAGCTTTGAGCAGCAGATCACCGAACCTTTCTTCCAAGGTACCACTGGGTGGTTTCATAGCACCAACATTTCCAGTAATAGCTGAAAGCTCAGATCGAACCCCACCTCCTCCATGCCATTTCCATGTTCCTTCAATTCTGAAACTCTATGACTACTTCTAACATAAACTTAGTGTTGTCCAACTTGTGGTACTGAGGGTTATGTGCGCATGTCTGCCCACTTTGAGGGCAGAAAGCACGTATGTCTTTCATACCTCTATTGTATCCTGGAGGATTTCAAGAGGATATTGTCTGTGATTGGTGCCACATCTATTTGTACTGAATTTTAGAAAGTGGACACAAAGTACTGTGGAGAGAGACCCCTTAAGGCCCCTCTTACTGCACCCTAGTGTATACCCTCTTGTTGTCTCTGGCCACTTCTACCTTTTCCTATTCCGATATTTTCCCCAGAATCCCTCCAAGTCCCAGGTGAAGTCATATTGTTCTTTATCTCCTTCTCCTTTTCCTGGCTCAGGTCAACAAAAGCACTACTACTCAGTCCAGCGTCCGGGGTTTCATTGGGTGCTCATCTATTGCTGTTACCCACAAGGATGATGTTTGAGGGTCTACTAGCAGTTTGAATCTGAATGCAAATAACCCCCTAGGAGATGAGCATGGTGTATTCCAGTCACGCTTTGTTAGTTTCAGGAGAATTTGCCTCACACTCCCAGTAAAACCACTTATTTATAAAGCATCAATGTATTGACAAGGCCATAGACAAGCCGGTCCTGAGGTGAGATGCAAATTCCTCAGGGGTGAGCACTAATTGTTCCGCTGACTGTTGGCCTATTTGCAATGACAAAACTATTCTGTGTGTGTGTGTGTGTGTGTGTGTGTGTGTGTGTCCACCTATTTACTTGCTTCGGAGTTGTGGTGTGATTGTACCCCTGGGATCAGGCAGGCCAGAGTGTGGCAATGGAGACCTGTTACTATTAGTTGCTGTGGAACTGGCCACCAACTCATGGAAACTCCAGACACAAGGGAACAAAACACTTCCTGGCCTTGCACCATGCCCAAGAGAGGTTGCAGATCAGATTCTTGTGATCCACAGGGGTTTTGTTGGCTGATTTTCAGAAACAGATTGCTGTTCTTTCTAGTTATCCTCAATATGGAAACTCCACTAACACCTGTTCAGCATTATAGCAACATGCAAACCACCATGAACAGACAGGCAGTGGCTGTTCACGAGTCCTTTGGCTGGGAACTAACCTGAGTCTCTGGCGTGGAAGGGGGTAATTCTATGACGGAACCATCAGTCCTCTTCATGGAGACTTAAACTCTGTAGAGACTGTGCTGGCACTGCCTCTCCAGGGTGCATCTTAGGTTTGCATTCTGACTCTGTTTTGAAGGCTCCCTTGATCTTCATGGGCATAGAGAATGCCGCACGTGGAGCTCCATGATGTGACCCCACTGACCCCTAAGGGAAGTGAGTATGGTAGATGAATAGGATCTTGGTCTTGGGAAATTAGCACCATGGCTCCACTTTCTGAGACTATGACAGACGGCCTACTGTAAGTCCCCTTTATTTTTAAAGAAGCTGTATCATTATACCATGGAGACAGACACCTGAAAGGTAATTCAACGATCTTTTCAAAGCAGACTCTGTTGGTCTCCTCAGATCCAGTTGCAGAGAATAGATTATCAGGCTCTACTCTTGCTGCAAAAGAAGCCCTTGCGGTATAGAGCTTATGTGTTGGGCTGCTAAACGCATGGCCAGCAGTTCAAAACCGCCAGCCCCTCCTCAGGAGAAAGATGAAGCTTCGTTCTCCCATAAAGAGTTACAGTCCCGGAAACCGACAGGGCCACTTCTGCCCTGATGAAGAGGGTCGCTATGGGTCAGAACTGACTCGATGGCAGTGAGTACCCCTGGCCGGTAAGCAATCCTGTGCTGGCAACTTGGTTGAGGTCACTCTGAATCAATCACTGTCCTGAAGTATCTAGGGGAGTTTCTCTGTCACACAGGATCAAGGAAGATGAAGCCTTGCATGGGGAGACAGAGAGCTTTGCCTCTGCTTTGGCTCAGTGAAACACCCCTGTAAGGGAGCACAAACCCGGAGATCTAGTGGGATCTGCGGGCACAGCATCTGGTCAGCTTAGACCCAGGGGGTGGGGGACTGGCAGCAGTCAGTCTGCCTACAGAGGACCTCAACTGGGACAGGCTGGGGCTCCCTGTGTTTGTTCAACTGCCTTCTGTGGCTCACAACGCACTGCGAGAGTGAAGAACTGATGTTGAGAAATGGCTGAGAGAAGGAGAAAAGGATTTCCACCACAACCCTTTGCCCAGTCTTTTTCTTTATTTCAGTATACATTTTTAACGCAGCTTTCTTGGTGGTAAAAGTGCTGGCTGGACAAAGAAAGCTCTCTCTTGCTACGCATTAGCATTTTCTCCTCTGGCAGGTTAAACCTCTCTAGGTGTTTCCTCTGATAGAGCCTGGCTGAGGTAGTTCGGGCCCTTTGCATTCCCCGTTGATGCGGTCCAGCATGGACGCTTGCTGGCTGCCCTGCCTGGCCCGCCCCGTCCCCCGCAGCTCCACGCAGCGCGCAAGCAGCACCAGATGGAGGGAGGGAAGGCAGACCCCGTGAGAGTCCTTACGCAGAGAAGAAAGAAGATCTCGCAGGACTAGTTGGACCAGAGCCCGGGCGAACAACTCCCCCCATTTGGAGGGGGAAAAACAAAATCACAAATGAGAACAGCAGGGGGGCCGGGACCAGCTGGAGACCAAGGGGTGTTATCTTCGGGGTGGGGGCTGTGAGACGGGAAGGCTCTGGCGAGATGTTCCCAAGTCTGGCCCGCAGTGGACAGCTGCCATCCAAGCTCCAGGCCTGCTCCACTGTCAGGAGCCGGCGAGCTGTTCAGGCTGCCTTCGCCCAGGCCCTAAAGGGCTGAAGGGACATGCATAGCCTCGGACCTCCACCTGCCTCCCCTGTCTCTTACCTTCCCTGGTAAGAGACAAGCACCTTGCCCTTAAGCAGCTGATGAGGGTGGGTGAGATGGGCATGGGGGCAGGGCGGGGATACCTGGAAGAGAAGATGGAGGGAGATCAGAGCAGAGGATGCAGTTCGATGTCCCACCCGAGCCCAGCCCATCTCAGGGACATTGTCTCTCTACCAGCCCCTGAAATCGCCCCTTTGGACGGCTGGGGGCTTTCTAAATTGTAGGACCTCGAAGAGGAAAAGAAACAGAATAGAACTGGAGAGCCAGGGATGGTGGCTTCGGCCATCTCTGCCCTGGTGTGCGTGGCGCTTGCTTCATGCCATTCTTCATTAGCAAAGCGTCATTGCTTCCTTTTCTCCTGAAAGATCACACGGCATACTCCAAAGTCAGAGCCTGTCTCCCTGCCGCCGATTACTGCTCAACACGGCAGATTAAAGCCTCCTTCCTCCCCCACTCCACCCCCAAACAAGAGGAACAAGAAGTGCCATCTAGTCATTGCTTTGCATTAACTGGTGATCATCCTTTTGATCTGACTGGAGCTGCCAAGGTATTTTCCTATCTGGATAAAGATATAGAGAGCTTAAAAAAAAGAAAGAAAGAAAATCCCAGGGTGTGGAAGAGGGTTAGCTTTCATAAGCCTTTTATGCTAAATACATATGCTCAATTTCTAAGATTATATATGTGTGTGCATGCATACACACACATATCATATATATATATACATAGATGCCATGCACACATATATTTCATATATTTGGGACTCTACTGGCAGAGCAGTTATGCATTTTGTATTTAAATTTAAGGTGACCAGACCCCGCTTTTGGCAGGACAGTCTGATTTTTTTTAACACTTTTTCCCGTGTCCCGCGGCATTTAAAAAAAGTCCCGATTTTTGGAAAGAATGCACGACAAGCTAGGGTATATGGTTTTCGGCTGCCATGTGGCTATTTCACCAGGATATGAGTTTTATCAATGGTGTCCCGCTTTACCAATGTTAAAATCTGGTCACTTTAGTATCTATATCATAGATATCAAAACCCCAAATCCATTGAGTCCATTCCTTCTCATGACAACCCCATGTGTTACAAAACAGAACTGCTCCATTGGGGTTTCTGGGCTCTCCTCCTTCAGAAGCAGACTGCCAGGGCTTTCCTTGGCAGCACCACTGGGCATGTTCAGACTGTCAACCTTTGGATGAGTAGCTGAGTGCAAACAGCCTACAGCACCTGAGGACTTTCTGTACACACACACACACGCACATGCGCACTTGCACATATATGCTAATATAAATGAAATATGTATATAATATTTAATGGCATCTGTATAATCCTTTATATTTTGAAAGTATTTTTGTATCTATTATCACCTTCGATGTGATTAAAATGACAGTATTTAGAGGCCCAGCTTTCCAGAGTTAAAGTTTAGACTATCGAAGGTATATAAGGTCACAGAGTGACTGAATGGTCTAACTAGGATCCAAGGCTGGATGTCGCTTTGGAAGTAGATTTTTTTGCTTTTTACGTTTTGCTGCTCTGCTTCTCAGGTACGAGGTGGAGAAGAGAACTGGTCTAGAGGGCTAACAAAAGAGGTTCTTTTATATTTACCCCAGATTCGCTGGAAACTATTTTATCTAGTTTGATTTTCTTGAACAATAAAAATTATTTTCGTTAGTGTGTAAGTGGTAGACATGAGACTTGAACCAAGATCTATATGACTCCATGGCCATGCTCTTGTCATTTTTAACTTTTCTATTGTGAATTCCATGAGGTTTACAGAGCAGACCATAGTTTTACATTCTAATTCAACTCATTCCTTGAAATTCCCTCACTGTACCATCACCCATCTCACTTTCCCCCTCTGTTTCCTGGGTCCATTCTTCATTCTCTTCCAATCTTCTGAATTTACTTATTGGGTAAATTCTGTCATTTTAATTTTCAATGGTTCATTTTTCTGGTAGAGAGGTGAGTTCAATTCCAGACATGCAGGGTAAAGGTGACAAACCAGAGGGTCTCTATTTGATCACTAATCCTAATGATTTTGGGTTCTGTTTCACATTTTTCTCCCACTTTATCAAGGATCTTTTAATGGTATCCTTGTAGGCAGGCACCATCTAACTCTTCTGGTGTTGTGGGTGGGGTGGGTGTGTGGAGACTCATCTATGCATGGTCTGTTGTGTGTCTTTCCATTTTCACCAATTTTCTTTTCTCTGGATGGGGAGAGACCAATATTTGCATCTTAGACTACTGCTCACAACCTAGTAAGACTCCAGTCACTACTCACAAAGTAAGATGTAGAACACTGTCTTTGTGAACTGTTATTCCAATAGTCCTTGGTGTTGCCGGAGACTGGCTCTAATCCCCCAGCCCTGTGAATCATCCCCTTATGGTGTTTTGTTACATCTAAGAATGTTTCATAAGTTGTCCCTTCTACTTATTCTTGGCTATGTTTTCAACAAAAGTAAACACATCTATACAAACCTGCATATTTAGATGCAGGTTTAGATGTACACTATTTAGATGTACACTTCCATTTCCACGTTCCTGATTAGCCTCCTGATTAGCCTCCATGTCTCCCCAGCATCTGCTTGCAGATCCCCCAGTGGCAGGATCATTTACATACAGTTTGTGCCTTCGTTGTCCATAGCCCTGCTCCTTCTGTTGCTCCAGGAAAGGGATAAGGAGACCCTTGCAGTTCAAAGAAACAGGCATGCGTTTTGCCATTACATGGACTTGGATTTTGACTCTAGGCCTATTATTTGTTAGTTTGGGACAAATCCCTTACTCATTTTGAGTTTCAGCTCCCTCATCAATGATAATGACAGTAACAATGCCCATTCTAGTGGGTGAGGAGCCCTGTGGTACAGTGGTTATATATTGGACCACTAACAGCAAAGGTGGTAGTTCAAAACTACTCAGCTTCTTCACAGGAGAAAGACAAGGCTTTCTACTCCTCTAAAGAGTTATGGTCTCAGAAAGCCGTAGGGGCAGTTCTACTCTCTCCTATAAGGTTGCTGCTATGAGTTGGGGGCACCTCAATTGCAGTGAGCTTGGTGTTGCATGCCCTAGTGTGTGTGTAAAGATTGAATGAGACAAGGTAAGTGTCTAGAACATTGTCTGCACTATAGTAGGTATTCAACAAATGAAGCTTACAGACACTCTGTTACACTTAAACTGCTGAGTTGTGTGTGATTCTCTGGTCTTCTCTTAGAATAGAGAATAACCAGGGTGGTGTTACAGATGAAGAGGTTTATGAATAAAAATAGGATAATGATACAGAGAGGGGAAACTTTTGAGGCAAAATCTAGTCTAAAGAAAGAAGATGACACTGGAGGTTTCATGGCTCACTTCTTGCCTTGCAGGTGAGAAACAAAAGTGTCCCTTGGGCCAGAACCCCTCATGCCCAGATAACACTCTCTGTCACTGGAACCTAGCGTGTTGAATAGCTTTCAGAGGATCGCCCAGATTTAAATGGACTATGCAAAAAGGCCTGGTGATCTTTGAAAACCAGCCCATGAAGACCTTAGGGATCACAATCATGTGATCTGCAACCAGCCATGGACAGCACTGCTCCAGGGCTGAGCAGTGTTCTGTTTCAAAGAGCATTAGGTCCCCGTGAGTTAGAGCTGACCCATCACCAGTCAAAGGACCAAGAGAAAGTCCTGAGGGTGAATTCTATCCTTGGTTTTCCTGTTTCACTTTATGCCCAAATGAATAGGCTATAGCACAGAAGAGCGCTTTTCTACATTCTGATCAGCTTCTTACGTACAGTATCAAAAACTCTCCCTCCCATCCCAGCACCACCACCAAATGCCATGGGCCTCCCCTGGGCATTAGGGTGCAACTCAGAAGAGCAGTCAGTGGGAGACTTTTTTCAGAAGCAGGGCTTCAGATCTTCTGACACGCCTCTGGGTGAACTTGAATCTCCAGCCTTTTGGTTATCAGCTGAGTGTATTAGCTGCCCCACCCTGGGACTACACTGCCACTCCACACGCACTCTGCAAGGTTTGGTTGCTCTTGGATTGGATTCTTAAATGAAATAGGGCCATAGCTGCAGCAGTGGATATAAAGGAAATATGGGCAATTAAAAATTGACCCTGCTCCCAGCCAAATCCAGCACGTTCTGGATCCCATCCTGCCTCTCTGTTCCCAAACAGAGTTATCCGAGCCTGCTAGCAGTGACAGAGACGACGGAGCGGTGATGATTAGTTTGGAGAATGAACCGCATCTCTCTCGTCTTTGCAGACGCCATGTATATGTCATGGCCGCGTCAGAAAAACAGGACTCTTGTCTCCTTCTGTTCCTTAGTTTCTTTTGAATGATCTTTTTTCCTTCTCTGTCTTAACAAAGATAATAAAACATCAAATTTCTTTTTTAACCCTTTCACTTCTCTGACCTATCAGACACTTCATTTCTGGGTCCCCAGTACTGTTTTTCTTCTCTAAAGTGTGTGACATCTTAATAATTCTGATGTCAAGGGTGGAGGAATGGAAAAAGAAACAGCATGACAAAAGGCTTCTGGCCCATTTTGGAATTAGTGATATTTTTCAGAAGTGATCAATTGCATTACTACTTAACTAGAGAGCTCAGACTGTAAAGAGAATTATAATTAGTGGCAAATGTGGTGAGATACATAAAGACAGATAGGCGGGCCAAGGAATGAGAGCTCATTAATTTGTCCAGGTTCCATCAGGAGGGCAATCGTTTATTGCAGACTCCATCTGAGTGACTGGAAAGCACTCTGAGCATTGCCGCGTCTCAGAGCACCCAGCATCCGCTGTGAGTCATCAAGGCTGCCTTCTGCTGCTGCCTTTACTGCTCACTATCCTTTCTGGTCTTTTCTTCCTTCGCAGGGAAAGAGGGCTCACAATGTGCAGCCTTCCTGCCTCCCTTGGACCTGCTGGGAGGCTTACAGAAGCCATATGGAAGAGGACTTGTTTGAATGATTTAAGCTATACATATGCAAAGGAGGCCCTGGTGGTGTAATGGTGTAGCCATTAAGTGTTGGGTTGAGATCTCCCTTGTCAGAGTTTTGCGTTCTAAACCACTAGAAGTTCTGCAGAGGAAAGAC
The DNA here is from genome assembly GCF_050624435.1 of Tenrec ecaudatus. Classification (NCBI taxonomy): domain Eukaryota; kingdom Metazoa; phylum Chordata; class Mammalia; order Afrosoricida; family Tenrecidae; genus Tenrec; species Tenrec ecaudatus. The sequence goes on along the minus strand of NC_134530.1, from coordinate 228,036,692 downwards.
TGGGCTTTCTACTCCCATTAACGGTTATAGTCGTGTGAACGCACAGGGGTCAGTGTTCACTGGGTGGCAGTGAGGATATGAGTACACCTGCAAGAAGGCTGGCAACGTGTGTGCCATTCGATCTGGTGTGAATGGCCTTTGGTACTGGGATCCTACATGAAGCTATCAATTAAAGTGTAAGCAAAATACCAAGCTGGGACTGAACTACTAGCTTGACATAGGAGTTTCAAAAAGAATAGAGAAAGATGACATTTAAGATGCTTGCATAAAGGCTCTGGAGTCCGGGCTCTATTTTAAAGCATGAGAATCCATTGAATAGTTCGAGGGAGTGTAGCAGCGCAGGCCACTTCTCAGACTGTAACCCTAGATAGAGTTGGGCGTATTCATTAGGGGGCCAGTTAGAGTATGTTAAGAAATAAAGGATACCTTTATGGGTATATCTTATATAAGAAAAGAAAATCAGTGCTAGTGAATTACTGATAAATAAGCAGCAGACTGATCAAAATGTCAAGTAAGGAAGGAGTGGCAGAGGGTAAGAGAAAAGGGGAAGAATCTAAGATGATTTCAAGGCTGGTGACTGGGAGTTTATCTAAACCATCAGCAGAAATCTAGAATGGAGGCAGAGGGATGATTTAAGTTAGGGTAGCAAGCTGCAATACATTTGATACTGCCAATGTTGACTTTAAGGTGCTGATGAGACTTACACATTTAAGCTGTCCCATACGTGGTTAACATGCCACTTTAGTTAGAGTTCAGGAGTTGATTCAGGGAAAATCCATTATCATTCAGGAGGACTATGAAGACAATGCGGGAGAAAGAGGAGGCTCTCTGTTCTCAGAAATGTTTGAAAGTCTCAGAAATCCTATAGAGGGACACTAGTCTGTAGTTTTGTACTACTGTAGTGGCTTGCATGCTGGAAGCAAAGCTAATGGCAGTTCAAGGTCACCAAGTCGAACAGGCTTCAGCTGAACTTCCAGATTAAAAACTTACAAGGGCTTTGCCACTAAACGCCCCCCCCCCCCATGAATAGCAGCAGAAGTCTTTCAGATACAGCGTCAGATGACGAGCCCCTCCGCGTTGGAAGGCCCAGTATGACCCACGTCCTGCCTTCTTCACGTAGAATCAGCCATAATGACCTGGGTGGAGTACAGCTTTCAGGTCCTTCATTTGCTGATGGAACATGACGCAAAATGTTTGGGAAAGCAGCTTCCAACCCCCTTGAATAATTGAAAATGAGAAAATACGAAGCATGGACCTAGGATAATTGGAAGTTATTAAAACTGAAACGGAACACAAAAAGATTAACAACATATGCATTAGTGATCAGAAATGGTCTGTAGCTGGTTATTTTGAATCAGACAGTCATATGGCGTACTGTGATGAAAATGACAAATTCAAGAAGAATGGAGTCACATTCATTGTCAAAAATGGCATTTCAAGATCTATCTTGAAGGAAAAGGAGCCTTGGGAGCATAGGGATGATAACCACAAAGTCAGATGTTTGAAACCACCAGCTGCTCTACAGGAGAAAGATGAGGCTGTCTGCTCCTGTGAAGATTCAGTCTCAGAAACGCCCAGGAATAGTTTTATTCTGTCCTATGGAGTCCTTATGAGTTGGTATTGCCCTGAAGGCAGCGGGGATCTTTAAGAGGTATGCTGTCTGTGATAGAATACTATCTACCTGCAGACAAGGAAATCTAGTTATTACAACTATTGTTCAAATTTACAAACCAACCAGGAAAGCTAGTGATGGCGAAATTGCGGAAATTCTACCAACGTCTGCAATTTGAAATGTATCAAACATGCAATCAAGATATATTGATAATTATTAACAATTGAATGCAAAATCTAGAAGGAAAGAAGAGGGAACAATAGTTGCAAAATACTGCTTTGGTGATGGAAAGTAAGCTAGAGGTTGCATGATAGAATTCTGCAAGTCCAATGACTTCTTCATAACAGATACCTTTTCCCAACAACACAAATGGAGAATATGCACCTTGGCTTCACCAGCTGAAGCATACAGGAATCCAAGTGACTGTATCTGTGGGAAGAGACAATGGAGAGCTCAAAATCAGTAACGGAAATGGACGAGAGGAGAGGAACAGAGTATCAATGGTTCATACATAAGTTCAGGTTGAAGTTGAAAAAAAAAAAGTCCACACCAGTTAAAATAAAATCTCAAGTATATCCCACCTGGATTTCAAGAGTAACTTCAGAGCATATTTGATGCATTGAACACAAATGGCAGATCTGAGGAGCTATTGGGAGAACATCAAGAACATCATACGTATGGAAGCAAAAGCTCATGGAAAAGACAAGTACGAAAGAAAAGATCAAAGTGGATGTCGGTGGAGACTCTGAAAATTATCCACAAACTTACATTAGCTAAGGAAACTGGGAGAAATAAGGAAGTAAAAAAGCTGAACATAAGATTTCAAAAGGCAGGTCATGAAACAAGGTAAAATGTTATAATAATAAAATATGCAACAATTTGGATTTAGAAAAAAGAATTAGGAAGGATAAATTCAACATACTTCAGCTGAAAGAATGGAAGGAAAACAATTTCAAGAATCTAGCTTTAATATCGAGTAATTCTACGGGAAAAATATTGAGTGATGCAGGAAGTATCGCTCAAGGAAATGGAAGGAATATGCATTCACTATACAACTACAACTTGTTGTTGACGTTCGACCATTTCAAGAGGTAGCATGTGAACAAGAACGGATGCTGCTGAAGAAGTCCACACTGCACTGAAAGCATAAGCAAAAACAAGGCCAGTTCAGTATCTTAACAAACAGATGAATCAATTGAGGTACTCGTTCATCAATGCCAAGACATTTGGAAGACATGGACAACAAACTTGAAGAGATTCACATTTTTGTCCATTCCATAGAAAGGTGACTCCATAAGGTGCATAAATCATCAAAAATATCATAATGTCACAAGAAAGTGCAATTTTGCTGAAGCTCATTCAACAGTTGTTGTAGCAATATACACAGACAGGGAGCTGCCAGAAGCGGGTGTAGCAGGAGGGAGATCACTGTTGATTTCAAATGGATGTTGGTAAAAGCAGAGAGGACAAGAAAGATGTCTTCTTCTATTTTATTGACTGTCAAAAGGCATCCAACTTCGCGGATCATAACAAATTATGGATAACCTTATGAAGAATGGGACTTCCAGAACAGTTCATTGTGTTCATGCAGAACCTGCATGTGAGTCAAGAAACAGTGATTCGAGCATAACAAGCGAATACTGCGTGCTTTAAAACCCAGGATGAAATGTGCACAATTGTATCCTTTTACCGCATATCTTCAATCTTTATGCTGAGCACATAATATAAGACACCGGACCACATAAAAATGTCACATCAGAATTGGAAGAGTGCTTATTAACAACCTGCGATGAGCAGATGAAACAACTTTGCTTGCTTAAAGTGGTGAGCGCTTGAAGCCCTGGATGATGAAGATCAAGGATTGCAGTTTTCAGTATGGACTGCAACTCAATGGAAAGACAACTAAAATTCTCACAAGTGGACCAAGAGACAACACGATGATAAACAAAGCAAAGATGGAAGTGGTCAAGGATTTCATTTTGCTTAGATCAGCGGTTCTCAACTTGTGGGTCATGACCCTTTCACAGGGGTCACCTGATTCGTAATAGTAGCAAAATTAGTTATGAAGTAGCAAGGACAATAATTTTATGGTTGGGGGCCACCACAACATGAGGAACTGTGCTAAAGGGACATGGCACTAGGAAGGTAGAGAACCTTGGTTTAGATCGACAATCAATGCTCACGGAGGTAGCAGTCAAGAAACCAGACGTGTTGCATTGGGCAAGTCTGTTGCACATGATCTCTTTTAAGTCTTAAAGATCAAGGATGTCACTTGGAGAACGAAGATGCACCTGACCTAAGCCATGACATTTCCAATAGCTTCATACTCATCTGAAAGTTGGAGTACTAATACAGGTAACTGCAGAAAGACTGATGCATGTGAATTATGGTATTGGGGAAGAATATTGAAAATACCATGGACTGTCAGAAGAACAGGAAAAAAACTATCTTGGAAGAAGTCTTGCTGTAAAGCTCCTTACACATGAGGATGGCAAGTCTGTGTCTCAGGAAAAGGACGTCAGACTTGGTAAACTAGAGGGTCAGTAGAAAGAGAGGGAGATCCTTAACCAGGTGGACTGACACCGTGGCTACAAAAGTGGATGGAAACCTCACTTGTGAGAGTGGCCAAAGACCGGCAGTGTTTCCTCTGTTGTACTCAGTCAGACAGGACTGCATGGCACCAAACAATGACAGCAATGATTTGGAATCAGCTAGATGGCAGTGAATTTGGGTTTGATGGAGAAAGTACAGGTTTTGGTGGTGCAGGGGTTAAAGAGAGTGGCTATCCCAGATGATGGCATTTTGATGTGATCCTCTGCAGCTGCAAATGTTTACAACCATCAAACCTGGAGGGCAGTTCTTTCCAAGCCTGTGGACTCAACAGCAGTGAATTTGGGAGATTTCATGAAGGGAATGGAGTCCCTTGGTGGCGCAATAGGTAAGTTCTTGGCCACTAACCAAAAGGTTAGTGGTTCAAATCCACCAAGAGGTGGATCTGCAGAAAACCCTGAAGGTCTACTTCCAAAGGATCACAACAGTACAACAGTAGATGGAGCCTGAGTCTCTTCTGAAACAGAAGGGTCTCCATGATTTGGCAATGACTTGATTTTGAGTATTTTGGAGAGAAAGAAGAGACAGAATTGAGACAGAATTGTTAAGAAGCTTGTTGGGAGGTGAGGTAGACGCTTGGGCTACACAGGACCCTGATTTATTTATTTTTTTTGCTTCCTTCCCATACTTTTTATCTTTCTCCCAAGGACAACAAGCCGAAGAGCAGTATATCTCTTCCTGTGAGGCAGCACCTGACTGTGCCACAGACGTTGAAAGAAATTTTTCCAAGCCTCGTGTAATCATAAGCAGGACAGGTGAGGAGGGGAAACCGTACCTCTGTAGGAGTCCACGAAAGCCAGCGCCAGTCACTGAGGCCTCAGGGTAATCTAGGTGATCACCCTCTAGCTCTTGATTAGAAGCTCTTGAGAATCAATACTGTATTGTTGTTCCCTGTATCCAGAGCCAAGCACAGGTCTTCTATTTCCTGTAAGGGTCAGTGTGGCCACTTTGTCTTAAAGGTCCACCCTTTTTGAATGGACTGTTTTCTCAAGTGGAAGCTTCTAGATATAGAGGAGCCTGCAGCCCTCTTCCCCGAAATACAACTGCAGGCTCTCCACTGTCGCAGGGGAAAAGAAAGTCATCGGGCCAGCAGACGAGAAGCCACAGCTCTCCACCTTCCCATTTCCCGGTTGAAAACTCCACCCCCTGATTTGCCATGCCAGAGTGTGGCATCTTCATTTCATTCAGTACTCCCCGGTGCCCGGGTCTCATTTGTGCTGCTTTGTTAGTGTTTGTGCATGTGTGTGTGTGTTTGTTTGTGAAACCTCAGTCATGTGTTTTACAGGAAGAGCACTGGCATTTGAGAAGTCATGGATGTTTTCGGTTACGGCAGACTTGGAGGTGGTTCATAGATGAACAACCTGACACAAACATGATCCAGGCTTGCAAGCCTCTGTTTTCAAGTGAGGTGTTCTAAAGAAATATTTATAGCAAAATCCTGACCTCGAGGCATCTAAATGTAATCCATTTTTAAATCTCACTTTTCCCCCTCTGAATCCTTCAATCTAATTAGGCTCACATCAGTATATTATTACGGAGAGTAATCATTCCTTTCTTCTAATAACATTCATGGATAATTTTATTTCTCATTTCCAGCCTCCTACTCCTGTGTTGTAATTAGTGTCTTTGGCACCTCGTGATGCTCAGGATGAGTTGCAGCTGCTAATTGCTAATTGAAAAATTAGAAACTCAGTTAGAAAAGGGATCTAATTAAAATGAAATTAGATAAAAATCCCTTCAAACCCAGCTCTTCTCTCTCTTTCTCTCTCTCATACACTTCTTTGTTTTTCTTTTGCCCCCTTTGCCTTCTTTCCCCACTTTTAGCACTTGCAAAATATCTATAAATGTTGAAAGCCAAATGCCTATCCACAATGGTCCTTCTGAGGGGGTGAAGCTGATTTATAACAATTGACTCAAACTTCATAACTTTTACTTCCCTGTTCCAGATTCATCCAGATAAAAAAAATCCACCTCGCAGATTGCCTCTCCAGCTCTCTTATTAAGATAAATGTGTGTTCTGCCTTAATGCTTTCCCTATGTGTTTGGAAGTCATCTGAATCCTACTCTAGTGGGGGTGGAGCTCTAGGATTCCACTGACAGCAGTGTCCAGTACAGCCTGACCAGCCCCAACACCAGGGGCCATGGGGATGCCATCACTCTTCCCTGAAATTCCACGTCACCCTCTGCTCCAGCGCATGGTCCTACCTGCCAAATCACATTCTGATAAATGCTCAGACCCGCAGGAGAGCTAAGAGTAAACTGAGGTTCCTTCTACCTTCACAGTACTTACACTCTAGGAGTGCATCTAGGAGTGCATCTAGACAGACAGACATTTAAACAGATGAAGAGACTATATATGGTCAGATGCAAAATATCATTTCAAATTGTATCTGATATCTAGTCCCTGTGTTCGTCTGGGTTGACTAGAGAAACAAATTCAGAGACACTCATTTGTGTATAAGAAACAGCTTTAGATAAAAGAACAATTGTACATTAAGAAAACATCACAGCCCATTCCAGAACAAGTCCCTAAGACCGATATTAGCCCATATGTCTGATACCAGTCTATAGGTTCCTCTTCCGTCTCATGCAACACATGCAATGACACTGAGTGCAGGAAGATCACAGGCCAGAGGGTGGAAAGACTTGAGAATTCAGTGGTGGTGGAAGCATCTCAGTGCTGGTGCGGGTCTCCCTGTGACTCCTCCAGCTCCAGTGCTCTAGGTAGCTCCATGTGTCTTGTTAGCAGGAAGAGGAAGCAGAGAGTCTGTCTGTCTGCCCCACAGTGAGCTACTTATCTCCTTACTGCCTCCAAATGAGGTCATCAAGCTGCAACCTGATTGACAGGCTAGACTCCACCCCTTCACAAATTGACAGATTATCTAACTGCCACAGTCCCATTCTTGAAATGTTTTTGAGCACTCTTACGACATGCCAGACATTGTACTAAAGCCCAAGACGTATAACATGTACACCACATAGTACCTACTCTCACGGGTTCATATCTGAAGATATATAATATATTCCTATATAATCTATGATAAAACATTAATAAAAATGCATGAATTGTCAAATTAATGCAGAAGCATGTGTAATGAATTCTGGTGGGCCAGAGAGAGAGAGGACATTAGAGAAGAGTTCATGACTAGGAATTAATGTCACAAGAGGGTTTTGAAGGATGGATAGGAATTTACCAAATGGACAATAATTTTAGTCAAAGAAAACTGTTCCAAATGACTGACACATACAATGATACAGTGACTTCTGGAAATGTAGGTACCTTAGCTTTTCTAAACTGGGAGGTACATGGGAGGCAGTTAAGAATAGGGAGGGGCTGAATCATGAAGACTGTTGTATACCTTTGATATTTAAAGGAAAGCGAGGGGTGCTTGACTTTTTGAGGGAAGTCCCATGGAATTTATTTGTTTTTATTTTTTAACTTTATTTATTGAGTGGTTTTTACAACAACTAAAATTTTTTAATTATGATTTGATTGAAAGTTTACAGAACAAATCAGTGTTCCATTCTACAACACATACACATTTTATTTCATGACATTGATTGCAGTCCCCACAATGTAATAGCACTCCTGATTCCTTTCTTCTTTACTATTTTCATTAGTCATTCTTTCCTACCCATCCCTGCCTTCAGAATTTTAGCCTCGTCTGGACAATGCTTCCCTTGTGATTTCATTTGGTTGGTTGTTCTAAGGTGTGCATACCTCCCTAGTGCTATTTTTCACTTCATAGACCAGCTTGTTGTTTGGTTGAAAGTTGTGTCTTGGGGTGAGGAGTTCAAATCCAGGTCTGAAGAGTGGCTAAACAACTGAGTCGCATGGGCCTCCAGGAGTCTCTGTCATAAAGCCTGGCCTTTTTTTCTTCTTCTGATTTTTGAGTTCTATTCCACATTTTGCTGCCACTCCATCAAGGGCTTGCTAATGTGATCCCTTTCCTAGCAATTGATACTGATAGCTGGGAAGTATCTAGTTCTCCTGGTCTCAGGGTCATGGAAATTGATATATCTGTCATTTATCAGTCCAATGTACTAACTCTTTGCATTTGCCTTTGATTTTTTCTTTCTTCTTTGGTCCAGATGGGAACGGATCAATAGTTGCACTTACATGACGGCTTGCACATTTTTAAGATCCTAGTGGCTATTCATCAAGATAGAACTTTATCTTTGTGAACTACGTTACGGTAATTGACTTAGATGTTACCAGTGATTATTGTCCTAAACTCCCAAGCCCAATGACTCATTCTCTCAAGGTGTTTGGTTATGACTAAAAAGTTTGCATTCTGCTTACTCTATTGTATACTTGGATATTTTTACAGAACATATACATACATATGCAAAAATATCTGCCACACCTATATATGGTCATGAGTTTGGTGCATTGACAGGGAATTCAACTCAGATCTCCCCCATAAAAGCTGAGCATTCTACTACAGAGCCACCATGCTCCCTTAGACTAAACTCACTGCAGTGAGTCAGTTCTCACTCAGATAGACCCAATAGAACCGAGTATAACTGCTGTTTGCGGTTTCTGAGCTTGGAAATCTTTATGGAAGCAAAAGCCTCATCTTTCTCCTGTGCAGAAGCAGGTGCAGCCGAATTGCTTGCTTTTTGGTTAGCAGCCCAATGCTTAATTCCCTGAGGTCAGGAGGTTCACAAGGACAAAATTTATTCTCTCCCAGGAGGCCGGAGGGCTGGGCCATGATCCCCTGTGGGTTCTTAGAATGGGGGAGAATCTGCTCCTAGCTTCCAGTATGGACTTTGCTGGTATTCTTTGTAGTTCTTGGCTTCTGGCACCTCACTCCAATCTCCACCTCCATCTTCCCATCACCTTCCTCTTTCTGTTCATGGTCTTATTATAGGAATATCAGTCATGGTGTTTAGGGCCCACTTCAATCCAGTGTGCTATCATTCATATTCACTTAATGAATCACATTCTCAATGATGTTAGTTTCAAAAATAGTCACATTTAAAGGTTTCAGGTAGACATGCACTTGGGGAGGCATGCTTCAGTCCACCTTATTTTGTAGATACAAACTGGCTTACATTTTACAATGTGGAAACTGAGCCTTAGGAAGCTTAAATCATTTCTCCAAGGCCCCACAGCTAGTTTGTATACTGACGGGATTCAAGCTCCAATCTGTCTGACTCCCAAAGCTCTCCTTCCATGTTCTGCATCATGTCCAATTCTCAGCTCAGTTTTCAGTGCACCCCCTTCTGTTTGTTGTACACGCTGAAGGAGGCAACTCTGCCTGCGCTGTGGGTGGCACACTCCTCAGGCTGTGACTGCCATAGCAAAGGGATCCCAGTATTCTTTGTTGCTGAGTTGAGAGGCAGTCAGTTTACCAGTCCTTCTAGGTTCAAAAAGAGGCAGGCATTACCAATCGATCAGTGTGTTGGCACTTAGAGAAAGCCCTTCCAACTTTAAGAATTCTCAGTCAACAAAAACAAGAAGATGAATGAAAAAGAATGAACTATGGGTCAAGGGTGAACTTCAAAGAGTAAACTTGGTTGCCTACGCTGTGGAATGAGGGAGCAAGAGTGGGCTGATACCAGGAATTCATTCACCAATACGTCAAGGTGTCTGGCAAGCCCTTCTCTAGGCAGTTTTATTTTCTGTCTTAGGAATGACTGACTGCCTACATGACTCCAAAAACATAATGATAAATGTTCTGTTTCTTGTAATTTATCCTGATCCCCAAAGATTGTGGAATAACGTGAACAAAATTAAACCTTGCTTCCAGAAGTTCAAATCTTTAGAGCTAACTTGTGTTTTCCATGCTGCAGTTCAGCTCATTTCCATGTATTCTGTTGCAACAAAGCCTCATCATTGTAAGCAATCCACATCTTCCAGAATCATGGATGTCTCTGGCTTGCTCATGACTCAACGTGCTGAACAGAGTTGGGCAAATGGGAGGGAGAGATGCAGCGCGGTGGATAAACGTGTGAGATTTCGAATTCATGTGCCTGCATCCAATCCTTCATTCCTCAGGTCACTCCCACCCATCCCTGCTCCCCCCAAAATTGACAGTCATCACTGACCCCTGGTGACCCCTGGTGTTTCGGAGAAGGATTAGGCATAAGGCCTTTCAATGGTCCTTTAAAGATCATTTGGAAGGAGATCTCCAGACCTTTCTCTTACAGCTCCTCTCGGTGGATTCAAGTCTAATTGGCAGACAGGTGTTCACTCTTTTGCACTAACCAGGGACCTTCCTTTATTTAGATCCTAATGTTTCCACTTAATTGTGGAGCTTACAGACCACTCAGTGATGATGATGAAGTTGATGAAATTATAGCTAGTACTTACAGGGCTTGGGGAACAATTCAATCAGGTAATATATTACCTGCATAGCACATGGGTGGGATGTACTGTGTTCAGTAAATGTGAAATGTTGTATTGTTGTTTGGGAAGAAGAAGAAGAAGAAGAAGAAGAAGAAGAAGAAGAAGAAGAAGAAGAAGAAGAAGAAGAAGAAGAAGAAGAAGAAGAAAACATGTGGGAAAAGATGGAGAGAGGAGCTGAAGAAAAGACTGGCTGACCCTGCTTATAATACTCATCTCCAATACCTGGCTGCAAGTAAGTCCTTAGTGCTTGTGGCCTGGGTATGGAATCGATTCTTGATAGTACCAGTTCTTTGCCTGATTTGTAACTTGTCACTTTGAATCATCTGCCTCATGCTTTTTATTGGTAGCATAAGATGCTCTAAAGCATACTAAAACATAAAATGACAGCATAACAATCTATTTGACATTTCTGAAAGGCAACTGAACACAAGTAAGAACAAAGAGCTGGAAACTGAAGAGCAGCAGCTTACACTCAGGAACAGAACCCCCTGCCAATGTCCCCTTTGCCCAAGGGGCTTCCAGTGCAGCTCATGCGCTTTTCCATTCACGTGGACCTGCTAGGGCTATCAAAATATATACTGGGCTCTTTTGTAAAGTTCCTAGAACCTTTCTCCTCCTCCTCCTTCCCCATCCTCTTCTTCCTCCTCATATTCTTCCCCTCCTTCTCTTCCTCTTCTTCCTTCTCTTTCTCCCCATCCCCCTCCCTCCTTTTCCTTTGACACCCTCCTCTTCCTCTTCCTCCCCCTTTTCCTTCTTCCCTTTTCTATAACTTACTCCTTTGTGGGGAAGGACATGAGAAAGAAATACAACTAAGGGAAAGTTAAGTGAATGAACTTCCAGGGAATGAACGTTAAAAAAGCATTTCCTATATGTGAGAAATTACTCGGAGAGACGTATTAGTAAAACAAGCTCCTGAAGCTAGTAGTAGCTGTTGTTAGCGGCCACTGAGTCAGGGGGATGCCATGCACAATGGAACAGGGTGCTGCCTGGTCCAACACCATCAATACGATTAGTAGTGAATTGGACCAGTGGGGTGCACTGGATGGATTTTGGTTGATGGATTTTTTTGAGTAGATTGCTAGACTGTTTTCCCAAGTTTTTATTAGGTGAGAAGCTCTGCTGAAACCTGGTTAGCATCATAGCAACCGACAAGCCTCCACTGGTACATGGGTTGTGACTGTGCCTGACCTTCACTGGCTGGGAATCAAACCTGTGTCTCCCTCAGGAAATACAATAATTCTAATGCTGAACCACCCAAGCCTCATTGAAATCATTTAAAGGGAGCATTAATTGATTACAAGTTACAAGACTCTTGAAACTCAATAGCAATCAGCTCTAGTCTCATGAAATAGATGAGGGGAACTTGTCTCTTTACTAAACCTTTCCCGTATTCACCGTCTCTCTCCTTTTCCCTCTTATAAAAAGCCACAGTGCACATGAGCATGACACACCAGGGGAAGATGCATTTTTCCCACTTTGCCCCAAACTCTGGCTCCCCTCAGATAGGTGTCTGGAGAGTGCTTCAGCCACTCAGACTTTGTGCTCCACTGGAGAACAGTGAGAAACTGCACATCGAGACAGAGAGTATGTGGCACACATTCATATTCAAAGCATGAGCCTGTTGGGCAGGTCAGTTCTGAGGGGCAACTTACTTCCTCCTCAATGTACCCTGCAAACTGCATCCAAGATGGCAAAGCTGTTTGCTATTCTGCTTCACAGTGAAGGGATTTCAAAGAAAGGTGACTTTGAAGGATTCAAGGTGAAAGGCACTGTCAGCTGGCAATGCTGGCTGTGTGCAGAGAAGGAATTCACTAGGGGATATAAGAAGGGCTGGGGGCTTTACGTCCTTGATATGGCTGAGCTTCCCATCTTAGAGACACAGGTTGTCCTGCTAATTACCTGTCATGTCACCCTGGCTCTCCACAGTGACAGATCATTTTCTTCTCTGAGCTTTCCAATCCATTTAGTTGTGGAAGAACCCTCCCCCCGCTGTCTTTCCGAGAATCTGGGGACAAGAGTAAAGGTGGTGGCCCTGGAGCAATCTTCTTCAAGGACCTCTGCAGGAAGGCAACTTGTTCTGCCGTCATCCCAACATTATGTTTTAGTGCCTAGGTGTCACTTAATGGCTTCTAGTCCCTTAGAGATTTGAATACAATGCTAAGGGAAAACTTACACAAAGGCCGTAATCTAGTTGTTTATGGGCTCTACTTAAATGTTGTACCCAGGTCCTGAACCTTCCTTCCAAGGGATGCCAACACCAAATAGTCCAATCAAGCTAGAGTCTATCATGTGCAAACACGCTGCATTATAAAACCTGGTTAAAAGAATAAAGGTAAACCGTAGTCATAAGAAATGCAGAGGGATCCCTCAGGGAGGTTGACTTCAAGGAGGTCTTATAAGATGTGGTTGAACTCATCAGGGTCTAGGGTCTCCCTCTTGGCTTTCCAAATTCATAGACTCAATTCAGTCAGTTTTTAGGCTTCATTAAGAAGGCCCACAGTGGCAATCACATCACAGTGCTCAATGACACCGTGCATCTGTGCCCTACATGATATTAGGTGATGGCGGCCTCCAGGGCTGGAGAGAAAGCCAGCCCTTGAGAAGCTAATCTAGGTACTATTTATCTTAGAGAAGGAGTCCTGGTGGCATAGTGATTATCCATTGTTTGGTCTGTTAACCACACAGTCAGCAGTTCAAAACACCAGTCATTCCACCAGAAAAAGATGAGGTTTCTACTCCTGTAAAGAGTCTCGGCATCTCACAGAGGCAGTTCCACCCTGTCCTATAGGGTCACTGTGAATCAGGATCGATCTGATGCGGCAGTGAACTTGGTTTTTGTTTTGGTATTTTAGTAGTTTCAGTGTCTGGTTCCTAGTGAAAACTGACGGATGGGTAAATGTTTAAACTGCTGGGTGGCTGAGCGTTAGTTAAATAAGTGTTAAATAGATGCTGTGATGTGGATGGAAAGATGAGAAGCAGGCAGAAGAGAGAAACAGTGGGAAAAGGATCCTATGTAGGATGGTGGTGGTGTTAGGTACTGTCGAGTCGTTTCTGATTCCCTGAGAACCTATGACCCTATGAATAACCAAACCCAGAATTACCTGGTCCTGTGCCATCTTCACAATCGTTTTTATGTCTGAATCCATCGCTGCGACTTCTGAGTACATTCATCTCATTGTTGACCTTCCTTTGCCAACCCCCTCTGATTCTCTACCAAGTTTGACGTCTTTCTCCAGGGACTGGTACTTTCTGAGAACATGTTCAAAGTACTTTCTATCATTGTTTTTAAGGAGCATTTTGTACTTCTTCCAAGACAAATGTATTTATTCTTCTAGCAGTTCATGGTATGTTCAATATCATTTACCCTCGTCATAGTTCAAAATTATCAATGCTTGTTTTGATCTTCCTCATTCATTATTCCATTTTTGTATTTTTAAAAACACTTTAAAGAGACCTTTGCAGCAGAATTGTACAATGTAATATGTCATTTGCTTTCTTGACTGCTGTTTCTATGGGCACTGGCCATGGATTCTTTCAATGAAATGAAATCCTTGACAATACACTCTTTTCTCCAGTTAGCAGGATGGTGTACAGCAATAGCTTTGGGGGATTTTTGTTTTCTTTGTGTTGACGTGTCATTCATGCTGAAGGCTGTGAGTTTTGATTTCCACCAGTATGTACCTCAAATCGCCTTCACTTTCGCTGGCTTAGGTTGTAGCCCCTCATGTAGTGAAGATGAGCGGATCTTCCTTCAATTCGGACGCTGTGTTCTTTTTCATAAAGTCTGGTTTCTCAGATGATTTTCTCATCCAATGGTGACGTGCTCAATCCCCATGCACACTTTTCCTGACTTCAAACCCTACGTTATCCATTGGTTGTGGTTCTAGGTACAAGTTCCATAGGACTACAATGAAGTATTCTGCAATTCCAGTTCTTCATAATGCCCGATAGCTATCTTCTGAATTCCTTGGCATAGTGACACCTGACAGATGAATCAAGTCTTCACGTAGCACTACAGAGCATCTTCTCCCCTGGACAATAGTCAGATAAGTGGCTCTGTTTCTCTATGTTCACATACCTCTGCTGCCCAACTTTTAAGTGTAAGTGACTACGGAAACCAGAGGCATTTGAATACCCTTTTCAATATCTCTACTCTGATATATTTGTGTGAAATTCATAGCTACAAAAGGCTACAATTGTTCCCCTCAGTTTTATGAGATGCACCCCAGTGGCACGTCAAGTGAGCACCTGTAAGTGATGGAGTCAGGGAAGCAAGTGAGTGATCACTTTGATGGTGCAGTCTCATGTTGCCAACCTGGGGCTTTCCCACTGCATGATGCTGAAGGTGTAGATGGCTTAAAACCAATCGCCAAATCGTATAGCCATCTAGTTAAAATGGCTTTTAATGAGCTGTGTCATGGTTTTTAAATGCCCTCTGAGTTCAGCAGAACATGAAGTTTCTCACCCCTGATGGATGTACGCAGACTCACTTTATTCCCCTCAGCCTTCCAGCTGCAGAAACAGGAGGTCTTGGCCATGAAGCTCAGGAACTTCGGAAACCCAACTACAGCTCATATACTTGATGCTTCATGTGAAACGAGCTAATGCTGGGTGCAAATAGCTCTTGAATCCACATAACTGCTCATAATCAGTCTATTTTGAAAATAGAATGCCAAGATGACTGGGTGTTCTGGACAGTTATCAAGATCACGGTTAATCATGAGCTCGGCCTGCTGTAGTGAGGATTTTTCCATACTCCCTTCTTCATCTTTGAAGGTAAATTGCTGGCACTAGAGAATCTAGAAACACTGAGTGCCTTCTGAAATTTGTCTTTCCCAATGAGGAAGGCAGGCTAAATAGGACAGCAATGAGGGGCAACCTGCTGGGTCCTGCCACCCTCTGCACACAATGAGGAGCTGTTTACAGGTACTTTCCCTTGTAGGAAAATGAAGAAAGGGGGCATGTCTTCCATGCTAGCTGATAACAAAGGAAAGCATTCTCTTCTTACCCTGTCCTCCATTTCCTTACACACACCCATGGACACACATACACGTGCATCCAAAGGAAAGAACCAAGGCTGGCTGTGCACAGTTAAATAGATTTACTTTCATTTTTTCCTTATATTCGTGTGTAATGTGTGTCCTGCACACTCTTCAAGTACTTCATTATCTGCTTATTTCCTCACTGGTTTTCCCCCTTCCCTGGACAGCAATTTCATCGGCATAGCTCAAAATGACTTTTAATAGTTTCTTCTAACTCATTTAAAAACACCTCCTTTTCCCCACCACTTTGTGTCAGAATTGGCTTTCTCCTAAACCAATCTCTGTGATAGCAAATTAAGGTCAATCTATATTAAATATACCATCAGTCAGAACTTATAATGAAAATACTTCCATTTATTATTTTTCTTTTAAATTAAGTGGAAGGATAAGAGGCAGGGACTTGGCACATTAGTGCTTATGGTCTAAATTCTTCCAAGCAAGCACCAAAGTTTCTATATTTGTGGATATTTCTATGTTTTCAGGTTACAGGAAGTTCCTTTAAAATGAATAAACTGTCCTCACCCTGCAAGTGTCTCTTAGGCTTTTGTACTGTGGTGACTTGCTTGCTACTATGAAGCTGAAAGCAATGCCACCAGTATTTCAATTACCATCCAGGATACCCATAATGCACAGGTTTCACCAGCGCTTCCAGACCACAAAACGGAAGCAAGACCTGGTGACCTATCTGAAAATTAATCAATGAAAACTTTATGGATCATAATAGAATATGGTCTTGCTTCCTGCTTTAAACATACCCATACCATCAGGAAGTATCAATGGATAGAGGCAGAGACCACGCTTGTGGAAGCAAAGGGTCCGTGAGGAATAAGAATCCCATCAATGGATTATGACAGTGTTAGCAACAATGGGCTGGAGCATGTCTGGGACTGTGAAGAACTGCTGGGCTGGGTAGCATTCCATTCTGTTGTATTTAAGGTCACTTGGAGTTGGACGTGACTGAACTCTTACCTATCCTACATAAGGGTTCTAAATAGGACTAGAGACAATCATACTGAATAGAGGCTCACATACGGTCTCAGACGTCTATAGATTTAAACCACAAATCAAAGGAACAATGAAGTAAAATGTTTTAACTCTCTCAAATGATCATTATACATCAGAAATAATCCAGATGGCCGTGTGTATGCTGAGAATTCTTAAACTTCTTAGAGTTATGTTCAGAATGCGGTGCCGTGGTGGCCATGGGAGACACTGGCCTTGGACTGTAGGCCCTGTTCCCTTTCTTTCCACTTCTGACTCTGACTTCCATTGTCAGGCTCCTTGTGAGCATTCTTAGGAACACAGTAGTCTGCGTGTACAAGCCATGTTCAATCTTCACTGTAAAAATTAGCCTTTAACAATCCAAGGGACCTAGTTCTACTCTGGCATACGTGGGCTCACCATGAGTTGACATCAATTTCCAGGCAGCCATGTACCTGTTATGCACGCTCTGTAAGTTCTTAATAGATGTGGCAAGGCACAACGCCCCTTGGTGACTACATCTCTTTGTCCACAAGAACTTTGTTCTTTGCTCAAAGGGGAGATGAGTAGTTGGAGTTTGGAGCAAAGAGCAGTCCTCTGAAATATGGAGCCCAAGGTGGATGCCCCTACTCTGGGCATCAAAGGAGAATACGCTGTGGGGAATTCAGTGGAGTTTTGGCAGAGGAGTTTATGCGAGATGAATCAGAGCTAATACCAAATGATGACTGGACTGTAAGGATATTCACATCTTATTTTTATTATGTACTCTATTATTATAAGCATAACCATTTTATTAAATTTATAAGCATTATATACTCTCAAGAATTTTCATGAATCATTCAGATGACTGCTGTTTAAACTAGATAATTAATCCACTAACTCTAGCATCTACCTCTCTTCTGTACCTGTGAAATTCACCCTCCTATCATAAGTAACACCTGTGCCTACACACACACACACACACACACATCAATATGCACCAAATGTCAGGGGCAAGTGTTAGCCTAAAATGAGTCTTCAGAAAAATATCCATGAAGCTGGAAGGCCCTGAGAAATCCTTGTATTGACTGCTGTCCTCTGTCTGGGGACAAACTGTCTGAGGTCTCGAGAAGGAGGTGCTTTGCTCACACCCTGTTGGCTGACCCTCACTTCTTCAGAGGAGCATGGCGCTCACTGTCAAAACAAGAGTATTGAGGCCACTGGCAGGGTTAACGGAAGGATAATGAAGAACAGTGAGGTGTTTGTCAAGTAGTAGCTAATTGGGGCAATCTGTTAGGAAATCAATTTCACCCCTCCTGTTTCAGTAAACTTTTGTCTACTTTTGGGGTCAGATAGCTAGTCAGGAGGAATGCAAATGATTCACTAACCTCCAGAGGAGGATAAAAACTATAGATTTTTTTTTCCAGTGGGGACTTAGTACATATAGCATATCATTCCATAGTTCAATCACATTAAATAGAATTTACAATTGTCACCACTATCATTTTCCAAACAATCCTTTTCTATACAGACTCCCTTTCACCCTCTTGTCCCCCCACCATTAAGAATAGTTTTGTTCTTAACCCCATGAAGGCCCCCCACCTTTTTAAAATCAGGATTATAGGGATAAAATTACATGCATTTAAATTCACTAATTTCCAGAAAATACTATGATGAATTGGGACAAATGTTTATAGTCAAAACAATCCAGAATCATTACATAAAATCCATTTCTGTTGTATCAGCTCTGATTCATAGTGACCTTGCCATTTTTATATCACAAAATGTTCCTTTTTGTCGCCAGTCCCTAAATCTATTCCCAGCATCAGCCTAATGATCAACATTTTGCTACTATTGTCTTGGCCTGTCTAGAATTTTAAATAAATTGGATAATACACTATGTAGAGTTTTGAGTCTGGCTTCTTTTACTTGGCAAAAATGATTCAGAGAGTCATCCATGATGTTGCATATAATTGCAACTCATTCTTTTAATTGTTACATAGTATTTAATTGTAGGCATGCACCCTAGTTTCGATATTCATTTAGCAGTTTTTGACATTTGGGTTGTTGCATGTTTATAGCTGAGAAAAAATGAAAATAGAGTAGCCCCTGACCTTTGTAAACCGGTCCAGCACTCTGTGAGAACAGTCTCCTTAGACCTCAATAATGTCACACAATACCAAATCCAGCAAACATATCTAGAGTTCATGGTAACATGAAATGAAGTAAGGCCACTTAATAATTGTGTTGAAGCATAGACAAAACCAAGATGACTACACAGTCTGTGTTGTTATTTGTTTGAGAGGAACTTGTGTGTCACCAAGGCCCCAAGTGCATTTTCGGTCTACTTTTCTGTTTTTGTTATTGTTAGGGGCTGTTGCATCATTTCAACTCGTAACAGCCCCATGTGCAGCAGAAGGACATGCTGCTTCGTTTGGCACCTACCTCACGGCTGTTGTTCTGAGTGAGCCTGTACTTGGTCATGGTTCAGTCACTGATTTTTTGCAATGCATAGCATTTCATTCTGCATCGGTACCCGTGTTTCTTTATCCCTTTTCCTATTGATGGCTTGTCGCTTGTCTCCATCTTCTTGCGACTGTGAAGAGTGCTGTGGGGAACATGGGTGTGTGGATGTCTCTTCATCCCCACCCCTTTAAAAAGTAGTTTTACTGGCATATGAAGGGGTAACCTTTCAACAAACTGAATTTTCTTTCAAAGCAATGTATTTAATTTTTTAAAAATCAAATCAACTTATCACCATCAAAGTACTCTCCATGACCCTTAAAACATCTATCATATCTGTGTTTCCATCTTGGAAACATCTTTCAAACTCATCTGTTTGGATGGCTGACAGCATGTCCCTCGTTTTTTTCTTCACTTCTTCTATGTCTTCAAATTGCTGTCCTTTCAAGTGCCTCTTCATTCATGAAAACAAAAAGAAGTCATACAGAGTTAGGTTAGGTGAGTAAGGTGCATGGGGCAAGAGAGACATATTTGTTGCCCAAAACTGACACCCTGAGATGGCTGTGTGATCAGGTACATTGTCGTGGTGGCAAAACCAGGCCCCCATCTGCCACAAATGAGGCCTTTTTTGACATACACTGTTACTCAATCTTTTCAGAACCTCTAAATAGAAAGCTTGATGAAAAGTTTGATCTGGTCGAACAAACTCCAAATGCACTTACAAGTCGACATTTCCATCCAGTTGGGAAGTTGACAGATGTCCAGAACGGGCTTTGTCATCAGCTAACATGTCTCCTGGTTTGGAATGAGAAAACCACTCTCACACTTGAGCCTATCCCATATTTCTATCCTTGTAAGCTGTGTTCAACATCAAAACAGTTTCTGTGGCATTTTTCCCTAGCAGGGAACATAATTCCACAGCTGCACGCTGTTCTCTTAAATTGGCCATCACAAAAAAAAAAAAAAACCCGAGTAAAACAGCTCAAGTAAAACAGCTTTTATGAAAAAGTTCACTGTGACCAGAGAGAACCTTCCCAGGTGCACGAACTCAGAGCAAGTTGCTCCCTGCTTGCCTAGCAGGAAAACTGTACACTACAAAAGCTCCACTCCACCCAGCACAATTCTGTTTTGTATTTTTTTGGGGGGGCGGGTACCACTCATCTAATTCACATATCCTACAATTTAACAGTTCAATCATGCTCTGAAGAGTTATACTATCATCACCATAATCAGTTTAGAACATTTTCTTTATTCTTGCACTCATTGTTATTAGCTCCTCATTTGTCCTCATTTCCCAACCTCCCCTGCCATATCGCAACAATCGTTAGTCCAGATACTGTCGCTAAAGATTTATATAGATTTACCTATCCTGGACTTCATATACAGAGAAACATATTAAGTAAGGACAAGAACAACAGAAAAACGCCTCAATAGGAAAGCAACTTGGCTAGGGTCTCATTCAAAGTAGTTTGGCCAAACAATAGACTAGTTACCGTTGTATAATATGATGTGATTAGATTACTCTCCACCAGGTAATCTAATGTTATAAAGTCAACCAATTGAAAAGAGTGTTGTCTTTGGCCATGTTCTGCCTCCAGACAACAAATAGATTTTTGGGCAGAACTTGCTCTTTCTCCACGCTGCAAGGTTAATCCACGGCACTGCCTAATCTGTGAACCCGGAGAGGTAAGCATGCAGAATTCAGCTCGCTGCTGGGCCGGTGGAGTTTGGGCTTGCCAGCTTCACGTTCAACACGACCACGTTCAGTCCCATGAGCCAGCTAGAGTCTCCAGCTTGATGACGGACTTATGGATTTTGCCCTTCAGAGCACCCACATCGCATAAGTCAATTGCTATTCATCTATCTATCTTATTGGTTTTGTTTTCAAGAAAATCCTGACTAGAACAGCATGAATTCCCATGATGAGTGTTCTCTCTCACTATAATGACTAGTAAATGCACTTGGTTCAATACTTGTGATTTTTTAGATGGAGGGCCCTTTGGCTGATTTTGTTGATGAGTTCATGCTGTGTGAGACAGAGCAACTTTATTTTTAATGTTCTCATATGTATTCACATATCTTTTTGGATTAAGTGATTATTCAAATCTTTAATATGTTTAAATTTTTTGTCTTCTTACTAGTTTCTAATAATTGTAAGAGCTCGTTAGATATTTTAGATTCAAATCTTTTATTGGTTATACATCATAAATATCTCTTTTAGTTTCTTGCTTATCTCTTATTATCAAAGTCTTTAGAAAAGCAAAAGCTTACAAAGGCACCACTTGTCTGTCAGTTTGTCATGCTATCTTGGCTTGAGTGTTGCTGTGATGGTGCAAGCTACGTCACTCGTATTTCAAATGCCAGCAGGGTCACCGAAAGTGAACAGGTGTCAGCAGAGCTTCCAGACTAACCACAGACAGCAAAGAAGGGCTGGGCCCTCAACTTTGGAGGAAGAAGCCACTGAAAACCTTATCAATAGCTTTGAATCACTTTAAAATACTGAAGGTCTAAACAAAGGAAAGGGAACATTGTTGGAGATACTAGGACACTCAAAATATGACTGAAAAGGACATGAGTTCTTGGAGGGTATTTATCCCTGGGTGAGGTGAGTCAGGTCAACCTGTGGGGGTGGGGCCTCTGGACCTTCATTTTCTGGCGGGGCATGACTCAAGATCTAGAGAAACAGATGCAAAATCTTCTAATGGTTGGCACTTGGAATGTACAAAGTAGGAAAATTGGAAGTGGTCAAAATGAAATGAAAGGCATGAAAATCAATTTCCTAAGCACTAGTGAGTTGAAATGGACTGGTAGCAGCAGTGACTCAGAAAATCTTAAGATTTATGATGCCAATAATAACGCAATCAGGAGGAATCACATGATACTCATTGTTAGAAAGGATCTTGCTAAATCCATCAGGAAGTACAATGCTGTCTGTGATAGGATTACATCTGTCTGCCTTTAAGCAAAGCCAAACCAATGAAACTATTATTCAAATTTATGCACCAACCATAAAAGCCAATGACGAAGAAATTGAAGAATGATACCAATGACTTTAGCCAGAAGTTGATAAAAAATGCAATCTAGACACATTGATAGTTATTGGTGCTTGGAATGCCAAAGTTGGAAACAAAGAGGAAGGAACTAAATAGTTTGAAAATACGAATGTCGTGATAGAAATGAAGCTGGGGATCATATGATAGAATTTTGAAAAATCAGTGGCTTGTTCATAACAAATACCTTTTTACAAAACAAAAAATACTAATACCCACATAGACTGCAAAAGACGGAATATACAAAATCAAATTGACTACATTTCTGGAAAGAACCAATAGAGAACCTCAAAATCAACAGCCAAATCCTAAAACTCAAAATTAGCAGCTGGACTTGGAAAAGACCATCAATTGCTCATATATAAGTTCGAGATACAGCTGAAGAAAATTAAAACAAGTTCACAAAAGCCAATATACAATCTTGAGTCTATCCCACTTCAATATAAAGAACATCTCAAGAACAGATATGATGAATATTAATGACAGAACACCTGATGAGCTATGAGAGGACATCAAGACCATAATTTATGAAGATGTCAAAGATCATTAAAATCAGGAAAGAAAGAAAAATCTATGTGGATATCAGAAGAGACTTTGAAACTTGTTATTAATCATAGTGTAGCTAAAGCAAATGGAAGAAAAGATTGAATTAAGGAGTGGAGTAGAACATTTCAAAGGGCAGTTCAAGCAAAGTAAAATAACGAAATGGCCAAGGACCTAGACTCACACAACCCAAAGGGAAGAACATGCCCAGCATATCTGAAATGGAAAGATCTCAAGAAAAAAATCAAGTCTCAAGTTGCAATTTTGAAAGATTATGTAGTCAAAATATTGAATAATGTAGGAAGCATCAAGAGAAGATGGATAGAACCCACAGAGTCACTGTCCCCAAAAGAACTATTCAGCAGTCCACCATTTCAAGAGGTAGCATATGAGAAAGAACCTGTAGTGCTGCAGGAAGAAGTTCAAGATTCACTGACTGCATTAACCAAAAACAAGGCTCCAGGAATTGACAGGACACCAACTGAAATGTTTCAGAAAGGCGAAGAAGCACTGGAAGCACTCACTGGACTTTGCCAGGAAATTTGGGAGATAGCTATCTGACCAGCTGACTGGAAATGAGCCATTTTTGTGCCCATTCCAAGGAAAGGTGACCCAACAGAAGGCTCAAACTATAGAGCAATATATATTGATTTTGCACACAAGTAAAATTTTCCTAAAGATCGCCCAACAACGGTACAGCAGCACATTGACAGGGAACTGCCAGAAGTTCAGCCAGATTCAGAAGAGGTTGTGAACAAGGGATAACATTGCTGATGTCAGATGAATGTTGGTTCAAAGGAGAGAAAACAACAGTCATTCAGCTGTGTGGACCACAATAAACTATGGACAATGTTGAGAAGATTGTAACCTTTCGTTGTTCTCATTTGGAACTTATACATGGATCAAGAGGCAGTTGTGTGAAAAAGGAAAGGGAATACTGCGAAGTTTGAATTCAAGAAAGGTGTGTATCAGGTCTGTAGCCTCTCGTCATAATTGTACAATCGATATGCTGAGAAAATCATCAGAAAAGCTGGATTCTATGAAGAAAAGTACAGCATCATGATCACAGGATGGCTTACTAACAACCTGCAGTATGCAGATGACACAACCGTGATTGCTGAGTGTGAGGAGGAATTGAAGCACTTGCTGATGAAGATCAAGGATTGTACACTTCAGTATGGATTACAACTCAATGTAAAGTGTACCAAAATCCTCACAACTGGACCAGGTGGTAGCATCATGATCGATGGAGAAGTTTGAGGCTGTCGAGGATTTTTGTCTTACTTGGATTCACAATCAATGCTCATAAAAGCAGCAATCAAGAAATATAAAATGATGTATTGCATTAGGTAAATCCCCTGCACCAGAACTCTTTAGCATATTGAAGATCAAGAATATTACTTTGATTTCTAAGGCTGTGCTATACTTTATTTTGCCAGCCTGGTCGATAAACACAAGTGGGATTAACTGAAGGGCAGAGGGATAAATGGCTCGGTGAGCCTCACCTTGGTTGTTCTGTGCCTCAGTTTAAAGGGGTACACTACCTGTGGGATGCCTACCCTGTGGACTGTGTCGCTGTAAATTGAGGTCCCTTTAAGCCCACACAATTGGAATGTTCATCTCTGGAGCTGGGGACTGACAGTTGATGACAGTCGGGGACCGGCCTTGCTGTTTGCTGCCTGGATATATATAGCCCAGCTCTCTCTACAGAAGGGGACTGGCAACTGGCAGCTCTCAAACCTTAAAGGACTGCTAGTGTCTCACTGCTATATAATTTAACTGTTAATTTCTTGTATTATCTATCTGTATATAATTTAATGGTTCATTTCTTGAATTATATATCTATCTTTCTAAATATATTTATATATAATTACTAGCAATCTGGTTTGTCTCTCTAGAGAACCCTGTCCAACACAGTGTGCTTGAATCAAGCTTTGATATTGTCCATTACATCATATGCCTGTGAAAGTTGGACGTTGAATAAGGATGACCATAGAAGACTAGATGCGTTTGAATTGAGATACTGGAGATGAATGCTGACAGTACCATGGACTGCTTAAAGGACAAACAGATCTGTACCGGAAGAAACAAGACCAGGTTGCTCCTTGGAGATGAGGATGGCAAGATGTCATCTTACAGACTTTGGCCATATTGCCAGGAGAGACCAGTCCCCGGAGAAGGACATCATACTTGGTAGTGTGGAGGGGAGGCGACAAAGAGGAAGGTCATCAGTGAGATTGATTGACACTGGCTGTATCACTGAGTTCAGGCACAGGAACAATTGTGGGGATGGTGCAGCAACCATGCAGTTTCATTCTGGTGTCCATGGGTTTCTATGAGTCGGAGCCAACTTGATGGCCTAACAACAACAGCAACAATAATCTCTCCCTCTCTGTCTCTGGCTTTCTCTCTCTCCCCTTTCTCTCCCCACCCGCGCCCCTGCCCTCCCTCCCTTGCTCTCCCCAACCTCTCTTTGAGAAGCCTTGTTGGGTAAGAGTTGGAACACTAATCTCAAGATCAGTAGTTCAACCCCCCACCTGCAGTAGAAAGTGAGGCTATCTGTTCTAATAAAGTTTTACATCTTTCAAAGCCCTCTAGAGGGCAATTATGAGTCAGATGGACTCAATGGTCATGGGTTTTGGGTTTAGAGGGCTGTACTTTTAACGATGGCATATTGATTAACTCATAGTGACCCTATGTTACAGAGTTGAACTGTCCCATGGCGTTTACTTGGCTATATCTGTATGGAGTTTTTGTTTTCTTTACTTTGGGTTATAGTCCATACTGTAGCCTGTCTTCTTTGTTTTTCATGGATCCATTATGCAAGCCCCTGTGCTTTTAACAAACAAGACTGTGTCATCTTCATATTTTAGGTTGGTCATTAGGCTTTCACCAATCCTGAGGGCACTCTTCTTCATCTAGTGCAGCTTCTCAGATTACTTGCTCAGCATACAGATGGACGAAGTGTGGGGAAAGAATACCACACTGATATGCACTTTGCTGAATTTAAACCTCCATTATTCCCTTGTTCTGTTTGAATGACTGTCTCTGGGGCTAAGTACACTTACTGTATTGATACAATTCATGCTTTGTAATTCCAGTTCTTCCCATTGCTACCCATAGCTTGCTCCAATGCACACTTTGAGAAGCATTAGAACTACCTTTGTGAAGCCAATAAAATCCAGGTAACCATATTTCTGGGCATTCTCTATTTTCAGCCAAGGTCCATCTGATGTCGCATTAGGTGCCTTCAAAAATGAAGAGTGGATCTGCTGAGCCAGTAAAATTCAAGGCATCAGGATCAGTGCAGAAGGTTATGGTGACTGTGTTTTTAGATTGCAAAGGGGTGGATTTTATTGAAGGATCACAGAAGCTTCTTATAAAGTAATTTCAATTACTTTTTAAAACTGCATCAGTGAATCAAAGGCCAGAAATATTGCACCTATATATTTTTCCTATTTCAAAATTCTACCTGCTTATTCTTCAAGGGTAACAAAGACTTTACCATAAGAATTTCATTGGGAACCCTTACCTCATCAATTCAACAGCCATGATTATGACCTTCAGACATTTGTTTGCTTATTCCGACACTCAAATAACATTGAATAGGACCACAATTCAGTATGTCAGCAATGCCCAGACTGCCATTTTCCCCTGGTGTAATTTGAAGAGTGCAGAATTCTTTGGAGAAGGGTTATAGAGATGGAGAGATCACCTTCAGGAGTGCATGGACCTCATATAGCCTAAAAAAAACAATGTTCTACATTCTACTTTGGTGACTAGAGACAGGGGCTTTAAATCCTTGTGTGTTAGGGTCTCGTCCAGTGAGACCCTCACGCAGTGACCCGGAGGGGCAACGAACCTGGATGGGAGAAAGAAAGAGAGACATGGGGCAAGACAAGTGCTGATCAAGCCCGTTTATTTTGCCAAAACTCTGGGTATATATTCACAACAGAGAAGGAAGTGGGAGGCACATATTCCAATGAAGCACATTGTGTAACAACCGCACACTGTACAACAACCAATCAGTCACATGTTCCCAATAAGGTACAAAGGGTGCGCAACAGTACTGAAAGACATCGTGGTGATGTACGGGTGAACTTATCACTATGTTCCTAATATGGTATATCTGCAGTTCAATGGGTGCTCAGTACTTTGACTAATGGCAACAAGGTCAGTTATCGGAACTGCCCATGCTACAGTAGCTTGGAATGTGGGGGCGAAGTTGGGCTGGAAACAAAGCCTTGCTGTTAGAAAGCGGGCAAGTTTCTGCTACGTGTCTGAGGCCAGGGTCTTAATGGCTATTGGCTCCCAACAGGTCCTCCTTTTTTGTTTTATGTATTTAGAAAATGAGAGATTCCCTTAGGGAGTTGTGCCTGTCTTAGGTTGCCAGGTGCGGCTCTGACCCTTACCCGTCTTCGGCTTCTGTGAACGCATCTTATCCACCTTAGGTGGAGGCGAACAAAGGCCTGTCTTAGGTTGGTGTCAGGGGCACCCAGTCTTACCCGTCATTGGCTATCCAACTCATCTCATAAGGGCGGAGGGTCTTACCGGTGACGCATACTCATCGTCAGATACCGAGCCACCCCGACTAATCATCTCAAGGTGATGGTAATGGATCTATATGGGGTTAGCCTGGATGGCCTTTATTTGTTGTTTGATAAAAGACTTAAGTTTGTTAAAGATGACGGGCCCCAATGAAATTACAACAAGCAAAACAATTACCGGCCCTATAAAGGGGGCAATAAACGAAAATAACGGCAAAGACCACCAATTCATTGAGTTGAGCGAACTTGGGGGCGGGCGTCTGAAATTAAGTAGTTCCTTACTCATCTTATTGAGATTGTTTACCTGCTCCTCAACTAATCCAGATTCTTTAATATAGTAACATTCTTCTTGTAAAAACAGACAAGTACCCCCCTTTTTGGCTGTAATAAGGTCCAGTGCGCGCCGATTTTGCAAAACAACTTGAGCTAAAGAGTTGATTTGTCGTTGGAGAGACGCCAGAGACTGTACAGAGTCATCCAGAGCTTCTTGAAGGCGGGCGGCCAGATCATTGGTGGCGGTGATAGAATGTCCAAGTGCTCCTCCTCCAAAACCAACAGCGGCGACAGAGGAGGCCAATGAAAGGCCCAGTAAGACAGGGAGAAAAATAGCTCTTTTTGACTTGGAAAGGGGTTGAGGGGAAATTTTAGATTGAAATTCAGCGGTGGTATAAACAGTTAATTGGGGCACCAGGCATACACCATAAGGAAGACGGAAGGGAAGCATTCAAATGTTTTGTGAGGGTATGATTACAACAAAAGAAAAAGCCATTGGGCACAACTGCTTCTGTTGTGAGAGTGAGAGAGTTATTACAAAGAGATGAGGACGGCGCGGAGTAACAAAACGGAACTTGGGTTGTGCCAGGAAGTAAATAAAGGGGAACATCATTGACAATTATAGGAGTTTGGGGAGGCAGGGTGGCGTTGGTATTATTAGAAATAGGGTTGGAGGTTAGGACTGCAGCAAGCGGGGGGGCGATTGCTGCGATTCTGATTCCAAGACAAGAGGTGAAGGTCCACATCTGTGAGTAGAAGGGTCTTTGGGCTAATATAAATTTGTTGAACCTGTAAAAGCACAAAAGGAGAACTATTTCCCAAGGGGTTGACTCCTCCCTGGAGGGCATTACTTCAGGTTTATGGCCCATTGGTCTGACCAGCCTTTCTGGTAACCCTCTTGCTGCATTATGCTCTAGAGAATAGACACAAATGGAGCCTCTTCCCCAGATAAGTACTGGGTCCGGTCAGTGCCATGAATTGTTTATAGGATCTTTCCATTTTGCCATGGGAAATTGTGAGTTAGATTTAGGGTGCAAAACCAACCTGCAGCTGATTTTCCCGAATCATCAAGGCGTAAGAAATTGAGTATAAATAAGGCATGATTAAGAAGGTTCCGGGGGGTGCCTCTCACAGGGTACCATTGCCCTGTTTTTATTTTTTCAATAGTAAGTTTTATTGTTAAGTTTGATCTTTCCACTACCCCCTGGCCTTGGGGGTTATATGGGATGTCAGTAACATGTTTTAAAGAGTTTGGAACAAAATTCTTGAAAGGCTGCAGATGTGTAACCAGGGCCATTGTCTGTTTTTATTTGCTTAGGGGCCCCAAGTATAGAGAAACAGTGTAAAAGGTGAGCTATAACATGTTTGGTGACTTCTCCTGTTTGGAGGGAAGCCACTATGAACCCACTAAAGGTGTCCATGCACACGTGAACATATTTTAAATTACCAAACTCAGAAAGATGGGTTACATCCATTTGCCAGATATCATTTGGCAAATGGAACAAAAGAATACTGCATGGTTTAAAATCAGGAAAGATGTACATCGGGATGGTATCCTTTCACCATTCTTATTCCAGCTGTATGCTTGAACAAATTATACGAGAAGCTGGATTATATGAAGAAGAATGTGCCATCAGGATCAGAAGAAGATTTTGCGATATACAAGATGAACAAATCTTTTTTTTACTTAAGTAGAAAATTACTTTATTAGAAAATTGCTAAGCCATTGAGAACTATGACCCAGTTAACATTCAGTCTTAATTAACACAGACAGTGTTAGTCTCATCTTGCACCTTAAAGTCATTACTGCCAGATACATAATTAATTCACAAATCATCAGATGGTAGGTAACTTACTATGGTTTAAATGTGATGTCAGAAAACAAGATAATATATGATGTATACATTAGAAGTAACCCTATAAATGGTCAGTCAGAGCTTAACTTAAAAAAAATCATTTTATTGGGGGCTCATACAATTCTTATCACTATCCATACATCCATCCATTGTATCAAGTGCATATGTACATTTGTTGCCATCATCATTCTCAAAACATTTGCCTTCCACTTGAACCCTTAATATCAGCTGCTCATTCCCCCCTCCCTCCCCACTCCCCCTACCTCATGAACCCTTCATAATTCATAAATTGTTATTATTTTGTCATATTTTACACTCTCCGACATCTCCCCCTACCCTCTTCTCTGCTGTTCATCCCCCAGGGAGGAGGCTATACGTAGGTTCTTGTAATCAGTTCTCCCTTTCTATCCCACGTTTCCTCCACCCTCCAGACATTGCTACTCTCACCACTGGTCCTAGAGGAGTCATCTGTCCTGGATTCCCTGTGTTTCCAGTTGCTATCTGTACTAATGTACATCCTCTAGTCTAGCCAGATTTGGAAGGTAGAATTGGGATCATGATAGTGGGGGCATGTATTTAAGAACTAGAGGAAAGTTACATGTTTCTTCGTTGCTACCCTGCACCCTGGCTGGCTCATCTCCTCCCCACAACCCTTGAGTAAGGCGGTGTCCGGTTGGCTGCCGATGGGCTTTGAATCTCCACTCTGCACTCACCCATTACCAATGGGCTTTGAGTCTCCACTCTGCACTCACACATTTACAATGATATTATTTTTTGTTCCTTGATGCTTGATACCTGATCCCTTTGACAGCTCGTGGTCACACAGGCTGGTGTGTTTCTTCCATGTGGGCTTTGTTGTTTCTGAACTAGATGGCCACTTGTTTATCTTTGAGCCTCCAAGACCCCAGATGCTATATCTTTTGATAGCCAGGAACCATCAGCTTTCTTCACCACATTTGCTAGTGCACATGTTTGTCTTCAGTGATCGTATTAGGAAGGTGGGCACCCACTGATATGATTTTTAGTTCTTTGATGTCTGATAACTCGTCCCTTCTACACCTCACGGTCAGACAGGCTGGTGTGCTTCTTCCATGTGGGCTTTTATTCTCAGCTGGATGGCCACTTGTTTATCTTCAAGCCTTTAAGACCCCAGTTGCTATATCTTTTGATAGCCGGGCACCGTCAGCTTTCTTCACCACATTTGCTTATGCATGCATTTTTCTTCAGCAATCATGTTGGGAAGGTGTGCATCCTGGAATGCCAATTTAATAGAACAACATATTCTTGCATTGAGTAAGTTCTTGAGTGGAAGCCCAATGGCAGATGAACAAATCTTGATTGCTGAAAGAGAGGGGGACTTAAAGTACTTGCTGATGAAGATCAAGGATAACAGAGTTCAGTGTGAATTACAACTCAATGTAAAGAAGATCAAAATCCTCACAACTGGACCAATAGTAACATCATGACAAATGAAGAAATCTCTCATGTTTGTCTAGGGTGTTGTCTTGCTTGGATCCTCAGTGGATCAGCGGTCAGGAGATCAAAAGGCGTGTTGCATTGCACATATCTGCAGACCGTCAAGCAGATGGACTGACACTGGCTGCAACAATGGGCTTAAACATAGAAACAACTGTGGGGATGGGGCAGGGCAGAGTACTGTTTCCTTCTGTTGTGCATATTGTTATTGGTCAGAACCTACCGGATGGCACCTAACAACAACAACATGCTGTCAGCCAGACATTGCATTTATATTGTATTTGATTTATAGGTTTAATTTTTGATAAGTACACTAAAATATTAGATATGTGATAATGTTTTTTATTTGAACATTTATAATATACAATTTTATCTTGTTTTAGAGCTATTTCTAAGTTTGTTACATTCAAATTTGAATGTGATAATATTTTGCTTCTACTGGAAAAACATAACATTTCTTGCAATGCAAATTGACTGGCAATAAATTCTGTCAACTTTTGTTTGTCAAAAAACATTTTTTCTTTCATCTATATTTTTGAAATATACTTCTCCTATACACCAAATTCTTGTTTTACTTTTTTTCAACATTCAAAAGATGCCATGCTATTGACCTCTACTTGCATTGTTTCTTATATCTAGCCCATTCTCATTTTGCTTCATTACTTACTGCCTATTCCCCACACCCCCACTCCCCCTTCTCGCTGTTCTTAAATGTCTGCACTTTATCCCTGATTTTCACCAGTTTTATTATAATGAACCTTGTTGTTTTCTGGATGTTTATTTTCCTCTTGGGTTTCTTTGTGCTTGCTGAATCCATGTGTTTATAGTTTTCTGTATGTTTGGGAAATGTTTGGTCATTATTTTTTCACATATCTAAGACCACTGTCTTACACACTCTTGATATCATTCAGTCCTTCAAAATAATTCTTTTTGTTTGTGTGTTTGTTTCATTTTAGATTGTGTGTTCTGTGTTTTTCAATATATTGATCTTTTCTTCTCTTTCTAACTTGCTATTAACCCACCTAATCTATTTTTCATTGTAGATATTGTCCTTTTTTATCTGCAAAAATTCAGTTTGGGCTTTTATCATACAAGGAGGCTTCATAAAGTTAGTGGAAAGGTTGAATGAAAAGATAATGGAATTTTCCTAGGACGTTCTTTTTTACATTCTCTCTTATCTTCAACGTGTCTCTTCATCATGCTTCTGTTGTCCCTTTGTGTTTTTGAACACGTGGTTCATACTTATGTAACAAAGTTACCATTTGATTGACTAGTTCAACTACTTTTCATTGATGATTCCCTTCCCATTACTGTGAGTGTGTGTGGTATGGCTCATATTTTCTTACTTTGCATGCTTGTATTAGAACCTGGTTATAGTGACTTTAGGTTTTGGAGAAAATAGATTGTGCTATATTACTTTAAAGAGTGCTGTGCTTGATTGTTGCTTGCAGTTAAGTTACTTTAGACCAGTTTGAGTTTTATGGAACTTGCTTTTAAGCTTTCTAAGATAGGCTTAAGGTATCCTTTACTGGTGATAATCTAGTTCCATAGCTAAGCCTATTTTATTTTTAAGACTTTTCCCAATGCATTTAAGTCTTTCTAATGTGGATAACATGACATTAAGTAATTCTCCTTCACGGATGATTTCCAGGACATGTTTTGTGTTTTACTTTCTGGTGGTTTCTTTCCTCTGGCTCCAGATGCGCGGACTGCAGCATGCTTAATCAGAGAACCGTAAGAATCCTTCTTGAGATTTCTAGAACTTTATATCTGTAAATATTTCTCACCTGTATTCTGACATGTGCAGTCTAGTGACCTTGGTCTCCCTCAACTCCCAATTTTGTCTTCTCAGTTCAGTGAGACCACTAAGTTCTACTTGGGTTCTCTTATGGTGAACCAAGCCTGCAATTGCTTCTTGACAGTAAGCTTATGCAACCAATGGAATTGCCTTATTTATTTATTGAGGTTTTCTCTCCCAGTCCTCAGCTACAGATGTTCTGATGACCAAAAGGCATTGTTCCATATTATTTTGTCTGATTTTCTGTTTGTTTATGGCAGGAGGGAAAGCTGGGTACAAATCTCTCCATCATAGTCAGAAGCAGACATTCTTGCCAAACAAATCCTCAGTGACCAGCTTTTACTGTTAGACTATCAATCTTTGGCTTGCCAAATAAGAACTGTTGAGGTAAAAGTTAGGAACATAATAATCATCTTGGGGAAATATAAGTAGAACTAAAGAATATGGGCTCTTTCTTTATGGCCCCCGAGTCCTTCAGTGAAAAAGGGCAGATGCTAGGAGATTGCATGGATCTCAGAACAACTCCAGGGTAGCTGTGCTTGTGGAGGAATGAGTCACCAGGGCAGGCACCAAGCTGTGAATAGGATTTGTCTCATCTTCTTTGTCATGAGGCTTGAACACCCTACAGGTTTTCCACCTGCAGGTCAGCTGTGTGATAGCTAAGGTGGTTCCTTCCTGAGTCTGTGTTCAGTAGCCAGGTGAGGACATATGGAAGCATCTTTACTCAAGGAAGAAGGTGGCTTCAGAGGTCAGGGAGGACTATGAACCTTTTCATTTAAGGCTCCTTTGATGTTTCCTAAGTGTCAGCTCTGAATGACAATAGAGGAGGGTTATTGAATGAGGGTTATAGAACATGGTCTTCACAGCTTTAAAGATCTCACAAAAGATGGGCTACATTTTTCATGACAGATTCATCCATTCTTTTGAATTGAAGCATTACCACCATCAAATTTTATTTTTTAAACTATTCCTTCTATTGTTAATTGGTGCATAAAACTGGCACATACACACAATGGAGTACTATGCATCACTAAAAAGCACTGATGATCACATGAAACATGTCATTTCATAGGAAGAGTTGGAGGAAATTATGCTAAGAAAGGTCAGGCAATCACAAAAGGAGAAGTACAATGTGAATCCCCTGGGGGTAAGTATAATCAGCACAGTCGGCATAGAAGAGAAGCCACTTATCTTACAAAATGCAGCTTGAGGTACAGGTAATTGGGTGGAAGTTAGACCAAACCCAAGGAGATACAGGTTAATCCAGCACAGGAAAAGGGAAATGGGAGGAAGGACAGGGAAGGGAGAAAAGGCAGAGAGGCAAAAGTGAGATGATGGCATGGGGGGAGCAGGGCACTAACCAAGCAATGGGGAGAGTATTGGTTATGTCTCCACAGAATAGGGAGGGTGCATACAGACCCCACCAGGGAGCACCAAACCATGAGGGCAACATAACCATGTGGAGCAACTCATGAACATAGTGAGCCACAGGGCCGTCTCCAATCAGAGCCAAACTGATCCCCTCCCTAGAAGTATGTGCCACAGAGCAACACGAAACTTGCAGGTTGGGGAGAGGGGCCGGCATGCCACACCCACACGGAAGCAGACCAAGAAGGAAAAAGAGAAGGGGACACCCTGTCTAGCCCCCAAATTGGCACAGCAAACCCAGAACAATGCCCCTGCAGAGAACTGCTAAGGCACAGAAAGGACTGTAGGGCCGACAACAGCTCATGACATGTTGTCCTCTTACCAGAGGATATTGTGACAGAGGACAATTCTGGGGTCACAAGGCAGGGAGATAGTGCAGTCTGAAACCCCCACAGAGGGGCAAACCAAGAAAGGAACATAATAGATCAGCAACCGGAGCTTGTTCAAAGACATAAAGCCCTGAAAATAGACTTCAGGTTAGGAGGGGCAGCTCCTGGAACTCCCCCAGGGCCAGCGGGGAGAGGGTCATAAAGGTCAGTGGACAGACCTGGAATTATGTATGTTTTTTCTGTTTTTCTTTTTTCAATCTTTTGTTTTCTTTTGGGTCTGTGTCATTGTCAGTTTGCCTACTTATATAAGATAAGAATGGGAAGCAAGCTCCAGGACTGATGGTCCCGGAGGGACTTTGGGGGAGAAGGTGACGAGGGAAGGGTGAGGTGAGCACACAACACCATAGACAGGGAACAACTAGGGGATTAAAATCAACAGCAAGGAGGAGGTAGATATCCTGGGGGGTTCAGAGCAATAGCAAACTAACTAAGAGCAGAAATAAGGGGAGCATGGTGGTGGGGCAGAGGGAAGGTGAAAGGAACCAGAGGAAGGACCTAGAAAGCAAAGCAATGGATAGCGGTTTGACCATAGGTGTGTACATATGTAAATACTAATCCACAAAAACAAAGCTGTTGGTCTAGGTGCATATATTTATATGGCAATACACTGAGGTAGAGGACAGACTTCGGACCTCTGCTCATACACTCCCTCAATACAAAAACACTTTGTTCTAACAAATTGGCAGTCTGAGATGCTCACCCTCCCAGCAAAATTGCTGAAGACAAAATGAGTGCATAAGCAAATGTGGTGAGGAAGGCAGATGGTGCCTGGGTATTAAAAGATAAAGTGACTGTGGTTTTAAAGGCTTGAAGTTAAATAAGCCCACATGGTAGAGCACACCAGCCGGTGTGATCATGACGAGCATCAGAACTGGGTAACAGGCATCAGAAGATACATAACAAACAAATAAACAAAAAAACATATTGCTGAATATGAGGGGGTTCAGAGCAGAGACCCAAAGTCCACCTATAGACAATGGAACAATCCCTCCACAGAAGGGGCACAGTGAAGAGGTGAGTCACCAGGGTGCAGTAAAGCATCAATGAAACACACTATATTCCTCTGGTTCCTTGAGGCTTCCTCACCCCCCACTGCCATGACCCCAGTGCTGCTTCTCAATTCAGACCAGACGCGAGCATGCACACAGGTATAAATTAGAGATGGGAGCCCAGGACACATGGAATCTAGGAACAGGAGTGGGAATAGCAATACCAGAAGGGTCATGGGAAGGAGGGGAGAAAGGAGAAAATAATCGCAATGATTGACACATAACTATACACCCCCTCCAAGGGGAAGAACAACAGAAAACATGGGGAAAGGGAGACAGTGGTTGGTGTGAGACATGAAATTAATATCATTTATAATCTATCAAGGGGTCATGAGGGAGGAGGGGAGGAAGGGAAACAAAGAGGAGCTGATATCAAGGGCTCAATAGAATGTAAATATCTAGAAAACAATAATGGCAACATGCCTGATGCAATCGATGTATGGATTATAATAAGAGTTGTAAGAGCCCCCAATAAAATGATCTTTTCATAAAAAAACTATAACCAAGAAGAGCTTATCAAGCAGTTTGACTGTAGATTATGAGATTACAGAAATCAAAGTCAACTCAGTGGCAACCGGTTTGGTTTTATGTCTTATGTTTTTTATTTAGTTTTTTTTCTCAAAATCATGGATTATGCTATTTTGTCTCATTTGAATTATAAGAAAAACACATAACTTCTAGGTACAGAATTATTCGGTACTTACAAATTTAGGAAAATGGTAAATCTTCTAAAGGATGTTGGTCTGATATTAAGACAATGGAAGCCCTCGAGAACTGCTTGGCTGAACAGGAAGAAGAAGAAGAATATCCTGCGGAAGGGTGGTTTGGGTAGTGCTCTGATCACCTGTAGCAGTCGAGCCAACTGCCAGTATGGTCCTTCTGTATCTCAGCTTCAGTCCTTAGTTCTACTTTCACTCCTTCTGTGGGTTGACTGTTTCCTCTCTTATTTAGGCTTCTGTGATGACTTTACTGAATCAGAGCTTCTCCTTCCTCTCTTTTGACAAGCACCCTCTCTTCCTCTGCTCTTTTCTATTGTCTTTCCGTCTTTCTATCCTCTGACTAGGCTGACCTTTCATACCGGATTGCATTAGAGGCTGGATGAGCAGGCTGTTACTTTGGAGCAAGCAGGTAGCATCTTTGATCGGATCATGTGCAAACATGTAGCAGTACTTTATTTTACCACACTGTCTGCCTTTCCAGAAAAAATTAAACTGACCCCTTAGAAAGGGGCCGATCTTATGATAGCCATTGTAAAAATAAATTCTGGAAAGAAAAAATGTAGGCTGAGAATATCTTCTACTGTGTGCCCACATGTGTAGATGTAGCAAATACACGCTCGTTACTGAATGAATTGATTAAATAATAAACATACTTTATTTTGTCTGCAAGGATGAAAAGAAATCGTCTATGCCTCCACCTTCTTTCCTCGCAGATCTCTCCTAATTTCCCTCTTTTGTAACTCAATCTGGGCTTGGGAAACTCCAACAGAGCGAATCCTCTGTGCAATGAAATAAGGTGTTTCATTTGCTGTAAACATCCTATCTCCTGGCTACCAAGTGCCTCATTCTTCATTTGCTTCTTCTGGTGACTGTGAGGATGAAATGAGGCACTTTATCTGGCGTCACCACACTCACTGCCTGCTCCCAAGGAAGTCCTCCACATCTGTTGGGTGTTACTTTTCTATGCCCTAGCGCACTTTTTCCCTCTATCACTGGTGGTGTGCGAGGGACAGAAAATTGAGTAAAATATTCACACTAAAAGTCTACTTCGTCAGATCCTTTAAAAATATCCATGAATTCCATGATGTTAAATTCTAAATGTGTATGCCTTTAGTCAGTGTGGATTGGGTAAGGACCATCTCTTTCTGTTCAGAGATAGACACATTCAGTAGGAAACATTTGGGTCTAGTTGCCTTGCTCAACTCAAGCACTGGATAAATCTAATCAATAATGATTCAAGTTTAATTTCTGCAAATCCGAGAAGCCAAGGG
The DNA here is from genome assembly GCF_050624435.1 of Tenrec ecaudatus. Classification (NCBI taxonomy): domain Eukaryota; kingdom Metazoa; phylum Chordata; class Mammalia; order Afrosoricida; family Tenrecidae; genus Tenrec; species Tenrec ecaudatus. The sequence goes on along the minus strand of NC_134530.1, from coordinate 227,999,251 downwards.
CAGGGTCTCTACGTGACCTTTGTTGAAAACCATCCACAGTCGAGCACTGACAACAACTACGTTGAGCGCCTTGGTGATGCAGCGGGGAAGCATTGGCTGCGATCTGCAAGGTCTTCAGTTCCGAGCCACCAGCTTCTCTGCAGGAGGAAGACGAGGCTCTCTACTCTTGTGAACAGTTACAATCTCAGAAACTCATAGGCACAGTTTTGCCCTGTCCTACAGGGTCACCACAAGTCGGCACCATAGTGAAGAACCTTTTCCTGTTTTGGTGTGGATACTTTCTTGGAAATTCTTGATCCCAAAGCTGATGACGCTGAGTAAAAATATGAACCCTTATTCTTAGACTAATTTTGTTAGCTCTATTTTCCCTTCCTTGTTTATGGTATCAACTGGGCAGTGGACATGACCTCTTGTTTGAAAGTGGGCTCTGAGCTGCCAATTGAGGAGGCCCTGGCCCAGTTCTCAGAAAGTAGTCACTGTGCCTTCTGTGCTGGAGGTGGATAAGCCATGGGCACACTTCGGCTTGGCTCTCGCCCGCAGCTGCTCGCTTTGGGGGTGTCTCGCTCACTCGTTATTTTAGCAGTGCTTCAGCAAGCTGTGCAGCCAAGCAGAAATACCACACTCTTTGTGAAAACCCGAGGTCAGCACAATTTCTTCCCAGGGAAATTGTAACCTTTTGTGCTGAGATTGGGATATCTGAGTTAGAGAAAGGGAGAGGAAAACTCCTTTCTGGGGTCCCCAAAGTCCTTATCTCTTTCTAGAGTGATGGAGCTAAGATCACAAGTTCATGCGTTGGCATAAAGGCCGTCTCCCATCTCTCAGGGCTGCAAAGAAAGTGCAGGGCTTTTTGCAAGTCACCACCAGGATGATTGGTGTCCAAATGATATATGTGTTTGATTTCTGGAAAGTTCCATCTTGCTCTCATCTCTCTGCCTTTTTCCGTGCTCATCTCGGTGTGCAATGTCCTCTCTACTTTGGACTAACTCTTTCTAGCCTACAAAAGAAGCTTTCCCGTGCTTCACTCTTTGCCCACACTCTCCGTCCCCACCCAGTCTAGGTGATGGAGCCACTTACCTGCTTTCCCAGCCTCCTCTGCATGCCTTCAACCTAAGGAGCACATGTAATGATCTTCCATTTACTCGTCTGGCTCTTTCATTAGTCCTCAGGCACCTTGAAAGCAAGGACTGTAGTTCATTCACCACCATTTTTATTTTGAGGGCTCAGATTTTACAACAAAGTCTGAGAGTGATGGATTTAAACACTATGTCTCTCATAATCCTCACGGACTTGATTCTTTCATTTAGAAATAGAAAATAATATATCTCTCCCAATTGTTCTGCTGATTGCTGATGCTCTAGCTATGGCTCCTTTTTCTTATATTTTCTTGGGGAAACAACAGATGTAATTCTTTGGGCCGGTTGTAACTTAAAAGAACCCCACAATTTCCTTGGCTTTTTTATAGGCCCTTATGATTTGTTGAATACATATTTTCTAAATATCAAGACCTTCTTTGAAGGAGAAAAGATGTCACAGAGAGCTATGCTTTTAAGTAAAAGGAGGGTGTCACAGAACGAGAGAGCAAGTGAAGAAATTAACACAATCAACCTTTTGGTGACAGGATTACAATGTGTATGAGCGAGATATTATAAACCGATTTTAAATATCTGAGAATACTAGACCTTTCATGGTGGTGAAAACTGGTGGTAACTATCTTCTTATCAGTCCAAGGCTATTTATTTATTCACTACTATTACCATCCATCCATTTACACACACACACACCCTACCCCCCCCCACACACACCCCCCCACACCCCCAGTGGCCGCATCATAGGAACGAACAATGGTGAGGAGGATGCAGGACTGTAGAATGGTTTCGCTCCGTTGTGCGGAGGGTGGCTATGGGTCGGAGCCGACTTGATGGCACTTAGCCACAACGCCCCTCTAGAGGCAGTGCTGGCTAGAATTCAGTCGAAGAGCGGTGGTTGGAGCCCTCCGGCATGTCAGTGTGGGAGTGAAGACACAGTCTGCTTCCGGAACGATCTACAGCCTTGACAACTCCATTGGGAAATTCTACTTTGCCCCAAAGTGTTGCTACGGTGTTACCGTGTCTTGTGGGCACGTGCAATCCATCCGGGTTTTCAGGGGCAAGTTCCTCAGAAGTGGAGATGAAGTGCCCTGGTGGCCTATAGCGTTGCTATGAATCACCATGGCTTCCCTGACAAGGAGTGGGGTTTTGCAGTTTGGTGGGTTACTGTGATGTGAGAATATGGTGTTGGGAGCAAAAAACCAGTATCTTTTGGCTCTGGACAAAACAAAAGGCATATTAGCTGAATCCTTCCCCCCTGTTTAGAAGATCTGGCATGGTGTTATTAGCCCAAGTGAATTTCCGTTTGTGCAGAAACCTTAATCATATGGCACGATCTCATGTCTCCTCATCCTGGAATAAAAATTGTTTAGATTTTGCCGATCAATGGGAAAGGGTCAGTTTAGATGATAAGTTCCAGAGGGAGGAGATGGGACAGTGATTATCCATGCTCCACTTCTTTAGACATATTGAACGAGTATTCCTCAGACATTTCGGATGTGTTAGCCAATATTTTTTCAGGTGCATTATTTCTCTTAATTTTTATAGAAACAAATGATATAGACATTCTTATTGCCCTTTTATAGATGAGGAGATAGTGAAATGATTCACCCCAAAGTAGGTAGAGAACAAGTGGAAAAACCAAGATTTGAACCCACAATAACCTGGCTGTGTGGTTTCACTTGTTCCTTTTAACTTAAGCGGACTCCCCAGTGCTTGTCCAAAATAAGTACAAATATTGAAACCCAGTACAACCTGCAATTTAAGTTGGATAGCCATGGGCTCACCTGTGATTCTATGACAAGTAGACACATATATAGAAGTTTTCATCTAATTGCTAGAATTTAACAAACTCTGAATTTTATTCATTAGCCTCAGGTAAAGAATTTTGGCTCTGGTACAAACCCTCAGCTACTATATATGGAAAAACCCAACCAAAAGCAAAAAAATATTTAGCCAGTCATGCGGGCTTAGTGTGCAGGTATTCCATATTTTAATCCAAATTTATTTTACGATCTGATGGTGCCTCTAACATGCCACTGTGCACTAAGAAAATCACACCCAGGAAGAGAGGATAATCCTGATGAGGAAATAAAGAACTTTAATGACCTAAACACCAATTTCTAACTAAGTAGCTGAGGCCTCTGAGGGCCCTGACCTGGACTGCAGAACCAGAACACATGGGAGACTTTAATTCCCTCTGGTGTTTATTAGTCCAAGAAGCCTGAATTCCAAAGGCACCTCATTTACGAGGGAGCAGCTTATACTTATAGAGGACCTGAGTCATCAATATTCTAGCGTTCCCTCATGCCCTCTAGATCAATGCTCATCTGACAGCATCCACTGACATATTTCCTAGGGATCGAAGACAGAAGAGAAGAAATCGCAGGTAGGATTTGCAGCAGACTGGCATATTGCATTTTTATTGAAAGCTTACAGTCCCGACATTCAATGGATCCCCCAAATCCATCAAGAGTCAAGAGTTACAGTATGCACTGGGCTCCCACTAGGCCCCTCTTATGGGCAAACTTACAATAGTCCACGTTCATTGGCTTCTCACCATATTGGAATATTATCTTCAAGGACTTTGAATTTTATTCTGGCAACTATCTTTAAAAAGTTTTTTTCCCTTTAAAAAGTTTTTTATTAGAGAATAAGGAGAGGAAATCTATTATGTATCCATGTATGGACTTGCACAGAATAAGTCTTGAAGTGTAAATTACACCCATTGTTAAAAGTCAGAATCCACACAGGTGGGAAAAAGCATGAGGGATACACTGTAATTTTGATTAATTACACAAAGCGTTTCTCAAGTAAAATCAGTTTACTTTTATTGAGTATGTGCCAGGGACTCCGGTATGCGACGGAGATGTAAACTGCATCAAAAGCAAGCTCTTTTGAGCTCCCTCCCTATCTTTTCTCTCGTCTTTCCTTCTTTTCTTTCTTCCATTATATCGTTCTTTCTCCCTCCTCCCGCTCTGTCTCTTCAATTGCTTCAAGGGGTCTTCCAGAACAAAGAGGAAGTAATTATAAATCAAACTAAATCATCAGTATGATTCCTTGGCGGCTCTTCAGTTGAGGTTTGGAACTTGATGAGGGTATCCTGGATAAATTGGAGCACGGGGCAGGATGTGAGGAAGGAGCATCCATTCCTGGTAGAGAGGGTGTGAAATGTATACGAATGTTCTATGCTGTCACAGGAGCGTTTTCCGACCTAACAGGTCCAGGGAACTACAAGTATTCCGATACTCCTGAAGTAAAGGGTGTTCTTGGATAGTTACAATGAAATCAATGAGAATTTTTTAAATGGCAAATTTTTTGAAGCCAAAAAATTTTTTGAAGCCAATGAGAATTTTAAAAATGGCAATTTGAGTTCACTCAGAGTTTCTTCTAACAAAAGACCGGGTGATCCACTTAAAAAAATTGAGCCACTGAAAATCTCGTGGCACACAATTCGATGTTCACACATATGCTACGCCCATCCATTGGTAACTGATTCAGTGGCAACTGATTTTAAGGTAGAGCCGGCAAGGATGAAGAGGCTGGAGAATTATGCAGGATCTAGATCACAAAGAATTTTATGTGGTAAGTTAAGGGGTTTGAACTTTATCTTGAACACTAAGGGGAGCTATTGAAAGATTTTTAATAGGTGACAGTGACAATTGCAGATGTACATTTTGAACAGATTACGCTGCTTGAAAGGATAAAGATGTGTTGGCAATGAACCAGCGTGGTGGTTGGGGGACGTATTAGGAGGCTGATGTACAATTCAGGCAGCATCCAGAATAAAACAGTAGCTATTGGACAGGTGGAGCTGTAGGGTAAGCATTGAGCTGCTAATCACCAAGTCAATAGTTCAAATCTAGGAGCAGCACTGTGTTTGAAAGTTGAGGCTAGCTGCTTCTGCACAGATTTACATCCATACAGGTTAGTCCAACTCAAAGACTGGAAAAGGGGGGAGCGGACGGAGAAGCTGGCAGCGGTAGGGGAGAAGAGGGCACAGGGAGAGCAAGGCATTAACCCACCCAGGGGGAGCGTATTGGCTATAAAATTAATAATAATAAAAAGGGTTTGCAGCCATAGCAATTCCATCTAGGGTTTCTGTGAGTCAGAACTGAATCCCTGGCAATGGGTTTGATTTTAGGTAAAGACAGGCAGGCACTTATATTTTAAAAATATATTTAACAGGTAGAATGTAACCAATCTGACCTGGCTGCATATAAAAATAGAGTAGAAATAAAAGATTTTGGTTTTGATTATTATCTGCTTTTATGGCAGTCTACACCCATGAGAATTTACAACCTTGAAGCACTACAGGGCAGTTCTACTATCCTAGAGGGTTGCTATGAGTTTCAATAGAACCACTGGTCATTGTTTTGATGCGAACACCATATTGAATACTAATGAGAGTGTGTGTGTGTGTGTGTGTGTGTGTGTGTGTGTGTGAGAGAGAGAGAGAGAGAGAGAGAGAGAGAGAGAGAGAGAGAGAGAGAGAGAGAGAGAGAGAGAGAGAGAACCTATAAGGGGTTGTTACAATTAACCTGTTCTGCATAAACTGAAACTCATTCTGAAAGGCCACTTGGTATAACACAGTCTGAGGAGTAAGCAACAGGAAACTATTACAGAACAATACAAGGTGGCCTGCAATGGGCAAAGGCATTTTGACATACAGATGATAAGACTTACAGCAATATATGAACAGAAGTTGACATTGTGTGGCTTAAAGTCAGACGTGAAATGGTCTTGGGTATCATGCAGTTGAAATTTTCTCTCTTCAATTTGAAGTCTCTTTTCCAGGTGAAGAGACTTGTGTAGACAGGTGCAGTCACCTCTGCGGGGTCAAAGGAATTGCTGCCTCAGAGTGGACCACTGCATGTTCAGTTGAACAAGTAAAATATGGCTGAAACAACCCATGTGATTGAGTAAAGTCAAGAAAGATATAGTGATATTAACTATTATCAATATGAAAACAGTTTCCAGTTGTTGACAGTGCCACCTACTAGGGAGGTGTTACTTTATTTTAAAAATTTTATCGTGAATTGGGCAAAGGTTTACAGAGTAGATCACGGGGTTCACGTTCAACAGTTCGTACACACTTGGCTCCATCTCATCCATTGCAATTCCCTTGAGGCAAAAGCACTCAGTCCACACCCTCTGTGCTTCCCACCTCCACATCTCCTTCTTTTCTAACCCTTCTGCTGTGTCCTTGGGAAAATGCTGCTCTGTTGATCTCAAATGGTTCATTATGCTGAAGTGCTTAGTTACTGTGCCTCTTAATCATTGCTTGGCTGAAAATGGAGTCACAAAGGTGAGTTCACTTCTAGATTTGAAGGGTAACTAAGGGCCTTCAGGAGTGCCACAAGTCTCTGTACAAACAGGAAGCCTTGTCTCTTGTGATTTTTTATTTTGTTCCACCTTTAATCACCCGTACTATGCTGGGTCTTCTAATGTGATCTCTTCCAGAGGAAGTGGTCATGGTAGCTGGGCACCATCTAGTTCTTCTGGTCTCAGGGTCATGGGTCACAGGGATTGATGATCACAAGGTCCATTAAACAATTGAACAAATTGTTTTCTTATATCTTTGGTTGCCATCACTCTTCTTTCCTCTGGAAAGGGAAATAGTTGTATCTTAGATGACTGCGTATGAGTTTTTTAAATTCCACTCATTTTTCACTAAAGAAGGATATATAACATCGTGGACTATGTTATGCCAATTGCTATGGCTCTGACCTCTCAGTTTCAACAAATAATTCCCTCAAAGAGTTTGGCTCTGTCTACACAATTTTCATAATTTTACCCCCTGCATGGTTCACCATGTTCATGGATATCTCTTGAAAAAAAGTAAATATTCATGTACAAATGTCCTCTGTAACTTGGGCGTACATTCCCACTCTCTCTCCCACCGCTATTGATCCTTTGAGTTTATCCATCCATGTACTCACAGAACACCTTTATTGTAGGAATGTGTATATAACAGTATTTATTTCTGTTATCTTTAACTCTTTTTTAACGTTCAGGTTTTATTCAGATGTTATTTTTTTGTTATTGAGATGAGCCTTGTTAATTTTGCCTAAATTTTCAATGTGCAAATTAGAAATTTAAGCTTGAAATATTGTTGGGTTCCATTTTATTCATTGCTTAGCCAATCGCTGCTGTTTAAGAAAGAGTAAGCCATAGAGCTAGATATTTCTGGATGTTAAAATATTAAAATGTTATATACAGTTAAGTGAACTCTTGTGGCATAGCTGGCTATTGTTTATTTATCTTTAGCAAATTCATTACCATACAATTTCCACAATATATATTTCAATAGTCTGGTCACATTCATCAGAGTTATGCAGTCAACATCACCATCAATTCCAGGACATTTCTTCTTCTTTGTATGATTGTATTTCTGTTCTCTTTCATGTTGGCACACCTCCCCGTGTCTTCCCCTCTTTCCATCATTCTTGCCAACCTCCCTCATGATATATATCGCCTTTCCTTGCACCCAGATCCACACATGTCCAGCCTCTGGTCAGTGACTACCCATCCTTTCTCTTCTCACTCCCTAGTAGCCAAGAATGGTAGTGCTGGTTTTCAATGTGAAAATGTTTGCATAACTCTTTATAACAGTGGCCTCAGTAATATTTTCTCTTTCAGAATGGACTAGTTTGGGTCAGCATAATATTCTCCAGGTTCATCCATATTGTGAGGTATTTTACAGAGTCCTTATTAATCTTTAACACTGCACAGTATTCCACTGTGTGTATGTACCATGTTTGTTGATCCATTCTACTGATGGGCACTAAGATTGTTCCCATTTTGTTTGGTATTGTGAATATTGTCGCAAGGAACATAGGCATGCACATCTCTGGTCATGTTGTGGCTGCTTTGTTAGGCTAATAGATAGGCATTATTTTCTTTTAATACACAAGGTAAGTCTGTGAGGTAAGTTGTAAGTTATAATGAACGTGTGTCTTTTGAAATAAATTTTATTTTGATCATATAGCATCTGAATTCTATTCCAGTGTTTGAAGGATCTGCTGCCCTTTGAGTTGAATTATATACTTTAAATGGATAGATTGCATGGTATGTGACTTGAAGTTCAGTAAAGTGGTTATAAAAAAAGACACATTATTAATGTTTTGCTCTTAGATATTAAGTTGTTCAAACTTGAGTTATAAGTATACAGTAAAACCAGAATCCCAATCCAGGGATTTCTGAATTCTAATGCTTAAGGATTCCTACTATTCATGAACAGTAGGAAGTCAACTAGTATATTCTGGGTGCAAACATGTCTCACATAATATACTATGTGGTAGTCATTCAGCCTCAGCTGAAACTCTACCCAAGAAATTAGGAATCACTATCCTTCCAAGTTTCCCATTTGTCATTTTTATCACACACACACACACACACACACACACACACACACACACACACACACACGAGTGCATGATGAACCAAAGTTTGGCCACAAAAGAGAAGATACAGTCAGCTAATGTGAAGAAGTGACATCTAGCAAAGTGAAAGAACGAAGGGCTTATAGGAAGAAGATCTGTCTACTGCAGAAGAAGCTCTGCTGGCCCAGTGGGTTATGCATTGGGCTATTAACTGCAAGGTTAGCAGTTTGAAACCATCAGCTAGCTGCTTCATAGGAAGAAGACAAAGCTTTCTCCTCCCTTAAAGAGCCAGAGGCTCTGAAACCCACAGGCCCAATACATTTTCTGTGAGTCAGAATCAACAGGATAGCAGGGAATGTGGTGTCAGTTTGGTGTACTGGAGACGGGTCCTGGCTTCCCTACTGTAAACTGCAATAGGGATTGGGAAGGTTCATGCACATATACTGAAACATTAACTTTCACCTCCAAGGCAGCCTCCCTTTCCCAAAGGTAACAACTACTGGGAAGTGAAATTTTTTCCAGGCAAGTTTTTTAAATAAAAAAATAATTTTAAAAAGTTTTCATATACATATGTATATGTGTGGGTTTTAAAGTATATCTAGATTCGTGCTATGATGATCCCTGAGAGAAATTATGTATGCTGCTCTTCTATTTTGATTTTTTCTTAGCTTTATGTCTCACATTAGTATCCATTTTTGTTTTGATGAGTTGCTGCTGCGATAACTTCAACGCCTTGCGACCCTGTGTACAACAGAGCAAGTGTTGCCTTCTCCTGCTCCAAGTTCAGGGTTTCTTTTGATCAATCTGAGTCCATTTAGTGCCTATTGTGTCAGCACAGCTCCTTTTCTTTTGTTCACTAACCAACATGATAACCTTATGGGTAGGGGGGTATGTGTGCGTGTGTGTGTGTGTGTGTGTGTGCTTTATTCTCCAATTTGAGCTGCACTTAATATTGCCAAATGTTAACCATTATAAGCAAAACCAAAGACATATGGAAAGAAACCTTTGCCACATGTGCAATTATTTATTTAAAGTAGATTCTGAAAAGTGGTTTTACATATAAAAAATTCATAGAAGATAGTGCTGTCTCCTGGAAAATAGTTTGCCAACTCATTCCCTTGGAGAACAGTGCACATTGGTGCCCATTTTTGTTTGCCTTTGCTCATATTGATATTATTTTTCCAAATTTTGACAATATGAAATAAATCAATTATGGTTTTTGTCTTTTCCCTCATTACTAGTGAGACTTAACAATGTGTTTTAACCTATGTTGGTTATTTGTATACTTTCTATGAAGTTCTAGTTTATACATATACATTTTTATCGGAATATTTAATTTTTCCTTATTTGTTTATGTATTTTGGTTATTAGTCCTTTGTTTTATATTATCATTGAAAATGTTTTCTTTCAGACTTTCACTGTGTTTTATCATCATTTATGTATGGTCTTTTAACTATGGAAGCTTAAAATTTTTATGTCATTAAATTTATGACTTGTTTCATATTTTTATACCATCTATGTTTTTTTCCTGATGCTTTTTATAGTTTTCAGTTATCTCTTTTATTTAAATGAATTCTATTTTGTGCAAAACATGTGAATGTCTAGATTTTTTCCCAATGGATAACTACTTATTTCATCACCATGAATTGAATAGTTTATACCAGGAGTTGTCAATGTGTGGCCTGGAGGCCAAATTTTACTCCGCACTTATTTATCCAAATAAAATCTTATGAGAACAGTCACATTCATTTGCCTCTGCACTGTCCATGGCTGATTTTGCAACCTCGCAGCAGAACTGAGTGCACCGACTCCTCATTTTCCATCTGGCTGGGCGCCATAGACTAGTCTTTATGCAAAATCAGTGTTGTGCATGCAGGAAGAGGAAGGGAAGTCTCCAGGCTGGCTTAGAATTGCTGCAGCCCTGTCACTGCTGTGCTCTGGACCTCGGTCCTGCTCAAGAGATCATAAGGGCTGGCAAGTAGATTCGAGACACAGAAGGTTTCTCTGGGACTCAGGAAACTGATAATCAGGGAAGGTTTCTCTGGGACTCAGGAAACTGATAATCAGGGGCCATGTCCATGCCCCCCTCTCTGGTAGCCATTCTTTCTGCAGCTCCAGCCTGTCCCAAAGGCTGGGAGAAGTTCCTGGAAATGAAATGAGCAACTTTGCTGGTCTTGGAGGGATTCAAATTCAAAGCCAAGAGCCTGGAAACTAATGGGTGCTCCGGAGAGGAGTTTAGCAGGGGGTAGGGGGAGGTGGGCTGCCAAACAAGAGGTAACAGCCTGTTTCTGCTGCAGGCCCCGGTCCTGAATTACTTCCTGAGCCCTAGCAGCCACCTCTTCCATCCCCACCTCTGCCTGGGATCCTTTTCAGATAAAAAGGCTCATGATCCCTTACAGAAGGACTCTCTCAAATAAGGAAGGACACAAACACAAAGGAGGCACAAATCGACAAATGGGATATACTGAAGATAAAACACTTGTGTACATCTACAGAATTCACCAAGAGAGTAATAAGAGAGTCCACAGACTGGGAAAACATCTTTAGCAATGACACATCAAACAAAGGCCTTATTACTAAAATCTACAGTACTGTGCTAGATTCCAAAAAGAAAAAAACCAATAGCCCACTTGAAAGGTGGGCAAAGGACTTAAACAGAAGTTTCACAGGGGCAGAAATCCGAATGGCCAACAAACATATGAGAAAATGTTCCAGATCTTTAGCCATAAGAGAAATGCAAATTAAAACAACAATGAGATACCACCTGACACCCTCAAAGGTAGCCCAATTCAAAAAATCAGAAAGCAACAAGTGTTGGAGGGGCTGTGGGGAGACAGGAACTCTCATCCACTGCTGGTGGGACTGTAAGTACTTACAGCCACTATGGAAATCAATCTGGCGATACCTAAAACAGATGGAAATAGAGATACCATATGACCCAGCAATCCCCCTACTGGGCATATACCCAGAAGAGGCAAGAAACAAACCAAGACCAGACATCTGTGCTCCAATGTTCGTTGCGGCACAGTTCACAATTGCAAGGAGTTGGAAGCAACACAAATTTCCATCAACTGACGATTGGATTAAAAAACTGTGGTATATACATACAATGGAATACTACGCATCACTAAAAAGCAGTGATGAACGTATGAGGCACATAGTGGCATGGGAAGAACTGGAGGAAATCATGCTAAGCGAAGTAAGTCAGGCACAAAAGGACAAGTACAACATGAGTCCGCTGAGGTAAGAATTTAAAAAAAAAATTTTTTTTAAAAAGCAAAAGTGGCATAGGGAAAAAAGTTACTGTATACAAACATTTTAGGGGTGAAGATGGGGTAGTATGGAAGAGACCAGACCAAAACCAGGGATGTACATGGTAGACAATGGTGGAGGAGGTGGGGAAAGGAAAACAAAAGGATGAATACAAGGAAGAAAAGGGTAGTGGGGTCATGGGGCATTAATCCACCCAAGGGGAGGGTATTGTTTATATCTCCACAGGGAAAGTGGGACCAGATTTCAACCCAGTGTCGCAAGGTGTGAATGCAATATCCCGGTGTGGAGGAGGGAACCGGTGGAGAGGTCTGGGAGGCTGGCCCCAGCACCATAAATTAAGTGGATTCCTGCCCCTCCCCCGAAAAGAATTTGTTCCAAAGGACGACATTGACTCTGCAGCTCTGGGAGATGGACATATTTGATCAGAGCACACGGGAGCAGATGAAGGGGCAGGAGGAGAGAGTGGAGCACAGCCTGGCCCACCAGGCCGTGATGATGATGTTCCTGAGTAGAGCAGCCAGTCCACAGAGAGAACAACATGGCTGGCCCCACTGTGAGACATGATGCCCCTCAGTGACTAAGGGCGATACAGGGGACAGCACCGGAGACACAGTGTGGGAATTGCACCTGACCTGATCCCACCACACCGAGGCAAATCACTGGGGGAGTGCAGCGGAACAGCAAGGGAATGGAGTGGCAAGGTCCCCAGGGAATGCTGAAAGTGTACTTTGGGGCCAGGGCGTGGTGCCCCAACAGACTGGACTGGAAAACGCTCCTAAGGGCCAGCAAACGATCCCTGAACTAACTACAAGCTCTTCTCTTGTGAACTGTTTTGTTCTGTTCTTTGTCAGTGGTTTGTTTTTGTTGTTTTGTTGTCTGGTTGTATACTGTTGCTTTGTTTTCCTCTGTCTAGTTTTCGTGCATGTTAGTGACTCCACAGGTCTGTCTGAATAGGACAGGCTGGATGAACTATCTGGAGGAAAAACAACGGGACCGACAGTTCTGGGGGGGACTTGGGGTGGGGGGTAGGGGGGGTAAGGAAGTGGTGTTAACAAACCCAGGGACAAGGGAAAAACATGGGACCCCAAATGGTAGAGAAGGGGGAATGGCAGGCCTGGTGGGAAATGATCAAGGGTAAGGTTGCTTAGAGAAGAGGTATACTCTAGCCCAGGTGGCGATGAAGCATGGTAGTAGGGCAGGAAGAAAGTCAAGGGAGATGGAGGAAAGAGCTAGGAGTCAAATGGCATTCATGGAGGTCTAGACAAAGACATGTACATGCAAATATATATAGGAGGATGGGGAAATAGATCTATGTGTCTATATTTATAGGTCAAGTATTAAGGTGGTGGAAGGACCTTGGGCCTCCACTCAAACACTCCCTCAATGCATGAATACCATCTTTTATTAAATTGGAACTCTATGATGCTCACTCTCCCGACACAACGGCTGGAGCCAAAGTGGGTGAACAAGTAAATGTGGTGAAGAAAGCTGATGGTGCCCGGCTATCAAAAGTGATAGTGACTGGGGTCTTAAAGGCTTGAAGATAAACAAGCGGCCATCTAGCTCAGAAGCAACAAAGTCCACATGGAAGAACACACCAGCCTGTGTGATCGAGTGGTCCCAAAGGGATCAGTTACCAGGCATCAAAGAACAAAAAATCATATCATTGACTGCACACCTCCATGATAGGATCGCTGAAGACAAATGGGTGCATAAGCAAATGTGGTGAAGAAAGCTGATGGTGCCCGGCTATCAAAAGAAATAGTGTCTGGGGTCTTAAAGGCTTGAAGGTGAACAAGCGGCCATCTAGCTCAGAAGCAAATAAGCCCACATGGAAGAAGCACGCCGGCCAGTGCGATCACGAGGTGCCCAAGGGACCAGGTATAAGGCATCATGCAAAAAAAAAAAAGATATAAGTGTGTGTATGTATGTGTATATATGTGTATATGTATATATGTATGTATATATATGTATATATATATCATATTAAATGAAGGGGGAAGTGCAGAGTGGAGACCCAAGGCCCAAGTGTCGACCAATGGAGATCCCCTCATATAGGGGTTTAAGAGAGGAGATGGGTTAATTAGGGTGTGAGGTAGTATCGATGAAGAACACAGCTTTCCCCCGGATCCTGGATGCTTCCTCCCCCCAACTACCATGATCCGAATTCTACCTTGCAGGGCGGGATAGGACAGAGGCTGTACACTGGTGCATATGAGGGTTGGAGGTACAGGGAATCCAGGGTGGATGATACCTTCAGGACCAAGGGTGTGAGGGACGATGCTGGGAGAGTGGAGGGTGAGTGGGTTGGAAAGGGGGAACTGATTACAAGGATCCACATGTGACCTCTTCCCTGGGAGAGGAACAGCAGAGAAGGGGGGAAGGGAGACTCTGGATAGGGCAAGATATGACAAAACAATGGTGTATAAATTACCAAGGGCATATGAGGGAGGGGGGAATGGGGAGGGAGAGGGAAAAAAAAAGAGGACCTGATGCAAGGGGCTTAAGTGGAGAGCAAATGCCTTGAGAATGATTGGGGCAGGGAATGTATGGATGTGCTTTATACAATTGATGTATGTATATGTATGGATTGTGGTAAGAGTTGTATGAGTCCCTAATAAAATGTAAAAGAAGAAAAGAGAAAAAAATGACTAGGGCAAAGACTGTACAGATGTGCTTTATACAATTGATGTATGTATATGTATGAACTGTGAAAAGAATTGTATGAGCCCCAATACATTGTTAAAATAAAAAAAAATCTGTCTCAGTCTCTACTTTGGCTGCAAGAACTGCAATGGTGCTTCTGGTTATGGGGAAGGGGTCAGCAAGAGACCTGCTGAAGAGGAGGCTGCTTCAGTTCTAAGCTTGACTATCAGGAATGGTTCTGTGGTCCAGCAGCTGGACATAGGAAGGAAAGCCAGGTTGATGTCCAAAATGCTTGGATAGCAGAGTTTTTACCACAGTGGCGAATGTGAGATGTCAGTTAAGAAGACTGCCATTAAGTGAGGAGCGGAGTAGTTTATGTCCCATAAAGCCCAACTTATTGACAAGATTAACCTTCACAGGAAAAAAATTCTGACCCATGATTCTCTCCAGATTTGAACTGTTTTGTTTTATATAGTAAATGTCACTGTGTATGATGAACTTTTTATGAGCTCTATTTTGCTCCATTGACATTATCTCTTCCAGGGTCATTACCACCACACTATGTAATTATGTTGTTGTTGGGGGTCTTCAAGTCAGCTCTAGTGACCCAAGGGACACCATAAAGAAACCCTGCCCTGTCCTGTGCCATCCTCAAGATTGTTGTTATATTTAAGCCCGTTGTTCCAACCACCGTATCATTCCATCTCCTTCAGCGTCTTTCTATTTTTCACTCACCTCTGATACAGAAATCATGATGTCTCCCGAAAACAAGTCCAAAGTCATTGTGACAAGGTCTCACCACCCTCACGTCTAAGGGATATTCTGGCTGTACTTTGTCCAAGACAGTTCTCTCGTTTCTTCTGGAAGTTCACAGGAATTTAAATATTCGTTACCAACACCATAATCCAAATAAATATAATACTTCTGTGGCCTTTCTTATTCGCTGTGAATTTTCACACCCATATAAGGCAATTAAAAATATCATGGCCTGGGTCAAGCCCACTAGAGTCCTCAAAATGACGTGCTAATTCTTCAACACTTGAAAGAGTTCATGGGCAGCAGATTTGCCCACTACAGTATGTCATGCGATTTCTCGCCTGCTGCTTCCGTGAGCACTGATTGCGGAGCCAAGCAAACTGAAATCCGTGACAGGTTCAGCCTTCTCCATTTCTCAGGATACTGTCTATTGGCCCAGTCGTGAGGACTTTTGTTCTCTTTACAAGGTTGATAGGGATCTTAGATACACAGTGGCTGCAACAACGGACTTGAGTATGGCACTGATAGCGAAGATGTAACACGACCAGGCACTGTTCTGTTTGATGTGAGTTTTCTATGAGTAAGAAATGACTTATAGCATCTTACAACAGCATTGTGGATGCATACAAAATCAATTGATGCTTGTGATAGCCATAGAAGTCAAAATATGATGGACCATTTTCCCTGCACGTCACTCATGTTTTGAGAATCCTGAAGCTGTAGTAGTAAGGAGAGCTCCTGGCTATTCAACTATGTGACAGATGTTAGACATCTACTTTTTGTATTGCGGTCAGTCTTTATGATTACCTTGGTGGGCTGGCATTTTTATTTTAATTTTTCACAAGTAAAGAAATGGAGTTTATTAGAGATTTGGTCACATGGCGATGCAATGAATCCTGAGTAGAGCCCAATTTAAATATGTACTTGTGCTACAGCTAAGCCTCGGATCTTTGCACTCCATCAATCTATCTGCCTTTCTAAACAAGCAAACGCTTTTAATCACTTTCTTCCAAGAGATGCATTTACAATATTCACCACGTTTTTATATAACAACACAGACATAGTACCAAGACTTCATTTTAAACTGAAACTTCATGCACACCCCCCTCTTTGCCCTCTCTTGCCTTTGTACCTGGAAGTGGATAGTTTGGGGACAACCGTCATCAATATATCACTCTTCCTTATTTTTAGATCCAGCTTGTCACAAAGCCTTCTGTGATGTGCCTCCCCCTTCTCTGAACTTCTGCAGTCTGTTTAATTTCATCTCTTTGGCACTTAGTCTTGGAAAGCTTTGCATTTGTGTTGTTGCATTTTTGGGGGGGTTTGTACTTTTCTTCTCCCACCGTCTCCCACTTCCAGCAAGCCAATTCCAACTGCAGGCGATAGCACAGGGCGCACAGTAGAATGGTGCTGCACGATGCTTGCAAAGCTGTGTTCTCCAGGGACAGATCCCTCTGGGTAAGTTTAGACAGTCCCGCTTCCAGTTACAGTTGTGTGCTCTGCTGTTTGTGCCACACAGCTCTTCTTTGCATTGTCTTTTTAGGCGCTGCTCCCCTATCCAGAAACATTGAGATTCCAGAGGGCAAGAACAGAGCCAGAGTCGTCTTTGAGGTGCCCAAAGTCTCTGTGGTAAGTACCATGCTCCTGGCTACTCTTCAACCATCTTTAAGACTTTCAGATCTTTAAAAGCAATTAACACTTGTCTGACATGGATCGCCTGCCTGTGTTGTCTGAGAGCTTACATCTCTGCAGGTGGCCTTGGATTCTGTTTTTAAACTACTTCAGAGTGGGAGATTGCAACAAATGGCCAAGGCAAGGAATGTGATCAGTTTAGAATCTCCACCAACACTGAGGCCAACATAGGAAGATATAAGCATCCCTCTAATGCATGACTGCACAAGAGCATGAAAAGAAAGGGTGTTTTAAAAAGCCAATTCTAACTCACGGTGACCCCATGTGTGTCAGGGTAGAACTATGGTTCATGTGCGTTTCAGTGCTCAGACCTCTCAAAACTAAATGACCAGAACCTCTGGGTGGACCAAGCTTCCAGTTTTACTGAGTGCTTAATTGTTTGCACACCCCAGGAAATCTAGAACAAAGGGTAAGGTGGGTTTTAAAATCCAGCCTACACTTTTCTAAGATTCTTCTGCCACCTTCAAGAGGCGATAGCTTTATAATTTGCAGACAAACCTCCCCCCACACTGCCTGCACCTCCTCTTAGGCTTGCAAAGACCCTGGGTCCGGCTTTACCTAACTCAGGAAGCGCTGATAACAGGGAACACAGAGCACTTCATTAGCCGGAAGTCAATACATGGACACTGTTGGCATTTTTTCTTCTCCAGAAGCTGTAACACACACACACACACACGCACGCACACACACACACACACACACACACACACACACACACACGGTCCTCAGGAAGTTGTAGTTTACATTTACTGGAAAACATGGTGAGTGGATGTGCCCCACCCCTAAACCAAAGCAAACTCACTGTCACTGAGTTGATGCCAACTCAGCTCCATCTTTTTCCCAAGGAGTGGCTGGTGGTTTTGAACTGCTGACTTTGGGGTTAGCCACCCAACTCATAGCCACTCTATCACCAAGATTCCTTGGGTGTGCCCAAGGATTGCTTAATTGCTTATCACCACTGTGATGGCGATAAGGGGACAGGATGGGAGAGGGGACAGGATCCACTTTCCCATTGTCCTTGACCACATGTGCCTCATGTCTCTCTCCCAAGACACACACACACACACACACACACACACACACACACTTTCAGCTCTTCTGTATCTCCCAAGTCCCTGTGCCTGCCTAACACATTCTCTGCCATTTCGGAGCCTTATTTTTACAGCAGCCGGCGCCCTTCTGATTCCGACTGAGGGCAGAAACATGAAATCACCACTTTTAAGCCACAGTTAAATACGATCTTTGTAAAGAGGTAGTGACTATGGAAACAAAATGGAACCAGAACTCAAAGGTCCGCATGCAGTTCAGAGGGACTTTGCAGGTACATACAGGTGGACACATGAGGCAAATGAGGTGCAGTCGGAAAAGGGCCGCACCTGGGAGTGTTTCTGTGTGTTCAGAAGCCAGACTATTTCTGTTCACCCTTCTTTGCGATGGAGATTACACGAAGGATTATTTAAGTGAGAGCACTTTTGCATGACCAATTTTTTGTCTCACCTCCGTGATCCTCTCAGACAGTTGGAGGGAACTGGCTCACCCTCTGAGGCTGCCCGGGGCGCCCCTCTCTCATGGACCGCAGAACAGGGCCTCTCCGTCTCTGCCTTTACAGCAGACACGACCGTACAGCCACAGGGCCATTTCGCTCATCGTTTCTAGAGGGTCCGTGGCTTCATGGATAAGTAACAATTTTGGCCTTGATTAAACAAGAAAAAGATAAGGGTTCTTTTGGAAACATATCCATCGACACCATTAAGGCTGGTCACAGCCCCGAAACTACTATGTTGACCTGGTGTCTTAAAGATCTGGGGCCACATTTTTCCAAAGTCAAAACTGAGCCTCCTGTCTGACGGGTGATAGAATATTCGGAATCGGGGCTGACGGGGCAAGTGCAGACTCGCGGCTGTCATGCATAATGGCTATGGCGCCTAGATAACACACACCATTTCCCCCCGCAGCCTGTCTGCCTCATGACAGCTCCATTTGATGGTCCCAGATAGCCTGTCTCTTTCTGTTTGGGGTCACCCAGTTAGTAAATCCCCATTTCCTCCCTGCGGGAAGAATCCTGCTTTCTGCTTATTTGCAGCACGGGCATGATTGACAAGCTGTGCTCCCAGCCCCACCTACTCCGATGTGGCTTCTGAAGAGACTTAGCTGTACACAAGAAGGAGTTTTCCCCAGAACCTCTTAAGGCTGAGAAAACCACCGAGCCACACTGACACTCTCTCCAGGGCATCTGGCAACTTTTCTTGCAGGCTGTTTACATGAGCTAACAGGCTTGGGGTGGGACTGGGGCTCTACTTTGGGAAATAAACGAAACGAAACGGAGCGTGTGGACAGCTGGGAAAAGGCAGGGGAAATGTAGAGAACGAAAGCGGGGGGGGGGGGGGGGGGGCAGGGGCGGGTGGTGGCTTGTCTTCCTTTGCTGGGCTGACAGAGGGGTTGAAACTGACCTTTAGGTGAAAGAAAGCCAGGGCGAGTTTTCTTGGAGAACTTGGTATAATTGTACAAGCCCTGCTGCTGAGAGAAGCTCGTAAAGGAGAAATGTCGGAGACTGGCCTTCCCCACCCTCACCCCCCTGTCTGGGATCCGGGCACCTGGAGGACTTTGGCTTGGAGAATTCGAAGAAAGAGTGCCTTTAGCGCAGGTGTCTGTGTTTCTGTAGAGAAGGGTATGAATCCCAGGGTCATGACAGAGTAGAGTGGAGATGGTAAGCTGGTGGACTTTGGGGCCAGCTGTGTTTGCAATTTTAATATTTTGGCGGATTTCATTGGGACTAGGTGGTTCCCACTGAGTAAGGGGATCTTTTCCCCACTAGCTGTGCAATCTAGGGCAAGTGACTTGACCTCTCCAGGTTTTGTTTTTCTCATCTGAAAAAAAATGGGTCCCATGTTCGAAGATGAAATGAAGGAATGCCTGTCAGGTGCTGGCAGCAGTGACCAGCACACAGCAGCTTCTCACCAAGTGTTTGCTACCATTGAAAGTGCTTTTATTGCAGGTGTGCTGAAGCCAGCGCATGGTAAGATTGATGGGAGTAGATGTGAGAACATTAGATGTCTTACAGATGGTGCTAGAAGTCATTGTAAAGTTGGGCATGAATATTAATGACATCTCATTTGTATCCATAGGCTGATGAAGCCTGCACGCATTTGTGTAACACATTATCCCAGCTCCGTCGTGCTCCATGCAGTGAGAATGGTTTGCTTCTCCGTGGAGGGACCCAAGCTCTCCTATTTTTCCTGGCCACACAGGTGGTAGTATTAGAGCCTATGGGAAGGAGGCTTACCCCGTGGCATAGGACAAGGAAACGATGTGTGCCACTGTGGCATGGCTCATGTCAGCCTCCCTCGGGATGTCCCCTTCCATATTTCTCTTTCTAGTTGGGAGGAATGAGAACATTTCTATACAACACCATTATGTGGACGATGGCAGAGAGGCATTAGCCTAGGTTTGTGAATAATTGTTAAGTATTCACCCAGCCAGAAAGAAAGAAATGTTTATTGTGTTTGAATTATACATTTCTGGAGGGTTATTTCTATAACAGTTAGCCTAATACACTTCAAATATTGTAAGCCTATCATAAACATAAAATACCTTTTGCGCATTTCTTCAAAAGGGTTATTTACTCAGAGCAGTATAGATGTAGCTATTACTACGAATAAGCAGCACGGATGGAATTTGATTAGAAGAAGGATTTTCTTTCTTTCCCACCATCCTTTCATATCTGCTCATTGTTGGGGGTCATTGTCTCCCCTTGCATACACAGTTGTGTAATCTCCATGATTTTTTTCCTCGCCAGTTCTAGGAAATATAAAGTTCTGTGTGTACTTAAAATTGCAAACAGAGGTTTACTTTGAAAATTAAAAATGCCGATCACTATCTAATCAAAAACACCTCTAGCTTTACTACAAGGTCACAGTCTACCCTTACTACCCCTTCGCCTGCTCCCCATGCTGTGGGTAAAATGCAGAGATGACTTGCTTAGCCTGGGGTAAGATGGGGTGGTTGGTCTGTAACGTTTGTCAATCACACTTTCCTGGGGTTAGGATGAGAGAGGTGGAAGACAGAGCGAGAGAAGAGCAAGAGAAGAGGTAAGGAGGGCCAACAAGTTCTTATCTCTCAGAGACTGTTGGACTCGAGAGATGCTTCTATCCATTCCATCTTTCACAAGACTTTCAAGAAGCTCTTTAGAGCTCCCATCACGGATGCTAACTCACCTCCGGGTTCCTTAGTCTGAGCATGTGTTCTTCGATTGCAACTGAATCCCTCCTCCAGCCTTCAACATCAACGGTTAGCCGCCAGATTCTCTCCACTGAAGTCTCACTCTCCTTTCAGTGTCCCATTTGGAAAAACATTAAAATAAATTCAGACTCTCATTGATATCCTTTGATCTGACAAACTTTCAGCTTGCCAGCAGAGTCCCTATTCCACCCCCTTATCCTACCACCAAGCAGGCATCTAACTTATCTTTTGTTCTCTAATCTCTGAAATAGGCATCAGTGCACTCCAGTGCTAATCCCCACACCCAGTTATGGGCACACATGTTAGACCCACTGACTATCTCATTTAATCCTTCTGTCTGGGAGTGAGTGAAGGTCAAGGGAGGGAAAACTCATAGCAAAGCTGTCTCCAAAGAGAACCTCACTACCAGGCCTCTCTCTGCCTCCAGTCTTTTGATACTTGTTGATTCTCTAGCGTGGACAAGGCCTCCAAGATTCATGATATCATTTCCTCTCAAAGCACTTTGATCTTCCACATGGAACTGACATCGGATATAATCGTCGCTCAGGTAAAATAATCAAGTTAACATCCCGCTACAAGGGGATTAAATAAGCTAGGATGTCAAAAATGAGGGCATGGAGTTCTGAGCCTTCTGAGTCGGCAGTTAGTGAAACAAGGAATAGAAATCAGAATAATCTGTTAACTCGTTTAACAAATATTTATGGAACACCTTCTAGATACCAGCTTCTGAGAAAAGCAGAGGCAGAGTGAAGTAAGAAGTATACCCAGTCGCTGCCTTCACAAATCTGGAATAAGAAGAAATGTGCCAATCAAACACATGTTACGGTTGTGGTTGTAGGGTGATGTTGAGTTGGTTCCGACCCACCGTGACCTTATGCACACCAGAACGAAACACTTCCCAGTCCTGTGGGGATCAAACAGATTGTAACATAAAATAAACACATACAATCATATGGAATTTATAGTTGCAGTGATTGGAGAGCAGAGCACTAAACCCAACCCAAACCAAAGATGCTGTGGAATTGCTTCCAACTCACGCTGACCTCAACTGTATCCAAATAGAACTGCATTTCCAAGAGGGTTTTAAAAAAAATCATTTTCCAGAAGTAGATGCCAACCTTTCGGTTAACAGAGGACCCATTAACCATTTTCGGCATGCAGAGACGTCAAAGAACAGGGTTGGAGAGAATGAAAAACAAATAAACAAAAGTATTTAGATGAGAAGCTTGTTAAGGACAAGTCCTTAGGAGGTGGCTAGGTGAAAAGTTATGGGAAGAGAATTTCAGAGAGAGGAAAGATCATTTTTAATAGCACCCCAAACTTCAAGAATTCAAAGACCAAAGACTATGTTCTTGAAGGAGTCCCATCATGCAGCTTCTTGGATCCCGTTAGAAGATTTTGGATTTTAATCTTTAGAAAACTGGGAAGCCATTAAAAGATATCAGAGAGGAAGAGAGGAAGGGGGTCTGAATTATGCTTATAAATGGACACATTAATTGGTGTAAAAACTATGGCTTGGGCGAGGAGGCTGGGGAAAATTTGTTATACTCCAGAAGAGAAGATGTAATTTAGACTAAGGTGGGTAATGGCAATAGATGGAAAGAAGAGTACATATTTGGCAGTTTTGGAGATATAAATAATAGAACTTGGAATTGAACTGGAAGAGGGAGGGAGAGGTGTTAAGGATTACTTCCTGCTTTCTGGCAAGGGTAACTGATGGGGTAAGAGATGCCATATACTTATAACCAGAACTTTGGGTTAGGAGCAGATTTTAGGTGGGAAGAAGATAAAAAGTTTAGCTCAAACACATTGAATTTGAGAAGTTTGGGGGGATGGCTGAACAGATATGCTAAATGGACGGTTGCCTATATGGATGTGGAAGAAAAATTGGGGTGTGGGTATTTGGGGCACGCAGATGACATTTAGAGGTTGTACAGAGGAGAAACAGCTAGGGGAAAGGGGCAAACCCCAAGAGCTCATGTGGCATGACCAAAGGAAGTGAAGGAGAAAAGAAGGTGCGAGCAACTGAACTGGACGCTGGGAAGACACATCAAGTAAGAGAACGAGCTCACAGGTGTCCGCTCGCCACTGGGAAGTCACCAGGCGACTGCAGTCAGAACACTGAAGATGCATGGAAGCACGAGAAGCCAGAGGAAAGAGAGCTTGGAAGAAAAATGATTGAGTGAGAAGTGATCATGCAGGGAGTTCATGATAACATAGTCACAACATGAGCTTCAGAAATCATCTCAGGGAGGAGTCAGGACACTGGCATCCAGAATGGAACCAGGGCAAAAGACTACATCAAAATAACAAAGGACAAGCTGGAGTGAAAGGAGCCTGTATGAATATCCAACCAAAGCTTAATTCTATAGATGCGTAAGCTGAGGCTTAGAAATGGCTGTAAGGTCATTCAGTGTCCTTTACAGAGCCAGACTTAGAAGGCGCTTCAGACTCTTAAATCGGTTGCCCTTTCTGCTATCTCTGTTGCCTCCCATGGTCGGCTTAATCTGTGCAGAAGACTCAGGAAAAGGAATATAGCGCTGTCACCAGGCAGCCCCGACACTCCCATCTGGAAGAAACTCATTGGAGCCGACTGAAGTGACCTATAACTCACAACAGGCAAGCCAGGGTCAGAAGTAATCAAGGCTTTGCCTCGTCATTTATCAGCACCTGGAAGTCTGTTTCTGTGACTGCCTGTCTCTTCCAGTTGCTCAAACCCGGACCACATGGCACTCCCTTGGTCCTCCAGTGGCAGGAGGACTTCATAAATGACATTTGATTATGCTCAACACAGCAGCCAGGGGCTGTACACCAACTTCAATAAGGACAGCAAACACTAGCGATCTCCATAAAACCTGGGAGCCCCAGGGAATGGAGCCGGAATCTTAATGTAGAGAGAGCCATGGCCACGAAGGCAAATGACAGCAAAATCCAAGCAAATTGCAAAACCAATAACACTAAAATTCTTGCTTGTGCTGCCCGCAAGGCATCAGTGCTCCAATATCAGGCAGGGTGCAAAGTCAACTCCCCAGGGGGTCAGTGGAGGCTCTCAGAAGCCTGCTTGCTGGCCTTCTCAGCTGGAGCTCACAGCTGTGGAAATAGCTTTGCGGGCAATTCACTCCTGCCCTTCTGGGAGGGAAATCATAGGCAAATGTACCCTTATTCCCAAGCAGGGAATCACAGGAATCATGATATCGGGGGTGGGGGGGTGGGTGGGTGAGGGGCGGGGGGGGGGGCGCTTTCTCAATTATCGCCTAACCTTAAATGATATTTTAGAATTTAAATGCTAGCTAGAAGTCTCACACACACACACACACACACACACACACACACACACACACACACACAGCTGTGCTCAAATAGGCATTTCAATGGGGGATTTTTTTTTTTTTAATTTGGAAGCAGCTTGTAGGGCTTTTCTTCCGGGAACTCTGGGTGGGTTTCCTGTCTCGGACTTTCCCAGTGAGCTGCTGACCACACACAGACTGTGGTCCAGAGAACAGGGACAATTTATCCCCAATCCGCCAGCTGGTGACAGTGTTGGAACTGAATGTGGGGCTCTGCAAGCGCCGTCAGTGCTTCAAGGCAGATGCAGCGAAGGGGGGTTATGATTAAATAAGGAACTAAATATAGATGCTACCTTGTTTTTTAACCCCAATTCCAGGGGAGTCACAGAATTTGCCTCAGGGGAAAGTTTATTATTTTGTTTAGAATCATACTGTAATGGATTTTTTTCCGTCGTAAAAGGCACAACCTTGGGTCTGTTCAAAGATGGGAAGTTAAGTCAAGTGTGTAAACCTGCATATAAAGTAAAAGTGCGTTCTCCTCGGGGCCAGAGAAGTTCTGATTGGATACAGTAATGGTTTGACTTCCCCTGGAGGAGAATTCTTGTGGGCTCTTTGCTCGCTGAGACAAAGGGGAATGACCTAGAAATCAAAACCAAATTCACTGCCGTGCAGTCCATTCCAAATTATGGGATGGAGCACACTGCTCTGTAGGGCTCCAGGGTGGAGTGGGCTGTACCCAGGGGGCTGCCAACTGCAAGGCTGGCCACTCCGTGGGAGAGGGACAGTCTCAGCCACCACAGGGGCACTTCCACTCCATGTTATATGGTCACTGTGAGTCCTAATCAACCTAATGGCAGTGAAGTGGTAGCTTGTTTTGAATCTAGACTGAAGTAGACTGGCATGTCATTCTCCCGTGGAAGGACTGGCGGGTCCTAACCATTAGCCTTCGGGTTAGCAGGTCAGTGCTGAACCACGGCTTGGGTCCTACACCTCTAAACAGAGGAAAACCGTAAGTCTCCTTGTGATGGAGGTGACTTCCTAGGACTTTAATAGGCAGAATATCTAATATTGCTATTCTGAGACCAGGTGGCACTGTCAGGTAAGTGTTGGCCTGCTAACCACAAGGTTGATGGTTCAAACACACCAGCTGCTCGGTGGGAGAAAGATGAGGCTGTGGCGAATCATAGCCTTGGAAATTTTACATAGAGTCACTGTAAGTCAGAGTGGATTGATAGCAGTGGTTTGAGTTTAGGAACCTGGTGGCACCGTGGTTAATTGCTCAGAAAGATCTATGGTTTGAAGAAAGCTGAGGCAATGCTGGCTTCTGTTGAGATTTACTACATGGGAAACCCAGCTGCTCAGTTCTCCTGGCTCACTATGAGTCAGAGTCAGAATCGATTAGATGCCTGTGGTGTTAGTAGCTCAAATGGTTCAAATGGCTTATGCTTGGCTACTTAAAAACGACTAGTGGTTCAAATCCACCCCCTTAGCACTGTGAGAGAAAGGCCTGGTTGCATTCCAAAACTCCAGACTAAACCCACTGCTATGGAGTCAATGCCCCTGACCCCAAGGAGTGGGCGGTGGATTCAAATGCCAGTCCATCTGTTAGCCTTTGAGGACTTAACTATCATCCCACCAGGACTCCCTTCCCGTTTACATACATCCTGTTCTGTTTATCAAAACCAGGCTAGTCTTTCCCTTCTTTCTTTGTCAGGATTATGGACTTTATTGGGGAAGTTAACAGGTTTTAACAAATCAGAATCAGAACCATTAAGGACACCGTTCCTTTATTGTCAGTGCTTAATGATAACATAGTAAAGTCTCATGCAAAATTTTAAAAACGAGAAACAAAAAAAAATGCTTAGCTTCCAATATCTCCAGACAAACTTGACCCCCAGACATATTTCTGCCAGCATCAGTGTAATACCCCCCACCTCCATGTTCTGCACCCTATGCCTTTCTCTCGGCTGCTAGAATAGATTATCCCAAAGAGCAAAGAGTACAAGGCTGACGTCCAGTAGGGATGACAGCCCCACTCTCCAGCAAGAACCTGTCAATGCTTTCTGTAAATCCCACCCTTTATTTGGGTGTCTTAGCAGGAAAGACTGAAGAGCTGTAGTCTCCCCAGTTTTGTGTCCTGAGGCAAAGCCTCCCACAGATGTCAGCTGTGTGAAAAAAATCGTGAAGTAAACCCTTTTTCAAAAACAGATCACTGGACACTTGCATGTGTCCAAAAACAGGAGGGAGAGCCAGAAAGATGGAGAAGAAAAATAGGGCATCAGACAAAGGTCCAGGTCCCTTTTCGTGGGTGTTCTTGGGAAGTGTTGAGAATGCACCACTGTGTATTTTGAGCTGTGCACATCTCATTTCACTCCTTAAAAGAATAGGATAGGCCCTGCCCATGAGAGGCCAGGGTGCCCTGGGGCATTCACACACTCAATACTGTGACCTTCTCAAATATAAACATTACAGAGATGAATAGTTTATGACTTTCGCTGGTGCCTGAGATAACTTCATAAATGAATGAATTAGGCTTGGCCACAGTAAATACCAAGTATAGGAAATGTGCAAGGCTAGCAGCAGAAAAGCCAGAGGTGGGTGGGGGGAGTGTTTCTGGGTGTTGTGATAAGCAATGTGATTATTCTTAATTTGCTGCCTTTGTACCCTATATTAATTTCCCTGCTGTAGTTTGGATTTACAGAAACCAAAGAATGCTGGCTTTCCATGGCTGGTGCATGCACCCAGACACTCCTTTTCCTTTGTTTAGAGAAGCCACAGGCCCAGCGAGCACTACCCCAGCCCCTCTTGCAGATAGACATGGCTGAATGAAACTTTTGGGCCAAAGAGGTTAATTAGAAACCACTGGCTAGAACTTCTGGAAAAATGATTGAAACATGATTGAACTCTTGAAGGAGGGTGGGCGTGTTGGTTCATCTGGTTTTGCCATTGTTTCCCTGGCTCACTGTTCTACTCTCTTCTGGGCATTGAAGCCAGGAGTTATAGGGACTACCTTGTACCATGGGGATGACAAGCGACCACTAAAGTGGCAGAGCAGGAACATAAGGCACTTGCTTCCTGTGAGCGCCTTTGATCCACTGCACCATCCCTCATAGCCCACCTCTGGCCTTCTTTTCCCCCACCTCCATCAGGGACATAGTAACACATGACCATCTTTGTTAATTGCCGTTGGAAGGGTGCGATCTTCTGTTGCTTAAATGAAATAAGTTCTCCCTGGAATCCTCTGAGCTCTGGCCGTCACTAAGACTCCCATTGACTGTGAGCATGTGCGGTCGAAGGGAGACATGACAAGGACACAGGCTACCTTCCCTAGGACCTTGAATTCAAGCCTTTCCTGGTTTTGAAAATGCCGGTCACTTGGAGGTCTCCCAATGCAACCACAGGATGAGAAGTTCTGTAAACCAGGAGCAAATCCAGCTCATAACTGAGTTAAAACTGCAAGTGAAAACTTGCTTGTCGTCTTTTGTAGAAAACGTTAGAAAGCTAGTCACAGATGTCTGGTGGAGGCTCATCACCTTTATGAGGGATTTTTCATGTAGAGGCCCTTTGTGAAATGTTTTGGAATGGGAGGGAACTCACAAGTCTTTGTAGGACGGTCTAGACACAGTGCCATGTCAAGGTCATATGCGCGATAAAGGTCAAGACTCCGGAGGGTCCAAGATACCTGAGTTTTGAAAACCTCTGAATCAAAACTCCAAATCAGTAGGATCAAATGCTGAATCTATGTTGCCATGGCCTGTCTTCCTACAAGCCAAAGTGGCCTTTAGATCGATGGAGTCTGTGGCCCATCTCCACCTTTACGCAGGAGAGCATTCCCCCAGAGACTCACCTTTGACCATTGACTCACATTTGAAAGGGCACCACAGAAGCGATCCAGCTGCTTGGAAGACTATTTTCTAAAATGAATTGAAGCCCATTCTCCACTTCAATTAATTTCTTCTCTCCCCTCCCCCAACTCATCCATGTGCCTTGTAAAGTTTTCCCACCATAGTTCAGATTTTCTTAAAAAGGACACGCTTGTTGGCACTTGTAGCTGTCTAGAGAGAGCACCAAGGAAAGCAGAGGCAGGTGCATTGTTAAACGAGGCATTTGTTGGCAAAGGAAGCAAAGGAAATCACAGGAAGCTGTCAGGAACCTCGTTGGGATCTGGGAAATGATGCTTCTTCTGACTGCTAAGCTCAGCCTGAGGAAGGTGAGGAAAGTAAATAACACCAACAAATGGCTCTCCAAATAGGGCTGCAAGGGGATTTTCTCCAACGCAAGTCCCCTGGAAACAAAATGCGCCGACCTTTGAATGTTCTGCTCTCAGTCAAGTGATTTGGGGTTGCTTTTTAACAAACACTACCAGGAGTGACATCCCTGGGCGACTTCCCTAAATTTGCTCCCAGAAATCTAGTTTATAGATCTGGTGGAGACCCACCAGGAAGGGCAGCCAGCAGCACAACAACCCCCCTTCTCAATGGCCTTTACACACACACACACACACACACACACACACACACACGCGGATTTAAAATTGATTTTCAATGTTTGGCAGTCGCGGGACACTCAAGTCCTTCCAGCAGTATTTCCCATAGATGACATTACTTATCAGAACCGGTCAGCATCAGCAATCTCTGAGATAAATAATTGATGTGGGGACTAATAAAATAATGGAGTACTTTTGGGGTTGGTAATAAAAGGGCCTCCTGGGGACACTTTTAAGAAAAGGCGCATGTCCCCAGCTTGGGTGCACTGCTGCTCCTTTCCTCTCCCCACCATCTCCTCTCCACCCCCCTGCCTCTCCACCCCCTTCCCCCTCGCATGCAAGCTCATCCCTGACTGCGCCTTTTGACCACTACAGTTGCATCAATCCTCCTTTCCTTTTAAAAATCCATTGTGGTGAAACATTTCACAAACCATTTTCCATCTCAGTCAGCTATGTAATGCCAATGAGGTCCCCGGGTTATGTGGTTTGCATTTGACTATTAAACCAAAGGCAAGCTACTTTCGTGAAGATAATAGCAAAGAAACCCTTCTGGAATGGGTACACTGGGTGCTACATAAGGTTGCCTGCCATGGCAGTAATGATGTTCACCATGTAGTAGAGCCGTCATCGCTGTTTCCAAATGTTTCATCACCTTAGTAGAAATTTAGCACTCCTTAAGCAAAACCTCCCATTTTCCTTCTCACTTACCTCTGGGACTGGCATTAAACGTTGGTCTTTCTGCATTTGCCTATGGTATGTATTTCATTTAAGCGGGACGATATAGGATTTGTCTCTTTGTGCCTGATTTATTTCATTCTGCATAATGATTTCAAAGTTCTTCCTTGTTAGACCACATACAAGAATTTCATTTCTCCTTATCGCTGAATTATATTCCACTGCATGTACATTGCTCACTCATTCACTGCCATGTAGTCAATTCTGATGCACAGTGACCCTAAGAGTACAGGATAGAACTGCCTCAGTGGGTTTCTGCGACTGTAACTCTTTAGGAGAATAGAAAGCATCGTCTTTCTTCTGCCAAGCAGTTGGCGGTTTTGAATTGTTGACCTTGCAGTTAGCAGCCCAAATGCCAATGTAGATACCACATTTTATTGATCCATTCATCTTTTCTTGGGAATTGGGTTGTTTCTGACTATAGTGCCTAGTGTTATAAATAGTAAACGTATCTGTCTGGATCCAGCTTTTAAGTCATTTAAGTATATACATTAGGCTGTAATCAACTCTCTTTTTGATTTAACCTTCCTTGCCCTTCCATATAAAGATGCCCTGACAGCAGTGTGGTGATGAGTTGGGCTGCTAACCACAAGGTCAGCAATTCGAAACCACTAGCCATCTTCACAGGAGAAAGATGGGGCTTTCTATTCTCTTAAAGAGTGACCATCTTAAGACCAGTTCTGCCTTGCCCTGCAGGGTTGTTATGAGTCAGAATTGATTCCGTGGCAGGGAGTTTGGTTTTGGTCTGGGCCTTTGCATATCTAACCCCTCTCTCCTTCAAATATCCATTCATTTTATATGACTTGTCTGGTACCCCGTTTTATTTAATCCTGTGACATTCCTTGTATTGCTATTTTTATGTTTTCAGCCTTTCTGAAACAATCAGCTCTTTGGCGGCAGAGACGTGCTGAATAGACTTTGAATTCTCATAGCTCCTTATTGCATATCTATTAGGGCCATGTGTTTATTATCTGACCTCCAGGACAGAAAATTCCCCAAAGAATCCCATCTTCTATTGGAAGAGTCTAACAGGTGAAGAAAGCACTGAAGTTGGATTGTGATGTTTTGTTTGTGAGTTAGTTTACAAATTTTACCCAATAAGAAAAACAATCAAACAATTCTGGAGGAAATTAGTAAAGGACAGTGAAACCCCACTCAGTTTTCAATTGTAAAGATATATATACACATATGTGTGTATAGGTGTACATAAGGATACACACACATATATCCTTATCTATATGTATATATGTGTGCATATATGTATATATATCCTTTCTAGAAAGGAATATTTCTGTCTCAGCTTTTTCGTGGGCCAATGGAATGGCATTCAAGAGAAGAGGCCTTCGAGGCAGGAAGCAGATAATGGGGCCCAGGTGGAACTCCATATTACCCCACAGGAGGGTTGAGTCCATTGTTCGTGTCAAAGAACAGCAGTGATTAGCTGGTCTCTCAGTTCTGGCTACTTACCTCGCAGTGTGCCTTGCACAGCAGGGGCATTTCTCCAAACTCTCAGTCCTGAGAGGTGTTCCACGTGCTTCCCCCCATCTCTTTCGCTTGCTCAGGAGATCACGTTAGGTTTCCTAACTGCTCGGGACTTCTCTGGTCCTCCCTCTTTGCGGGGCTCGAGGTGAGCATCAGAACAACCACCGGATGCACAGTGCTTTTGCTTCCACTGGGAACGTCCAGTCACGGATTCCCATAGCTAAAGGCGCTTGTATTGTTACCAGGTGCCCATTGCATCAGTTCCAACTCCAATCCACTCTATGTTGAACAGAACGAAACACAGCTCAACCAGTCTTACATGCGTGGCTGTGTGTGAACTCATTGTGGCAGCTACTGTGCCGGTCGACCTCACTGAGGCAGTTCCTCTTTTTCATTGACCCTCCACTTTACCAAGAATGATACTATTCCCCTGGTCTCTTCTGCACCATGTCTATAGTTTGGGAGAAAATGCCTTGCCATCCTCCATTCTGCAGGAATTCTGGGTGTACTCTATCAAATATGGACGTCGTCCTTTTTCTAGCAGCCATGGTACATGTAATAATTTTTGCTATTATGACAGAATTCAAGAGTGTCAATTGTTGTCTTTCTTTTGCATTGTCCAGCTTTCCCTTCAGAGGAGGCCATTGAAACAACATGACTTGGGTCAAACATCCCTTAGTCTTCTAAGTGACATCTTTGGTTTTTAACACTTGAGGTGTGTTTTGACCGTTTTGTCCAGTGTGATGCACCCATTGATGTCCTTACTACTCCCTTATGGGGGTTGATTGTGGGTCCAAGTAAAATGAAATACCTGACAACTTCAACCTTTCCTCCAAATATCATAATGTTGCTTATTGGTCTAGTTTGAGGATTTTTGTTTTCTTTTTCCCCTGACAAGTTTATTGACACAATTAACATATCATACAATTAAATCATTCAATCATATCAAGGAGAGTTACACAATAGTCACCACAATCAGTTTCAGAACATTCTTTTTCATTCTTGCACTCATTGTCATTAGCTCCCCATGTCCCCCCACCTTTCTGCCATGAGCCCAAGGAAACATTCATCCAATTATTGCCTCAATATATCTGCCTTCCTTGGATTGCATATACAGAAAAAGCAGTAATTAAAAAGGCCTAGTAATAACAAAGTAAAACATATAAAACTCAATCAAAAAGAGAGTAGACAATGTTACAAACTAGAACAAATTTAAGTGAATAATAAGAGACATCGAATGATAGGGTGATAAATTGAAACCTCCACATTCCCATGCATTCTGCATGAGAGCAAGGCGATTCACAGCCCGGGTCGGTCCACGCCGAAGGCTGTTTTAGTTGACGGTCATCAGTAAGTGCGTCACATCTTCTTCGCTTTCAGTATGCAAGGTTGTTCATCTCCATATTGCCGTTTGTTAATAAGTCTTCTGCCAGAGTTGATATCACATTCTCCATATTGTCTACCTTCTCTGATCATTTGCTTACATACATATGAAATGAGTACACTGAAAACACGCCACTCTGAAGTACGCCTCTCTTGATTCTATACAACATATTTTGCAGTTCAAATGACTGCCTTTTGTTCGAGTTCCCTAGAATAAAGTTAAGTGTTCTGGAATTTTCATTCTTTGCAACATTGTCCATAATGTGTTATGATATGCACAGTTGAATATGCATACTCAATAAAATACAGCTAAGCATGTTTCTGATATTCACTTCTTTCAAGATCCACCTGACATCAGCAATGATAGCCCTTGTTCCATATCCTCTCGTGAAACTTCTATGAACATAAAATAAAATTAGACCTTACTAGACTCTGAGCCTGAAAGGGACAGGTCACAGCCCAGGAGCCACAAACACCCTGCAAGTTAAGGGACAATGCTCAAAGCATATCAGAAAACCAGGCACATATGTTAGAAGGGTTATACTGATAAAACAATAGAAGGAGACAACAGGGCATCCGTCACTCACTCATTCAGCTTAAGGTCATTGATGCTTGCTTCTCCCTGAACTTGGTGACCATTGAATTTTCAATACCAAGAGGTGTACTATCAGCATTCACTCACTGGAGGACATATTACTGATCTGTTCCCAGAAAAAAAAACAACAAAAACAACCCCCAAAACATCATCTTCCCCACAAGATGCTGACACAGCATCTACCCCAGTCTGGTAACACTGACTCTTTTGTTTACTATTTTTTGTATTATTTATGAGATTTAGCAGTGTGATTTTTTTTCACGTGGGAGCTACGGGAACCCCTTTTGTGTAAAGTATCTTCACCAATATCCTGTATGAAGAGAGAGTGAGGGTTTATGTGGTAACTTTATATATGTATAGCTATTGATTAGAGTTAATAAAAGGTAAACATGGCAAAGACAATTTGATGTCTCTGTATGTTTATGCAATTTGCTTAAAACAGAAACTAACTTGGATTTCTGGCAGTTCTCTGTCAATGTACCATTTCAACAATATTACTAGACAATTTTCATATTATGTCACAACATTTTTCATTGGAATAAGCAAAAATATAGGTCTCTGCCAGTCAGTTGGCCAGGTAACTGTCTTCTAAATGCGTTGGCGTATGTGCGTGAATGCCTTCATTCATCTCTGCATTCATTTGTTGAAACATTCCAATTGGTTTCAGTTACCTCCGGTAGGCAGCCTCTTGTTTCCCAATGCTTTCCAGGAAGCTGGGGTTTCTATGATTGGGTTTTGATCATCTGTTGCCTTCTGAAATGGTTGAATGTTAATGTTGACCAATTCTCTTTGGTACAGTGATTCTGTGCATCCTTCGTATTTTTTTATGCTTTGAATCCTTCAATCTTGCAATCGAAGCTTGAGGTTTTTTTCCCGCCAGGTCTTTTAATTCGAGAACACTGTATATGTTCTTTCCTGTAGGGTTTCTGGCTCCAGGTCTTGGCGCATGTTTTCAGTTTTTTTAAGCGAGAGAAACACTGAGTATGTTCTCTCCTTTAGATTTTCTAACTCTAGCTCATGGCACTTTAATCTGTCTTCTTGAGCTGCCCTTTAAAACTTTGAAATCATGTGTCCAGCTCTTTTACTTCATCATTTATCACAGCTGCTTTGGCTACTTTATATCCAAGAATAAGCTTCAGAATCTCCCGTGATGTCTATTTGGGTGTTTTATTTCTTTCCCATATTTTTCATGGCCTTTCGGTTTCTTCATGAATGCCATTCTGGATGTCACCCCACAGCTCATCTGGTCTTTAGCCATCAGCGTTCAGATCTGTTCTTGATATGCTCTGTACAGTCAGATGGAATATACTGAAATTTGTACTTTGGGTCTTGTGGACTTGCTTTAATTTTCCTTAGATTCAACTTGAACTTGCATATGGGCACTTTTCCACAATCAGTCCCTGACTTTACTAATGATATTGAACTTCTCCATGGTCTCTCTACAGATGGAGTAAAATTGATTCCATTCGGTGAGGTCCATGTCTATAGTTGCCACTTATCTTTTTAAAAGAGGTATTTCTGTGGGTACATAGTTGGTCTTGCAAAATTCTATCAAGTGTTTTATAACATTGCTATCAACAAAGCCATATTTTCCAACAGCTGTTTCTTCCTATTTGTTGTTTCAGCTTTCATATTTTAATCACCAGTAATTTTCAATTATATATTTCAATAAAATTTTTATTGCATATTTGATCAATTTCAGACTGTAAAACTTGATAAAGATCATCATTGTACATGTTTGATATTAGTACCAGTGTGTAAATTTGAATAATCATCACATTAACTGGTCTTCCTTATAGGCATGTGGATAGTATCCTATCACTGACAGTGTTGTTCTTCAGGACAGATCTTGAAATGCTTGTTCGTTTGTTTGTTTGAATGATGAATGTGATGTCATTCCTCTTTAACTTACTGTTTCTGGCATATGAGACTGTTTGTTTGCCTGGTTCCAAATAGACAAGAGCATTCCATTTCAGCTAACTAATACCCAGGTTATCAATTACTATGCATTCCATTTCATTTTTGACAACTTCTAATTTTCCTATGTTCTTACTTGGTACATTCCAAATTATGATTATTAATGGATGTTTACAGCGATTTCTTCTCATTTTGAGTCATGCTATGTCAACAAACGGAGGTTCCCCAAAGCTTTGCTCAATCCACATCACTAAGTTCCCCTCTTCTTTCAGGAAGGCACTCTTTCTAGTCATATTTTTGAGTTAATTCCTTTCTAGGGACTCATCTCACGGTGCTAAATAAGACCAGGCTATTATTAAGGTTTTCAATGATGACATTTTGGAAGTGGATTACCTCTTCCTTCTTTCTAGTCTGTCTTAGCCTGGAAGATTGACAGAAACTTGTCCATGTGTGGCACTGCTGGTGTTTACAATACTGGTGGCATAACTTCCAGAATCACAGCAACATGACAATCATCTCACGATGGCACACGGACAGACAAGTGGCTGATCTTAGTTGTAGCATCAGACCAAATAATGGTATTAAAATATATATTTCATTGTAGAAATTATAATCAATTGTTACTTAGGATCTTGAATTGTTTGTGAAAGAGAATGATCTTGGACCTCCCAGAAAAGGAAAGAAAAATTGGGCAATTCTACAATTTCTTCCTGTAGGAAATTCCCAGAGAAGACATTCACTCTCAGTATAGGCAAATCAAAGGAAAGCTTTCCTCACAGCAAAAAATAGAATTGACAAACTCTGAAAATTTCTTGTCTGTTTTAAATAGAAACTTGACAACTTTATTTTGAAGAAATTATGTTTTTGGACAATAGAGGGTTGATTGATTTCTTTCATGTATTAGCCATTTTTAAAACTCTAAATTATTTATAAATTTTCTAGTATTGTGCAGAATGTGGTCAGAAAATTGCTGTGGGTCTGGCTGTCACATTATGGGCTCAAAAGGATAAAGTTCTTTATTTAAAGGTTCTGTTTTAGAGTCTTCTAAACATTGTGCCATTTTACATACTCAGACCCATAGCTGATATAGCATGACAGGAAAAAATAATAGGGGCGAGATGATGTTTCCATAGTTGACATCTTCTGGGCAGTCCATTTTACTAACTGCCCTAGAAAGTACATTCTCAAGGACAAGTGAGCCAGGACAATAGACAGTCAAATAGTACAGCGGTGCCCTGTCTCAGGTATGCAGCATTATCTCCATAGGAGCAACCTGGCTCAGATCATTTCAGTTTCTGGGGAGGCCCTGAAGGTTGATATTAAAACCACAAACATTCTTGAACCTTTAATTGACAGAAGAGTCCTGTACGTTTGTAATATTTTAGAAGTTTAACTTTGATAGAGCTAAGCAGACTCTATCAAAATAATAATCAGTAAATTCCTATGCGCAGAAACAGAATTGATTCATTTGAGCTACAGCATAGGGGAAGGGTAGCGAATAGAGCGTGAATAAATTAGGATTCGAAGAAATAGAAACAGGTTTCTTAAAAGTTACTATTTCAAGAGTTTGTATTGCTTACACTGAACATATTACCAGGGAACCCCAATTGCTAGAAAATGACACCATATTTATCAGCGGGCCCACAGAGCCCACAGAACCCCTCAGGGAGATAGGGTGACATGGCAGGGCAGCCGTGGATACGGAGATACCAGCAGTTATGCAGATGGCATGTTTTGTCCGTTATACAGAAGATTGCATGAGAGAAAGCCAACAGCCAGGAGCATTTAAAGCAGTCACCGACGATACAATGAGGAAAAAGGCAAAAATGGCATCTTCTTTTATCTCACCCATATTCTCCTTGAGAAGAAAACCTGTCATTTCTACTGAAGCTTAGATGCTAAGAAGTAGCCAGCTAGATAAAGAATAGCAAACTGGCTGGGCTACTTAGGGATAATTCTCAGCTGCTCTATCCCCCAGTCACAAGTTAACATGGAGGCACGTGTGTGGGGGGCATACCGTCCCCCCCCCCCCAACAACAACAAAAAAGAAAAAATCAAAAATAAAAGCAGCAACCCGGTAAAAAGCAGCTACGCTGGACAGAGGAGAACTTTCTTAGTAGGCATTTTCCCCGCGCAGGTAAAAGCACCTTGCTCTGAATTAGTACACACAATACTTCGCAGTGCCTTCACCTTTGGGAGGTGCACTCTGGTCACAATGGACTTTTTGTAAAAGCAGTTTCGCGAGAACATGGTTTTTGTGATGGCTGTGTTAAGAGAACAGTGTGCGCCGGGAAATGTTTTCCACTTGGGAAAAATGCCGTGGAAAGTATTGAGACTTTGAACGTAACTGGCAAGGACAGCTTCTACAGGAAAAATTCAAGTGTACAAGAGTGGTTTTCTCGTTTCAAAAAGGCGAAATGTTGATTGATGACAAACCTCATTCTGGACATCTGTCAACTTCCCGAATGGACGAACATGTCGACTAATAGTCCACTTGAAGTTTGTTCCACCAGGTCAGACTGTTAATCAAATTTTCTATTTAGAGGTTCTGAAAAGTTTGTATAACAGTGTGCAACAAAAAAAAAGGGCCTGATTGTGGCAGATGGGGGACTGGTTTTGCCACCGGGACAATGCACCTGCTCCTACAGTCATCTCAGTGGGCCAGTTCTTAGCAAAAACCAGCATCCCTCTTTTGCCCCCCACACCTGACTCACCTGGCCTCACTCCATGGCACTTCTCTTTGTTTCCACGAATGCAGAGGGAAAGGACAGCTGTTTGAAGACATGGAAGGACTTGAACGAAGAGGTGAAGAAATAAATGAGGGAGGTGCTGTCAGCCAGCCATCCAAAGAGATGAGTTTCACAAATGTTCCCAAGAATGGAATCACAGATTTGACAAATGTATTAAGTGTCATGGAGAATAATTTGAAGGTGATAAGGTTGTTTCACAAAAAATAAATAAATTCATAGCTTTGAAAAAACACTGCACAGAGGTACCTACCCCCCCCCAACTGGAAATTTTCTATCTTTCTTTTTTTTGTTAAAGTATATTACACAAGGTCAAAAGGTCTGCTCTGCTTTATTTTCATGGGTGTACCCCCTTCTCTCTGTGTGAGAGAGTGTATATGTAAAAGAGAGAGAGAGAGGATGTTGTCTTTGCTTCCATTCTTCTAACTGGACCTCTCAGAGCTAGAGCCAAGGAGACTCTTTTATGGGTTGTTATTGTCAATAATAGGTGTTGATTTGAAAGGAGGTCAAGACCCAGGAGGAGAAACAAAGTTGTGGTGCAGTGTATTACTTAATATGACCATTCTAGCCATGCATTGTGACCCCTTCTCCCCAAAACTGGGTTAGAATATGCAAATAAAGTGTTTGTGGATCACTGAAGGAATTGGACAACAGGCTAACAATGCAAATAAGATATAAGGAGCACCTGTGGGGTTGGGACTGTGAAAATAATATGTTGCAACCCTCCTGAGTGGACTGGTAGTTTGTAATCCTGCTAGGCCTTAAGGGAGGCCATTTCAAAAATGAGATTTTCCTACTACCAAGAACAAAAACTGGGAGCACATTAATCCTTTGGAGCAAGAATCCTTGTACTCTGAAACACAGGAGACAGAGAGAACTGTAACCCTGGGCATGGCAAGAGTTACCTGCAAGAATGGCGGGGTTCAGTGGCAGCCAAGCAGCAGAAGCAGAAACAGAAGACTGACTAGACAGAGCATCTGACTTTGTGACCCATACAGAGAGGAGTCCACAGTGGCTGTGCAAACCCACAGAGTGAGAGTAGAGTACCCTCCAGCAGGAAGCTCCTTGGTGGTGTGGGATCCTTCTAGGCACACATGGAAGGAGCTATCTTCTTAGACTCACTGAACAAGGTTTATTGGCCCAATGGGTATCTTTGGGAAGTTATTAGCAAACTAAAGAGGTTTGTAACATGCGGCTAAGAGACTAGGTGTGCAAGAGAGGGGTATTTCCCTGTTAATTGAAACTGCTGAGAACCTATTGTAGCACAACAATTGTACTCTAAGTCATTCCTGATCTTCAATTGTAACCTATTACTTCCCTAATAAATCCCATAAATATAAGTAGGGTCTGTGAATTCTGAGCAGGCATTGCAATGAATTCTTGCACCCAGCAGAGACGTTGGGTGCCATGGAAGGGGTGGTTATTATCAGAATTGATTTCTTTTAAAAAAAAAGTTAAAAAGAATAGCTATGTCTGACTTCCACATATTAGGAATTAGCTTTGGGCGGATCTCGATTTTCATCCCACCTTGTGGAGTTAGATAAGGAGGTCTGACACTGCTCTGCCATTTTCACCATGGTTTTCATTGGAATTGACACAGGAGCAGCCCCCAAGATCAGATAAATGAAAGGAATGCAAGTTCTCAGGCCAGGGCACCATAACGTAGTCAAGGACTTCTAACAGAGCTGGCACAAACCCGACTCCTTCCTTACTGTGTGCAAGGAATGCATGCATTTTCCCGTACTGTGAATATCTGTGTGTCTGTCTGTAAGGACTGGGATAAACCCAGTACTCACAGGAAGTAGAAAAGGGAGACAGATATGCGGGAAGGAACGTACATGCAACAGAACTGCTTTTTAGTTTTTGGCAAAATTGGAGCATGCATGATCCACTGAAAGACCAAATCATTGCTGACCTCCTGGAGAGATTGTTGGCTTCCAGGAAAACTGCCTATTGTTATGCGTAATGATTTTCAAGACAAGTTAGATATCTGGATTTCCATGGGAATTGTATTCATTTGTTAAGGACTAATGGGATACAAAAAATATG
This sequence comes from Tenrec ecaudatus, assembly GCF_050624435.1. Lineage (NCBI taxonomy): Eukaryota > Metazoa > Chordata > Mammalia > Afrosoricida > Tenrecidae > Tenrec > Tenrec ecaudatus. Next base: position 227,959,494 of record NC_134530.1, on the reverse strand, counting down.
TTGTGGACTTAAAAAGAAAAATCCCTTTGTGTATTGTGTGAGTCATCTGTTGCCATCTCAGTTCAAGGTATAAAGCAATATGGAAGTAGGAATAGGGTCCATTTTGGGCACTGTTATCCCCCAGTGCCAGGCACCTGGCTTGCTCTAATGAGCATCCCTCTCCCCCAAAGCCACCCTGATGGCTCACTCAGCCATGCTCACACTTCTAGCTTCGTCTCAAAAAACATCAGTTTAAAAAAAGAAAAGAAAGAGCAAGGGTTCATTTAATAAATGTATTGTCCCATTTTTGGAGGAAGAAATTCCCGTGCCTAATTTCTTTCCAACTCTATCACATGCACAACTACTTTGCAGACCTCTCTGAGTTGACTGCACTTTGGAAACATTCTGACCTTTCCTTTCAGGCCGGCATTGAGATGTAGTGAGTACCCCCCACCCCATTGCATCGCAAAGTATTTTCACCAAACATCTAATTAATTGACCCTAATTAACTGTAATCTAAAATCGCTTTCCCAACCCACACTAATGTAAAGCTATCCTCCCTTGCCCGCAGGAAGATTCCGTAGAAAGTCCTGCCTTCCCGTTGAGAATATGATATTCTCAAAGCATGCCTCTCACGAAGACTCTGAAATTGTTCAAAGAGAAAATCAGGAGAAATTGTCTCTATCAAGTGGCACAAAGCTATTTAGATAGAATTACTTCGTCAAGCCAGCTTCGAGCTAAGTTATTCTTTTGTGAGGGTTTACTTTTTTCTTTTTTTTTTGCTCTGAGTGCTTTTATCAACCCCCCCATTTGCGTTAAAAAAATCAATATTATTTTTCTAGAAGAACAGAGATGAGAGCCTTTGGAGAACTGCACCTCCCGTTCGCTGCAAAAACATTAATAAATGTCACCAGCAAAGTTGGGTACCGGGGGAAACTGGACGACCTCATGAATATATTTTCTAAAGAGCTTAAAATGTCCATCTTGTATATTATTTGTCCCTTAAAGACTCTAAGAGCTATTGATCCCTTTGACTGCGGCAAAAAGCAATTTAAATGCACCATAAGCTCTAAGCATGTGTGTATAGATAGAAGAGTGCCTGCCCAGAAGGGCTTCTAAACGCCCCTTTCTGTGTGTGGGGAGCCAGCTGTACAGAAGCAAAAGGGGCCCCGTCAAAGGGTCGGTGGTTTTCCAGAGCATGTTATAGCAAAATCAAAGGAAATTAGTGCTGCTTTGGTTTAAAATGGTATTATTTTATCACCCTGTTAAAATTCACCTGCTGATAAAAATTGACTGACTTTCCTTTTACGGACAACAATCGTTTCCGAGCTGTCCCGGTTTTCTAAAGGGGAGATCCTCTGCGACCTCAGGCACAGCTCTCCATAGGCTTCAGGGAATAGTTGCAGAGTTTCAGAACACAGCTTAGCAGTCGAGATAAGAAGGGTAAAACCATCCATGGAGAAGGACCCCCATATCTTGGCAGGGTAAATGACACATTCTTACCTTTGTCAGAGCTTTTCAAGCTGCTACGGAATGACCTACTTTACCTGTTGAACACAGTTTCCCCACTAATAAAATGGCCTTTGCTATCTCACAGAGGTAGTGGGAGGGTGGCCCATGAATAGGTTCTGAGCTTGGTGGTGTACTTTGTCCAAGTGAGATCATTGTAAGTCAAAGATCATCATACTGTCAAGGTCAAAGAAAATAAGGCTTTCGTTTTTCAGGAACTTCCAAATATTTCGAAGCTTCTGGTCCTGACTTTGCCTTGGCCACTTGAGACCCTTCAAAGGTCTTCCACCATCTTTCAGTCCTAGGACCAGAAGATTCTTTCTATTACCATTCTCTTATGTGTACTGGGACAACTTAACAGGACATATACCCACGTCTGTCTTCTGGAGTATATAGAATACTGGGCAGTCAGAGATCTCTCATGCCACCATGGGCATAGCATGGAAGAAAGGGCACAAAACCTAACTCACAAGATGATCTCTCTTCAGTCCCAGCCCACCTGCTATTGAGACTCACCAAGTCATTTGCCCCACAGGGTCTCAGGCTGTTTGATAATCGGGTTATACTAAAACAGAAATTAGGATAAAATAATGGAGATATATAAGCTACGTGAAAGACTTTTTTAAACATGTGATACATGTAAACACTTTATTTACAAATTAAGCTTATTGACTTGTGATTATTATATGTGAGTATTTTATTTGCGGAAAGAGTTCCCTAGTTATTCCATCATTAGATGGGTGTCACTCGTGTGTCCCACAATCAACATGGACCCTGGTTCAGCTTCCTATTCCAAATTCTCCTTATGATTTCACTCACTCCTGCCACCCATCCAGCCCCCAAGTCAGTCTGACTTCCAATGCCCTTAAATGGTAATCTCTTCTTCAGAAAAATGAGAACTTTAGTTCTGCCCATTTCTAGTTCACCAAAGCTGGTGATCTGAGCCATTCTGGCAAACAGCAGCTGAAGCATAACTAGGATCCATTTGAGTTCCTTCCTAAACATACAGAAACTTTGTCAAAGATATCCCATAAATTTTTTCACATTAAAAATGTCCCAATTCTGCACCCTTGCTATAGCCTCTTCTCGACATGATAGTTTCTTCCTTGGGTTGTCTTTGTATTTGCTACCACATTGACAGGATTCTAATCACAGGTGAATTCTCACAGGTGATGTTGGCAGGCTCAGCAAAGACCAGCCAGGCTAATCTGATGCAGGGAAAGGGCAATTGCTTTCCTTTTATAAAAAGGGCTTCTGGCTTCCTAATACCCTCATGGACACACCCAGTCCACGGCTATTTTGCCTTAGGTGATCAAATGGTTTCGGAAACACTGCCCTTAAGTAAACTTGGCGTGGATAAAGTCATGCCATTTGCAATTTTGTCTTTTCATTCTGGTGATGACAACAGCAAAAGATTGGGCATCTTCCATGAATTCTTCTAATGTTCCCTTATTGATGACCTCATCAGGATGATTTTGAACTTTAATATTTATTTTATTGCCTGAATTGCCTTCTTAGGGTAGCAAATGGCCAGCTGCATTTCACAGAACTGAATCTAATGCTGTAATCTTCCTGGTGAAAAGCTCTAAATTATTTGTTATCCATAATCTGTTGCTTCCAAAGATCTCTCACATTAGATGCCAGTTTTACCTTCAATTCCTCACACATCCCTTAACAACTACCTAGTTGAATATTCTCATGTGTTTTCTTGTTCTCTCTCTCTTTTTTAGCATCTGAAATGTTCCTTTTCACTTTTGCCTGATGATGTAACTGTGCTCATTTTTAAAAGCCCAGATCAAATGTTAGCTCTACTTTAAAGTCCAGTGAGTCCTCTCTTATGACCGCATACTTACTATTTTTCTACAGCTTTCTCTCTTTTCTATTAGAGTTTCCAACAAGGTCAAAGTCACACCTTACTGTTCTGAATGTAGTTGACAGCTTGACACATAGTAGGAGCTCAGTAAATAAGCAGATTAAGAAGTAATGCTGAGACAAAAATTGGTACACACTGAATATTTTGTTGATTCCAATTTTATTTTCTTAATATTCAATAACTTTTTGTACTTCACATATGGATACTTTATATTTGATGGATACTTTATGTGCTACACCATTTTTCACACTCTGAAGTCTTTTAAAGGATTCAAAATACATCCCTTCTCACCTTTTTTTCCCCTTCTTTCCAGATGGTTCTAATCTTTCTGATTCATTCTCATATACCGTATCCTGTTGATAATTTTAGTTGTTTTTTTCTCTGGAGCTCTGCAGTGCTACTTCATCATTTATAAAACGAGGACAGGGTAGGCAGCCAGGGCTGAATTCAGGAGTCCAAGAGTGGAAGATTTATGGTTGTACAAGGGTGCACAATGTTTTCTGCATCATTACAATATCTCTTTGCCCTTAGAGGCCAAAGGTTTCCTACGGTGTTCCCTGAATCCCCTTATCAAGTTCGAATGATCATCCAGAGCCCAGTGTCCTTTGAGCACAGATGGATTATTTCCCCCCTGAAGTCATAGCCCCATTCTTGTTCATGTGCAAATGTACCTCCACCTTTTGACCTCCACATTGTTTATCTTGATGTTTTTTCAGAAATACATCACAGGAGCTTTCTCTCCCCCTCCCCCCCCCTTTGTAGGAATTCTTTGCCATCTGCAAACTTGAGATTTTATTTCTCTATAGTCTCTTACCAACTCCACTGACCTTAATTTCAGTCTGTCCTCAAGGGGGTAGTATCTCAGTGATCCTACTACTAACTCTTCATCAGAGAATGCTCCTTTATTTCGAAACTTTAATCCCTTGATCTCTGCCAGTCTCCTATTGAGAGAGAAAAAAAGGTCCCCTTAATTCTGTGATCATTTTAGGGGGAAAAATCAGTGTATAATTTAGCCAAAGGATTATTGAAAGCAGAAATAATTGCATCTCCTAATTCTCTATTGCTAAATTGGGCCAAGTTGAATGAAGAGTAGATATTGGCTGTCAGTAGGAATCAGAAATATAATGGTCAGTGGAAAGGCCAGAGAAAATAAGAATGAGAGGAAAAGGCCAAGTCGTTAGGCCTAGGGTTTATAGAAAATAGTGTGTTTATCCAGGAGCTAAATACATAGACCCCAAATCCCAAGACGGCAGGCGTTCGTGGAATTAAGGTAGACAGAACAAACATTCTACAAATGAGAAGTGGATATAGGTGGTGGGAATGAAGCTCTTTGGGTAGTGGTTATTTTTGCGAGCTCGACTACATCGATCTGCCTTCAGTGTATGGATCTCTAAAGCTGACTTTTAAAATTGTTTATGCCAGATGCTATTCAAATCAACTTCCACTGATAGCAACTTTATGCACAACAAAAAGAAGCGTTTCCTGGCCTTGAGTCATCTGCACAATGGCTAATATGCTTGAGTCCACTGTTGCAGCAGCTGTGTCAGTTCATCTCACAGAAGGCCAACTGCTCCTTCACTATCTTTGGCCTGACTTTTCAGAGTGTGTATTTCTTCACTGTGATGTTCTCCCATTCTGAAGCTACACTAACACAGTTTAAGTTTGCTTCTGTTACCGTTTAATGAACCTACTGTTCCTTATCCATTCAATAATGATTTCCTGTGGTTGTTGTGACGTGCCTTCGAGTCCGTCCAGACTCACAGCATGCCTATGTACAACAGAATGAAGCTTGCCTGGCCCTGTGCCGTCCTCACAATTGCTGCTGTGTTCCGGACCGATGTTGCAGCTAGGGCATCAATCCATCTTGTCAAGATCTTCCTCTTCTCCTTCGTCCCTACAACGTTACCAAGCATGATGTACTTTTTCAAGGACTGGGTCTCTCCTGATAGCATGTCCAAAATACATAAGATGAAGTCTCGTCACCTTTGCTTCTAAGGAACATTATCAGATGCTGCCGAAAACCTTAGGAATGGCAGCAGAGCATTGTCAGATGCATTGCAAGAAGATGACCATCTCAGATCGGAAGGTACACAATGATTAAGGCACAGTTTCCTTCTCAACGTAGAGTTGCCCATAATGCCATGGATTGAGTAAGGCCTTTGGTACTTTGATTTGTTGAGGAGGCACTACTCAAAATGAGAAGAGACAGCCACAAAACTTTACTTCCCAGCTACTTATACTGTATAGAGTGTGCGTGTGTGGTTTCCACGCTTGTCTATCAGCTTGCTGTACTGTGGTGGCTTGTGCGTTTGGGTGATGCTGTAAGCTGTGTGAAAATTGGACACTGATTAAGGAAGACACAAGAAGAATTTAGAAGACATGAGAAGAGTTGCACTTGAATTATCGTGCTGGTGAAGAATATTGAAAGTACCATGGGCTGGCAAAGAACACTAAAATAAAAGCAAATCGCTTTAGGAAGAAGTACAGCTAGAATACTCCTTAGAAGAAGGACGATGAGAATTTCTCCCACATATATTTTATCAGGAAACCAGTCCCTGGAGAAGGACATCATAGAGAGGCATCAACAAAGAGGACAGCCCTCGACACAATGGCTGCAACAATGCACTCAAACATAACAATTGTGAGGATGGCTCAGAACTTGCCGTGTTCCATTCTGCTGTACCCAGGATCCCTATGAGGCAGAATCGGCTCTATAGCATCTAACAACAGCGGCAGCGGCAGCTCAGGTGGTTCCAACAGGTAATGCAAGGTTGGAGGTTCCAGTCTACCCAAAGGGATGTCAGAAGAAGAGCCTGAGCATCCACTTCCAGAAGGGGTCACAACCACTGAAAACCCTGCAGATCCCCGTTCTCCTCAAGCACCCATTGAATTGCAATATGACCGACCTTGCCAAGGTCAAACACCTCCTACCCCATGAAATCTTCTCTGAACAGACCCCCTTCATAGCTTTTTGATGACATCATCCCATGGTGTGGAATGTGCTCAGGGAGTAATACGAATTCTACTTTCCATTGTGAGTATTATGACCATCCATCTCAGATTTTTCTAGTCAGTCTCAGTGTTATGAACATACTCATATATTTCATTTTAAGAGAAGAAATTTAATATTCGTGGGATTTAATGTTTAGACCTTGTCAGTTGCTCTTACCCTGATATTTGGTTTAGACAATATGACCACTGCAGCTGTAGTCAAAGGTGGAATTCATGTTCATTTGGGATGACTCACATAACAGCTTTTACTATGGCTATCAAAGGAATCAGGCACAGTTTCTTTTTACTATTCAGAACCCAGAATTGGACAGTTGTTAATTATTTTAAGTGTCATTCAAGGTAAAATAAAGTGATATTCTAGTTTAGGTATGATCAAGCTCTTCTACCATATTCTTCTCACATGGTCATCCTCTCAGTTGAACCTCAACTAATAAATGGAACAGAATCCTGAAGAGTCCAACATTATCCATTGAACCATTAGATAAAGAGAAATGTACACAATTTCTTCCCACAAATATTAATTGAACTTGGTCATTTGAACCCAATCTAAGCTAAGGAGTACACTCCTGCCATTTGCATAGATTGGGGACAGACAGAAGTCAGGGACTAATATTAGGAAGACCACAGCCTAATTGATCTATAGCAGCCTGCCATGTGTTAGACTGTAAGCTAGCTGCTGACATTTAAAGATAAATATGCCATGGTCTTAATTTTACAATTTCACAATGGATTTTCTTCTAAAGTTGAATGCCATCTGGATTTGGTGATGTTCTGTAATATTTTTGCAATAGATAGTATACGTATTATTAATTTACTCGGTCTTTCATGTATGCCACAAATAACATGTATTAAGTATCCACTTGTAACACAAACCTGTCTGGCAGTTATGGAAGAAACAGTGATGAAGATTATATGGGTCCCATTCTCAAAGGACTCTAACTCAAAATTCACTGCCATTGAGTCAATGACGACAGCTAGTGGCCCCTGGGGTTTTCTTCGACTGTAACTGTTTGTGGGAGTAGAAAGCCCAGTCTTGCTCCCAAGAAAAGTCTTTCTGCCAGTCTTTCTTCTGGGATAACCACGATGCCACCAGGGTAGGAGGGCAGGAAATGGTTTGCTCTTATCTCTTAGAGCTATGCCCATTAAGTGTGAGGAGGATTCTATACGTTTATGAAAACATGGAATCAAAAATAACAGAAAACGTTCCATGAACTATTTCAAGCCTCCTCGTGGCTCCCTGGCTATGTTTACAATTAAATTAAGGAAGAGATATTGTTTGTTGCCCGCCTATTGCCACGTAGAAGTGGACTGTGACGCCATAAAATGAACCGTTAGCATCTGGTTCTTGGGCTTGGAGCTCAGCTGTGAGGGGCTGTTAGTCCCATTCTACCTGTGCCGTGTGCCTGAGAGAAATAAACCGATGGTGGCAGGCATCGAACACCATGAACTCAAGCTTGCGCACAGCCTCCTTTAAGTGCTCCGGCTCTGTGAATTCTGGAGAGCTCATTCAATGATGAAAGTCTCTATGAAACCGCAGTTCTCAGACTATGTTCCACAGTGGCCGAAGACTCAGAAGCTGCTGCACCAGAGTGAGAAGGGGCGGCTCAATAAGAAGCTCCGTGCCTTTCTGTCAAATCCAGTCATGGAAGCTTTACTTTGAACCCTTCTATATGTTGGAATTGCGCATCTAATTCTATTCTTAGAAGGATGCCATTTCTTTTTTTAAAAAAGAAAAACAATGATCTAATGAGTTACTATTTTAAAACATTGCCAGGAGCCCAAGATAATTAACAATGACACTTCCTTAGTAAATCACAGATCTTGAGATCTGGAAAGGAATCAGGAACATCCAGCTTCTTCAGAGAGAGCAGCTTTGATCGAGGGCTCTCTATATCATTTGGAAAGTACACAAACCCTCATAGAATAAGCCACAAATCTATCGAGCCCACAAATCCCCCTAAAGGAAGTATTGAGGCCCGTGCCTTGCACTTATTAGATGATCCAAAGGGTTTGTTTTGAGTGAGCAAAAGAAGAATTAGCGTTAGTCTCCCATGAGCTAGATGGCTGGGGCTGGGAGATGTGGGGATGTGCAATTTCACTGTGGTGAAGGGCTCGGCCACAGGTCAAAACAGGAGAACAATAGCAACATTGGGTTAAAACTAGGACTTTTTCCTAGTGGATTATATCCTATTGACTCTGGAACAGTAGCTATAAAAATGGTCTCAACCAGCCTCTCACCCTGCCACACGTTGTTTGTTCTTGATTCCCATCTTCATGATGTAACACACTGACAAATGATCCATGGCCCATCGTCTGCTATTTCTGCTAGTGTCGGGTGCCAAGAATGCCCTCCCCGCTGCCCTCCACAATATAAGTCTGTCCCTAAACCCTCTCCCTCACATCTCTGTCCAGCAGCTGTCGCCATCTGTAGGGTTAGCACAGGAGGGTTGTTGAAGGACGATGAGTGTGCTAGGGTTAGGTGGTTGCATCACCGTTGATGTTATTTATGGAATGCCAGTGTGTTTCTTGTTTTAATTAAAAAGAAGGAAAAATAGAGTCTTGTATAAGAACAAGACTCGATAGGGCTGCTCAGTGCCAAATGACGTTGTGTGATGGCTTTGGTAACAGTGTTTTCTGCAGCTTGCTGTGGCAGGCTTTTGGGATGCATGGTGAGACTGTACCCGGATGTCCACCTGCCCGAGTGTCTTGTTCTTAACACTGGGCCATCTGTCACGCCATTCTGGAACTCTAACCTGATGAACCCAAGCTGACCAAATCTTGCTGATCTATGAGCCGGGAGAGGGGGATAGTCTGGCAGGCATGATGCCATTCTTAGAAGCTTATTTCAGGTTATCTAAATATCAGTCTTCTCCATCACTGTAACACATAAGAGGGCATCGTTTTCAATAACATGAGCTACCTTGGATCTTATCTGTTTTAACTCCTTGTTACAAGTAAGGAAATTGATACCTAAATCAATCTGACAAGTATTTATTGGCCATCTACTAATGGAGTATGCTCAGTCTCTCAGGACTGAGTGAGTTTTTCAAGGTCTTACAACCTATTAGTGACAAAATTAAAAGTGAAATCTCCTCACTCATATGGAAGTCTTCTTTCCACCATAAGAATGGGTAGGTTTTATTATTATCACAATTATTTGGCTGCTCTAGAGTCCAGACTGTGATATGAGCATGTGAGCATGTGAGCAAGCGAATGCTTGTGTGTGTGTGTGTATGTGTGAACTGTGTGTACTAGGAGAGGTATATTACACTCCACATTGGAAACAGAAAACAGTTTGTTGGAGTTAGAACAGCGCTTCCTTCAGAATCACAAAGATCAGTTGTCAATCTTGGTTCTTCCATTTACTGGGTCAAAATCATTTTGAGGCTTACTTTCTGCATACAAATACACAGTAAAATATTTTTAATGTTTACCTTAGACAAATATATGTCCATTGCTCGATGGGGGTTTTTGATAAATTCCTTTATGTAAAACAATATTAATTGCTGCAGGGCAGTGAATTATTTAATATCACTTCCACCAAATGGCCTTCATTTTCCCAGGGGTGGCTGAGAAGGCAGGATTGGATTTTGTGATCCAGCTGTGAGTATGATCTGCAGGGTAAATTAAGATGGTCACCTGTGAGGAATAAAGTAAGCCATCTCAGGAGCAGATGCTGAGGCTTTCCCTACCAGCAAGAAAGAAGAGCCCGATGTGGGGCACATCATTTGGATCCTGAGATCCTGTGTATTGACCCTCTTTGATTCAGGAGAAACTTTTCACAGCAGAGAAGCAGCATCAGCAGAAATAGGAGCTAGAGCATGAGTCGTAGTGGTGAGCTTCCCAGTCCACAGAGCAAGTAACATTGAGTGCTGGCTGGCGAATGGACTGTGATCTGGGCACTTAATCAGGGGAGTTGGGTTTGCTGACCTGTGGGGCTGGACCTAAGCACCTTCACATTGAGGCTTACAGCAGAAGGGAATGTCCATTGTGAATTCATTGGTGTCCCTGAATGAACATTGAGTGAACAGTGAAGAGGCCAGCATGAGAAACTGGGAGCTAAACTGTCCCAATTGAACAATTGCACAAGGAGTATTCCTCACCCCAATGGGTTCCTGGTAAGGTCCCCAATGAATTCCTAAAAGGAGAGCATCGTCTGTGAGTTCAGTAGTATGGGACCCAAACCAAGCAGCAGAAAAGTAGAATACGTGGAAAGTAAAGTGTTGTGGGAGGGATGGTTGGTTTCTACCTTGTAGTAATAAGCCTTGGGGTGAGAGGAGGTCAGAGGTGGCCCCCATGCTGTTTCTTCAATGGCTTACACCCCAAACAGACAACCGAGGTGCTGCTGAGCAGACTGCAATTTGTGTTGCACAGAACTATGCTCTATAGTTCTCAACCTGTGGGTCGCGACCCCTTTGGGGGTCAAAAGGCCCTTTCATGGGGATTGCCAGATTCATAACAGTAGCAAAATTACAGTGATGAAGTAGCAATGAAAATCATTTGATGGTTGGGTGTCACCACAACACGAGGAATTGGATTAAAGGGTCGCGGCACAAGGAAGTTCGAGAATAGGGTTTTAAGTGACCATGGCCTTTGAAACAGAGAATGCATTCAAGCCTGTCTCCCAGGGTGCTTTTGTGTGGGTTTGGACTACCAGTTCTTTGGTTCATAGCCTGGTGCTCTTGTACCCCGCAGTATTCCTTATGTGTGACGTTCCTGATGATATGAATAACACCTACTTCCCAATGATCATGCAAACGAAATACGTCTGAGCAAACATTTTCTTTTCTGTCATACACAAGGTTATCCTGAGTTGCGAGTAGACTTCATGCTACCGAACAATTTGAGTACTCAAAGAAGCAACCTAATAGAAGTGTAGGGCTTGGGTTTGAGAAAATTCTTCAATAGCAGTTGAGTGAGAGCAGGGAGGTTAAATGACCTGACTCGGGCACACAGAATGATGGGGCAAAGAAGGACCTGAGTTCAAGTTCTTCTGACTCAATGAAGGACTGGATTTCAGTGGGACCCACAGCTTCTTTGAATGAATGAGACTCTGAAATGTGACCTTGGGCACATCTGCAGTCAGAGGACACAAACACACCTGCTGGTCCCCGAAAAAGCCCTTGTCAGCCTCTACAAACGTGTGGGGTTTGCTCATGTGGCATGTCATACAAAATTCTCAGTTCTCTTTTGGTTGCTATTCTGAATTCCATTTTCATTTGTTTTCAATAAACAGTTTCAGAGTCCTCATTTCCCCCTAAAGCCTACAAATACATTTTTCTGTCTTGCCTTTCTTGCTACATTTACATAAAAGCCACCGTGAACAATTTATAGCAGTAATGGAAGTCTTGGGGAAAACAAAATGCTATGGGAATCAGCATTGCCTTAACCCTTTGCAAAGACACAGCGTCGGGCTGTCGGGCTGTGGAGAGGGTGCCACGTGCAATACAGACTCAGACATTCTAACAGTGGAATCACTGTGGGGATCCTCTGTCCTCCTTCATCAAGTTCCTTCAGTCCACATCTGAGGGGCTTCCAAAGTGTCATGGAATGAAAAGACAACAGCAGTGTCCCGCACACTTTTTGAGACCCCCGCTTAGAATACCATCACAACAGAAATGCATTTAATAGTTACCTTTTGGTGTCGTTGTTACATTTTGTGATAGCTGTTAATTTAGAAACATGGGGAAAGTGGGTGGAGCTGACAGGGAAATGTGACTTCATGGAAACCTGAGTGACAACACTGCATAAGGGTTATTGTGTCGCATGATCACTTTGAAGTGCACTTGTATAAAATAAAGTACAGAATCACTTCTCCTCTCAGTCAATGAACATTTAATGAGCATCTAATATATACCAGACCCTCAGGATACAAAGAACTTCATGCATTCCTTGTCCCCAAGGAATACCCAGTCTAGTGCTCATTAATAGAAAATTGGTACTAATAAGCCAAATAAGTTAAGTTAATAAAAAATAGGTCTTTGTTTCATAATGCACTATCAACAGGAAACCGCATGAGCACATGAGAATTAATTTCTAAATGCCTAGAAGTCAAAGAAATCTTTAATTTATGGCATGTTCAGTTCATAAAGATTTCTAATTTTAGGTCACACCCCCCTTGTGAGCAAAGCCCACAACATTCAGAGAGAGCCATGATAGACGCTTTTGTAGCAAGCTGATCGCACACACATTGACCGCCGTGACAGAGTTGCTGCCAAGTCTGTGATTCAGAAAGTCGGTCTCAGCGAGGCTTTGGAGAAAGCAATGACATTGTTACCATCCAGGCCTTGAGAAGGGACACAAACAGTCTCTGTCTTCTCAACACTGCAAGCATTCCTTTCTCTGGGCAAAAGAGACAGATGGATGTGAAGAGTTGGGGAATCCTGCAGGAGATCTACAACAATGGCCCCTAAGTCCCCAGTCAAAATGGAACCGGTTTATATTAAAAATGTATAAATCAATGCTGATATTTAGGACTTTCCAGACCAGTTACTTCAACCTTCAACCTTGTCCTCTTACCAACCTTATTCAAACTCCAGACTTCTTACTGTACTTTATTCTGTAGTGTCTCCTCACAGAGGAGATTAAGAGAGTTACTACCGCCTAGAGGAGTGCTGTGTTTATGAAGAGAGCTAAGAGTTGAATACTGGCTGTCTTCTTTCCTAGTTGCGATTCCTTCTGATTCCGCCTGCAGTGGAGTCTGAGGATGTGCCTTCTCAACTTCAGTGTGCTCAGACGGTCCTCAGCAGCAAGTCGGCTGGACAGCTCTGCAAACTATGCCCACATGTGGTTGCTGCTGCATATTGTGTGGCTAGTCCGTTCTGACTCAGACCCGCAGCCATTGAGTCTGTGCTGGCTCAGAGCGATTCTATGGCACTGTATAAACTGCCCTTGGGGTTTTCCAAGGTTGTAAACCTTTACAGGAGCAGAAAAATATCATCTTTCTTCCTCAGAGCTGTTGGTGGGTTCCAACTTCAGGATTTGTGGTAGCTCAACATGTAACCAACCACAACACCAGGGCTCCTTTCTGATTTGTAGGGGCACTAAAACATTGCTGAATGTGACCAAATAAATAAATTCTATTTAGCAGACGTTTTTCACACGATAGTATTAGAGGTTGCTGGAAGGAAGAGCCCTAAGGTGATTGGGATGAACCCAGGTAAGAACAATAGTCAGCTGACATATGCCTCTTAGAAAAAGAGATTCAGCCACTGATGGACTTTTTTGCTGTTTGGTGGGTTATACGGGTTTGGAACCAAGGAGACGCTGTCTTGAACAACAGAGAAATTAATGGATTTATCTTTGATTGCATTTCTCCATATGAATTAGCAAACTACTGGGGATCCTCTTTAAGTAAATGCTGACCAACTGTTTTAAAACATTAGGACCCATGTTTTCATCAATCCTTGACTACGGTTGAAACATGTTGGGCAAGCTACCTGTTACCTCAAATCACTTGATTTGAACTGCCTAGTGATTGTTGTTATGAGACAGTGATTGTTGTTATGATACACCTTCGTCGGTTCTCATTCCTCGTGACTGCTATTACAACAGAATAAAATCGTCTGGCCCTGCGTCATCCACGTAATTGTTGCTCTGCGTGCTCTCATTGTTGCAGGCACTGCATTCATCTATTTTATTAAGGTTCTTCCCGCGCTACTTTTCCTGTCCTGTCCTGTCATGTAGTCCTTGAGTGCCGCGGCTCTGGAGTGATACCGCCAGCTGGATTTAATAGCAGCTTCACTTAAAAAAATCATTTCATTGGGGGCTCTTACAGCTCTTACAACAATCCATACATCAATTGATAAAGCACCTTTGTACATATGTTGCCATCATCATTTTCTAAACATATCCTTCTGTTTGAGCCCTTGGTATTAGCTGCTCCCTTTTCCCCCCCTTTCCCCACCCTCCCACCCTGGTGAATCCTTGATAAAGTATAGATTATGATTTTCATATCTTATTATACCAACCGCTGTCTCCCTTCACCCACATTTCTGTTGTTCTTCCCCTTTGGGCAGGGGAGGGGGCTACATTATATGTTGATCATTGACATTGGTTTTCCCTTTTCTCCCCCTTCTCTCTCCACCTTCCCCCTACCCTCTTGGTAGCATTACTCCCACTTTTCTTCCGGAGGGGGTTATCTCTTCTGGATTCCTTGCATCCAGACTTCTTTTCTGTACCAGTATACACATGTCTGTCTAGCCGGATATGTAAGGTACAGCTGGGGTCATGATAGTGGGAGTGAGGAAGCCTTAGCGAGCCAGAGGAATAGTGAGTTTCCTCAGTGCTACACTGCACCCTGGCTGACCCTACTGTGAGAGGATGTCCAATTGTCTACAGACAGGTTTGGGGTCTCCACTCTGACCTCCCTCATTCTCCAAAATAAGATTGCTTGTTTTGGGTCTTCTGATACCTGTTACCTGATTCTGCCAACACCCCATGATCACACAGGCTGGTGTACTTCTTCCCTCTGGGCTTTGTTGCGTCCCTGCTATATGGCCGCTTGTTCACCTTCAAGTCTTTAAGACCCCAGATGCTATATCTCAGGACTGTCCAACTGGCGGCCCGTGGGTCGCATGTGGCCCCCAAGGTAATTTTTTGTGGTCTGCAATGCTCTGAAATAAAATGAAAATAGAAAAAAATTGTTGTGAAGAAAATAGTGCTTAGGGGAGATCGAGCCAATACCATACACACAATTCCCCCATTAACCCTTTAACTACTGATGATGAGTATACGTGAGGTCCAGTGCCTTCCCTGGGGGCCTGTGGATGTGTCTAAATGCGTTGACTCAGCTCCGGCAATATTTGGAAGCAATAGGTCTGCCACTTTCAGTGTCACTCAATGTAAACTGATCCCAATAGTGAAAAGGTTAAAAAGAGCACTCTGGGTTGTGCTGTTATGAATCATAATTAGCAGCAGCACTAGTTAACATTTTTAGAGGGAAACCATTGCAATTGTGCATCATGTTTGTCAGCTGTCCAAATTTTGTGTGTTTTTTAGTGACTTTGTTATATTTTCTCGTCATAACATAAGAGATAAGTGAAAGCTCGTAGAAGGAAAGCCCTGGAAAGTTTTGAGTAAAAAAGAATAATTTTAGTTTCATAAATACATTAAATAAATGTTTAAATAAAAGCAATTATGTAGTGTTTTAATTATCCTATCCATATTCCTGAGTCCTCACTTCAAAATATAAATTTAACAAAATTTGTAAATGTGACGTGACCCATGTGAATCTTGCCTGTTGCACCAAATGGCTGCGTTTTAATTGAGTTTGACACCCCTGCTGTATCTTATAATAGCCAGGCACCATCAGCTTTCTTCACCACATTTGCTTATGCACCCATTTTGTCTTCAGCAATTGTGTCTGGAGGGTGAACATCAAAGAATGCCAGGTTGTTAGAACAAAGTGTTCTTGCATTGAGTGAAGGCTTGAGTAGAGGCCTAAAGTCTGTCCACTTACTCAATGTATTACCATATAAATATATGTATATAGGCCAACACCTCTATTTTTATGAATAGATGTATTTACATATGTATACAATTATGTTTCTACTTACATCAATGATTTTGCTTCCTAAATCTTTTCTCTGTTTCCTTTTACCTTCCTCCTACCCCACTATCATGCTCACCCTTCATTTGCCTCTCAGTAATTCCTCTCAACTGGATTACTGTTGCTCCAACACCACCAGGACCCCTACACACCCCTCCCCCTTCATTTTAATTCCTTAGTTGTTCCCCTGATCATGGCATTGTTTGCTCTTTGTTCCCTCTTCCCCACCACCTCCTCCCCCAAGTGCCATCTGGAACCATCAGACCCATTGCTTTCTCCTCAGGCTTGCTTCTCAAGCCTATCTTATAGCAAGAATGGAGACAAAACAAAAAGAAAACAAAAGATCTAAGAGGAGAAATAGAAAAGAAAGAGAGAAAAAAATTCATACATAATTTCATGTCTGTCCGATGACCTTGATGACTATTTTCCCACCGCTGGGTCCAGCGGAGCTCCAATGACTGCCCCTTCAACCTGAAAACTAACAGCTTCACTTCCTTACCCTTTGATAATGGCACAAACGGGGTCCTTCTAAAACACGCATTGACTTGGCTGGGCCATGATCCTCAGTGATTTTGGAGCCATGCAATGATGCAAGGACGCCCATGATATGACATGATGTCAGTCAGTTTTAAGGGACTTATGATGGGTGGCAACACTTTTATGCAGGTCATAGCCCTGATCTGATGTAAGGGAAGTTTCCAAGGGTTTTGAGCTACACCACCTGCTATATTTGATAACACATAGGCATGTCCTTTGGACTTGAGATTGATTCCCTATGTTGGGAGTCTCCTAGACCTGAGGGAAGATTGCTCTTAAAAGAGAGGGAGTTCTATAAGAAATGCCAAGCCCACGAACACAGAAAGGAGACAAGCCTCTTCCTCCTAAACCATGAGACAACAGAGAGATAAAGCCCTCCACTGGAGCTGGCACTATTTGGACTTCTAACTTCCTAAAGTGTGAGAGAAGACGTTTATGTTTGTCAAAGCAAATCGACTTTAGCAGCTCTAGATTATGAAGACAACTTCTAAGAAGTGTGTCCCCTACAGCCTCATTTCCCACCTGGTCCTAGGCAATATATAGAGAGGGCATATTCACGGAGCTGTCTTTCCAAACATCTGCTTTCTTGATGCCCAATGTTGCAGTGTTTGGGGGTGGAATTAATTTTTCGATTAGCCTGGTAGCAATCATGACATGGCTATCAAATCCGTTCTTAGATAAATGACGCTTGTCCTTAGTCCAAGTCTCATTCTTCATTTTGTACGATGGATTTGGAGCAGGTAAGTTAATTTCCAGTCTCTTTCCTCAAGGTACATGTGTCCTTCTTTGTGTTCTTCACTAGACCTTATCAGAACCTGCACTCTTTTTACCTGTCTCACTTGGCCACTCTCTCTATCTGTTATTCTCTGCCTCCCTTACATAAACTGTCTGTACCTGAGCCAGCCCTACCTCACCCATCCTGCTCGCTCTGAACCCGAAGCCATACTAAATGGCAAATGCTTGTTGGAAGCTCCCTTCTCTTTCATCGTCATTCCTTTACATGTGCAGTTTTGCTTTTCTGGTATGAATTCTTCTTTTTGTCAACTTGTCCTTGAAAAATATCATCAATACACTAATATTTCATATTAGTGTAGTTGTTTGCCTACATCCATCTCTGTCATGGCTTTAATACTGTATTGTGGCATATCTGTCTTCCCCAGGAAACTGTCAGCTTTTCTTACCATTGGCCTGGAGCAGTATTCCATATGAGGCACACAAAGAAAGACTACTGAGTGGCCCTTATGCCATAGATCCATAACTCCCTGAAGTCTTGATGTTGAATCCTTGTAATTAGAAACTCTTTAATGGAAATGAGTCCTGGTTGGGTTTTACAGCACTGGTTGCAGTTGCTTTGAACCTCCAGGATGCTCTCTGAGATCGCCTCTGCCATTGTAGTCACTCCGTGTTCTCACACCTATTTGGGAGCATCTTGGTACACTCTCAGGAGTATCCTCCTTCTTGAACTCACCTGTCAGGATGTGTTGAGGTGAGTTTTCTGATACATGTGACAAATCTTGGCCTTGAAGAAACAAAACTCATCACCCAGCAAAGAACTTATTCTCTATGTTCTTCCAGATCCAAAGATTGGCATTATTTTTTATTGTTGTTAAAACTTCACAGTTGACAAAAGTGCCTTTCAGATGGTATTGTCAGTTACATTTCACATTAGCTTCAGTAACCAAAACCCATTGTCCTTGAGTTGAGTCTGACTCACAGAGACCTAGGTAGGGCTGTTGAAGCTATAAATCTTTAAAGGACCAGGCAGCCTTATCTTGGGAGAAAGATGAGAATACTAGTAGCTAAGATTTCTTCTTTTCAATTTTGCTTTCTAGAAAAAGACCATGGCACTGGAAGTAGACATGCTAGGGCCTCTTCTGTCAATTAATTACTAACTGTTTATCTCTGGACAAGTCAGTTAACTTCCCTGAGCTTCAGTTTTCTTAAGTAGCAGAGTATTTTAACCACAGCATTTTTAAAACTTCCATTTGTGCTCCATCATTTAAACTTCAGAGCTATTTCAGCCTTGCTGTAAAATTGAAATGGAAAGGAAATAATGCTAATGAAAATGGGAAAAGTTACAAATTATTAAATTGTGTAATATGGAACATTGATCAAGGAATTAAATTGGCTTAATGGAGTTTACAGGAAAAAAAACTTTTCCCACAAAAATTATTGATGTTAGCATAATTCTCATTAAAATATTTGTATTTGAAATATACTTGGGGTAAAAACAGAGGTCAAAATGCTGCACACAAATAGCCTGACCCTTGATGAGCAAAAGAATCGCTATAGTAACTCTTATTTTAAATGTTTTTAATGAAATATTGCATTTAATCATCATAAAAGCCCAGAAAGTGAGGTGAGCCTATAGCTCTGTTTTAGAAATACCAAAGCAAAAATAAGCTCACTGTCATCAAGTCAATGCTGACTCCTATCAAGCACCCTGTGGATTTCTGCGACTGTAACTGTTTACAGGAGTGGAAAATCTAGCCTTTCTCCAAGGGAGCTGCTGGTGGTTTCAAACTGCCAAACATGAAGATTGCTGCGCAGCACATAAGTACTACACCAGCACGGTAGAACCTGGCATATTGAATGTTACATATTACTTGAGGCTGGGTTCTCTAGGGAAGAAAAACCAGTGAAACTCGCATGTGTGTACACACGGAGAGCTGGATTTCAAGGGAAAGGGTTACATGATTGTAGAGGCTGGCAAGTTCTAAGTCCAGGAGTCAGATGTCAGACTGAAGGCTTCTCCTGGCTCATATGGCTGCAGGGGCTGACAAACCCAAGTTTGGCTGGTTCCAGTGTAGGCTGCTGGCTCTGTTGGCAAATGAATCCAAGATCCACAGGTAAGATGACAGGCTTCTGACTGAGGTCCAAAGAACAAGAGGTCTGATAAACACTCAACATGCAGGATCCAGATCCAGCACAAAGAAAGGGAGTTTAACAGTGTCCATATATATTGGAAGAATAACACCTAACTCAATTGACTGGCTCTGAATAGCAAATTTCATCATGGAAGTTCTTACATTGTATCAGAGCTCATTATGGGAGATGAGTGCATTGCAATGCCCAAGCCACTACGAATCACAGCCAGCCAAGTTGACACACAACCTTAAACAACATATATCACTATGCTATCATGATCATCTTTGTCACCACCTTTTTCACGTCAATGCCTCCATGCTGGAACTTTAAGGCACCAGAATTAAATCAAAAGCCCATGGTATATCTTGTAAGGCCCTGCTTCAACTGTTTCCTAGCAGCTTTTTAATCATTTCTTCTTACTCTTCCTTTTTTAATTTAATCATTTTATTGGGGCTCATACAATTCTTATCACAATCCATACATACATCCATTGTGTCAAGAACATATGTACATTAGTTTGTTGCCATCATCATTCTCAAAACATTTGCCTTCTACTTGAGCCCTTGATATCAGATGCTCATTTCCCCCTCCCTCTCCACTGCCCCCTACCTCATGAACCCTTCATCATTCATAAATTATTTTTATTTTGTCATATTTTACGCTGTCCGATGTCTCCCCCCGCCTTCTTCTCTGCTGTCCCTCCTTCAGGGAGGAGGCTACACGTAGATTCTTGTAATCAGTTCCCCCTTTCTACCCCACATTCTCTCCACCCTCCAGGCATTGCCACTCTCACTACTGGTCCTGAAGGAGTCATCTGTCCTGGATTCCCTGTGTTTCTAGTTGCTCTCTGTATCTATGTATACATCCTCTGGTTTAGCCAGACTTATAAGGTAGAATTGGGATCATAAGAGTGGGGGTGAGGAAACATTTAAGAGCTAAAGGAAAGTTATATGTTTCATCATTGTTTCCCTGCACCCTGACTGGTTCATCTCCTCCCCACAACCCTTCAGTAAGCTGGTTGGCTGCCAATGGGCTTTGAGTCCCCACTCTACACTCACCCACATTTTCAATGATATGATATTTTGTTCCTTGATGCTTGATACCCGATCCCTTCGACAGCTCATGGTCACAGAGGCTGGTGTGTTTCTTCCATGTGGGCTTTGTTGCTTCTGAACTAGATGGCCACTTGTTTATCTTCGAGCCTTTAAGACCCCAGATGCTATATCTTTTGATAGCTGGGCACCATCAGCTTTCTTCACCACATTTTCTTTTTTGTTTTGTTTTTTTAACAATTTATTGGGGCTCATACAATTCTTATCACAGTTCATACATATACATACATCAATTGTATAAAACACATCTGTACAGTCTTTGCCTAATCATTTTTTTCTCCTCTTTTCTTTTTTTACATTTTATTAGGGACTCATACAACTCTTATCACCACATTTTCTTATGCACACATTTGTCTTCAGTGATCGTATCAGGAAGGTGGGCACCCACTGATATGATTTTTAGTTCTTTAATGTCTAATAACTGGTCCCTTCTACACCTCATGGTCAGCCAAGCTGGTGTGCTTCTTCCATGGGGGCTTTGAAGCTTCTCAGCTAGATTGCCACTGGTCTATCTTCAAGCCTTTAAGGCCCCAGGAGGAGAAGGGGGCAAATAGGTGGTGCTGACCAACCCAGGGACAGGGAAGCAATAAGTGATCCAAAATCAGTAGCAAGGAGGTTGTGAGAGGTCTGGTAGGGATTCAGCAAGGGCAAGGTAACTGAGGGAAATCACTGAAACCCAAATGCAGGCTGAGCATGATCGTGGGACAAGAGGAAAGTAAAAGGAAATAGAGGAAAGAACTAGGTGACAAAGGGTATTTATAGAAGTCCAAAGACTGGAATGTGCATATATAAATATATTTATATGAGTGTAGGGAAGCAGATATATGTGCATATATTTATAGGTTAAGTACTAAGGCAGCAGATGGACATTGGGTCTCCACTCAAGCACTTACTTAATGCAAGAATACTTTGTTCTATTAAATTGGCATTCCAGGATGCACGCCTTCCTGACACAATTGCTGAAGAAAAATGTGTGCATAAGCAAATGTAGTGAAGAAAGCTGACGGTGCCCGGCTATCAAAAGACACAGCGTCTGGGGTCTTACTCTTCTTTATACTTATCCACACTATTCCTTTAAACTCTTGCAAACAGCAAGCATATCTCTGACATAGGTTCTAATAGTCTCTCCTCCTAGGAGAGCCTCTGTACAGGCACATGCATGACCCCTCCCTCTCTCTCTTCATGACACAAATGCTGCTTCCCAAGGGGAGTTTTCTGACAATCCGGATAGCACCCCAACCTTGCTATTCTCTTTTCTCACTCTGTCCACCCCCCCCTTCTCTTTATGGTAGAAAACAAAACCACATTTTCATACTTTAAATACATATATTTCTTATCACGTCTGCTAGCCTGTAATTGCTGTAGAGGCAATTGCAGATTATCTTTTTTTGTTCATTGTTTTTCTCCTAATGTCTGGATAGTGCCTCGCACATAGGATAAACTCAAAATATAATTTTTGAATGAACGAAGAGAGAAATGACTATGCAGTGTTGAAATGCACAGGTACATTTGTAAATGATTGGTCTTTGTTTCTCAATTCAGTGACTTCCCCAAGAGCCACCATCAAGAGGTTCCTAAGCTGCACATATCAGAAAGAAAGTCTGCTGGAATGTAAGGTAACTTTGCACTTTTTCACATCTTGCCCACACTCTGTTCTCTATAAACCAGGTCTGGTCCAGCCTCTAGTCAATCGTCTTCCCTTTCCCTCCAACATTGCTTCTGATTTGTGAGTACACAGAGTGTGTATTCAGAGAGCATGGAGTCCTTCCTGCGATCAGTCCTGACTGCAAGCAGTCCTGACTGCAATCCTTCCTGCAGCCATTGTGCTTTATTTATTTGGTAAATCACTATGCTCAAATTATGGGAGTAAATTCTGGAGTATGCAGAGCATGTAAGCTGTCTGTGCCTCTACTAGGGTGCAGGGAAAGCAACAGGAAAGGACTGGCTTCCCAATGGGCCTGTCGGTGACATCTGTCCATGTGGCGGTTGTTTGCTGCTTTACAGATTGCTGATCTCATTCCTATTGGCAGATGCCACATGCCCCAACGATGTAGTGTGTTCATTCTCTCAGGAGGAAATTGGTCTCAATTGAATGATCAGGAAGTTGGATTCACATCGCTTGCAGAAGCAACTATCTTTCCTTTTCAGATAAAAAGAATACAAAACTCACACAAAGGATGCGATAAACAGGAATCGTCAATGTGAAGAGAGACAAATGAAGACAAATTTAAAAAATCATATATTTGTGGAACAAGATAGTGAAGCAAAGGCTGCTATTAATTTCCCCCAACAATTAATTTACTAAGCAACAAATAAAAAAGATTATAGCCTGAGATCTCAGGACCGTAGATGGCAGCTAAGGTATGGAAAGTCAGAGTGAGCACAAGTCCCAGGAGCTGAGGAGCAAGGATGGCCCTGAAGCTGGAAGGACCCGCCCACTAGCATGAGGTGCATTTGCACTTGATAGCCATTGTTGAATGGCTGGGTAACATTGGAATTTCTTGAGCTGTGCAGTTGAATGGGTGTTCTATTTCAAACGTTTCCCTCTGGATTCCATAATTCTTTGCAGTGGACACACAGAACTCAGATTCAATGAGGTCTAGTAAAGAAGTGAATAGGATAAAATATAGGTGACAAACGCTCGGGAATATTGAGAGAGAAACAGGCAGGGCCTCACTTGTGATCTCAAAGCACACTATGCAGCCACTGCAGTCAAACAACCTGGTTTTGGATAATTGATAGATTCCTAGACCCGTGGAATAGAACCAAGAACTCAGAAATAACCTAGGCATCTCTGGACACCTTTTTTTTTTTCAGCCATGGAGCCAAAGTTCATTCAGTGGGGCAGAAATAGTCTCAAAATAAATGGTGATGGCAAAATTGATATTCACCTGCCAAAAAAGAAAAAAGATTCACACCATACCAAAATTTCATTCAAATTTTAGCTAACACCTCAATGTGAAATCTAAAGCCATTTTGTAAAAGTTGCAAAACAAATATTTCAGCAAATGCATGAGGTAGGTGCCTGTGCGGTGGTTACTGCTCACAGGGAACTTATACACAGCAGAACGGGATATCCCATCCTCATCCTTATGACTGGTTGAGCCCCTTGTTGCAGCCATTGAGTCAGTTCATCTCCCTGGAGGTCTCATCTTCTGTTTTACCAAGCACAATGTCCTTTTCCAGGAACTGGTTTCTCCTGAAGGACCTTGGCTAGAGTCAAGTGTGCCTTAGTTCCCAATGTGCTGTCCCGGGTCTTCCATGATTTAAAGAAGTCTTGTACTACAGCAGGCCCAATGCAATGTGTTGTTTCACATTTTACAGCTGTTTCAAAAAGCATTGATTATGGATCCAAGCAAAATGATAATTTCATTCCTTTCTCGAATTATCATGATGATATATGACACACACATCTTTCCTGATTTTAAGCCATGCAGTATTGCTTTGTTCTCTTTGAAAGGCTTCCTTTTGGTCTATGCATGTGTGAGAGTTGAAAAATACAAAATAGACAAATGGGACCTCATACAAATTAAAACACCAAGTTCATCAAAGGCTTTATGAAGAGAGTAAATGGACAACAAACTGGCAATAAATATTATTTATCCAGTAAATCTCATTTATTCAGAAAAATCTGACGTATCCTATTGGTTCAGTTGTGAGGATTTTTGTTTTCTTTATGTTGTGTTGTGTGATAGGTTTATTGTGCCAACTATGCCAATAGAAATATGTAGGCAGAGATTAATTAGGTCACAGCTTGATTGGAGGGCAGTGAGATATATGGCTGTGGAAGGCCTGCCCCCTATCTCTTGCTCCCTGGTGATCAGACCATTGTGCTGCTGCTTTAGCTAGTTCTCTGCTTCAACCTGTGTGCTACACTACCTGTTGGCCAAGTCAACCCATGGATCATGTCACTAGAGCTTGAGGATCCTTTGGAACCTGCTTCATCAGGCTGCGCTGCATGATTTGTTTGACCTTGAGGCTGGTGGATTCTGTTGCTGTGCTTGAGTTGAAGATCCCATCAGTGCTACTAACTGCTCTTGACTATTGCTGATGCCCCCTGCTGTCTGCTTCCTGAAAGCAGGGTCTTGCCTGAGGGAAGACTCCTTTGTCTGCTTCCTTGACCTTGGACCCACTTGAGTTGAAGGACTTCCAGTATTTTAACTGTTCCAGGATGGTGAGTTGCACTGAGCCCTTGTGTGGTAGTTATATAATCGTTTGTTAATTTGAGGATTAAGAGTGTAGGGGTGGAATCTAGCCTGTCAATCAGGTCATAAACAATGAGGCCTCTGTGTGGGCATGGCCTTCTCCTGAAAATTCTGTTTTTCTTCCTTGGAGGCAGGAGACATTTTTCTTCTTTCAGCTTACTTCCTGTGAGACATCCCTGAGGAGAAGCCACCTGGACCAACCCTGAGGCAGCCCTGGGAACTGGAGGAGTCACATGCAGACGACTGCCAGCACTGAGATGCTTACAATGCCACTGGATCCAAACACTTTCATCTACTGGCCTGAGATCGTCCTGCACTCAGAGTCATTGCGTGTGTTTAGTGAGTCTGAAGAGGAATTTATAGATTGGAAGAGGAATGTATAGATTGGTATCAGACATAGGGACTAATATTGGCCTTATAGATTTAGACTGGACTGGGTTGGGATGATGTCTTAATGTACAACTACCCTTTATATAAAACTCTCTCATATACATGTATGAGTGTGTATGGATTTGTTTCTCTTATCTCCCTGGACTAATATACCTTGTATTGTTATATACACTAATTAGTGTTGTATTCCTTCTTACTGTGTATATATATAATCCTAAGTGTGCTGGTTTTGTTTCTCTAGAGAACCCTGCCTAACACATGTTATAATCCATACTGAAGACTGCAGTTCTTGAATTTCATCAAGTTATTCAATTACTCCATACTTCCATCAAGTAAGCTTATTTCATGCATATTGAAGGTTGTTAATAAGTTTTCTTTCAACCCTGATATTTTATTCTTCTTCATATAACCCAAATTCTTAGATTTTTTGTTCAGCATAGAGATTAATTCTGTATGATGAAAGGATATAGTCCTGTCACACATGTTTTTTTTCCTTCTGATTTTAAACCATGCAGTATTGTCTTGTCCTCTTTGAATGTCTGCCTTTGAAAAGAGTAAATGAACCATTCACAATCTGACAATAATTCTGATTTTCCCATAAGAATCTAATCTCTAAAACACTACAAAAGTACCATAACTCAATGACAACATAAAATGAATAATCCACTCAAAAATTTTTCAAATGACTTGAACACAACCTTTGCCAAAGTGGTTATCCAACTAGCCGACCAACATATGAAAACATTTCTGAAATCATTAGATGTGTGTGACTGATACTAGGTGTCATGATGTTGATTCATTTATAGCGACCCTATTTACAACAGAGTGGTACACTGCCTTAGCCTGTACCATCCTCACAATGGTGGCTATGTTTGAGCTCACTGTTGCAAGCAGTGGGTCAAACAAACTCACTGTAAGGTCTTATTCTAATTTATTGTGACCTTACAATTCTGAGTAGAAATTCTCCATAGATTTTCCATGGCTATGAATCTTTATGAGAGCAGACATCCTCAAACACTCTCACCTTTGAACTATGCAGGAAGTACTGATAGAAGATCAAAGGAATACACAGGTCACAGTACCAAAAAGAATTGATCAACATATAAGCATTTCATGAGACAGCACATGTTTGAGAAACAATGACATGGAAGGAAGATGTCTACTCTGCACAGTGGCACTGGTGGAAATCAAGGCTCCAGAAATGGATGAAACACCAGTTGCGACGTTTCAACAAAAGAATGCCACATGGAAGGTGCTCAGGAGGGTATGTTGAGAAATTTGGCCAACTGATTTGCAGTGATCTATATTTGTTTTTATTACAAAGAAGGTGATTCAACAGAAAGCAGGAATGATCTCTTTTAATATCACATACAAGTTTAAATTTGCAGCAAATAATTCAAATTCTGTTGCACAAATAGAGGGAACTGCCAGCAATTGGAGCCAGACTTAGAAGAGAGCATGGAGTGAGGATGCCCTTGATGGTGTCAGAAAGAACTTTAGTGAAAACAACAAACATGAGAATAATGAACGTTTATTTGTGTTTTATTGATTCTGCAAAGACATTTACTTGTGCATATCATACCTAAGTATAGGAAACATGGCAAAGAATTATAATTTCATAATACATATTTGTGCTCATGAAGAACCAATATATAGGTCACAAGGAAGTTATTACAACAGACCAAGGACTCTTGTATCCTTAAAAATCAGGAAAGGTGTGTTAAAGGATTGTATTCTTCCATCAAACTTATTCAATCTGTATGCTGAGCAAATCATCTGATGAACTGGACTCTCTGAAGGAATGCATGGCATGAGGGTTAGAGGAAGAGGGCTCGCTAACCACCTTCCACATGCAGGTGACACATCCTGGCTTAAAGAAAGGAAGAGGACTTGAAACACCTACCAATGACTAAAATCTGTGGTGTGGATTACACCTGAACATAAGAAAACAGAACCACACCTGGACCAATAATCAGAAAAATCAATGGAGAAAGTACTGGATTTCTCGAGAATTTCATTTTGCTTGGATCCATAAGCAAAGCCCATGGAAATGGCAGTTACGAAATCAAACAATAGATGCATTGGGCAAATCTACTCCAAGAGACTTTCTTAAAGTATTAAAATAATGATTTCACTTACAGGACTAAGGTGAGCCTGATCTAAGCCAGGATATTTTTAATTTAATCCTATGCAAGGAAACTAAATAATGGATCAGGAAGACCGTAGAAGAACACTTGCATTTGAATTGATGCGTTTGGAAAATCATGTTGATTATACCATGGTCTGCTAGAAGAAGGGACAAATTTGTCTTTTAAGAGTTTCTTCCAGAACCCAAGTGTAAAGCGAGTTTTGAGAATGATGAGGGCAATGAACGTATGTGTGCTTAACACAATTGATGTATGTGTGGATTGTGATAAAAGTTGTATGAGCCCCAATAAAATTATTTTTTTTTTAAAGAGTTCCTTTCAGAATGACCATTAGCAGCCCGGATGGTGAGACACTGTCCCATGTTATCAGGAGAGGGACAGCATGCTTAGAACATCAGAGAATGAATGCAAAAGAAGACCCGCAACCATATGGGTTCACACAATGGCTACAACAATGGCTTCAAATACAACACTGTCTGTGTTAGCAGCACGGAGTTTTTTAAATTTCTTCTCATTTCTTTTTATCTAGAGTTATTGTAAGTCTGATGTGGCGTGCTGATACCTAACCACAACCCATAAGATTGGTGCTCTACTTAAAAAAAAAATCGGAGTGAGAACTAAAGTTCAACAATTATTCTCAAGAGAGAGAAAATGAGGAGGCAAAGAAGAAGAAATATAGGAACAGGGAAACGTGAGAGTGATGGACAGATATGGGGGCTTGGAGGAACAGAATTAAACACAAAGACAACATTGGATATCATCATGAATGTAACTAATACTGAGAAAATTAACGTGGACGTTGTTAAAAGGGAATTTAAAATCCTGTGTACATTTTCAACCACTCAGTAAAATTTTATATTTAGAAGGATCACCCATTGATTAAAATGTTTGAAAAATACTGAACATAGCAAAAACATCTTTATTCTGATCAGTATGAGAAATCAGACATTTAAAGAAAATAGGCTGCAGGGTTTAGGTGGGGAAATGGGGAGGAGCGGAGGCATATGGTGGTATCGAAAGCCTCGTGATCTTTATTGCTGATTTTGAAATAGTCCTTTGTGAAAATGAAATCCGAAAGTAAAGCACAGCCGAGAGGCAGAAATCACCAATTTACTAAATCAACAAAGGAAATGGTAACTAGGTCCTGAATGAGATTTTGGCCTTGAAATTCTAGGAGTGATCAGTGTCTTAAAATAGGCCCTCCCTGACTTGGTCTGCAAGCCGTATTTTAAATGGGCACAGGTGTCAGATGCATGGCTTCCAGATCCTCCAGAACACCTTCCCGTCTCTCTGGAATCCACTAGTAGCTTGTGTCACAAATCAGCCACTGGGTGGGGAAAAATGCAGAAAAACTGAACTCAAAGGAACAGAAGGGCAAGTGTAAGGCATCAGAATGGATATGAGGGACAAGACCTTTGTTCAGTAACGGGAATCTCAGAAAAGGGGCATTAGAAATCGCTGCAGGACATTTCCCAGTGAGGATATGGAGGGAGTGCGAGGGGAGAATCTTGTTAGAAAAAACACAAGGATATGGGGGTAAAACAACTTGAGGAGGAGAGGTCTAGATGACCCCACTGAACTGATCAGCTACCATCCTTTGGACCAGGATTTCTTTTGGTCCTTTGACATTTCTAAAAATAAGTAGCTGAATAAACTCAATCAGATTTTTGGGGGGGAGTTTCTTTGAAGAGTTTGGAAGTCAAGTCTATCTTGTAGGCATGATGCAATTCACTTCTGCAAGTAGATACAATGCAAAACAGAAGGAAGCAGAGTGAGAGAAAAACAGGAAGTAACTCAGAATCATAGAAGAAACCAGACTTACCGGAGCCCTTGGATCTTGATTCAGATCTGGAAATGAACTCACCCCATGGCTCAATCTTCAACCAACTACAGATACGAAACCAAACCACTGGTTTATAACAACCCTATGCAGCAGGGTAGAAGTCTCCCGTGGGTTTCTGAGACTGTGACTATTTATGGGAATAGAAAGCCTTGCCTTTCTCCCTTGGAGGCTCTGGTTTCATATTACGAACCTTGTGGTTTGCAGCCCAACTAGTCACAACTAGGTCACCAGGGTTCTGGTAAAAAGGAGATACGACTAATCAACCATTTAAGATAAAAAAAAAATGGCAGCATTTAACCAAGGGAAAATCTCAGGAGGGTTAGGAAATAAGGAAGAACAAAACCAGCAAATACAAGGAGACAAAGAAAGTGAAGTGGGATAAATAATGTTACAGTAAACAGTGATAGGAATTGCACTCAATGACATGAAACAAAACGGGTATGAATTGTTGCATAGAAGGTTGATTTGCTGAGTAAAACTTTCCTCAATTCACAGTGAGAAGTTAACAATAAACATGGTGTTCTTTTTCAAAATCCTATAAATAGATTTGCTTCTTTTGCATGTCTCTCTGTCTGCTAAACCCTGATGGTGTAGTGGTTTGAGTGGAGTAGCCAATACTAAGCTCATCAGGTTCAGCTCCATGAACTACTGGTGGGAGGAGAAAGATGAGGTTATGGTTCCATGGGGGAATGACTTGCCTTTATGTTAACGAGGCAAGATCAGGGTAGAGTTTATCTTGAGCGCCCATGTTATGAAAAGGTGTGATACAAGTAAGCACCCTTATTCCAGTCACCACCCGAGACACTCTGGCACTGCCTTGTTCAAGTAAGGGGATTTTCCTTGAGGGTACGCTGTGCATCCAATATACATGAGTGTTCTGGCAGAGTTCCCTCTCCTGTTCAGGATCCTGAATCTGTCCTCCAGTTCTTGGAACCTGAGACAGAAATCCATTCATCTGACCTGTTTCACCAGTGTATAGTTTGGGTAGCCAGCAGCCTGTCAGCTGACCTGCCGGCTTGGGTTTGTCAGCTCCTACAAACGCTCTCACCATAATCATTCAATCTGTATGCTGAGCAAGTCATCAGATAAGTTGGCTTACATGAAGAAGAATGTGGCATCAGGATTGGAGGAAGGCTTATTGATATCCTACTGTATGCAGCCAATACAATCTTGCTTGCTAAAAATGAGGAGAATTTGAGACACTTGTTGATGTAGATGGAGAATGGCAGCCTTCAGTATGGATTGCCACTCAATATAAAGAAGGCTGAACTCCTCTCACCTGGACCAAGACGTATCATCATGATAAATGGAGAAAAGGCTGATGCTGTCAGGATTTTGTCTTGCTTGGACTCGCAATCAATGCTCCTGGGAGCAGCATGCATGAGATCGAAAGACACTGGATAAATCTGCTGCACGAAACCTCTTTAGAGTATTGGAAATCAAGGATGGTACTCTGTGAACTAAGGCACACCTGACCCAAGCCATGGCATTTTCAATTGTCTCATATGTGTGTGAACATTGGACACAGCATGAGAAACACTGGAGAAGAATCAATGCATTTGAGTTGTGGTGCTAGAGAAGATTGTGAAAAGAGCCACAGGCTGTTTAAAGGACATGCAAATCCTCTTGGAAGAAGTCTAGCCAGAGTGTCACTTAGAGGCAAGGATGGTGAGACTTCATCTTACCTACTTTGGATATGTTATCAAGAGAGACCAATGCTTGGACACCATCATGCTTGGTAAAGTGGAGAGTCAGCATAAAAGAGGAAAGCTACACACCTGATGGATTGACACAGTGGCTATAACAATGGGCTCAAGAATAGGAGTAGTTGTGAGGATGGCGCAGGACAGTGTTTTGTTCTGTTGTGGTGCCTACGGCTTGGGAGCAACTTGATGGCTAACAGCAGCCACAGCAGCTATGTGAACCAGAAGAAGACTCAGGCTGATGCCTGACCCATGGACTGGGGATGTGACAGCTTCCACAACCGTGTGAGTGATTTGCTAGACGGGTCATGAGTTTTGTAAGATACTTCATAAAACATAGACCCCAAAGATAGCAAAGAGAATATAGAGGGGAGGCAGAATATCTTAGGTTCACAATGATGGAGTGGTTTGGCAGTTTGCAAAATAGCATTACAAAAATGACATCTGGGTCATTTTTCATATCTATCTTAAAGGCACAAACTTTATGCTGATTTTTTTCTAAACACACACATTATGTAACACTGGTACATCATGAAACATTATATCCACGAGAGTGCTTAAAAAATGAGAGTAGGATGCATATCATCCTAACACACCGAGGGAGGATACAACACGATGCTCCGCTGAAAAAGTTAAAAAGGTTTAACCAAGAAATGAAATGTATGGGTTAGCTCTCTGTAATAGGGAGTCCTGATGGTGCAGTAGGTTAAGCATTGGGCTGCTAACCGCAAGTTCAGTGGTTCAAACCCACCAACAGCTTTGCAGGAAAAAGTTGTGGCCTCTTTTCATGTTAAGATTTCCAGTCTGGGAAACTCTATAGAGTAGTTCAATTCTGTCCTACAGGGTAACTATAAATTGCAATCAATTTGAAGGCAGTGGGCTTGAGGTTTGTTGATTTGTTTCTCTAAAGAAGTGGTACGTGGCACAGTGGTTTGGAGTGGCTAAAAAAATAGTTTGAATCTACTAGCCATTCCACAGAACAAGAGGTGGCAGTCTGCTTCCATAAAGTCTGGACATCTTTGGATGATTGGAAAAGTATTGAAAACTGCTGGACAATTCCAATCTATTTGTAGGCTGCAATAAGGCAGAATGGGAACAAGGGCAATGAATCTGGCCCCTCTTTGTAATATGGGAGAAAGATTCCCCTATTCAGTGGTTCTCAACCTGTGGTTCATGACCCCTTTAGGGGTTGAACCACCCTTTCACGGGGGTTGCCCAATTCATAATAGTAGCAAAATTGTAATTATGAAGTAGCAACAAAAATAATTTTATGGTTGGTTGGTTGAGGTAGTTAGTTTATTGTGCCAACCTGGCTGATAAACACATGTGGGTTAATTGAAGGGTGGAGGGATAAATGGCTCAGTGAGTCTTGCCTTTCTAGTTCTCCGGCCTCTTGCTTTCTGATGGTCGGACCAGGGTGTAGCTGCCTTAGCCAGTTCCCTGCTTCAGTTGGCAAGGCTCACTTCTTCCTCACATCCCTTAGGAGAAGCCACATGGACCTACCCCGATGGAGCCCCGGGTGCTGGAGCAGCCGTGTGGAGGCCCTTGCTAATGCTGAGATCCTTACACATTCACTGATTCAGCTTTCCTTCTGCAGTCGGCATCATTGCATCTGTTTTGTGAGATGGAGGAGGACTTTGTGGATTGGTGTCGGATCTGGGTTAATGTTGGACTTGTGGCCTTGGGAAACACTGGGTTTGGATGTTTTCTTGATGTGCACTTAACCTTTATATAAAGCTCTCTCTTATATATGAGTTTTTGTGGATTTGTTTCTCTAAAGTACCCAGACTAACATGGGGGGGGGGTGTCACCACAACCTGAGGAATTATATTAAAGGGTTGTAGAAGTTTGAAAACCACTGCTCTATATGAGTCTGGAGGATGCAAACAGGGCAAAGCTGGCAAGATTGATCATGGAGGCAAGTTACAGTACAGTATAAAGTATTATTAGAAGTTCAGGGTTATAGAAAATGGAGTAGGCATTTCTTATCATTGAAGGAGTCCTGCTATGGGAGGGTGACAATAAGCTAGGTGACATCTGAAGTCTTTCCAGTTCTGAGTCCAAGCCTTCCGGCTGTATCAGCCAAAGAGTTTGAGGCCACGTAATTTTAACCCTCCCCTCCCCTAGAAGGTACACTGTCAGCAAACAGACTACTCTCCCCATGATCTCCAATGTAGGGTTGCCAATACATGGTGTAATTCAGAAACAATTCCTTGCCTGGGGAGAGAGTTGAGCCCGTCGACTCTAATGAGAGGATTAGATTCCCCACCGGGTTCCGGGAACTCCGGAAGCCCTGGCCTATCGCAGGAGTGGCTGAGGGTTGGCACAAACCACTCCACAAACATATGTGAAGCCCAGGCAAGCCAGTGTCCACACACTCCGCCCACGGGACCTGCCTGGAAGTCAGAACCAATGCAACAATTAAAATATCACAGGATGAGCTGTGGACCCCAGCAGGTAAAGCGCTTTTGTCTAATGACCTTTCTCGTACTGCGATAGCAAACACAATAGGCTGGCCTCATAAATCATACCTTGAGAAAACATTCACAGGGTAGACTTTGACACTGTTTGCATATTCAAATGCCACCCCGTTCATAAGAGGAAAGACAAAACACTTTTTTTTCCCTCTCAAAAATGTCAGCTTGGCTGGATTAGAAACGATAATTCGGAAGTACTTCTAGACAATAATTACCCCTGGCACCTATCTGCAGTGTACTTAATGAATGGGAAGAGGATTTTTTTTAATTTTTAAAAATTATGATTATTACAGTAATTAATCAGCTGCTCAGTGACAGCTTCCTTGCGGGGGAAAAGTGCCTCAAAGGCCATCTTGCTTCTGTAGGGCACCTTGTTGATTTCACATCACATATGCAAAACATATCCTAATATTATTAGCAACAAAAATGCTTGTGGAAGTAGAATTAGCCTCAATTTCCTAAATAGTCAGGAAATGCTCACATTTCACAAGTGAGAGAGAGAGAGAAATCATTCTAATCCCAAATGTTAACTGGAAAAAAAAATTCAATGTTTTAGAGTTGCTCAGCTGGGGTGTTAAACCAATCTCTTCCTCTTAATTACATGCAAAAGGTTCCCGGTTCTAATTATGGACCTTGGGGAAATAGCCCATCTCCCCAAGCCAATAACGCCTCATGTTAACTTCAGCTCTTTTGTGTTTAATATCCTACTGCTGGATTTCAGCTTCCCTAGATGACCTGTAAATTTGGTTTTTTCTACTTCAGTTTTCACAGCGCGGCTCAGAGCAGGGACTAGGAGACTTCACCTTCCCCAGTGAGTCTCTTATAACATTTCTTGCTATTTGAGTACAAAATTCTCTAGCCTAAGATTTCCACATCAGAGGCAAATTCTTCCCTGAAATGCTTTCTTCCACTGTGTTCTTACGGCTCCTTCCACAGCCCAAGGCCCTTCAGTTACTGCATCTGAGATGTTTGGACTGAGGTGAATGGAGGGGATGGGTTGTGGAGACTCACTGCCAGAGATGAGGAGGTGGAAGCCGCTTCTAGAAGTCAAGTGGCTCAGGTGCTGTCCGATCACTGGGCCCCTCTGAACATTCTGGCATTCTGTTGACGGAGAGCAGAACACCACATGTGCTCGCTGAGAGCTCAGAAGTAGAGACTTAGTGCTCAAGTCAGGTTAGAGAAGATCCAGTCCAAAGCACTCATCTTTCCAATCAAGAAGCAGAGGTCTGTGAGAAGAAAGGAGACTAGTTCACTCCCCAGAGGTAGTTAGTGATCAAAACAGGCTTAGAATTTGGTCTTAAGCCAAGGCTAGTGCTTGGGACTTGCTGTCTAGACTCATTGGAGTTCCACAATGAACTTCTGCAACTGAGAAAAAGGCGATTTGACATGAGATAGGAGTTCACAGCTGTGGAGCTGGGTCCTACTTGCATTTCTTCTTTTAAAAGAGATTTCTTCAGTCTTCGTAAATCTCTGAGTGGGCATTACAGCAGTGAAATAAGGGATTTTACAATGATACTTTTATTTGTTCAATAACAATCCTGAGGCGGGATGAAAGGCAGAGAGAGTGGCCAATGTACAAGAGCCTTTTAAAGGTAAAAAGAAAAATAATTATTTTCCTTAAGGGTTAAAAGCAGGCCAGGTTGGGCCAAGTCTGGACAAAGGGCTTGGCTGCTAACCCAAATATGGGAAGTTCAAGTCCACCCAGAGATGGCTTAGTAGAACAGCGTGGGAGAGAGAATCTTAGAGAGCCGAGTTCTGCTCTGACGTGCATGGAGTCCCCATGAGCTGGAGCTGAGTCAAAGAACAACTGATCGAGACATTTCTGAGGCTGTGTTCGAGAAAATTGCACCTTAAGTAACTCAACAGAACGTACTTTGAAAATATTAAGATACTAAAGAGATCTCATGATGCATGTGGATGTCTGTGCTTCCTAAAGAGGAAAGTGGGTTATAACGTGGTACTCTATCTTGTAGTCAGCGTTTGCTATTTTGCACATAGAAGGTACCGTTGTTGCTATGTTGTTAGGTACTTTCAAGTAGTGTGTAATTATAGACACTCCTTGTGTTTGTGTAGAACTGTCCCCACAGGGCTGACATGGCTGCAATCTTTATGGAGGTACAGCACCAGGTCTTTCTCCCACCGAGCACTTAGGTGACTTCAAACCAAAAACTTTTGGGTTAGCAGCTGAGCACGTAACTATTTGTGCCACCAGGGCTCCATCAGAAGAGGTAGCTTATTACAAGTTAAGAATTGAGTAAATGAAAAAAAAAAAAAAGAATTGAGTAAATGATCCCCTCCTGGGCTGCTCCCTTTTCTCATTGCCCATTCATCTCACACCCATTCGCCCATCCCTCAAGTGTGACCATGCTACTTCAGCCTTCAGAGACTCCTCCTGGTTTTGAATTAATAAATTAATGGCTGATATAGTGGTTAACAAGATGCCCTGGTGGCAGCATGATTACTTGCTGGGTTGCAGTCTGCAAGGTCAGCAGTTTGAAACACCAGCCGCTCCCCAGGAGAAAGATGAAGTTTTCTACTCTGTGAAGAGCTACCATTTCAGAATCCCACAGGTCCAGGTTCCCCTCTTCTGTTGGGTTGCCATGAGTTGGCATCAGCTTCATGGCAGTGAGTTTGTTGTTTTGTTTTAACAAAGTCACTGTGAGAGAATTGACCCACTGGTGGTTGTGGCTAGCAGCTAGCAGCACTCAGTTGCTAATAGAAAAGCCAGTAGCTTGGAGCCCTCGCCCTTTCTGTGCTAGAAGGAGATGGAAGCCTGTTTCCATGAAGACTGCAGCCTGGACACCCTGTAGGGCCTTTCTCCTGAGTCCTATAGGGTCTCTATGGGAGTCCATCGGAAGGGAATTAGTTTTCGTTTGGGGTCACAATGGCCAGCAGGCTGCAATCTGGACACTGGCTCTTGTTCCTAGACAACTTTTGCTGCTACCTCTTCCTTTCATGAACACTCACCTTCGTCTCTAAAGGAGATTGCAAATTTCATAAGGGAAAGGAGTACCATCACAAATCCACCATGAGCAAAGTTGAAAGGCAGCCGACACCTTGGAAAGAAATATGCACAATATAGACAAAGTACAAATAACCTCAAAAGATAGCAAATTCTTTCAACTGTGAGTTAAAAAGCACACACACACAAACGCGCGCGCACACACACACACACACACACACACGAAGACAGATAGAACAAAACAGAAATCATCAACGGTTCATACAGTCCAGAAATGGTCAGCAAGTCCATATAAAATGTTCACACATATTTGAAATTTTAAAAATCCCCTGGTGCTGTTCAGTCCATCCCAAGACAGTGCCTCTGCGACCCAGTCGAGCAGATTTCCATGTTCCCCTCTTGTGGAGGCCCCAGTGCATTCGGCCTGCCTGTCTTTGGCTAGCGGCCAAGCACAGAGCCATGGACCCCATGACACCTTCACTCACAGTGAGTGATACACAAATTAAAACAACTCGTTCTCACCAACCAGGTTGGCAAACATTTAACAGTATGATAACACAGTCTAGTCGTGAAGTTGTGGGGAAAATGGGCTATTTTTATTCCCTTTGGTACACAATTTGTCAATATCTAAGTCAGCAATTAGGAATCTAGGAACCAAGGATGTAGATTTACCTCCAGTGATATGAAAATTGTATATGCAGCAAGTGACTCACTGCAGCATTATTTGTGATTGCAAAATATTGAAATGACTTACACGTCCATTTGCTGGAGAAGGGCGGAGGACCTACACAGTGGTTCCTTCCAGAAGAAGGGATGCACTGGATCTCAGTGAGCTGCTGAGGACTGATTTCTAGAGCATATTGCTGAGCGAAGCAGCAAGGTGCCAAATAATTAAGTATATTATGCTATTTTTTTAATGTAAGAAAAAAGGGGATTTGGGCAACTGAGTGAGTCTCTTTAGTCATTTTTTTTTTTTGCAAAAGAAATGCAGGAATTATAAACAAGGAACCGAGATTAGTTACCTACTGGGGGCCAAGTGGGAAAGGGGTAAAACGACGTGTAGAATGAGACTGTTATGCAGAGATAAGGAAAATAGTCATCTATTTGAGTATACTTTTAAAAATAACTCCATGGCTCTTAAAATCATAATAATGTTTCACTCACTTTTTTAATGCTCACCAATATAAATAAGCCCACCAAATGGACCCCTTAATGGACTACAAAGGAGAATCCACAAATTCACTGCTACTCCAAATGAGTACCACAGCCACACAGGAGAGAGAAAGAGGAAAAAAAGTAATCTAAGAAAGTTGGGTGACCAGTATCTTGATTGGATACCATAAGGCCCAGGCCCAAAGAATTGTACACACACGCTGAATCTAATAGTAGATGTGTTTTTCTCACAGTGCTGTGGGATCACAATTGTAAAACCATTTTATAAAAAAAATAAACTGAATATGTAGATAAGTGTTACAAAACAAGAGCGAGTTTTTTATTAGAGAGATAAGGGACAGATAAAGGTAGGGAGAAAGGCTAAATAAATTTTGTAGCAATGACTTAAAGTCAGAGGTATCAATATAAATCTGAAATTATAATAGGTAGATAGAATAAACCCAAGCTAAAATTCACTGTATTGAGTCAATTCCACTATGCAGTGGCCCTATAAGACAGAGTAGAATTATCTCTTTGTGTTTTTGAGACTAGATCTGTATAGGAGTCGCATCTTTTCCCCACAGAGCTGCGTATGGGTTTGAACCACTGACCTTGTGATCAGCAGCCTAATGGGTAGCCCACGTTGTCACCAATGCACCTAAAGAGATAGACCAAATTACAAGCCCACTGCCATTGAGTAGACTTAGACTCGTGCTGACCCTGGATAGGTTTTCCAAGATGAAATCTCTACAGTGTCAGTAGCTTCCTCTTTCTCTGATGGAGCAGCTGGTCGGTTTGAATTGCAAACCTTACAACTAGCAGCCTAATGCACAACCTGCTGCACAGAGAGACAACATAGTAGGCATGGGGGTGTGTGGGTTAGTAAGTACAGACATATTTTCTTGTTTGATTTGCAGACAAAACTTTCAGGCAGTCACATTCTAATCATAAGAAACACATCTCTCATCCAGATTTTGGTGTCCTAAACACTGTTCTTTGAGAGAGAGAGGGAAAAAAAATGATACAGGGTCTAGGGAAGATAAAACATGAGGTTGGAGTATCTTTCAGTGCCAGCAAGGAAAGAAGTGCTTTTTTAAAGGGCAGAGGAGGCCACTGGGAAGATGGTCTAATGATCCAAGCTGGAACTATCTGAGCATAATAGTGAATAATGACAGAATTGATTTCAGCCCAAAGGATAAAACAAACATTCAGAGTGTTGGTGTTACTGATTTTAGGTGCTATGATGGTTACCCTTGTGCTTTCATTTGGCCAGGCCATTATTCAGAGTTTTATGCACGATTTGTTAATGATCTGCAAAGTCAAGTGTTTTTACACAGTCAACAGAATGCAGGTAAACATCATTCTGATGTTCTGTTTTTAGCCAACATCCATTTGCTAGCAGTCATGTCCCTTATCCCATGTCTGCTTCTGAATGCAACTGGAATTTCTGGAAGTTCCCCATTGGTATATGCCGCAACTGTTTAAAAATTATCTTTAGGATATTTTTATCTGTGTGTGATATTAATGATATTGTTTGATAATTTCTGATTTCTATTGAATCACCTTTCTTTGGGCAGGAAAAAACCATGTATCTTTTCTGGAGTTCTTTTCTTAGCCAGTGATCCCTTCCAGTATTGCATTCATTTGTAAAACATTTCAATTTAAATTTACTCAGTTCCTGGAGCCTTAGTTTTTATCTTTGTCTTCAGTGCAGCTTGAAAAATCTTCCCCTTCATACATTAGTTCTTCAGTCTGTGCTAACTTCTGTTAGGGCTGACCATTGACGAATTCCTTTGGGTAGAGTGACTGTGTGCGTTACTTCCATTTTGTTTTATAGTGCCTCCTTATTTCTTCAGGTTTTTTTGCCCATAGACTCCATCAATATTGAAACTCAAGGCTTGACTTTTTCCTCCGGATATTTCAACCTGAGAAATAGTAGGTTTGATCTTACCTTTTGGTTTTCTAACTCCAGATCTTTCCACAGTTTATTTTAATATTTCACTTTGTTCTCTCTAGCTGTCCTTGACATTCTGTTAAACTCTTTTACTTCCTCGTTTAGCTACTTCATGTTCAAGAGCAGGAGTCTCATCTGATATTCTTCTTTTTCCTTTTTTTAATTCCTATCTTTTTAATGACCTTTTGCTTTCTTCAGACCCAGGTGGTTTAATGGGTTACCTGTTGAGCTGCTAACCTCAGGGTCAGCAGTTCAACCCTACCAGCCAGTTTGCAGGAGAAAGATGAGGCTTTCTACTCCTGTAAAGAGTTAAAGTCTTAGAAACCTACAGGGCACTTCCTTGCCTTAGAGGGTCACTATGAGTTGGAACTGAGTCAATGAGTTTTCCTTTGGCTTTTGTTTTTTTTCTTTCTTAATATATAATGTCCTTGATATTATCCCACCATTCTTCTGGTATTAAGTCATTAATGTTCAATGTACTAAAACAATCTTGACATCGACTATAAGTTTAGGGAGAGGGTCAAATTCCTGCTTTGGACTTATTTCTTCTTGTTTCCGCTTGAAGTTGAATATGAGTAATTGATAATCTTCTGTAGTTGGCTCCAGACTTTATTCAGACCGATACTGAGCTTCTCAATCATGTATTCCAACAGCTTAGTTCATTTGATTCCTGGGTATCCCATCTGGAGAGACCTTTCCCAACTACCGAATCTTCATTTCCAACTGTCAATGTATGTTGATTGCATATTTGAAAAATTCTAGACCGTAGAACTGGTTACAATATTCTTTTTTCCCCATCTTTGGCATCAGTGATTTGTGTGTAAGTTTTAATGAGTCCTATTAACCGTTCTCCCTCATAGGTATATTATCAGTGACAACATTGTGCATTAGAAAACGTCTTGAAATTTTCTTTCTAATGTTGAATATAATTTTATTCATTTTCTATTTGTAATTCCCAGTATAACAGACTATAGTTTTGTCTAATTCAAAATGGTGAATGTTACTCCAAATCAGTTTACAATGCCTGAGATATTGTTCTTTATATGTTCCATTTTCTTTTTGATGACTTCCAGTTTTTCTAGATTTGTACTGCCTGCATTCCACATTCCAATTACTATCGGATGCTTGCAGTTATGTATATTTAAATTTTGAGTCACATCACAGGACAAAGTGAAAGCACTAGAAGCTTTGCTCAATCCACGATAGTTGGGTCAACTCTGTTTTGAGAAAGCAGGTCTTCTCCAACAGCAGTTGGAGTGTCTTCAACCCTGAGAGGTTCATCATCTGACTTTGTATCTGAGAGCATTACTATGCTATCCAAAAGGTTTTCACTGGTCAATGATCGAGGATATAGATCACCAGGGACTCATTCGAATTTGTCTTCATCCAGAAACTCCAGTGAATGGCCCTGCTCGTATTTGAAGCCCCACTGGCAGAGCATCTGGCGCAGTATAGCATCATGCAAGCCACTGCCATATAACAAAATGCCAGAAAGGTGATACACCCATGAATATACGAAGAGCTTTAGAGCATTGATGGAAATTCCATTATCTTTTAATGCTATTTGTCCACAAAATTTGTGAAGTAAGTCTCCTCATCTAAGTGGTTGACATGAGGGAAAGCTACTGAAGGGTACCTGGGAGTAACTATTATTTTGTCAAAGCTTCTAATAATCCAAGTTTAATGGAAAACACTTAGTTATAGATGATATGTAATGACTTCCTACCTTTAGATCTTCAACTGCTACAACCTCTCACTCCAGGGGATTAGCTTTTATTTAGCATTGGCTCTTTCAGAGCCCTTCTTCTTGACTTTCATGGTGCTACACTCTCCTGGTTTTCATTCTTTCCCTGGCTTTTTCTTCTTTTTGAAAATGCCTCCTCCTCCGTTTCCTTTACTTGGATATTAAATGTTAGAAACACTACTCTTTGTATCTTGTTATTGCCGCACTGTGTTTCTCTCATAAGTAATCTCATTGCTGTAGTAACTTTGTGCTGCTGTAGTCAAAGTAGAACAAGTGAGTAACTTTAAAGAACAAAAGTCTATTTTCTCATAGTTCTAGAGGCTGAATCTGATGCGGAATCTCAGCTCTATTGATTTCTTTTGTGGACATCTCTTTTATTTTCTGGTGATGGCAATCTATTCCTTATTTGTTGATCCTCATATGGTGTCTGTCTTTGCCTTGCATGTCTCTAAAACCATTATGTTTTGTTTTTGTTGTTTTTTATTTTAATAACTAAGACATAATTAGGTTTAGAATCCACCACATACCTTATTAACATAAAAAATGAAACGGCATGCTCTCAAGCCAGATCAGAGGCACAAACCAGAAATACAGTTCATATCTGGGGAAGGAGGAGACAATTGCCTATAACACTCACATATGTTCACAGATTCCATGACCATTTAATGCTGTTGCTAGGTGCCATAGAGCCAATTCTCATTTATAACAACCCAGGGTACAACAGACAAGACCCTTGGTGGTATCACAGGTTAAGAGGTGGGTCATGAGGTTCAAAGCTACTGCTGCCATGGGAGAGAGATGAGGTCTTCTATTGCCCTCGGAAGTAAGAGTCTAGGTCCGGTGCCATCCTCACAGTTACTTTGAATGAATCCATTGTTGCAGCCACTGTGTCAATCCATCACCTTGAGGGTCTCATTTTCACTGGCCTTGTATCAAACATGATGCCCTTTTCCCAGATATTTCCTGTTATGTCCAAAGAATGTAAGATGAAGGCTTGGCATATGCACTTTTAATAAGCATTCTGGCTGCAATTCTTCCAATCCATGGTATTATCAACATTCTTGCGCAACATCATAATTCAAATGCATTGGTTTCCCCTCCCATCAGCCTTATATATTATCTAGTGTTCAGATGTACAAGAAGCAACTGAAAAGGCCATGGCTTGAATCAAGTGCCCCTTAGCTTGCCAAGTGACATCTTTTCTCTTGAACACTGTAAAGATGTTTTGTGCAGCAGATTTTCCCAATGTGAAGTGTCATTTGATATTTTCATTGATGTTTCCATGAATATTAATTGTAGAGTGAAGCAAAAAATATCCTTGACAACTTGCATTTTTAATGCATTCATCATGATGATGTCTATTGGTCCAGTTGTGAGGATTTTTCTTTCTTTTTTTTGAATTGTAACCTGTACTGAAGACTTCCATTGTTAATACTTATCAGCAACTGCTTCCAGTCCCCACACTTTCATCAAGTAAGTTTGTATCATGTAGACACGGAAGGTTGTTAATAAGCCTTCCTCCTCTCCGTATGCCCCATCCTCCTTCATATAATCCACTTTCTCAGTTTATTTGCTGAGCATTCATATCTAAGTATGGTGATGAAAACAACCTGGATACACAGCTGTCTGATTTCAAACCATGCAGCATTCCCTTTCTCTGTTGCAATGATTGTGCCTATAATAGGGTTAAGCATCAGTACAATGAAGTGTCCTGGAATTCCAATTCTTACAATGTTTTTCATAGTTTAATATCATTCACACAGTCAAATGCTTTTGATTAGTAAATAAAATGCCAGTAAAGTTCTTTCTGGTATTCTCTGCATTCAGCTTAGATCCATTATATACTTGAGATTTAAATTTCTTAATAGCCTCTCACAATTAGTATGCCAATAATGGAGGTCACCACTTACACCTTCTCCTCCAACTGTGGTGATTTAAAATGTTTTTAATGATTTAATTGTTTGCCACTTACTTCGTCAGATGGGGACTCCTTCCTTCTTCAGCACGGGTTGGATTTAGAGACCCGCTTATAATGACAGCGTGTGACTTCATAAAAGGCACCTTAGGTACTTGGTTTTTCTTTCTCTTGGATCACTTACTCTGGGAAGACATTGGCCTATCTCCATAGGGGAAGGTCCATATAGTAAAGATCCAGCAGTTGCATGAATAAGTCTGGAGATGGATTGATTCTCCAATTCCAGTGAAGCCTTCAGGTGAACGCAGTCCAATCATTGTGATTTCAAGCTCCTGAAAAACTTGCATAAGAGCCACTCAACCAAGCTGCTTCAGACTTCCTGATCCTTAAAAAGGAAAATGTTTGTTACTTTAAGCCACTAATCTGAGACAATTTGTTCTATAGTAATAGATCATTTGTTACCCCATCCCTGCCACCAAACATATCTGAAAACCTTTGACATTAAGCCAATTCTGACTCACAGTAGCACTTCCTCATAACATTGTCTTGGCTATAGTCTTTTAAAAATTTTCATTAGCACGTAATTCACAAACCCTACA
This sequence comes from Tenrec ecaudatus, assembly GCF_050624435.1. Lineage (NCBI taxonomy): Eukaryota > Metazoa > Chordata > Mammalia > Afrosoricida > Tenrecidae > Tenrec > Tenrec ecaudatus. The sequence continues at coordinate 227,915,963 of NC_134530.1, read as the reverse complement.
ATTCATTAATTCAATTCTATTGATAAGAGTTATGAAATCATCTATGATCAAATTTAGATAATTTTCTACTTGATCATACTTGTTAGCTCCCTGTTTTCTCTTAATGTCCCCTGCATGCCTCTGTTGTTGTTGTTAAGTGTCAATGAGCTGGTTCTAACTCATAAGGACCATGTGCAGAATAGAATGAAACTATCTTTGGTCCTGTGCCATCCTCGTAATTGTTCTTATGTTTGAACTCATTGTTGCAGTCACAGTACCAGTCCACCTACATCAGCTACCTTTCCCTTTTTGCCACCCAAGTCTGATGTGCTTCTTTAGGGACTGGTCTCTCGACAAGATGTCCAAAGTGTGTAAGATGAGGTCTCGCCATCTTTGCCTCTCAGGGACACTCTCGCCATACTTCTTCCAAGATAGACTTGTTTGTCTTTTTGTTAGTCCATGGTACTTTCCATATTCTTTCCCAATACCACAATTCAAACGTATTGATTCTTCTTAGGTCCTCCTTTTTCAATATCCAAATTCCACAGGCACATGAGGTGATTGAAAATACCATTGCTCGGGTCAGGTACACCTTAGTCCTCAAAGTAACATCTTTGCTTTTCAACATTTTAAAGAGATCTTATGCAGTAGATTTACACAATGCAATGAGTTATGTGATTTCTGGACTACTACTTCCATCACCATTGATTATGGATCCAAGCAAGAAAACATCCTTAACAAATTCCATCTTTTCTCCATTCATCATGGTGTTTTCTATAAGTCCGGTTGTGAAGGGTTTTGTTCCTTTCCATTGAATTGTAATTTATAGTGAAGCCTGCAATTCTTGATCTTCATTAGCAAGTGCCTCAAACCCTTCAGCAAAAAAGGTTGTGTCATCTGCATATCATTACAGGTTGATAATAAGGCTTCTTCCAGTCGTGATGCTGCATTTTTCTTCATATAATCCAACTTCTCTGATAATTTCTTCAACTCACAGATTGGGGCTATGCCCCTGGGTAATTAATCCAGTTACTGTCTCAACAGATTGACCTATACCGGATTTCATATATAAAAAAGTATACAAAACAACAGCAACAATATAAAAACAAATCAGAGCAAAAAACCCTCAATCACAAAGGAAGCAGAAAATATTAATAACTGAAATATTAAAATGAGTTAAAAGAGACATCAAAAGCACAATATTATTTACAATAACTATACAAAAGATAAAATATGTAGGACTAAATCTTGCCAGAGAAACAAAAGACATACAAAGAAAAATAAAAAAATACTCCTTCAATAAATTGAAAGGAACTTACACAAATAGAATACATTATCATGTTCCTGGAAAGGGAGATTAAATGTTGATAAGATGTCAATATTACCAACATTTCTTTTAAAATTCAATACAATTCTGGTTCAAAACCCACCATTTTCAAAGTTATAGAAAAAACCAATTACTAACTTTATATGGAAAAGAAATCAACCTGGGATACATAAAACACCATTAAAAAATAAAAGCAAAGTTGGAGGCCTTTTACTCCCAGACCTTAAAACCTACTATTTAGACACAGTAAACTAAACAGCCTGATCTTGGTACAACAAGAGATATGGAAACCAATGGATTAGGACTGAAAGCCCAGAAATACAACCTAGTACCTATAGATACCTATTTTTTTCTTCTAGTTTTCCAAATTGTTAATTTGGAGTTAATACGGCTATAATTTCATTCCATGCTTCAATCACGTCAAGCAGTATTGTACAATTGCTACCACTATCAGTCTCCAAGCATTCCTTTTCCTCCCTGAACTCCTTGACATCAGCTTCCCTTTACCTCCCCATCACCACCACCATATCTCACCCCACCCCCCAAACCTTATTTTACTTGCTGTCCCTATAGTTTCATCAGTCCTGTGTTTTGTATAATGAAATACAGAAAAACATGTACGACAACTTCAAGAGTGTGACCACCAACCACCAACACCTCTGAGACATACCCTAATATGAACAAACAATCAAACAAACAAGAGCAAAATACAGAAAAATGTTGAAAACCAGATCGGGTCCAGCATGCATCAGAGTGGGGATCAATTGACAAAGGTTTAGTTGTTAATGTTTGATAAAGAACTAACACACAAAATGAGCAAGAGACAGATTTTTCAACAAACGGTGCTGGCAAAATAGACTGGAGAAACAAGATCCATACCTCACACTGAACACAAAAACAAACTCAAGATGGATCAACAACCTAACTATAAATCACACAATTTTAAAGACCATCGACGAAAAAACAGGGACTGTAGAATTTGTACAACCAGTAAAGAAATCAGTATGGCATTTCCTTAAACAAATGCAAATCCAAGCACCTTTTAATTCAGCAACCTCTCTGCTGGGACCATACGCTAAAGATATTAAGAATATGACACAGCAGACATATAGATCGCTATGCTTACGGCAGCATTTCCATAACAGCAAAAACGTGAAAACCTCAACTGCACAGGAATGGAAAAACAAGCTCTGTGCCATGCACTTTTATACATCAATAAAAAAATTGTAACCTTCTTAAACACAAGACATGGACAAGACTAGAGAACATTATGCTCAGTGAACTCAGTCAATCTTACAAAACCAAATATTTAATATCACCAGTATTAAAAGGAAAAATTGAAAAGAAATGAGCTTTATACACCAGTGGGCAAAAATTCGACGAATATGAGGAGGCTAGGGATGAGATAGGAACACAGAGAGGGAAGGCATGGGGGGACCAAAAGTGGAGGGTTTAACAGGAAAGATAAATAACTAAAATAAAAATTGCTCCATAAAAAATACCCTCCATATTCATACCCCTCAGATCTAAATACTGGTCTGAGTAGCTACACTAGGAGGAAAAGTAAAACTGAAATAAACTTGGAGTATTTAATGACATAAAAGTCTAGACAGATATCAAATGATAAGGCATTACAATTTAGCCTGACTCCCTCCGCCATAGTTGATTTGGCACTGTTCTTTGACTGAAAGTAAGACTATTCCCATCTGGACTATGGCCAGAAGGGATTCACTGGAAGTTTAATTCACGTGATGACTCTACAAATGGATTTTGGGTTTCCACTGTCATCCATAGCCTTCTTCAAACTGAGTGTTCAGAATTTCAGCTCTGATACTGTTTGTCCATATTTGGATCTTGTTATTTGTAATCCTTTGATCACACAGGCTAGTAGGTTTCTTCCATGTGGACAGATTATGTCTCATGTAGATGGCTGTTTGTTTTAAGAACAACCTTTAAGACCCCAGATGCTAGCTGGGCACCAACTGATTTCTTCACCAAATGTGCTATAGCACCCACATATTCATTGAGCTCTCCAGAAGGGCATATGGAATAGGTCAGAAGCATCACTCTTAATGACTATTATCCATTTCTCTACTTGAAAATCAATGTTAAGACCTACCAATGTAATATCTCACAATGTGTCTGCTCTTCTCTTCACTGCCTCCACACTAGTCCTAAATGCCTTTACCTATCGCATGCTTGCATAGCCTTGTGATACCCTCCTGACACTGGCATGCCTCTCACAGACCCTCATGTTGTCGTCAATATCTTTTCAAAGTATCCACTGCTCATCAGTTATGACATGGATCCTCAAACAGGCAGCACACCCCAAGGGTAGAAGCAGAAAAAATTCACTGCTAGGACAGCTTTGTCCCCCCAGCTGCCGTTTCCCCTTTCCCTGTGAAATCTCCAAGACCATTGCTGTAGCGGGAGAGTGCCCCTGAAAGAATAACTTTGACTGTTAGTGCTTCTCTTTTTAATTTAAAATTTTCAAACGCTCACATTACTTTTAAATGTAAGACATGTCTGGGTCTCACAAATTTGAAAAATGCATACATTTTTAAAAGGCCTGGAAAAATCATCAAATCCTATCATCCAGAAATTTTGGCTCATTTCTTCCAAACTACCACCCCCTCCATGCTTTTAAAACCTTATTAAGATGATTCTGTATATTAATGTAATTTTCTATTCAGCTTTTTATGTTTAAGGTTATAAGATTTTTCCATATCATTAAAAACTCTATGTAAATATCATTTTAATAGCTGCTTCATAGTCTATGATATTAGAAATTTCATGTTGAAATTTGTCTTCTTGCCAAGCAACAAAATGCCTTTCGGTTTATTTTTTGGAGGGGTGGAGATGGTGTTGAAGTCTGCCTCATGTCTTGATGGGGCTTGAGGTTGCTGCTCTAGTAGGTAACAACATTGTCTTTCTCGTTTTAATTGTAGCCATTGTGCTTGTTGATGCCAGCACTCCCCCAAAATATTTACTCCTTGAGGCTGCAAAAACTCATACACACTTGGTTTTCTAGTGGATAAGCCAGTAATGCCATTCGGATGTCACTCAGGTCAGATGCCCTGAGAGAAAGGCAGCGGAGGCAGGCAAGAGCCCCAAAGGATGCTGTGTTAAAGTATGCGAGCATATATTGGGCCTTAAAAAAAACAAACCTAGCTGCATATCTTTTTCTTACAATGAGCAATGATTAGTAATCCATAATTTATGGCTCTAATTAATTCTCCCCTTTATCGTGGAGAGAGACTCACCCAAGCGTGCCACGCTCACAAAGCTCAGATACCCTGCTCCGCTCAACCTCTGCAGTTCTGCCGGGAACTCATTTTGCAAAACCCATTAAGCTGGCAAAAGCTCCGGAGCCCTGGAAACGAAGGCGCCCTCTGCTCGAGTTTCCTTTATTACACGATAAAGCAAGCTAACGGAAATACCAAGCTGACCGTGCCACCCAGAGAGGCCGCATCTCCTTCCAAAGAATACTGTTGGGGTCTGGAGGCCCACCGTGGGCAGGTGACTGCAGGCAGGAAACGGCCAACAAGAAGAGATGGAGGGGGCTCTTCAGGCTTTGGGGCACCCGGGTGGTGCACACTGGACACCTACTTGGTCCAGTGCTAGCCAGAAGGCTGAAGGTTTGAGTTCATCTAGAAGCACCTCAGACAAAATGCCTGTCAATTTACTCTTTTAAAAGTCACCGAGAACTATGGAGCACTTTTTACCCTGACACACACAGGGCTTAAGGTTAGGAAGCAGGGGCACAGCAGGGCATGAAGGACGTGACCTCAGCGCATCTGCACAGAGCACACGCCTCTCCAGCTCTGCCCTGGTTCGCAAGCCACGCTCTGCTCTGGCCGCACTCCCTGTTGGCGGCGGCTGACCCTAGGAAAGGGATTCCAAACCTTTTAGAACTCCATAGCTGACTTTTTGATAATCTGGCTGGAAACCTGGGTCCTGGGGTACATTATAGCATGGTCCATTGATAACAGTTTAGGATGAAGAGGCTGCTAATCTGTAGTGTGGCTTTTGGTGTAATTTAGAGGGATTCCAGTTCACATTCAGTGAGAATTCCCTGTATAGCACACTATCCTCTTAGGGACTTAAATGTATTAATGCATTCCGTCCTCAATACAATTCACGGAGGCAGGTACAATTCTTGTTGAGCGGAGGCTCCTGAAAGCAATGACTGTGTTTTGTTCCTTACTGTCCATGTCCATGTCCATCAGTACATATTGAGTGGACAAATAGCTATTTCACAAAGAAACTGAGGCACACAAAGCTAACGGGTGGCATAGTAAAAGTCCAATCCTTTGCAGTCTGGTTCTAGAGTCCATCCACTTGATGGGGTCTTAGACCCCTGAAGAAGTTAGATTTGATTTCCTGCTTTTCAAAGGCGTCACTGGGTGGCACAAACAGTGAACATGCTTGGCTGTTAACGGAAAGCTGAAGGTTCAAGTCCACCCAGAGGTGCTTTGGGAGAAAGACTTAGTCATCTACTTCTAAGAGAGTCAGTCATCGGAAGGACTCCTATGCCTCACTGGAATGCACATACAGAAATTTTTGTGTTGGTATGTGTGTTGCTGTGCATATTGTCAACAACAACCAAATAAAATAAATCAATGAACATGCTGAACACAGCCCTACCCTGACACACATGGATGGCCATGAATTGGAATCAAATAGACAAGTGTTCATTTGTTTGTCTTTTCTTCATAGAAAGATAAAACAAACTTCCCCATTGTCTTCAAGTCAATTCCCTTCAAGTCAATTCCTACACAAAGCGACACTATTGTGTAAGAGTAGAACTTCCCCACAAAGTCCCCAAGGCTTTGCTCTCTAGAGAAGACTCTCACGTCTTGCTCCTTTGAGCGGCTGGTGGGTTAGAACCACCAACCTTTTGGTCAACCACTGCCCCACAAGAGGTCATGGCCAAAACATTTAGAGTCCAAGCTGTAATATAGACATCAGGTGTTAATTACCACTGAAAGAGAATCCAGGGCATGAGGTAGGTGGGGGTGTTGTCCGATGCCACAAAAGCAGTTACAACTCACAATCACCCTATGGACAACAGAACAGAACATCGCCCTGTTCTGCGATATCCTCGCAATTATCGTTAGGTTGGAATCCCTTGTTGCAGCCACTGTGTCACTCCATCTCGTCGACGGCCTTCCTCTTTTTCACCGCCCCTCTACTTTCCTGAGCATGATGTCCGCCTCCAGAGACTGGCTTCTCCTGACAACATGTCCAAACTATGTGAGAAGAATTAGGGCAAGTAGGTGGAGCTGGTGGTTAATAAAGGCAAGCTCACTATTATGATTCAAGTGGCCATGATCAGCCTACAGAGAAAACATATTGCTCCGCCCTAACCCAGCTTTCAATGCTGTAAAGCCCCTTTCTCATGACAGGCTGGTGTCAACCTTCACACAGAGACCAGCTCTCCAACTGCATGGACAGTGGCCCTCTCCCAGTACTTCTCCATTGTTCCCCTGCCCTCTCAGGTTTGATTTAATCTTCCTTTCCGATCTGCAGGTTGATGAAAATCTCTCCTCGTCTCCCAGCTTTGCCTGAGCCACAGACTGTGGCCCGAGTGGGCCACGTGAGAGCAGCGCCAGTCACAGCCGGGAGAGGCGTTATTTACATATTTATTAGAAATTCTGTCCTGCTGGCAAGAGACGCTCACTTCTGACTTTAATTCCGATAAGTAAACAAGCCCATTGGCAAGGAAGAAGCGTGGAAACAAACCAGGGTAGTTTGCGGAAGATAATACAGTAAAGCAGAAAATGTCCTTAATGCAGAAGCATTTGCAGTCCCAAGCCAAAGAGGGAGAGCAAGCAAGAAATCCATCTCCAAAGCTGGCGTGGGTTAAATACTCCAAAAAGAAATAATTACAAAATAATTCAATTATATTTGGTATCAGTTGGCTCACAGGCCACTGGAATGACAATTAATCCCAGTGTGTCTTTTTTTTTTTTTTTAAATACTTTGTGGTTTGGTCGGAATTGCCCCTAGCAGTTAAGCACACCCCTGTAGTCCCTCACTGATTGAGACGCCGGTCTTCCTCATCCTCATCCATCCTGGCCTGATAACGCTCCTCACCAGGGAGCCATCCTGCCGAGTTCAGCCTTTTCTGATTTGTCGTCTCAAACTGTCCAGCAGTCTAACATTTTGCTTAGGTGCCCTCCTGCTTCCCCTTAATTATATGGCATCATGAGAATTGCAACAGTGGGAGAGTTGAGCATCCTATGGTTCTCTCTGAACACCCAAAATTTAGCCAACATCATCGTCCCTGTGACAACACAATGAATTAATTCCTTCTCAGAATCGCAGGTCTAGCTGTCTCCGGGAGGCGGGGGGGAAATTACATTTGGGGAACATTAAAATGGCCTGACTTTAATCCACAATAGCAAAGGAAGCAAGAGATATGGCTTAAATCCCACCTGATGTTCTGACCTGAACTTAGTCTGCAGATAAAATCACATTGGATCCTTTGCATTTCTATAGCTTCTTTCAGCCAGAGATGGCAAGGTACTTCATACACAGTAATAAGCTCGCAACCTTGCTTTGACGCTGCTCTCCAGCCCCAGGAAGGGTTTGTGCATCAGGACACTGAGAAATGATGCACACAAAGGGACTGGTCCCAGAAACTGACGTCAGTTGGCTGCAGCGTTGACTAGCTGTTGTTGCTAGGCTCCCTTGCGTCAGTGCCAACTCATAGTGACTCGATGGACAGCTGTAATAATTGGGACCATTAAATGTACTTCTGAACTAGGAATAAACTTCTAAATATATATATATATCAAAGTGAAAAATTATGGTGAGATGAGGGCTGTGCTTTGTCCTTGGTGATCCGGCTGACCGAAAAGTACTTGGACCCAACAATTTAGATGATTTCTAAAATTAAACACATATATCATCACAGCGATCCTCCTACTCATGAAAACTACATGCTCTAATAGTGTGATGTCACAAAATGCTTATCACTGGCTACTGAAATAAGAAAGAATGATGGAAATATATATTGAACACTCATTAAATCTCTGTCCAATAATTATATACATATATAATATATTCAAATCTAATGCCCTCGAGTTGATTCTGACTCAGTGACCCTACACAGAATTTCAAAGACTATAAACCTTTACAGGAGTAGACAGCCTTGTCTTTCTCCCATAGAGCAGCTGGTAGATTTGAATCATTAACCTTGTGGTTAGCAGCCCAATGCCTAACCCAATAAACTAAAAACCAAATTCACGGTCATTAAGACGATTCTGATGTACAGAAACCTTAGGACTACAGGTAATTCAGTGACTACTATGAGCCAGGAGTTGTGCTAAATCCTTGACGTGCATTAATGAATTTAATACTTTCACTACCACCACGTACAAATTCTGGGTGGTGAAACAATAAGTGTACTTGGCTGCTAACCAAATAGTTAGAGATTGGAATATACCCAGAGGCCCCTGGAAAAAAAGGTCTGAAGATTTATTTCCAAAATATTAGTCATTGAATATCCTATGGAAATAGTTCTGCTCTGACACACAACTGGTTAATGTTCCACTGTGTGATTCCACCACAGCCTGTTTATCCATATAATGTTATAGGTACAAAAGCAATTAAATCAAGAAATTGTGGACTCTTTAACAAAGAGTGCTGGGACAGTTGGTTGCCTGTATGCAAAGGAATCTGTTTATGCTTCACCCCTTCTATAATGATGTTGAGAGAGGAGACATTCTTGCCTTGTCCAAGATGGTAAGGAGAATTCCAGCTTCATTAAATATGGTTTCTTATGAATTGTGTGTGTGGGGTGGGGGGCGGAGAGAGGGGAGAATTGTATGGAATGGTCCGTATGTATTTTATCAGTTTAAAAATTTCCAGATTACTAACAATTTTTACCATGAGTGGAGGCTAAATTTTGTAAATAATTTTTTTTATCTAATGAAAAATGTTCCTATCTTCTTTTCAATACAGTTTGGTTTTGGATTTGTGTTAACTATTTCATTTCTTCTGACTTTGGGTATGGTTTTCTCTTCTACTACTATCTTCTTTTTTATATAATTTGAACAGTTGTATTAACATAGAATTCATATATAATATAGTTAAATTGTTTGAACACATTAGAAAGATTTGTGTAATTATCACTATAATAAGTTTTAGAACATTTTTTCCTTGTGATCAGTTCCCCATCCCCCTTCACACCTTACCTGCCGTAGCCCCAACAAACTATTAACCCAATTACTGTGACTAAACATTTACCTACTCTGGATTCCATATGAACAAAATAAAAGAGCAACAACAACAAAATAACAATAACAAAATAAAACAAAGAAAAACCTCAGTTGAAAAAATAACAGAAAATAATATAAACTAGAGTAAATTTTAAAGGTGGAAAAGGAGAACAAATGATAAGGTGTTACATTTTAACCTAACAATGTCAAATCCATGCTCTGTCTGCTAGGAAGCTTAGCCACATCCCTGGACAATGGTCAGAGGGATTCACCAGACACTTAATCCAATGGGGACCCTGTACATGGATTGTGGCCTTTCATTGTCATCCACCGCATACTGAAAGCATGGTGCTCAGAATTTAGGCTTTAATAGTGTTCCCTCCTCTAAACTTTGATGTTATTACTTTCAGTCCTTGGATGACACAGGCTGGTGTGCTTCTTCCATATGGATAGAGCTAACACCTCACTTAGATGACTGCTTGTTTTAAGTCAAGACTTTAAGATATCAGATGCTGCTCTTTGTGATAACTGGACACCATTAGTTTTCTTCACCATACTTTTCTATAGACCCGTATCTTTGCTTATTTCTTCATGAAGGCAGGTATTAAATAGGGTTAGATTAGAGCTATGATTAAATGATAAATCAAAATCCATTCATACCCATGACTTATATACATCCCTTGTCAACATTAACAATATTGTATCCTTTTATTGGGAACATAATTAAGCGTCTCCATGGGGGCATATGGTAAGTCTATTGAATAATAAAAAAAGACCCTCACTGCCACCAAAGTCAATGATGAGTCATAATGGCCCTAAAAGGCAGGCTAGAACTGCCCCTGTGAGTTTCTGAGACTGCAACTGTTCACACAAGTAGATAACCCTGTCGTTCTCCCACAGGGTGACTGGTGGTTGCAAATTGCCAGCTGTGAGGATCACAGCCCAACGTGTATCAACTATACCACCAGGGCTCCTCATTTTATTCCTAGTACTATTAATTTAGCCCGTGTTACAGAGTTTCAAATACTGTTTAGAAAGAGTGTACATGTATACAACAGTTATTTAGACCAAAATACATATATTGTTGACTTGTATAGATCAAAAACTCAAATGACTGGACACTACTTAGGAAAAACAGGAGGGTTGGAGATAAGGCAAACTTTCTATAACACTGATTCACAAGGGCAGAACTATGCTGCGCTGAGACATATCATGGAAAAGCAAAGAAATCATGAAAATATCAAATATATAAATATATGGCAGTCCTGAGCTGCCATTCATTGAGAAGCCTCAAGCAAGCTATCTGGCAGTTAACTACAGATTTAAGAGTGAAGGGGTGGAGTTTAGCCTGTCAATCAAGTCTCAGCTTGATGACCTCATTTGAAGGTACAAGGGAGATAAATCGCTCACTGGAGGCGGGACAAAAACACTATCTGCTTGACATTCCTGCTCACAAGACACATAGCTATGTTAGAGCCCTGGAGCTGGAGGAGCCACGTGGAGACCCCTGCCAGCATTGAGATGCTTCTACTGGCACTGGATCCATAAGACTGTCCACCATTGACCCGTGATCTTCCGGCATTCAGCATCATTGCATAGTTGCATGAGTCTAAAGAGGGATTTATGGACTAGTATCGACATGTGGAGTAATATCAGACTTATGGACTTGGTCTGGACTGGTTGGGATGTTTTTTAAATATACAATTACTCTTTTATATTAAACTCTTTCTTATATTGTATGAGTGTCTATGAATTTATTTTTCTAGTCAACCCAGACTAACACAACTCAAAACCATAGTCTAAGGATCTCCAAATCCTTGGGATAGCATTAATCTTTTTTTCTCACACTTAGGCATTTCAGCACATCTAAGAGAGTTTTCAGTTCCTTGAATATGTTACAGGTGAATTTAAGGTAAAATCCAGTATGCTTAGTAGAGTCTCAAATTACTGCTATTTGATATTTTCTGTTGTGCACTGCAGAAAGATGGAGTCAAAAGTCCTGTTATGAGGTGCCTTGTTATTAGGGATGAGTTATTTAGGGCTGCATAATATTCTATTGTGTTTATGTACCAGAATGTCTTTATCCATTCTTCCACTGATGGGCATTTGGGCTATTTCTCACTTCATGAGATTGTGAACTGCGCTCCAATGAAAATGGGAGAGCACATGTATGTTCTTATGTGACTCTTACTTCTTTAGGGTATATACCCAGAAGACTTATTGCTGTGTAGTATAGAATTTCTATTCCCATTTGTATTAGGCAGCACCATATAGCTTTCCCCAATGGTTGTATATGCTTACAAGCTCACCAAAAATGTATAAGAATTCTAATCTCCCCACCATCTCTCCAGCATTTATTGTTTTCTGATTTTATTTTTGAACTGCACTATCATTATGGGTGTAAGGTGACAACATGTCCGAAGTTTGGAAGATAAAGCTTCGCCACCCTTGCCCCTAAGGAGCACTCTGGTCATACTTCTTCCAAACTTGTTTTATTGGCGTAGCCAATAAAACACAGGTAAATATCTTTCTGATATCGCTTTCAGCTGGGATCCAACAGACATCAGCAATGATATCCTTTGTTCTACATCTTCTTCTGAATCTGGTCCAAACCTCCGTTAGGTTCCTGTTAATGTAATGCTGTAACTGTTGGATGATCTTCAGCAAAATTTTAATTGCATGTGATATTAATTACATGTTTCTATAATTTGAGGATTAGTTTGAGGCACCATTTTTGCAGTGGGTACAAACATAAATCTCTTCTCATCAGTTGACCGAGTAGCTATCATTCAAATTTCCTGGACTAGGTGAGTAAGTGCTTCCAGTGCTGCATCAGTTTGTTGAACACATTTTAATGGATATTCCATCAATTTCCGCAGTCTTATTTTTTGGCAGCTTGACCTTAATCCTTCAGTATCCTTGGCTCTTGCTCAGATGGTACTCCTGAAATGATAACATGTCATTGGTTGTTTCAGGTACAGCGAGTCAGTGGATTCTTTTCTTCTTTGATGCTTTCTGTATCATTCGATATTTTGCCAAAAGAATCCTTCAATATTGCAACTCAAAACTTGAAATTTTCTTGGATTCTTTCAGATTCAGGTTTGGTGAGCATGTTTCATGTTTTACTTTTCTATTTCTGGGACTTTGCATCTTTCCTTGAAATATTTTGCTTTATCTTCTCAAGCTGAAATTTCTCAATAGAAATTTTCTATTCTGCTCTTTGACTTCATCATTTCTTCCATTTACCTTAGCTACTTGTGGTAGTTTCATAATTTCACGTCAACATAACTCTACAATTGCAAGTAAGCTTCAGAGTCTCTTCTGAGATCCACTTTGATCTTTTCTTTCTTGTCTTTCTAATGATCTTTTGTGTTTTCTTGAATGATATTCTTGATATCCTCCCACAGCTCATCGTGTCTTCCATCATTAGTGCTAAATGCAGCAAACCTCCTCTTGAGATATTTTTGAAATTCAGGAGCGATAAACTCCAGTCATATTTTGGCTCTGGTGGACTTATTTTAATGTTCTTCAGCTGCAACCTGGACTTGCATGTGAGCAATTGATGGTCTGTTCTGTAGTCGGTCCCTGGTCTGCCTTTAGACGATCGAGCTTCTCCATTGTGTCTTCCTACAGATATAGTCAATCTGCTTTCTTTATATTTCATTTTTGGGAACTTCATGTGTTGTTTGCTTGCTGTTTGTGTTGTAGAAACAAGTTTTTTGCTATGAACAGCATAATTCTATAGATTTTTAGTTATTAGACTCTTGTACATTGTGTCATTGCTAAAGATTTTTCCCCAAGCTGTGAGTTCCTTTTCTCTTTTGATAAAGTCTTTTGATGAGCATAAGTGTTTTATTCTCAGTAGGTCCCAGTCATATATTTTGTCTTCTTCTGTGTTTATTTCCTTTCTTATATTTGGTACTATGTGCATGCTCTGCAAAAGGGCCCTATGCTTGTCCAAATTTTCTCGTTGATAATCCCTATAGCTCTTGACTCTATATTTAGGTCTCTGGTCCATGTTGAACTCATTTTTGTGCATGGGATGAGGTATGTGTCTTATTCATTCTTCTGCAGATGGACATCCAAATTTTCCAGCAGCATTTGTTGACAAGGCTGTCTCTCATTAAATGTTTTTGGCCCTTTGTTGAAAATTAGTTGTGAGTAGATGGATAAACTTATTTCTGATTTTCTGTTCTCTTCCGTTAGTCTATTTTTTGGCCTAGGAGCAGACTCGTTTGTCTACTGTTGCTGTGTATGAGTTTTGAAGTCTGGCAGTGCAAGACTTCCACCTTCCTTCTTGTTTTATGGAGTTGCTTACTTATCCGAGATCTTCCCTCTCTATCTAAAGTTGGTAATTATTTTCGTATTTCTTTAAAGAAAGAATTTTGGATTTGGATCAGAATTGTGCTGGACTTATAGACTGCTTCAGGGATTATTGACATTTTTAAATATTGTCTTTCTATCCTTGAATTTGGAATATTATTCTCTTTTGATTTCTTGCAATAGTTTTCTACAGCTTTCTTTTGACTGGACTTTTGTTTCTTTGGTTATGTTTATTCCCAAATATTGCATCTTATGTGTGGCTATTTTAAATGGTACTATTTTCTCGATAGCTTTTGCACAGTTCTTTTCTCTGGAATATAGGATCCAATTGATTTATGCTGTTAATCTTGTATCCTGCTTATTTACAAAATCCCTGAATTAGTTCTAATAATCTTTTTGTAGAGTCTTTGGGATTGTATATATAAAATTATAAAACCCGCAGATAGTCTTTCACTTCTTCATTGCCCAAATGTACCCCCTTGATTTCTTTTTATTTTCTAAAGGTTTTGGAAAGTACTTAAAGCATGATGTTGTATAAGAGTGGTGATAGGGGCAACCTTGTCTGGTTCCTATTCTCAGAGGAAGTTTCTGGTTTTTCACATTCACTGTGATGTTGACCATTGTTGTTTTTTTAAATATGGCCATTGTTATATTGAGAAACTTGTATTGCTATTTTGTTGAGATTTTTTCAAAATGAAAAATTGGTGTTATATATCGTCACATTCATTTTCTGTATCTAATGATATGATCACGGGGTTCTTAGTCTTCTTTTGTTCATGTGGCGAATTCCGCAGATTGCTTTTCTGATGCATCCCTTGGATAACTATCCCTTGATCATGTTAAATTATATTTCTGATACACTGTTGCATTCTATCCGCCGGATTTATTTTGGGAATTTTTTTCATCTATGTTCATGAGGAATATTGGTCTGTAGTTTTCTCTCGTGGTGGGGTCTTTGCCTAGTATTGGTATCAGGGTTATGCTAACACTGTAGGATGGTTTTGACAGTTTTCTGCTTCTTTCTGTATTTTGGGATAGTTTGGGTAGAATTAATGACAGCTCTTCACTAAGTACCAGCCTAAATTCCATGTGAGACCAGCCAGTCCTAGTGTTTTCTGTTTGTGGAGCTTCTGGATGACCTTCGCTTTCTTCTTTCGTTATGGATCTGTGGAGCCTTTCTCCATCTATCTGTGTTAATTGCGCAGATGGTGTGTTTCTGGTGTCAGTCTACTTTATTCTGGTTATCAAACTTGTTGGAGTACATTTTTTCACAATACAGTGTTAATATTCTTTTTACTTCATTTGGATCTGTCATTGACCTTTTCATCTCTATTTTTTTATATTTCTCCTTTTCTCTTGTTAAAATTTGATAATGCTTTGTTAATTTCATTAATCCTATCCAAGAACCAATTCTTGTCTTCATTTTCTCCATTGTCTTTCTGTTTTCTAGTTCTTTATTTCTGCTGTAATCTTATGAGTTGTGTCCTCTTGTTATTGAAGGATTTATGTTGTTGCTCTTGTTCTAGTTGTTGGAAATCTGTGTTAAGATGTTGGTTTTACATTTCTCCTTTTAATGCGTGAATTGGTTGCTATACATTTCCTTCTGATAACTGCTTTTGCTGTGTCTCAAGGTTTTTGGTATGTTATGTTATCTTTATCATTTATTGCAAAGATTTTGTCAATTTAATCCCTTATTTGATCTTTCACCAGTCATTTTTCTGTATCCTGTTGCTCTTGTGTATGCCTTTATGTTCTTGTTTCTTCTATTGTTTTCTGGTTTTATGGCATTGTGATCTGAGAAAATTAATTGATTGTAGGATCTCAATGTTTTTGATTATATTAAGGCTTTTTGATTATATTAAGGCTTGATGTACCCTAACCAGGTCTATTTTAGGGAATGTACTTTGGGAGCTGGAAAGGCGATATACTCTTCAGTTGTTGAGAGAGTGCTATGCACATATGCAGGAGTTGAAGCTAGTTGGTTGTTTTGTTTATCTCTTCTGTTTCTCTATTGACTTTCTTTACTGATCATCTGCCTTCCCTTGACAGTGGGGTTTGAGGTCTCCCACTATTATTATTGAGCTGTCTATTTTTCTCCTCAATTTGGTGAGATTTTAATAGAAATATCTTTGAAGGTTTTCCTTGCAGGCATATATGTTTATTATGGTTAGGACTTAAAAATTATTCCTTTACTCATTATGTAGAGTCCACTTCCATCACTCATTGTTATTTACCTTGACATATATTTTATCAAAAATTAGTACTGTCACTTTTTTGTTTGTTTTTACCATTGCTTGGTATGATTTTTTTCCATCCTTTGGTTTTTAGACGACGTTAGTCTTTGAACTAAAGGTAGCATAGAGAAGTTACTTTGTTTTCTAGTGCAGGCTGTGACTCTCTTTTGTTTAGTTTTTTATTTATTAGTGCATCTAATTCCTTGACATTCAGTGACATAATAAATATACCATTTGTTGCTGTCCATTTGCTGTGTGTGGCTTTGTTTGTGTTTTTGTTCTTCTGATTCTGTATTGTTTGACTGCTGCTTTCACGCTGTTAGGTTCTGCATGGTGCTTCTTTATGATCCTCTTAGTTTGACTGATCATTCTCTGTCCATAGGGATCCTGTTCATGTATTTTGTAATACTTATCTGGTTTTTATGAATTCCTTTAGTTTTTCCTTGTCGGCTGATTCCTTTATTACTCTCTCAAATTTTAGGGATATATGTATATATAATGATTCCTGGTTGGTAGCATTTTTCCTTTCAGAAATTGGTATATGTCACTCTATTGTCTTCTTGCCTGTATACTTTTTACTGAGAAATAACAGATTTCTTTGTTGGTTTTCTTTTGTGTTAGTTAGGTTTCTTGTGCCAACTCAGCCAATAGGAACATGTGGGTGGAGTTTAGTCAGGTTGCAGCATGATTGGAGGACAACTGAAATAAATAAAGACATCCCATTTCACTCTTGCTCTCTGTTGATCGGACCGTGTGCTGCTGCTTTAGCTAGTTCTCTGCCTCAATCTGTGAGCTATACTACCTGTGGGCAAAGCCAACTGTGGACTGTGTCACTAGAGCTTGAGGCTTCTTTGAGATCTGCTTCACCATGCTGTTGGTATATACACATTGCTTAAGCTAGTGCAGCGGTTCTCAACCTGTGGGTCGTGACCCCTTTGGGGGGGGGTGGAACAATCCTTTCATAGGGGTCGCCCGATTCATAACAATAGCAAAATTACAGTGATGAAGTAGCTTCAGAAATAATTTTATGATTGGGGGTCACCACAACATAAGCAACTGTATTAAAGGGACATGGCAATAGGAAAGTTGAGAACCACTGAAAATACATTTATAAAATATATCCTGGTTTTGTTTCTCTAGAGAACCCTGCTAAGACAAAGTGATCCTTCCTTTTGTCCTTAGCAACCCTCAGAATTCTATCACTTTCCTTGATGCTGTAAATTGACTAT
This sequence comes from Tenrec ecaudatus, assembly GCF_050624435.1. Classification (NCBI taxonomy): domain Eukaryota; kingdom Metazoa; phylum Chordata; class Mammalia; order Afrosoricida; family Tenrecidae; genus Tenrec; species Tenrec ecaudatus. The sequence goes on along the minus strand of NC_134530.1, from coordinate 227,898,643 downwards.
GATCCCTTACAATGTTGTTCTTTTAGGACCTCTCCATTTGGAATTCCCTCAGTCTTGAATAGTTATGTTCTCCTTCTTGATGTTGGGAACATTTTAGTCTATTATTTATTGCAATATACCTTTTTCTTCTCTAAATACTTTTGTTTCTTCTTACATTGGGATCCTGATGTTATATAGATTATATCTCTTGTTAGTGGTCCACAAAGTTCTCTGTATTTGGTTTCTTTTGCTTCTTTGTTGACTATTTCTCGTTTAGTATATAGTCAGAGTGATTTTTTCGATATCCCTGAAAATTGAGTTCAATTTTCTTTTTTCCATTCTATTACTCGGGTACTTTAAGCATATTTTCTAATTCTGATATTTTATTGTTTACTTCTGGGATTCCTTTTCATGTCGAGTTTCTAACTTTCCAAATTCTCCTTTATTCTATTGAGGATTCCGCACTTCCCTTGAGTGACCTAAGCACCCCTCTTCAGGATTCTATTCTTGGCAATTCTCACACTTTCTTTTCAGAGTATTCAATTGCATCTGGGCAGCTTTTGATCTTGTTCATTTTTCTTGGTTTTTGACTTCACTGCTGGTGGCTGTTGTTTCTACAGCATCGTGGTGCAGCTAGTCGTGGCGTGTGGGCTGCTGGGTGGTAAAGTGGTTGACTGTTTAGTGACTCCGGAGGGATTTACTAGGATCTGGAAAACGGTGGGGAAAGAGAGAAAAAGGCTGAGAAATATATAATTTCAGAAGGTGGGAAGAAAGAAGGTAGAGAATAAAATTAAGATAGTGCCTAGAACAATAAGGAGCTGTCTGATTGGACCAAAATACTTGTAAAATAGTGGAGAAATCTATCTTAAGATGAGGAAAAAGAATAATTATCATAGAAATATATTTCATGAAGAAAGGGCATGAGAAAGGAGAAAGGGAGAAGTGTAAGCAAATAATTAGGCCGGAAGAATACCATGCATATATATTTTTTAGAAGAAATAGGATTAAATAATAGAGAAGAGAGAGACAGATGGAAAAATAGAGAAGAGGAGGAATATAAAATAAGAAATAAACAAAGAATGAAAAGTGAGAATGTGGACGGAGAGCTAGAGAAGCTAAAGCTGGTGGCTTGGCTTGGGGGTGTATCTGGAGTTCCATTTGTATGGCAGCATGGGCATGGGCAGGCCGGTGTTCTTAGGATCCAAGGGGAAAAACCCCGTTGTTTAAAAAATAATAATAACTCTGGTTCGGGTAGGTTTGTCTGGGTCTGCAAGGCCTGCTACTCTTTGCTGGGGATGTACGTCAATTCAAAGGAGCACAGAATTACACAGGAAGAGGAAGTTGGAAAGAACCAGGAAAAAGACCAAATCTATTAAAATAGATTTTAAAATAAAAGAAGAACTAAATAAAGATGGTAGAATAATGTGAAGAAATAAAATGAAACTACCATTTGGGTGGGAATTCTACTCTGCCGGCCATGGTATTTTATGCACATATCTGCTTTGTGAGGGGCAAGGGCCCATCTCTATGGAGGGTTACTGGGGACAAAAGCACAAAAGAAGGAAAAAGAATGATTGAGGGTATTTTTCAGCAGTGAGGATGTATGCATTAAGCTACCCATAGGGTCTGCTGATCCCCCAGAGGTCAACGAGGCTGGTTAAACTGAGTCAGGTACAGCCAGAGTAGTCTTTGAGGGCCAGGATGGCAAGACTTTGTCTTACATACCTTGCCATGTTTTCTGGAGGGACCAGTCCCTGGAAAAGGACTTGAAAAAGTGGAGGGGCAGCGGGAAAGAGGAAGGCCTTCAATGAGCTGGACTGACACAGTGGCTGCAGCAATGGGCTCAGGCACGGGAACAATTCTGAGAATGATGCAGGGCAGATCAGTGTTTCATTGTGTTGTGATAGGGTTACTATGGGTCAGACTTGATGGCATCTAAAAACAGCACCATTCTATGTTTTAAATTTCCATGCAATAATTTTTTAATGTTACATCCCACGTTCATCTGAAAATATTTTAAAACTCTCCTCATGAATTCCTTTTTGATTCATGACCTGCTTGGAATTGTGCTATTTCACTTTCAAGCTGACTTTTCTTTTTTCTTTAACTTTAACATTTTCTAAACAAGTTTTTTATGTGTTTTTCTGATATAATAATTCTGTGATTTGAGAACATACTTCTTACAATATTTCTTATTTTCAATGTGTTTATTTTTACTTTTGAAACTGAGCTAACGTCTGGCCACCAGCTGCTGCAACCAATCACCGAGACAGAGGATCAATCAGCATATGCTTTATTGGCAGATCTGGAAGACAGTGAGATCTCTCTCAAAGACTATCTTGCTTTTCCTGATACAGTTGGGGCTTTTATACCATTCTAGGTGTCAGTACATCTACATTGTTACTCCCCCCTTCCCCTGCCCCCTTAAGAGTTTAGTGGCTTTCCCATGCAGAGTATAATCTGCATTCCACACAGTTTCATGATGATTTCCATTTTGGGGTGTGACTGCCCCTGCAATTAATATTAATTAGTCAATATTAATGTTCTTAGAGGAAACAACTGTCTTGAGGATACATTTTTTCTTTACATGCATGAGATCATTACCTTCTGGTGTTCCTCATGGCTAGTTTCCTTATTCTAAGTCTGAATTAGCACTATAAGAATACAGCACTAAATCACTTAGCCTGTGTGTTCCAGGACCACACATGGGGAGAGCAGTAATTCTTAGAACTGTGATAATCAGGGATATTGGTTAAAGGATTTAAGCACAGTATTTACTTTATCTTCGTAGATAATATTTTATTTTAAAAACCTATTAAAATCTTCTCTCAGAATTCTTTGCGCATTCTGTGACCCTGATTATAGACTACCTTGGTGAAAGTTCTAGGTACACTATCACAAGAAACTACAGTTTGCTGTTCTTGGACAGACTATTTCATCAATGTCAATTTGATAATACTGTTTAGCACTTCAGTGTCTTATGGATTTTTTCTCTATATGTTCTATCATTTACTGGGAGGTGAGTGATGAAGTCTTCAGCTATAATTGTGAATCTGTATCTCATATCAATCCTACTGGTTTGCCTAGTAGATTCAGAAGCTCTGATGTTGTGTACACACACATTTAAGATCTGGGGGTTTTCTTGAAAAATTGATTGCTTTATGTACCTCTTTATCTTTGAAAATATATCTTTCACCGAATTCTATTGTGTGCCATATAAAAATAGCTACTGTAGTTTTCCTTTGGGTTACTATTCGCATGGTATATGTTCTCCTTCCTTTTACTTTTATTTTATATTCATATATGGGCTCAAAGATAAGAGCAATTGTGAGGAGGCTACAGGACCTAGTAGCATTTTATTTGAATACTATTCTTCACTCTAAGTGAGACCTGACATGATGACACCTAACAATAACAATCACACATGCCTTTGCATTTAAAGTTGGCTTCTTGAAGAAAACTTAACAGTTGGGCTTGTTTTTCAATTCATTCTGACAGTGCGCTAGTTACATAATCTCATATTAACTCGAGGGTATTGTGAGTGAAGGGGTGGAGTCTAGCCTGTCAATCAGGTCATAGCCAATGATGCCTCTGTGTGGGTGTGACCTTCTCGTGAAGATTCAAGGAATTTACTTTCTCTTGATTCTGCTATCAGAAGAGGCAGGCCTCTCTCTCTCTCCGCTTCACCTTCCTGTTGAAGAAGTGTGGAGACCTGCACACGTGCTGAGGGGCTTCCACTGGCCTTGGATCTACACTGGCCTGGGATCTTCTAGCATTGGGCATTACTGCATGTGCTGATTTACAGACGAGTATTGGACACGTAGGCTAATATCAGACTTAAGGACTTGATCTGAACTGGGCTGGGATGTTTTCTTAATATACAATTACTCTCTGATATAATGCACTTTCCTGTACATATATGAGTCTCCCTGGATTTGTTTCTTTAGTCTACCTGGACTAATACAGACAGTGATTTATATTTAACATTCACATTTCATATAATTATGGATTAAAATTCACCATCTTGCTATCAGCTCTCTATTTCTTCTATAATCATTTATTTTTCCCTTCTTTTCTATCTTGGTTCCTTGAAGACTTTCATGACTTAATTTCCTCATGAGAATTATTATTTATTATCATTAACAATTTTTAGTGTTTACAATATACAATTTTAATTGAATATATTTTATTTATAAATCATAGTCCACCCCTGACCTCAAAAATGTTAAAGTAATTGAGCTTTATCAGAAGTTAATATAAATTTCTTGAATGTCTGCTTTATGCCAAGGACTATTCTAAATACTTTAACTAAGTAATTACATTAACACCACAAGAACAGATCCCGTTGTCATCCCATTCCATATGAGAAAATGGAAGCACAGGAAAGGTTAGGTCTTTGTCACGTGGTCAGAAGATTAATCTACCTCCCTTGAGATAGACATGCACTCCCCCATTTCATAACTGCAATGTCCAGTAAGGTTCCATAATCACTCTTGTATGAGCGTCTGTTAGAACAATATTGTATGGCAGGAATTGACTGGTTTTCTTCCTCTATCCTCATCTTGAGGAACTCAACTCAGCAGAGGTGAGGTCTCTTCTGGTAACATGGTTTTTAAGATCTACAAATAAAGTGGAGTGCCAAGTGGGTCATGGGCACAAGGAAGGACACTACCTCTTTCTTTGGTAGATCAGATTATAGAAGAAAATATGAATTGAAAGCCAAAGCCCTTCTTTGTCTTGGTGGTTTGTCCTTCTCTTCATTGTTCTGTGCTGTATTTAAGATCCACTTATTTGTGAGTTTAGTGGCCGCTAGACCTTAGGGTACTAACCCAAAGTTAGCTTTCCAATATTCCCAGCTGCTCTGTGGAGGAAAGGTGAGGTTGGCTGCGGCTCTAAAGGTCAGAAACTTTAACTAAGGTTGCTATGAGTCAGAATGCACTTGGTGGCAGTGGATTTGGATGTCATGGAATGATAGCATATTTCACTACTTACTTTTAAAACTGAAAGTCTTCGTGGATATTATCTGGCATTCTTAATTTGCTGATAGAGAAACTGAGACCCCCAAATAAATTTTAGTTTTGCCTAAAGTCATAGAGTACTAATTAGTGACAGAATTAAGGCTATTACTGCACCCCTTTCAGCTCTGCTATATCCTTCCTCTGTGCTCCCACGATGTGTCTGCCTACTTCTTATCATTGAACATCTCGCACTGTGAGGTTTCTTTGTTCTTTTACTTTTTTTTGCATCCCATATTTGGTTTTAAACTGCTTGAACGATGACTTATGAACTTTAGCAATTATCATTAAGCATGGAACAATGTAATTATATTCAAAAAGAACTTCTGTGGAATTTGAAGTTCCCTTATTTTTGTTCCTCTGGAGCTTTGTCTTGCTGTTCTGTTGTATCACGTGAAAGTACCAGGAACCATCAACCATCTTCAGCCTCCAGTTGAGGACGACAGACATTCCCAGGGTGATGCTTTCAGCTTCTCGGCCATGGAACTCGGACTTGCTTGAGGAATAGCCGACACATACCAGGACATTGTTTATTCCAGAATTGTCTGTGGCTATCTATTTCTTTAACAGTACCCAGACTAGGATGACTCTCAGACATTACTTATATTCAGAGACTCCCAGAGGACCAATGTGGCATGCCAGGCCTTTGATTGTCTTTTCAAACCCTTGAGCAACATCTTCAGCCACTCATACAGACTATGAATGGAAGGCAGTGTAGTTCCCAATGCTTTCTGCCGGTTTATGATCCATGCTTTTCTTACTCAGATCACCCAGCCAAAAGTACTTGCACAACCTTTGCCTGGCTAACTTCTTCATCTTCTAAGACTTACTTTTAGTATGAATCATTGACAGCAATGATGATGCGGCTAGATCTAGAATTAGGAGCTCTGGCAGGATAGTACTGTAAGTGTATGGCTGCTAACCGAGTGGTCGGCAGCCTGAGCTCACCCGTCACTCCATTGGAGAAAGGTGTGGCAGTCTGCATTCATAAAGGCTTCCAGCCCCACAAATCCTACAGAGCAGTTCCATTCTGTCCCATAGGGTAGCTGTGAACCAGTGTCAACTCGAAGGCTCTTGGTTTTGTGTGGTAGAAAGCTAAAACCACCTGCCACTGAGTTGATTCTGACTCATAGCCACTCTCCAGGGCAGAATAGGACTGCTGCCCTGGGGTTTCTGAGGCCATAAATCTTTAAGCCTCATCTTTCTGCTAAGAGTGGCTAGTGAGTTCTTGCTGCTGATCTTGCCCCTACCAGCCCAACATATAGGTCACCGTTGAATAATACCTAGACTAAACGGGGACATTTTGTTCCCCTTTGGGAGATAGTGTAACACATAGTTAAAAACCCTGAGTCTGAGTCTATGATTCTACCTTCATTATTTATTAGCTCAGTAACTTTTGGTACAATCATCTATAGCCCTAAATCTCACTTTTCCCACATGTGAGAAGAGTTATTAATACTAACTACTTCATAGAGTTATCGTAGGATGAACTTAGGTGACTCGTGAAATGTCTTACAAGTGTTTGAAACCTACATAGTTAGTATTTTAATGATCTATTATGTAGCTATTCTATCTTCATGATCATTATTAATCATAACATCAAGAAAATAAAACTGTGGAAGGAAAGTTACAAACACATTTTGTCTTATTTCATTTTTTAATTTGTAGTTCATGTTCAAGCAACCTCGCACAGGGAGGACATAATTAACTTGATGACCATAAAGCTCTTTAGGGCACCTTGACCCGAGTCACTCACAAAAGGGCAAAAAAATAGAAGAAACCTTCTATTTTAATATTTACACCAGTTTCAGGTATGGCAAGGAACAGTTCAGCCACAAGCCTGTGTTCTGTAAAAGAAAAAGGAAAGTCATTGTAGAGTAAGTGCGGAGGTGTTTGTAGCTCAGGACCCAAGAGGCCCCAATTACTGGGTCTCTGTGAAAGAAGACAGAAGTGCCAGAGGTCTGATGGAAAACAAGCTCCCAGAGGCTGTTACCTAAACCTGCTCTGAGCTCTAATGAGAAGAGGATGACATTCACCACCTGGAACCTAGCAGGGGACCCCCAAGCCAGAGGGCCAGCAGGGGAGATCATGATGGGGGTCGAGAGCTTCTGGAAGACGGATGGAGATACGAAAACATGGGTGTCCGGCTCTCCTTGTTTTTCTGCTGCTTTGCTGCACCTCCCAGAGAGGCTGAGAATATTACTCAAGTCACATTGATTTCCTGCATGTTCTCACTCAGTGGTCGAAGGCCTCTGGGAGGGAAAGACAAACACTGTGAACAATGAGAAACATAAAGTGAAAGCAAAACAACACCTGAGCTGCCTTCCAAGCAGATCAAGCCCGGGCCCCAGAGGAGCAGAAGGCCCGCACCAAAGCTAGCGAGGGATGAGTCTTGTCAAAGATGCTTCTGATCATTGGGTTTCATGTGACTTGCCTGGAGCCTGTGTTCCTCCAACCCTGATCCTTCTCAACTGCTTTCCCTGTTTCCTAGAGCTTTTCCAGAATGGGAGCTGAAGGGCTGGCTAAGTTGGAGGATAGGGAAGGGAAGATGGTGAGCTGAACTTTAAGTGAGATCTCTTGGCTGAAAGGAATTTTTGGCATCTTGGTAAATTTCATTTGCAAATGCTTTCTATGTTACGCCAGAAGCTTAAAACTCTATTGTCCTTTCTAACATAACAGAAATTCTTACTTAACCAGTTGACTTACGTTAGGAGAGCATGTGTCTACAGGACATTTTAACTAATGAAATGATTACCAGAGGCCCTCTGGGAAAAATATGCCCTCTCACCACTTTTGAACGACAGTAAACATTGTCCAGACAAGTGGAAGTAAAGTGTTTCAACTCAAGTTTTACCCCCGCCCTCCATTGGGTAACGATTGAGTGGATAAGTGATGTTGGTCAACTTCCACATGCTAGATAACTTTTGAGAATCAACATCAAATTCACAGAAATACTGAAAAACCAGAAGGCATCTTTTCTGCTGAGGAACACAGTAGAAGTTGAAAACAAGAGGGAGGAGATATAAGGAAAAGGAATCACCGCCTGAGAATGGTCAATTACCATATGTAGGTGGGCAAACGTGAATCAAGTGCACATGTCAAGGTGGAGTGGGTGTTAATGCCAATGTGAGGGTCAGTTCTGGACATTTCGAAACTGGACGTGAGTTCATTGAATGAGACTAAGATGCAAGAAACATGCCAATCTAACAGAGACCAGGAAACCACTGCATTCGGACCTAAGGACATAACACAGGCATGGGATCAACTTTTGGGAATATGATAAGAAAATAATTACCCTCAAGACCCTTCCTCAGTGGATAGGAAATCTGAATTTATATTGCTTTTAAACTGTGGGGAACCACAAGTGAAATAAATAAATAAACCACATAGTATTAGTCTGAAGTGAAGAATATTCACTGGGCCCTGACTACGGTCAAAATGGCAATGTCTTACAAGGAACTCTCCTTGAACTAGAGAAAAGAAGACATTGCTTACAAGCATACTTCTCTGAAGATAAGCTAACATGAACATTTTTAAATTATGGATGGAAATAACAACCACAGAACTGTAACAAAACAGAACATTCATAACCCATGACCGGCAGATAATGAGCATACCAACTAAGTAAATGTATGAAAAAAATAGAAATCCTAGGTAAGAAAATGATAATTAACAAAACTAGAAAAAATATAAGAATAAAGCTGTTGTTGACGAGGGAACTCGTGGCTTGGTACACAAGAAGGCGAGCATAATCTATAAAGTAGCACAGAACGAGAAGGGCAGGGGATGTCAGTGCGAAGTGGAGAAGCATGGCAGGTGAAATGAAAAGCGCCGAGAGAAGTTCTCAAAAGAGATGACCGAGTGAGTGGAGGGAAGGCAATATGCGTACAGGACTTACCTGAGCGTGGTGGAGCCACGCTTTGAAAAGATAATTACCAACCAAAGAATTACCATCAAATTAAAATCAGATTTCCAAAATGCAACTTTAGGTGAGAGAAAACAACACAATAATTGCTGAGAAAAGTAGCTATTAACCTCATCCCATTTTCAAACAAAAATATCTAACAGCATTTGTTACTCACAGGATCCCTCTCTCCAAATTGTAAAATAATGTGCTTCAGCAAAAATAAAATTGAAGTTAGAAGTATGAAATTAAAATGACAGTGACAATGGAATTCAAAATGCTAGGAATATCCTGTTGTGCATAGGTGCTCTGAAGTTGGATCCAACTCATGGTGACCACATGTCACAAAATGAAACATCGCCCATCCTGTTGTCTTCAAAATCACTGGATGCTCAAGTCCATCGCTGCGAAACCCTGTGTGTTTTGAGGGCCTTCTAATCTCAGAGGCTTTATCTTCTACAACTGCATTGCAGAGTATCCTCTTGTGAATCACAGGATTTTTATTTGCTGATTGTTAGAAATTGATGGCCAGGTCTTTCTTCCTAGACTTAGCCTGGAATCTCTGTTAAGCCTGTCTATGTTAGGTGATCCTACTGGCTTTGAAACGCCAGCGGCATGGTTGCATAGTTTCCTGTATCATAATCATAAGCAAACTGCCACAGTTCAGCAAACCGAAAGAATAGCAATGGAATGTTTGACTTCCAAGTCAGTAGACTATCTTCACTACCATTGGGTCAATTCTGGCAAATAGCATCCTGGTAGGATAGAGTAGAAGTGTGCCTTTGGGTTTCTGAAGCTGTAAATCTTTAAGGATTAGAAAGTCTCATCTTTCTCCAGATGAGAGGCTGGTGACTTTGAACTGTTGACCTTGCAGTTAGCAGCCCAATGTTTAACACACTACACTACTAAGGCTCCTTTCAAACTAGCAGACGGGGATGGAGTGGGGAGGGTGAAGAGATAAAAGAAAATCTGGTAAATCCAGAGGGGAAAAGTAAAAAGATAGAAACCAGAAACATGAGAAGTGTTGCTATAGAAGTCTTTGTTAAACAGAGTATCGAAATATGAAACTATTGTTGCTCAACCTATCAACCATCCATGTCGAAACACAGCCATCCAGGTCTGAAGGTGGTGTTTATCTCTCGAAATCTCTGAAAAAATGTCCATTCTTCATTGAAAACAAACATACACCCAAAACCCCCATCGCCATAGAGTAGATCGCGTCAAGCCAAACAGCTGCTTCGGTGTCCTTGAGACGCTCAGATCATGTTCCTTTACAATGTTTTTGGAGTTTGGGGAAGAGGAAATATATGTGACGGGGCAGATGAAGGCTGTGGAGGGGGGGGGGGGGGTAAGATTTCCCAAGCAGACACTTGTAGGGCATCTCTTGCTACACTGGAAGAATGAACAAGGGCATCGTTGTGAGGGAGAAACAGGTCCTTGTTGAAACAGTCTAGTGTTTTCCTCACCTTGCAGTTTCACTTTTCTTCAGGCGACTCCATGGACTGCCAAAAGAACCCACCAATGTGTCTTGGAGGAAGTACAGCCGGAATATTCTGTAACGGCAAGCAGTGTGAGACTTTGTCTTAGTTGCTTTAGACGTGTTGTCAGAAGAGTCTGGCTCCTGGAAAGGACATCATGTTTTGTAATGTAGAGGGGCAGTTAAAATGAGGAAGGCCCTAGACACGATGGATAAACATAGTAGCTGCAACAATGGTCTCAAACCTGGCAATCAGGTTGCAGCTTGATGACCCCGTTCGGAGGCGCTAAGGAAATAAATAGCTTGTTCCAAGTGGCATACTCCCTCCCTCCCTCCCTGTGAAACAAATTCCTGTTGACCAGACACGTGGAACTACGCTAGAGCCCTGGAGCTGGAAGGGCCGTGTGGAGACCCCTGCCAGCACTGAGATGCCTCCACTGCCACTGGATCCCCAAGACTTTCCATTCACTGGCCTGTGATCTTGCTGCATTCGGCATCATTGCATGTGTTGCATGATTCTGAAGAGGAATTTATAAGCTGGTATCAGACATATGGGCTAATATCGGACTTATGGCCTTAAGTTGGACTGGGCTGGGATGTTTTCTCAATATTCAATTGCTCTTATACATAAAGCTCTTTCTTATACACCTATGAGTGTCTATGAATTTGTTTTTCTACTCAACCTCGACTGACACAGTCTTCTTGTACCATTTTGGGGTCTTCATCCACTTACTTCATTCATGAAGGTTTATGTTCTTGTCTCCCTTGGTGCATCTTTGAGGTCTCTAGCCTTCCTTAAGAAACTTATTCCTTTCCAAGCCCCTTTCCCACCCACCCTCCCTCGACCCTCCCAGTATCACCACTTGTACCACTGGTTCTAAAGGGATCATCTGCCCTGGATTCCCTGTGTTTCCAGTTCCTATCTGTACAAGTGTGCATACTCTAGTCTAGACAGATTTGTAAGGTAGAATTGGGATCATGATAGTGGGATAGGAGGAAGCATTTAGGAACTAGAGGAAAGTTGTATGTTTCATCGTTGCTACATCACACCTTGACTGGCTCGTCTCCTCCCTGTGACACTTCTATAAGAGGATGTCCAGTGGCCTACAAATGGGCTTTGGGTCTCCACTCTGCACTCCCCCTCATTCACAATAATATGATTTGTTGTTCTGATGATGCCTGATACCTAATCCCTTCAACACCTCATGATCGCACAGGCTGGTGTGCTTCTTCCATGTGGACTTTGTTTCTTCTGAGCTAGATGGCTGCTTGTTTACCTTCAAGCCTTTAAGAACCCAGATGCTATATCTTTTGGTAGGCGGGGGAACCGATTATAAGGATCTGCATATAACCTCCTCCCTGGGGGATGGACGACAGAAAAGTGGGTGAAGGGAGATATCAGACAGCGCAAGATATGACAAAATAATAATTTATAAATTATCAAGGGTTTATAAGGGAGGGGGAGCGGGGAGGGAGGGGAAAATATGAGGAGTTGATGCCAGGGGCTTAAGTGGAGAGCAAATGTTTTGAGAATGATGAGAGCAATGAATGTACAAATGTGCTTTACACAATTGAGGTATGTATGGATTGTGGTAAGAGTTGTATGAGTCCATAATAAAATGATTAAAAACAAAAAAGAAAGAAACTTATTCCATTTAAGAATAGCTGTTGTATGTTGGGCAGCATCCTATAAATTTGCAAAGCTTCAATGAGTGGGGAAAAATTTCACTGTAGTTTTATTAAATGTTTGATATTAGCTCTAGCCTCAAAATTATTTTTATCCATAGCACCAAAAGCATCCTTGTTTTCCATGACACCCTAATAAGACTAAGACAAATCTAATACTGAGAGAACTTGTCTGCAGCCATCCACTGATCACAGAGAAACATTTAAACACATGCTATTTGGAATAAAATTAATGACTGTATGAACTGGAAACTTAGTAAGAGAACTTTTTATAGATACCCTCATATAAATGTACTAAAATGATACTAATGTGAATATATTAAATTCACTTATTAAATGGGAAGCTTAGAGACAAAATGATTTCTGCCACATATATATGCATTTCTTACATATTTGAGGAAAACAAAGCAAAAAATGCTTAAAGTCAGGAAAGATATGCCAGAAATTTGCTATTCAAAACAATAATTTCATATGCATTAGCTGCTAGGATGTATCAGATTTTCAATAATGCATTGAATATTATGCAAGCATTCACTAGCAGGATCTGGGAAAGTAAACTTGAGATTGTATTGAAGCTTCTGGACCAAGCAGAGGGCACATAAATTTGAATAAAGGAGAATTAATTAATATGAAAATATAGTCTCAGGATGTAAGCTTTAAGACCCTGGCCAGGTACTAGGATTAGTTATTGAAAAGCAGATTGATAACTGCTGGCAACATGGAGAAGATGGTGTTCTACAGTCAATGGGAATAAGTGTCCAGATGGTAATGGGAACACATAGCAAAAGAAATGAAAACATTCATGGAAAATAGTTTGGTGATTCCTCTGAAAGTTGAATATATCTAACTACCATAAGATTAGAAATCCAACTTCTAGGTATAAGTCCAAAGATGGTGTGGCGGTTAGGTTTTTGTGCCAACTTACACCTGCAAGAAGATAAGGATGGAGTCTAGACTATCAGTCACGTGCAACCTGGTGACATCTCCTTGGAGGTGTGGCCTAGATTTAAGAAGCCTCAGTGGATATTGGGCCACCATTTTTCCTTTCCCTCCTGACTGGGTACTGTGCTACTTGATTTGGCCATTTTCTATCACCATGCTGTGCTGCCAGGTAGGTCCCACTGCCTCACCTCACCATGCTGCGTTGCCTGGTCCAGCCACCTCACGTTGCCATATTGCATCACTAGGCCCCACTGCTTCTCATTCCATACGGTCCTCCTTGCTCTGTTTCCTTGCCCCACCACGTGTGTGGTTCCATTGTACCTTGCATGCCCACACCATGTCACCAAGTTTCTCTTACACTTCACCATGCCACATCCTCTGACCCTTCGACCTGGTAGCCATGTGTGTTGGAAGGACTTTTGACCCATGAAAGTGAGTCAGACTGGTCAATCTCTATATCGTTGCAGCTGTGTGGGCTGCTTTCCTGTTATAAATTTTGTGCTCAATGTGAACTCTACATATATATTTATAAGTGTCTCGGTTTACTCTCTAGAGAATCCAGCCTAATAAAATTGGAAAGCAGGAGCACAAGCAGGAATCGGTATGCTAGTGTTCACTATGGTACCAGTCTTGAGAGTCAAAGGTGGAAACAACCCAAATGCCCATCAACAGATGGATGAATAAGCAAAACATGGTACATTCAGACTATGGAATATAACTTAGTCATAAAAATAAATGAATTCCTGATCCATAGTACTACATGAATTAACTCTAAAAAATGACCTCCAGTGAAATGATTTAATTAAAAATAGACCAATCCATTATATGATCCAAGTAAATACACTGAGAAAAAGGATTTAGTGATGATCAGAAGTCACAGGGATGGGGAATTAAGGGGCACTGAATTTCTGTTAATGGTGTGGAATCATTTGGGAAAGGACAGTGATTACAACGCCTGGTGAACTGACCAGTGTTACTACTGCAGGATACAAGCAAATGCTCTTGGGTTGACAAATGTTCTGTTACATATATTTTTAATCCCACACATAAATAAAGCATATTATGATGAAAAAAATTATCTAAGGATCACAAAGCAAGCCTTAGTAAATTTAAAAACATTTTTCTCAGACCACAGTGCTATCAAACTAGAAGTTAACAATAGAAAGAATGGGGCAAAAAATCAAATGCCTGGAAACTGAATAACACACTACTTAAAAATGATTGAAAGTAGATGAAATGAAAGTTTTAAATTCCTTGAGACAAATGAAAACAAAAACACAACTTCAAACCCTATCAAAACATTTGGGACATAGCAAAAGCAGTTATCAGAGAGCAACTTGTAGCAACCAGCAGACATGTTCAAAGGGGTAGAAAACCAAAACCAACACCTCAACTTAGCATTTTTAACAACTAGCACAAGCACAACACAATTAACCCGTAACCACTATGAGAAAGCCAATAATAAAGATTAGAACAGAAATAAATGGACCAATCAACAGAAAACAATAAAAAAACAAACAAGACAAAAAGATCATGATTTGCAAAGATTAACAAAATTGACAAAACACTGGCAAACCTAACAAAAGAAAAAAAGAGACCATGCAAATACTACGATGGAAAGGTTGACATCAGATCAGAACTAAATGAAAGGAGAAGAATAACAGCACACGGCCATGAAAGAGCACTCCATCAAAACTGGAAACCTAGATGAAATTGGCAATTATCTAGAAACACGCCATCTATCAAAATTAACACAGACTGACACAGAAAACCCCAAAGAGCCATAACAAAAGAAGGGATAGAGCAGGTCGTTCAAAAACTTCCAACCAAAAACTGTCCAGGACCAGATGGTTTCACCAGGGAATGTTACCAAGTGTTCGGGAAAACGCTGGCACGAAATCTACACAGACTATTTCAGAATATGGAAAGGACAGCAAACTCGTGAAACGATTCCATGAAACAAGCAAACCAGGAACAACAAAGACACCACACAGAGAGAAAACTAGATTCCTATCCCTTATGAACACAGATGCAAAAATTCTCAACGAAACGCTGAGCATAGAATCCAACTACATATATAAATGTGACATCAGGATTATGCCAGTTAACAAGGATGGCTCAACATTAGAAAAACAATCAATGCATTTTCAACACATAATCACAACAAAAAATAAGAGCCATATGATCGTATTAATTGATGCAGAAAAGATACTTGACAATATCCAATACCTGATTTAAAACACTCAACAAAATAGGAACCAAAGGGAAATTTCTGAACACAATAAATGCCACATAGGAAAAATCAATGGCCGACATCTCACCCAACAGGGAAAAAAATGAAAGCTTTACCTCTCTGAATGGGAAGCAGACAAGGATGCCTCCTATCCACACTCTTATTCGACATGTGCTAGAAGGTTTAGCCAGACATTTAGACAGCAAAAAGAAATAAAAACCTACACTCGAGCAAAGAACTCGAGCTGCAGATGATAGGATTCTACATGTAGAAAACTCCAAAGTTTTAACAAGACATTGTTGGAAACAATCAAAAGATTTGACAGTCTGGCAGGATACAGGATTAATACAATAAAGCAATAGAAATCCTGTATGTGAATGAAGAGAACACTGAAAAATTATCAGAAAATAATATCATTTCCTATTGTCATACAAAAGATAAAATATTTAGGAATATATCTAATCAGAGAAATAGAAATAAAACACTTTTAGAGAAAGAAAATGACCAAAAAATACTATGAGAAACCCCCAAAGACTTACATAAATGGAAAAATATTTCATGTTAATGGACAGGATGGCTTAATTTTGTAAAAATGTAAATACTACACAAAGCAATCTATAAATACAATGCAATTCCAATCCAGATATCCATTTTATTCTTTTAAAAAATAACAAACAATACTTACTAACTTTTCACAGAGAGGATAGAGACTCGGGATAAGCAAAGAACATCTTAAGAACAAAATTGCTGGCCTCTTACTACCTGACTTTAAAACTTACTACATTGCCAGTGTCAAAACTATCTGCTACTGATACACACTCAGGAAATGGAATAGAGAACTCAGAAATAAAGTTATCCACCTACAGACAACTGATTCTCAACAAGTAGCCAGAAAACATTAAATGGGAGTCTCTTCAACAAATGGTGCTTACAACATTGAGCAGAAAAATGTAAAAGGACCCATATCTCAACCTATGCACAAAAAGGAACTAAAGTTGATCAAATACCTAAATTTAGAACTGAGGTCATAATAGTGGGGGGAGGAAGGATTAAATAACTAGATAAATGCTGTGTGTTTTGTCAATGCTATACTGTACCCCGAATGAATTATCCCTTTTGTGTGTCCCTTCTGTGGGGGAATGTTCAATTATCCCCTCTCCTTCACATGATTGTTGGTTTTTGAAATTCTGATGCCTGTTCCCGTCAACACGTTATGATCACACAGGCTGGGGTGCTACTTCTTTGTGGGCTTTGTTGTTCCCCTGCTAGATGGTCGCTTGTTTGATTTCAAGTCTCTAAGACTCCAGGCGTTATATCTTTTAATAGACGGGCATCATCCACTTACTTCACCACATTTGTTTAGCGACCCAGGTTGTCTTCGGAGATCGTATTCGGAAGGTGGGTATCACCCAGTACCACGTTATCAGAACAAAGTTCTTTGTTGAGGAAAGACATGAGTAGATGCCCAAAGTCTGCCTACTACCTTAATGTATTTCCATATAAATATATGTCCATAGGCCAAGACCCCTACCTTTATGTATTAATATGTTTACATGTATAAGTGTATATTTATACCTCTATGTATAGTTTTTACTTCCTACTTCTTCCCTCTAATTCCTTTTACCTTCCTCCTGCTCCATCATCACGCTCACCCTTCATTCGCTTCTCAGCAATTCCTCTCAGCTAGGTTATGATTAATCAGACACTACCAGGGACTCTGTACCCTTGTCACTGTTGATTTTATCTCTCTTGTTGTTTTCCCTCTGTCCTTGGCATTATTGGTTCACTGCTCCCTTCCCCCATCTCCTCCTCTGCCATGCCCCCCAAAACCCTTCCTTACCCCACTGCTATGACCCCGGTTCTATTTCATAAATCTTGCTAGGCCAGTTTATGTACACTGGTACAGATAAGAGCTTTCAATACATGGAATCCAGGATAGAAAACCCCCTTAGAAATGGTATGATTCCATGAGGGTATGGGGAGAGAAAGAGGGTGGGTGGAACTGATACAGATGATGGTGGTATAACTCCTCTCAAGGGAGATGGATATAAGATTTGAAGGTGAAGGAGTATGGCAGATGGTGTAAGACATGTAAGTATACATGGTTCATGAGGGTGGTAGGGCAGAGGAGGGAAGGAATGAAGAGGAGCTGATATTAAAGGCACAAGAAGAAGAAGACGAAAAAGGCCTAACTATAAATCTCAGAGCTATAAAGATCATCAATGAGAAAATAGGAGTAACCATAAGGGCCCTATTGCAAGGCATAGACATACTATGAAATATAACAAAGGAAGCACCCACCTTTGAAGGCAAATTAGACCACTCTTAAACATACTCACTGCTATGAGATCTCTTCTGGCACATAGTAACCCTATAAGACAGAATAGAGATTTCCCTGTGGTTTTCCAGTCATGTAAATCTTTACAGGAATAGAAAGCCTCATCTTTTCCCAGCAGAGTTGCTGGTTGTTTTAAACTTCTGACCTTGTCATTGGTGGCCCAGTGAGTAACCCGCCACACCACCAGAGTTTCAAAGGGACCTCCCCAAAACAAGACACTGATGTGTTCTCTTTATACTCTATGGATGGCATCTTTTGGTGCACATAACTGGGAAAAATATTTAGCAATGGCACAATAGTCAAGGGACGACTCTCTAAAATATAAAGAAAACTGTAATATCTCAATAAGAAGAAAACAAATCTATTAAAAAGTAGACATGAACAAACATCTCTCCAAAAATTACATCTAAATAGCTGAGAAACATACATAAAATGTGCTCACTATCATTTTATCATACGTAAAAATGTGCACCTGGGAGATGCAAATCAAAACAACAATGACAAATCACCTGTGGTAAGCAGTGTGACTAGACAAACAAATCCAGCAATACTCATATGTGTATAAGCAATAATTTTATATCTAGAAGTAATTACTTTGGAGTAAAAGAAATAATTTTATATCTGGAAGTAATTACAGGGGGGAGACTACCATCAGGTTGTGACCTGATTGACTGTTGGATTCTACCCCTACACTTCTCTATACATCTTCAAGTTGACATAAAATTATCTAACTACCACATCATCTTGCAGCAACAATGAAGCCCAATTGAAAACAAAAACAGAAAACAACAAATGCCAGAGGCTGATGAGTGGTTTGAACAGCTGAATACACAGAGTGTATGGTCTGAAATATGAATCAATCAATTCACAATTTAAAATTTATTTTAAGAACTGGGAAAAATATTACAAAGCTATATCACCATTAGAAAACTGATTCATATATTTGTACATGTTAGTGGGAAAAATGGTTGTTATAACCAAAAAATAACATTACAAAACACCAAAAAAAACTATTGAATGCATTGCTTTAGAGTTGATTCTAACTTATACTGACCCCATAGGGCAGAGTAGAAGTGGCCTCATAGGGATCCCAAGCATACATTTTTATGGAAGCAGACTGATTGACACATCTTTCTCTCATAGAATTGTTGGTGGGTTCAAACTGCTGAACATGATTCACCACTAAGTACTTTAACAACTGGGCCATCATTTCAATAAATATTGAAAAATATATTATAATTGTCAATATCCGGCACATTGGCAATAAGAAGAAACGTCCTATACCTGATAAAGAGCTTTTAACCCAAACCCACAGTAAATGCCATATTTTGTGTTTAAACTTTAGAAACGTTTACATTAAACTCAAGACAGGAGCTGTCCAATAAAACTACTTCCATATCGCAGTTACAGGGCTGCTCTAGTCAATTCAAAGATGCCCTAAAAAGAAATAAGCATCAAACTGAATAAAACAAAATAAGCAGTGCGATTATCGGAAAGAGGCACAGTGGTCATTTGCAGATGCGATCGTTGTTTGCACACAAAATGTAAGAAAATCCGGACAAATCACTTAGGAAATATTTTTTTAAGTTTGCTGGAAATAAGAATGACATACATAAATGATTAATGAGTACTCTTTAACAGTAATTGGAAAATAGAAAATGTTTAAAGAATTACACTCAAATGTACATGCTGTCTATGGAAAAATTAACAAAAGTTATTTAGTATTTTCATGGGACAAAACTATCAAACTATAAAGAATCAAAAATATTTTAATAAAAATATAGGGTCAATATCATGAAAATATACTGTAATTATATCAATCTGCAAATTTAATGCAATTCTAATAAAAACATAACAGAACTTTTTCATGGAGTTTGATGACTTATTCTAAAGTTCCTACGCAAGAAAATGTTGAGAAGGATGTAGGAATGAGCCTTGCTCTCTGAGATGTCAAGAAAAGAGTGGGACGGGGGCCTGATTTACAGGTCTGGGGACGTATGACTGAAAATGCTTTTGGGGACTCTAGGGGTAGGGGAGGCCTTTTGTGGGCATGCAGCAGATTGACCAGGTGTCCTGGTGTACTGGGACTTTGAATCATGGACCTTCTAGGCACACAGCATGCTCCAGAGGCTGCACTAATGAGATCCCACATGGGAATTCCACTGGGTGAATTGGACTCTACCTCAGACACACTTAGAACTTGAGAGCATAAGCCAGAAAATACAAGGTGTCTGAGGAAGCAGAAGCCAGCTGTACTAATTTTGGACAACTGCTGTAGGTGGACAAATAAGGTCTTGATACATCAGTACCCTGTATGTTGTATTAAGATATGTATTATTCTGGTAAAGCTGGGATGATCAGTCTGATGTATTTGGTTTTTAGTTTTTCATATCAGGCTATCTAAGAGGTATTATGGACTGGGGAATTACCCTCTTAAAGTTGTGAAATAAATTTTTTTTCTGTTTTTCAGGAAATGAAACCCAGGATTGATGAACCTATAGGGACAAAAAGTAGAACAAAGGGGTTGGAGAGGGTGCAGCAAGGTGGGAGTGGGGGAGGGGGGATTATAGGGAGACGATGACAAGGTACACAGGAAGATATAGGATGTTTGGGAACATATTATGGAAGCAAGGGTACAATTCTGCTTGATGAGAATGAACAGCACCATAACATGACATTTGGGTAATTCCCAAGTAAGAATAATTTTTAAAAAATAATTTTATTGGAGGCTCATGCAACTCATTACAATCCATCCATCCATCCATGTGTCAAGCACATTTGTATGTTTATTGACATCATCATTCTCAAAACATTTTCTTTCTACTGAACCCTTGGTATCAGCTCCTCAAGTTTTGCCCTCCCTCTCCCCCCTCCCTCCTTCACGAACCTTGTATACTTTATAAATTGTTATTATTTTGTCATGTCTTAGACTGACCGATGTCTCCCTTCACCCACTTCTCTATTGTTTGCTCCCCCTGGGAGGGGGTTACATGTAGATCATTGTGATTGGTTCGCCCTTTCTTCTCCCACCTTCTTTTCACTTTCTATAATAATTAATGGATATTTTTGTATAAGTTTAAATAAGTACATAAATATTAATTTTGAATAAATATTTGAATACGACAAATAATTAACCCAGTCTATATAAGGCACTCTTCCTCCACGGTGGGAGAGTGATAATGTTGCTGCTGTTAAGTGCCATTCAGCTGCTTCGGACTCATAGCAACTCGATGTACAGCAGAATGAACTGCTTCCCAGCCATGTGTCACCCTCACAAATGTTATGTTGAACCCATTGTTGCAGCTACTGTGTCAATCTATCTCCTGGAGAGTCTTCTCTATTTGGATGCTCTATTTCACCAAACATGATGTTCTTTGCCAATCCCCGCCGAAGGCCACTATGCTTGGTGTAGTGTAACACTATATAATTGGCAAATAATTAACCCAGAGTATACAAAGAATCTTTAGACTATATGAAGCATTCTTTCTGATCTGTGAGGCAGTGATAGTAGTTAATATGTATAAAAAACTTACTGTATTTTAGGGTTTGCTCTGGTAATATGCAGTAAATCACTTTTAAAATGCCCAGACCACAAAAATCTGAAATCACTTTTGCCAAGTCCAGTCTGATGCACACTGACCCCATAGAACCGAGGAGACCGACACCCTGAGGTTCCCGGGGCTGTACATTTGAACAGAAGCAGAAAGGCTCATCTTTCTCCTGTGAAGCAGCTGCCGGATTGTGAACGGCCTACCCGTGATCAGCATCCCAATGCTTGATCCACAGTGCCACAGGGCTTCGTATTAAATCTTTTAGCCATAAAATTAGTCCTATGAGATAATATCTCACAGTTTACAGGCAAAGCAATTGAGTCACCCAGAAGTTAAATAATGCACTCAAGTACACACAACTATTAAGTGACAGATTTCGAGTTGGAATTCAGGCTGACTAGCTTTCTATTGAAAGGTAAAACTGGAAATTAATATTCTTGTATAAAAACAAATTCCAGGTATATTAAAGACCTAAATCTTTCAAAAAATAATGATTAAAGAAAATATAAGAGAAGTGTACCCCTCAAAAAGTTCAAATTATCCAGATGAACGATAGGCAAATTCTTTGGCAAGTCAATTCACAGAAAGGGAAACTAGGGATGGCACTGAAGGTGAAAATAGATGCAATCTCACTGATGAAGGGCAACGCAGTTGATAGCATCGGTGAGAGTTGCCACTCAATGGAGTGGCCAGATCTTTTAAAATCTGAGAAATATTGGTATGACCAGGTTTGGCACAATAGGAGTTCATACATCCTGTTGAAGAGAATGTGCACTGATACTACTTTGTGAAATAGGTTGACAATTAGCACTTATATACCCAGTAACCCAGCAATTAATTTTTCAGGTATCCTCCCATGCAAATAAAATATGTTCAATAATGCCTGTTATATTGTGTGTGCCTACAAAAGACAATTGGGAAGAGTTTAAAGTAAGGGAGTGGGTAGGTATAATGTGATGTATTAATATGATATAATGCTACTTAACAATTTAAGGATGGAAGATAAAGTCAAACAGCTGAATAAAAAATTTTCAAAGGGCAGTTTGAGAAGACAAAGTCAACCATTAGGACAAAATATGCAAGAATACAGAACTAGAAAACCAAAGGGGAAGGACATACTCAGCATATCGGAAGCCGAAAGAACTCAAGGAAAGTGTAAAGCCTCAAATTGCAATTTTGTCAGATTCTATAAGCAGAATCTGGAGTGAGCAGGAAGCATAGAGAAGATGGAAAGGGCACGCGGAGTCACTGTACTGTAGAGAACTAGTCAACATTCCTTTTCAAGAATTAACCTATGAGCAAGAACCAATGGTGCTGAGGGAAGCACTTCAAACTGTGCTGAATTCATTACCCCAAACAAGCCACCACAAATTGACAGGAATGCAAGTGAAAGGTTTCAGAAAGCTGAAGAAACTCTGGAAGCACTCACTTGCCTATGCCAAGACATTTCGAAGACCTGGCCAACTGACTGGAAGAGATCCATATTTGTGCCCCTTTCAAATAAAGGTGACCTAACAGAATGATGCACACACTATAGAGTGGCATCATTGATATCACACACAAGTAAAATTTTGCTGAAGATCATCCAACAATGGCTGCAGCAGCACATTGACAGGGAACTGCCAGAAGTTCAGGCCGGATTCCGAAGAGGACCTGGAATAAGGGATCTCATTGCTGAGGTTAGATGGATCTTGGCTGAAAGCAGGGAATACCAGAAAGATGTTTACTTGTGTTTCATTTACTATGCAAAGGCACTTACTGTGTGGACCATAATAAACTGGATGACCGTGATAAGAATGAGAATTCCGGAATACTTCATTGTGCTCATGTGGAACTTGGACATAGATCAAGAGGCAGTTGTATAAAGAGAAAAGGGGCATAGTGTATGTTTTAAAATTAAAACAAACAAACAAAATGTGTGTATCAGGATTGTCAGTCTATATTCTGACAAAATTATCTAAGAAACTGGATTACATGAAGGAGGTTGTGGCATGAGGATTCAGGAAGGCTTATTAACAATCTGTGATACGCAGGTGACACAATGTTGCTTGCTGAAAGTGAGGAGGAATTGAAATACTTGCTGATGAAGGTGAAGGATTGTAGCCTTCAGTATAGATTGCAACTCAATGTAAGGAAGACCAAAATCCTCCCAACTGGACCATCATGATAGAGACAAGAATGAAGTTGTCAAGGATTTGGACTTACTTGGATCCACAATTACTGCTCATGGAAGACTCTCAGTAAGATGGATTGACATAGTGGCTGCAATAGGCACAAAGATAGCAAAAAGCATGATGATGGGGCAGGAAGGGCAGTGTCTCATTCTGCTGTGTATAAGTCAGTTGCACCAGGGCGCATACTAGCACCAATAATATATGTCCCATACGAAATCATTTGCATATTTTAGGATGCAAATATATTCTATATGATGATGGCACATATGTATACATGGGGTTGTGTACTGGGACTGTAGGGACATATGTAAGAACTGTAACCACATCTTTCATGTGTGTGTGTTTAATTAAAGAGACATACAATGCAAATGTGACAACTCATTAATTCTGGTGTAGGTGCCTGGGCATTGGCTCATTACTCTCTGTGCTGCCTGTGCATTTTAAATACTGAAAACAGAAAAACAAAGTGAGCAAGAAAGATGATCAAGACACAGTCCTTGCTCACAAATAACTCATCTCCTTTCATTCTTGCATCGAGTTCTGTAAACAGTTTTCTGTGAAATATTAGACATACAAACTAGTGTCACACTGTTTGCCTGAAGAGTTTGTAGTGTGTCTCCCTGGGTTTCCACATTTCCCCTATGTTTGGGACATAAGTCAGAACAGACAGGTCACTTAAAGATTGGCTAATCCCCACGGAGAAATCCGAGGACATACCCAGTTAAACCAAGAAGCATGCTCCCAGTGTCCTGGCTCACCTACTTTAGGGTTTGTTTCAAACAACTGTATCGAAATATAATTCTGTAGTCCGTGAACTGTTGCAATGCACACAAGTTCTTTCAGTAATACGGTTGTTGGACTTGTTGTTGTCAACCGGCTTCAACTGATACTGAGCCCGTGTACAAGAGAACAGCACCCTGCTCACTCCTGAGAAATCCTCACTATTATGCCTATGTGGGAACCAATTGACACAGCCGCTGTGTGAATCCATCTCATTCAGTTTTCCTCTTTTTCACCCATCTTCCATGTCACCAAACATCATATCCTGATCCAAGTACTATCGGTTCCCTACAATAACATGTTCACAATTCATGAGACAAAGTTTCACCACCTGTATAGTTAAACAATATTTACTGCACTTCTTTCAACCAAGAGTTTTGTATTCTGCTGGCAGTCCACGGTATGCCTAACATTAACAGTCCGGGTTGTTAATGATTCTTCCTCCAACCTGACGCTGGATTCTTTTGTGTCTAGTCCAGCTTTGGGGGTGATTGGCTTGGCATATAGATGTTCAGTTGGCTGAACATACCTTGTATGCGGCTGTGATGCGGGATGCTATACCCCCCACGTGTCAAAGAGTAGCAGGGTAATCAATGGTCAGCAGGTTTCAGTGCAGCTCCCAAACTAAGAGTACTCAAAGAAGTAAAAGTCTGTCCACTTCCAGGGGACTGGCCACTGACAACCTTATGACTAGCAGAGGGATAGAATCAGAGAGAGTGCTGGAAGCTGAGCCCCTCAGAATTGAAGGCCCTAGAAGTGGAACTAGAGAAGAGCTGCTTCCTCAACGCAGGGTTGGTCTTAAGTACTTATATGGAGTCAATCGTTTGGTCCTTCATTAACTGATAAAGCACAACTAAAATTCATAAGAAACAATTGCAAACACCCATTAATAATTGGAGCACGAATGTAGAAATGCATGTATGAAAACTGGAAGCCATCAAACTGAAATAAAATGCATCAAGATTGGTACCCTAGGCATTAGTGAGCTGACATGGCCATTGTGAGGAAAGCAATCATACTTCACTGTGCTTGAATGACAAGTACAAGAGTAATTGCATGTTATTTTTCTTTCAAGATCTATCTTGAAGTATAGTACTCTCTATGATAGGATAATATCTATATGTCTACAAGGAAGACCAATTATACAACTATTATTCAAATTTATGCACCAACTGTTAAAGCTAGTGATGAAGAAATTGAAGAATTCTATTAACTTCTTCAGTATGAAATTAATCAAACATGCAATCGTTATGCATTGAAAATTAATCGTGATTGGAATGTGAACTTTGCAAACAAGGAGTAAGAATCACTCATTGGAAAATTTGTCCTTGGTGATAGAATTGAAGCTGGGTATCACACAATTGGATTTGCAAGATCAATGAATTCGTTGCCACAAATGCCTTTATTCACCACATAAAAGCAGATATACATGGACCTCACCAGATGGAATACACAGGAATTAAGTTGACTACATCTGTGGGAAGACACAATGGAGATGCTCAATACCATCACCAAAACAAGGTATAGGGCTGACTGTGGAACGACTATTAATTGCTCATGTTTAAGATAATTAAGTCCACAAAAGACAAAACACAACCTTCACTACATCCCACATGAATTTTGAGAATACTTGAAGTACAGATTTGATGCATAAAACACGAATGGTGAGATGGCTTGATGAGATGTGGATGACATGAAGAACATCTTACATGCGGGAAGCAGTCACTAAACGCAGGAAAAAAGGAAAAGACCAAAGAGGATTTCATTTGAAACTCGTCCCTGCTTAGAGTAGCTTAAGTAAACAGAACAAACTAATAATGAAGTAAACAAGGCTGACCAGAAAATTTCAAAGGCAACCCAAGAATCAAAGCGAACTATTGTAATGAATATGCAAAAACATGGAATTAATAAAATATTCAAAACCATGGAATCAAAGGGAAGTGATTCAACAGAATGCAGATATCATTGAAAAATATCATTGCTATAACACTCAAGTAAAATTTTGTTAAAATATTTTTTAAATGACTTTAGCAGTACACATCCTTCTCTGACCTATCTTGGGATTTGGGCAATTCACTGCTGTGTTGCTGCAGCCATTTTTAAATTATCTTCTGCAGAATTTCACTTGGTTTGTTATTCATGACATTTGATAATTTCCACATCGTGTTGGGTTACCTTTTGGTGAACTAGGCACAACTATGGATCTCATCCAGTTTGTTGGTCAAGAAGTTGTTTTTCAAATTTCTTGGCACATAGAGCACCTCTGGTGTTGCATCCTTTAGTTGAAACACCTCAGTTGTCACTCTGCCCATTTCTGGAGCCCCGTTTTTGGAACAATACACTCAGGGCAGCATGGACTTCTTCCTTCAATTCTACCGGGTCTTGGTCACCTCTTGAAATGGTAGACTGCTGATCAACTCTTTTTAGCCAAGTCCGTCTCTGTGTTTTTTCCATCTTCTTCTAATGATTCCTGCATCATTAAATATTTTGTCCATATAATTATTTAATATTATAACTCAAGGCTAATTTTTTCTTTCTTTCAGCTTAGAAATACTGAGCAGTCTTTGTTCATTTCACTATAAAATTTGGTTTACTTCTCAAGCTTTGAAATTTATACAGTTATTTTACTTGATTACTGTGACCTTTTGTTTTAGCTTCTCTGCACTCAAGAGGAAGTTTCAGAGTTTCTTCTGACATCCATTTTGTTTCTTTCTCTATCTCCTGTCTTTTATTAATGTTTCCTTTCTTCCTATAAGATTTTTTAAAATAAAGCATTTTATTGGGGGTTCTTATAACAATCCCATACATCAATTGTATCAAGCAAACTTGTACATATGTTGCCATCATCATTTTCAAAGCATTTTCTTTCTACTTGAGCCTTTGGTATCAGCTCCTCTTTTTTCCCCTCCATCACCCCCCCCATGAACCATTAATAATTTGTAAATTATTTTTGTTTTCATATTTTACACTGTCCACTGTCTCCTTCACCCATATTTCTGTTGTTTGTCCCTCGGCCGAGGTGGGGGGAAGTTGTATGTTGATCTCTGTGATTGGTTCCCCGTTTCTCCATCTCACAACAGATATGGCCTTTGGTCATTTGGATTCATTACATCAAATCTATTTTTAAGATAATCTTTAATGTAAGGTGATGTTCTTGGCTTTTGTGGAATTGTTTGGATTTTTTTGAGCTAAAGCTTGAACAATTGAACAATATGAACAATGGAAAGTCTGTTCCACAGTTGGCCTTGTAGTCATCATGACTGATAATATTGAGTTTTTCCATTATCTTTTTGCAGAGATGTAGTTAATTTGACTTCTGTGTAGCTCATGTGACATGAGCCATGTGTTTTCTCTCATCATTTATGTTGTTGAAAAAAGGAATTTGCAATGAATAAATTTGTCTTTAAAATCCTATCATGTGATGTATGACAGATAATTTTTAATTGCTGATTCTTCTCCTTCTCCTACTTCTACATTTTAATCACCTGTAATCATCAATATATCTAAATTGCATGTTTGATCTATTTTTACACTGCAGAAGTTGTTTAAAAAATCTTCAGTTTCCTCAGCTTTGGCATTAGCAGCTGGTAGCCAAACTGAATAATATCTGTATTAACTGGTCTTCCTTGGAGTGATTATATCCTATCACTAGCAGAATTGGACTTCATGATGGATCTTGATTCTTTTTTCAATTATGAATGTGCCACTGGCATAGCCAGCCATGTGGGTATCTGATTCATAATGCTCAATATCAGTCCATTTCAAAGCACGAGTTCCTATGACAAGCATCTTTATGCATGCATTTCATTTTTGACAACTTATAATTTTCTTTATTCATGCTTCATACAGTCTGTGTTCCAGTTATGAATGGATGTGTTTAGCTGTTTCATTTGATTGCATATCAGTGAGTAAACATGCTAAAAACTCTGCTCCATCTACATCAGTAAAGTTGACGACCCCTCTCAGGGAGCTTTTCTCCCATTGTGTTTTGAGTGCCTTCAACCTGACAAATTCATCCTTCAGCACTAGGTAAGATATTGCCTGGTTGCTATTCATAAAGTTTTAAATGACACATTTTCAGAAGTGAACTTCCATGTCCTCCTTCACAGTTTGCTTTAGTCTGGAAGCTCTGTTGAGCCCGTCCACTGTGATTGACCTTGCTGATATTTGAACTACTGGCAGTTCAGAACATTCACCGTCCCAGTAAGAGGCTAGCCACTGCAGAAGAAATTGATGGAAAAGGGTGCTTTCAACAAAAATGTTCACTCAAGATAGAGACTTTTGGGGGAGTTTTGCGGACAATTAAACTCAGGGCAGGAGATGATCTCAGAGGGTTATGGCAACAATTTGGGGGTAATCCTGATATAGTTTCTCGTAGGACACAAAATGATCCCAGGAGCTTATGAACAAATTTTTAAGGAATTTTAAATTTCATTGGTGAAAAAAATGGGAGCAAGATGCAGTCTTTTTTGTTTTTGTTTTGTTTTCTTCCTCTTGTGCTCAGTCACTCTGTTCTTGAGGTCTCTTTTCTCTACACCATGGTTCTCAATTTATTTGGGGGTGGGGGGAATAATGCCATGTGCAGAATAAAGTGGAAAAGAATCTCAAAAAAAAAAAAAAAGTTACACCAAGTAATTTCTTTTTTTCCAATCGCAACATTTCACCTGCGTATTCTCTGAGAGTAACAAAGACAGTCTTACAAGAATTTCATTGGAAATTCTCATTTCATTAATCCCACATCCCCAATCTTGCCCCTTCAGACTTCTTGTTCCTCAAACCCAGAGAACAATGAAAAGAAACATAGTTCTTGTCCCTTCAGGATGCCAAAACTTCCCTTTGACATGGTATCAACAGAAGAGCACAAGATTTTTCAGAGATAGGATAGAGAAATGTTAATATGATCTTAAAAAATAAGTGGACCTCTAATTAGCATAACAGTGTTCTACAGAAAACATGCAGTGATGGACCTCTTAAAAAGTTGTGAGTATCAAAGCCCACATGGGAGAGGCACACCAGCCTGTTTGACCATGAGGTGTAGAAGGGACGAGTTATCAGATATCAAAGAACTAAAAATCACATCAATGGGTGCCCACCTTCCTGATATGATCACTAAAGACAACATGTGCATAAGCAAATGTGGTGAAGAAAGCTGATGGTGCCCAGCTATCAAAAGATATAGCATCTGGGGTCTTGGAGATTCAAAGATAAACAAGTGGCCATCTAGCTCAGAAGCAACAAAACTCACGTGGAAGAAACACACCAGCCAGTGTGACCACGAGCTGTCGAAAGGATCAGGTATCAAGGATCAAGGAATAAAAAATCATATCATTGAAAGTGTGGGTGAGTGAAGAGTGGAGACTCAAAGTCCATTGGTAGTCAATCGGACACCCCTTACTGAAGGGTTGTGGGGAGGAGATGAACCAGGCAGGGTGCAGGGTAGCAACAATGAAACATATAACTTTCCTCTAGTTCTTAAATACTTCCCCCACACACACTATCATGATCCCAATTCTACCTTACAAATCTGGCTAGACCAGAGATTGAACATAGGTACAGATAACAACTGAAACACAGGGAATCCAGGACAGACTCCTTCAGGACCAGTGGTGAGAGTGGTGATGCCTGGAGGGTGGAGAGAATGTGGGGTATAAAGGGGGAACTGATTGCAAGAATCCACATATAGTCTCCTCCCTGGGGGAGGGACAGCAGAGTGGAAGGCAGGGGGAGATGTCGGACAGTGTAAGATATGACAAAATAATAATACTTTATGAATGATGAAGGGTTCATGATGTAGGGGGCAGTGGGGAAAGAGGGGGAAATGAGCTGCTGATATTAAGGACTCAAGTAGAAGGCAAATGTTTTGAGAATGATGGCAACAAATGTACATAAGTGCTTGACACAATGGATGTATTATGAATGTGATAAGAATTGTACGAGCCCCCAATAAAATGATTTAAAAAAAAAGTTGTGACCAGCCATCTAAGATTCAACTATTGGTCTCTCCCTGTCTGTAGGAAAAGGGAGTGAAGCAAATTGAAGATGCATGAAAATAATTAGTTCTATGAACTAATGGACCCTACAAACTTCACGCTCCATTATTCTGAGATAAGAATTGGATGGGAGCCATCCACTATTACCAAGGAATCACAGGAGAAGGATCTGAACAGAGTGGAAAGAAATATGGACCCAAACTCAAAATGAGTCTCTTGGACAGACACTAGTGGAACCCCTGAGACCTGGATCCTTAAAAGGACTTCAGGTGTGGAAATGAACTGATTCTCTTGGCTCCACTTTTAGCTAAACAATAGACTGGACTTTAAGGGCTAAGAAAGTAAAAGGAATCAAAATAGTAAAAAAGAGAATATGTGGGATAAAACTGATTCGCAAATCTTCACCCTATTCACAATTATAGATATAAACTCTCACTGTCACTGAGTCAATGGTGACACATAGTAACCCCCTGTAGGTTTCTGAGACTGGAACTATTTATAGGAGTAAAAAGCCCAGTCTTTCTCCCATAGTTTCCAGCTGCCAACCATGTAGCTCACAGCCCAACACATAACCACTACACCACCAGGACTCCCATATAGACCTTGATGGAGGACAGTATCAAGTCACAATAGCTTTACATTTTAATTATCTGGCTCAATATAGTTTTCTATGATTTGGTGGCAATCCTCTTGACTTAATCGTATAAGTATCTAATGGGGAGAACTAGCTTATGACCAAGTATCATGTAAAGCTAATGAATAATATAAATTAAGCTCAGAAGTTGTGAAATAGAAGACACAGTCTGATAGTTAAGGTTTATTGTGCCAACCTGGCCAATGAACATGTGGGATTCATTGAAGGTCAGATTAACTGAAGGGTGGAAAGATAAATGGCTTGACGAGCCTTCCTTGTCTTGTCTCTTGCTCTCTTTTGGTCGGGTCAGTGTGCAGCTGCCTTAGCAAGCTCTCTGCCTCAGCTGGCAAGGCTCACTTCCTTTGAGACATCCCTGAGGAGAAGTCACAAGGACCTACCCCGATGCAGCCCTGGGTGCTGGAGAAGCTGCGTGGAGACTCCTGCCAGCACTGAGATGCTTACACACTGATTCTGCTTTCCTCCTGCATCAGCATCGTTGTGCGTGTTTTGTGATATTGATAGATCAGTGTCAGACACATGGGCTAATGTTGGATTTATGGGTGTGGACAGTAGTGGGATGGGATGCTTTCTTATATAAAGGGTACTTTATATAAAACTCATAAAATATGAGCATCTATGAATTTTGTTTCTCTAGTCTACCTGGCCTAACACACACAGATTAGGGGCTCATATTAAATTAAGATCATACATTGACTTTGTTTGACTTATCCATTAAAAAATTTTTAAACCAAATGTGAATATTATTATATACTTTGGATACTCTGTGACTCTGAATCCACTCAATGCCAATGACTTTTGACTGGGTACAGTTCTCAGTTCCTATTTTTTTACATTAGCCCCTCACTACATTTCCACAGAATTTTTGATTTTAAAGGATTTTGGAGGAAGTCACTGAAGTTCCACTGAACATTGCTGATGACTGGGATGCACCTCGGTTTACCACCTCTCAGAACACATCACTATCTGTTGCCATAGTCACACAGTCTCTACTACAGACACAATGAGCGTACCTAGGTGAAACAAAGTGCTTTATAGCGTTATGTCATTCCATGTCTCATTTTCTCTACAGGTCTAGGAAGCCTGGTTGGTGGTGAGGTGCTGACGTTCCTTGCTGCTAACCAGAAGGCAGGCAGTTAAAACCCACCAGCTGCTCTAGGGAGAAAGATGTGACTAGCTGCCCCCATGTCTCTGCGCAGCAGTGGTTCTCAACCTTCCTCATGCCTCAACCCTCTCATACAACTCCTCATGTGGTGGGGACCCCATCCCCCAAAATTATTTTCGTTGCTACTTCATCAGTGGAATTTTGCTACTCTTATGAATCGTCATGTAAATATCTGATAGGCAGGATGTATTTTCATTGTTACAAATGGAAGATAAGTAAAGCATAGTGATTAATCACAAAACAATATGTTTTATACATTGGGAAATATTTATGTGTTTTTCGATGCTCTTAGGCTACCCCTGGGAAAGAGGTCGTGACCTACAGGTTGAGACCGCTGCTGTACAGCCTTGGAAGCCCTAGGAAGCAGTTGTGTTCTTCAGGGGGTCTCCATGATCAACGTGAGTCCGAATCAACTCATAGGATAGTGGCTTGATTGCTTTCTCCTCCTTATGGACTGCTTCATCCCCGATTTCTCCTAGAAACTTGTTACTTTCTAAAGAATCGAAATGCCCTTTACTATCGCTGATTATTGAGGGTTTTCCCCCTTAATTTCTCTTTCCTTTTGCTTTCACACTGTAGTCTAAATTAATCATCCCTTTCTGTGTGCTGTCTCTCTGCTTCATACACAGGGAAATTATTTGTTAGCAATTCTCTTCTTTTCTGTCATAAGCTTCTGTGGAAGCAATTATGTCTCATTTCTTTATTTCTGTTTAACAGCAGCGTTAGTCACAGTGGGAGGAAGATGAAGCTCTCTGCTGTTGCCGAGTTAGTCTCGAAACTCACAGGGGGAGCTCTGTCTTGACATATTGGGTCCCTGTGAGTCAGAAGGACTCAGTGGCAATGGCTTTGGTTTTTGAGCTTGGCACATGCTCGGTGTTCAGCAAATTCTCGACACCATTGGAGGCATTGCACAAACATACAGTGTCCATCTTTGCATTAAAATACAAATTCCCGACTGTAGGAGTTTTATTTTTCTTGTTCTCTTAGGCCTACACATAAGCACCTTCAGTCACTCAGATGACTGTAAAGTGAACAGTGTGACTCAGAGGCTGTTGCTGTGCTAGGCGCATCCGGTGGACGGCAGAGCTGGTCTTTGTTTGGCGTCTGCAGCTCCAGTGAAAGTTTATAGAGCTTATTCATTTTCCAGGCAAGAATTTATGCACATTTTGTTTCATGCCATCAATTGCAATTTCCTCAGTACATACTACTTTTCTCTCTTCTTCCTCGATTCTCTGTGTCCATTTGTCCTTCTTCTCTGATCCTTCTTGCCTTTTGAGCTTTTTTCTGGGGTAAATGCTGTCTTTTTTGTTTCATATGGTATATTGTATTAAGAGTACTTTCTACTTTGGTGTTATTATATAATTTATAGACTTGTCTGTTATTTGATCAAAAGTTGATCCCTGGAGGTTGGTTCAATTCCAAACTTAAAAGGTGTCTTAGGACACAGTGTTGGGGGGTTTCACTAGCCCCCATAAAACCAATAAGTCTGTTCTTTCTTATTTTGTTTTTAATTTTTAAAAACGTATACTACATTTTTGCATCCAGGACTTCCTAGAGTGATCCACAATACAGGTTTTATTAAAAAAAATTTTTCTTTTGTTTTGCTTCTGTGTTGTAGAGAGGGAAAAAAGTATATATGCACAGGAAGATAAAATTTTTGCTCATACATATATGCACACAAATACCAGTATGTAGGCACCGCTGTTTGTGTGCATAAATAAAAGAGCGCTCCCTCCACACATCCAAGCATGTATACATCTTCTGAATTGCAAAATGCACTCCAGCTTATTTGAAGTCCTGTACAATCTGTCTCACCTTCCAGGCAAAATTTCTTGTTAATTTCCTCTGCCTCTATAAATGTATGATTTATTTAACAAAACGTCCATGCATCAAATTAAACAACATTTGTTCTACCTAGAGGGATAGCTCGCCAACATCTCAGCATTGACAGGCCCAGTTATGAACGTTTTAGTAGGAACCATAATTCAACGCAGAATCCTAAGGACAAACAGTGTCTTCTTGGCCATTCTCGCTAGATATGATACAGTCTAGTCCAGCGGGGATAAAGAAAATATAACAAAAAAATAGTACACTGTAGTAATAATAATACTTGTAGATGTTTTTTTCCCGGTCATTTTGGTTTTCTTATCCACTATCCCCTTCACATCACAGTATTCTGTTCAAAATTAATTCTGTTAATGGGATCTCTTTCCTTCCTTCCTACTCTCTTGCTCCCTTCTCCCTTCTTTCTTTTTTGCCACCCCCTTTTCTTTCTTTTAAAATTAAAACATATATTTCTGTTGCTTAATTAGTGAATACCAAATAGCCATCTGTTCCCCACGTTTTCCACAGAAAAAACCATGAGCCATTCCAGTCTGGAACTCTGGGAACCAGTCCAAGAGAGCTGAAGAGTATATCATACCTGATCTTCCTTCTGCTTCTTTGCAATCCCAATTCAAATGTAATAAATCATAAAAATAAGCTGCAAAGCCAGGAATCAATACATTATGAAATATCAACAATGAACACTCTTGTCCAGCTTGGAAGTCTATAACATACCAAACCAAGGACCACTCATGACCAGCAGAAGGCAGCTTTGCTTGGTAAACCCATTGTAGTTTCTTCCCAGTTCCCCAGTGCATCAGTCCCTTGAGGGAACGTTTCTGTGTTGTGAGAGGCATTCTGGCACCCATCATATTTTGGTTCACAATTGAGTGTATCTATTGTGAAAGTTCTATCATTCATTTATACAGTCCACATTTATTGAACATTTACATGGATAATTAAAACATCAATAAATTGTATAGATCTTGTAAGTCCCATTAACTACAGATGTATGAAAACCCCTCACCTCTCACTGGTGGAATGTCGCCATGTTATTATGCTTGTAGATTCTGTGCATCAGGCTTCAGAGGGAGGGCTTTGGAGTCGGCAGGACCGCACCTCCATCAGACCTGCTCAAGGGCTTCAGTGGTCAAAATGCAAGGCTGCGGGAGACGAGAGGGCAGAGTGCAGATTTCATCTGAAAACATATACGAGCTTCAAAAAGATTTTGGAAAATGGAATGAAAAGATAATGAAATTTTCTTCATAAACTTTTGGAAGCCCTCCCACCCCCACCCCCAGAATTGGCAGTCATGCTCACATATCTGGCAGCCAATACTATTCCTGTTAGTTGGTTGGGACCTCCTAGGGGGCTGTTGGCTGCTTGTCATGTGCCCTCATGATGCGTCTGGGCTTCTTCACAGCATGGCGGCATTAGATGTATTAAATGACCCCAAAGGAGAGTGTCCTAGTGAAAAGTTTCACCATAATTTCCCCCCTGTCTCAGAAGCTGACTGCGTCATTACAACACACTCTATTAGTTATAAGTGGCTCACAAGTCCAACAAGATCCAAGGGAAGAGGATAGAAACCCCACGTCTTAGTGAATGGTAGGGCGTGGTGTCTATCTTTGGAAAATGCAAGTGTCCATGGGTAGTTTTATAGTTACTAGAGCCAGGAGCCATGCAAACAAATCAGCACATACAAGGAGTACAGTGTTATAATAGATGGCACTTGTTTGTGTGTAGTGAGCTGCATGATTGATTAGATGAGACCATGTGAAAAGTCAGGAAAAGTTTCATAGCAAGACGACTCCTGAGGTGTACAAGTTAGGCCATAGGCAGGCTGGTGTTTCTTTTGCTTTCTTAATTTCTAAGAACTCCTTTCTGTTTCTTTCTTAAAGAGTTCTGCAGAATTATTTGACAATATCTGTCAGTATCAGTTTCCTTGGGGTGTACACTGTGTTCTGGTTTCTGTTTTTAAATCAAATGCTTATTTGGGAAGAGATGAATGTATGTGGTATATTAGATTTGTGCTGAAGGATGTTTTAAGTGTAACCTTCACAGTATTATTGTTTATCCTTTAAGATTAGTCTATCAAAGTTTGATCATTTTTTTTAAAGTTAGGCAATATGTATCACAGATTTTTACATATTTTGGTGTAAGTTTTTAAAATCGTTTTATTAGGGGCTCATACAATTCCTATCACAATCCATACATACATCAATTGTGCAAAGCACATTTGTACATTCATTGGCCTCAGCATTCTCAAAACATAGTTTGGGTTTTTTAGACATAACTTACATCACTCTTTGAGTGATAACACATATGTTATATATTGTAAGTAATACTGTTATACTTTATATGTTTATATATGTAGATATATGTATGTGTGTATGTGTGTGTACATCTGAAATTCCCTGACCTCTCCAGAGCTGAACAAAGCCCTTCTGCTAATGGGGGGACCAGCTCGAGATGGGTTAAGTCATCTGCTTAGTGATGGCTGCTCCTTGCTACAGCAAAGATGAGATGAGAAATCACACGGGCCAGATTCGGCAACCAGCTAGACCTGGGCCCACACAAGGCCAACCAGCCAGAATTAGATGGCCCTTTCTAAGGCATAGCTTTACCTTCTCATTACAATTGCTACCCCAGGGGTAACTCAAGCGTTATCGTAAGCTGGGTTGTGATGCCTGCCTTACCCACGCTTCTGGATTTGATGAAGCTGTGGATATGTGGAGGTATCCAGGTTGGTCCCCAAGGGATTGAAACATTTTCTGACTTCATTTAAGTGTAAGGTCAAGTCTTGCGGCCTTGAGGTGGCACCCAGGCAATGAGAGAGGGTATGGTGTTTCTAGAGAGGAGTGAGGGCGAACACATGTGTATGGACGGTCCCTTAAAGCAAACGGGAGTGTAGTACGGGCTTTATTTACTTTGCGTTATTACAGGAATATCACTGAGCCATCCGTGCTGAGCTAGAGCCTCTAAGTCAGTGGAAATGAAATTCTGACCCAGTGTGTGCTTAACTTCCCCGGCACAGTCAATCCATTTCTCTCTGTCTCTGTCTCATCTCCCTCTTTGTAGTGAAGTAGATGTACTGGGCAGCGATGCAGGCTGCTGGTGGGAAACCATTCTGGCAATTTCTGAGTCATGTTTGAAGGAATGAATCGAGTGGGATTGCCTGGGGTGGAAACACAAGACAGAGCACGCTTACATCGTCACTGCTGGGTTTGGATTTGCTGCGCCCTGCTCATCTATGCAGATTCTCTTTTGTTCCAACACAGAAAGTAAAACATGCCCAGCCAGATGCTCCCTGGCTTACCACTCCGAATTAACCCAGGAGCAATGCAGGTTTTCAATTTCTCCATGCGCAAGCGCAGCTGAAACCTGGCAGGGGCTGCTGGGTGGAGGGAACAATAAGCAGTGGCCCAGACTGGCCGCTAAAAATAGAGACAGGATCCCATGCGGGCAGGTGTTCGGTGAGGAGCAGACCAAGAAATCGTGTCACCCGTGGTGGAAGCTCGCCAGTTGCATTAAGCTATTCATCCAGGCACTCGGGCTTGCTCTCGTGTGTCTCTGAGCCTGTACCCAAGCCATCTGCCTTTGCTGTAATACTCGCTTCCGGTCCTCTCACCCATCCCGTCCACCCTCAATTTCTCTCGTCGTCTTCACGAGTTCAACATATCCTTCAAGTTTCACACTTGGTGCTAATTTCTACCAGAAGCTTTCCGGGACACTTCTAAGTTTGGCTTGCCAGCTCCCTCATTATGGTATGAAGCATATTAAATTTGAATATATGAAATTGTATATGATACTGTAATAGTATACTT
Source organism: Tenrec ecaudatus (assembly GCF_050624435.1). Classification (NCBI taxonomy): domain Eukaryota; kingdom Metazoa; phylum Chordata; class Mammalia; order Afrosoricida; family Tenrecidae; genus Tenrec; species Tenrec ecaudatus. The sequence continues at coordinate 227,861,106 of NC_134530.1, read as the reverse complement.
AACTTTTTAATATATAGTTGATACCCCCACTTGGCTTCAAGGTCCGTGAGAGCTGGAGACTTATCCCCTTTAGGTACTGAAGAACCACGTTGGTGGTGCTCACGTAGAGCTAGGGATTAATATGGTCAGGAAACTTAACCCGAAAGATACGCCTAGAGGGAAAGTGCAAATAGATGGGTTGAAGGATGCAAAAGGAATGCGACTTTAAAAGGCACCAGGTGTGAAAAAAAGGAAAATGCCACCCCGGTAATTGTCACGAGGGTGAAATTGCTACATAGATTCCAATGGCCGTACTGCTGCCTGAGTAGGATATTTTTAGAGAGTAATTTGACAAGGCACATAAGAAGCTTGGAAAATAGTTATAGCAAATTGATTTCGTAATCCTACTTGTGGGAATATAAAGGAGTGATTTTTTAAAAGAGTGAATAAACCATATATATGAAGGCAATTCACTGTAGAATTATTTACAGTCGTGAGAAGTTGAAATCTATTTGAGCAATATCCAAAACAAAACAAAAATAAAGCCATCACTTCTAATTTTGATGCCCAGAGACCTATAAGACAGAGTAGAATTGCCCCCCAGGGTTGCCAAGGCGGGAATCTTCTAGGCAATACATTGCCACAGCTTTCTCTCTCAGAACACCTGGTGGTTTTGAACTGCCAAATTTCAGTTCTGAGTAAGCCCATTAACCAATGTCCGTGTGGGTCCTTTTGAGTAAACTCCTTGCCATGAAGTCTGTTCTAACTCACAGCAACGATTTAGGACAGAATAGAAATGCCCCTTAGAGGTTGTGAAACCTTAACTCCCTATGTGAACAGAGTCTCTTCTTTCTCTTGCAGAATGGTTGGTGGGTTTGAACTGCTGATCTTATGATTAGCAGTTCAATGCTTATTCTGCTGTGTCATCAAGACTCCTTTTTTAGTGGTATAAACCAGTGACAATATAAAGAAATATAATATTACATTACGCAGTTAGTAAATATTGAAATGTGAGGCCTATTTGCAATTTAATATGTTGATTGTGCAATAATAATGAATGCAATCAAATTGTACCTATACAGTGGTTCAAATTATATAAAGTTAAAGTTTGAGTGACCTGGTTCTGAATAAGAATGAATGAAAATAGTTGTTTTAATAAGAGTGGCTCAGTTTGGGGTGAATTTTTTATTTCTTTGTGTAAAGCTCCTCTAGTTGCATAATGCTACATGCATGATTTTAAAATACATAGTTTTTAAACCGAGATCTTAAGGAAGCCCTGGAGACCAGGTGCCTGAAGGCATCTCTGGCTTCTTCCTTCAAAGCCTCTAGCTGGGATTTGATTTAGATCAGCTTGGTTAGCGGAGGCAGGGTCTCATTTTCCTCTCCTCAATTTGGAAACCTCAAGATTAAATCAGAAAGAGCTTCTTGCTGGATTTTGAGATAATTTTGCTTTTGTCTTCATTTTTCCGGTTCGGTGAGCTACATTTTGGAAGTCCATCCCTCCTTGTTGAACAGCCATTTGTCTAAATAAAAGACGTAGAGAATTCCAAAGCCAAGTATTGCAAGACTAGTCCTGACTGTGTCATCCATAAGGCCCCTTACCTTTGACTCTAATTGGTCACAGCGGCCCAGAAAGCACCCATCTGCACCTCTCCCAAACCTCCACTCAGAACAGAATCGACCAACGCATTTATCTGCACTCACCTGTGTGGGGGGTGAAGAATATGGGAGGCAACTTGAGATTGTGGGAAGATGCTGGCCTTAGGAGTAGGAAAACTTCAGGGTAGGAGGGACTAGGAATGGGAATAAAATTGCGTATCATTTAGGGAAATTTTCTGGGGGCTAAGCTCCTTATCTGAATGTTTGTGAGTCATTTCCCGCTTCCCTGTGATTCTCGTGAGGATCTAAAGAGGTCATGTTTATAATTCGCCCAGCCCAACACCTTACACACAGGATATTTTCTTTAATTCAATATTGTTTGAGGACCACATTCATGGTTAACTAGGACAGTAAGTACCACATTGATACTGGGCCAAGTGGGATTCCGAATCACCTTATACAAGATAACTTGTGAATCATGGCAAAATTGGATCTCTATTCTTCACTAAACTAAGGCCAAAAGACAAGTGAATGCAGTACTGACCAGGAGCCCCTTTGAGGGCCCTTGTGCTGTGGTACATGATGACTGGACAGCCTAGTAAGGAACAGAAATTCAGATACTCTGTCCCCAACCCAGGGAGCAATTCACAGGAGAGAGTGATGCACCCTTTAAGTAAGGAAAGAACCGCCTTTACAGAGGCAAGCTACGCCATTAGCACAACACAGATAATTACACGGACGCCTCATTGACCCACTTTTGTACTCATCTGGGTGCTGCTCTCTCTTTATTAGTGACTCTAATTGTGACCAAAAGTATTTCATACCCTTAGAAATGGACAAAATGAACACTTGTCTCTTCCAGTCTACTCCCACTGTGTAAATAATACAACATATTTTGTTGACCGCCAAGCAGCAGCAGCATATAACAGAATGAGAAAGGTCAAGACTCTCCAGTTGTGGTCATTCTCCTCTGAGTCTTTAAATCTTTAAGGGATTTAACAGTTCTCCCAGATTGTTATCCACGAAATCTGGTGAGGTTAGTAGAAAGACAGATGATTCTATTGAATCTATAATCCCTCATGTCTGGATCCAGTTATACCATTATTCCCCCCCTACCCCACCCCCCGGACTGCACGCATGCAAACTAAACACACATACTGCACTGTTGAATTTGGGTTTTAAGCATCACTTCAAACCAGTGCACTCCAGCTCCTTTCTTCCATCAAAGAACAAAACAATGAAAACCATGATCAAGCAAACATGTTTTTCTCCCTCTTATTGCAACATCGTATCTATTGACAGTCCTGGGTTCCAGTGAATCATGGCTTAGTCTTCCTCTCATTTTTCTACTTGCTAGTCGCCCTCTTACAAAATCGCATATTTGTGTTTGAAATGCGTGTGCGCCCTCTTTTCTCTCCCCATGGTCTCCACCCTGTTGCAGTCTCATCAGGTCTCTGCAGGGTTTCTCTAAGAGGCGCTAATCATCAACAGTCCTGTTGCCCTCTCTCCAGGTTCTACTGGTATAACTTACCTTCATGCTTATTTTATCCTGATTTTTGACGCAGAAATTCTGGACCCTGTTTATTGCTTTCAGCATCAACCCTGACTTTTTCTAACTTGGGTTTTAAAGCTCTCTGTAACCCCTGCAGGCCAGCCTTTCCCCCAGGCATCGTGGGACAGCGTCTCTCCTCTGCAGCTCTTTCAGCACAGTTGTCCACTGTCCCACAGAGCATCTCATTCAAGTTCCACACAGGGTCCCAGGAACACCTCTCTGACCAGAAAAGTTGCCTTGACTATCTTTTCTTCCTTTCTTTTATAAAAAAGAAACATGCAAAACAGTTTTATTCTGTATGTTATGAATTATATTAAAATAGTATTAAATCAGCAAAAGTGAAAAGATTTTCTCTGATTTTATATTTATATTCAAGGTTTTAAACAATAGCCCCATGATATTATGCCATAGTTGGATTATTTCAATTGATAACTTGGTTTCAACCTAAAAAGACAACAAGCTCACTGCCATCAAATAAGATTTGACCCATCGTAACCCTATAGGAGAGTATATCTGCTTCGTGGGTTTCCAAGATTGTAAGTTTTTACATGAGTAGAAAGCCTCCTGCAAACAGGCTTGTGGTTTTGAACTACTGACCTTGTGGTTAGAAGTCCATTGTGTAACCTACTACCTCCAGGAATCATAATTTCTTTTAAATATGGCATCATAAAAGTCAACAGCTTTAACTAGAGAATTTATATATACATATTTACATTTTTAGTGAAATGTGTTGGTTTTAAAATATTTTTATTTTATGGGAGTTCTTACAGCTCTTATTACAATCCATACATATATCCATTGTGTCAAACACATCTGTACATATGTTGTCATCAACTTTTCCAAAACATTTTCTTTCTACTTGAACCCTTGGTATCAGCTCATTTTCCCCCTCCCTGCCCCATGTCCCCTTGATAATTTATAAATTCTTCTTTTTTTTTTCATATCTTACACCGACCGCTATCTCCCTTCACCCACTTTTCGGCTGTCCGTCTCCCTGGGAGGGAACCATTCATCGATTATTGTGATCGGTTTCCCCTTCCTTCCCCCTTCCTCCTTACCCTCCTAATATTACTATTCCCCTTATTGATCCTGAGGGGTTTATCTGTTCTGGATTCCCTGTGTTGCAAGCTCTTATCTGTACCACTGCACATGTTCTGGTCTAGCCAGATGTGCAAGATAGAATTAGGGTCATGATAGTGGGGCAGGGGGGCATGCAGGAAGCATGAAAGAACTACAGGAAGGCTGTGTATTTCGTCGGTGCTATATTGCTAGCTTGTCTGACTGGCTCACCTCTTCCTTGTGGCCTTTCGGACAGGGGGTGTGAAATTGACTACTGATGGGCTTTGGGTCTCCACTCTGCCCTCCCTCTCATACCTATTGATATGATTTTTGTTTTGTTTTGTGTCTTTGATGCATAATACCCAATCTCATTGAACTTCATGTTCACACAGGCTGGTGTACTCCTTCCATATGGGTTTTGTTGCTTCTCTGCTAGATGGTTGATTGATTATCTTCCAGCCTTTAAGACCCCAGACGCTCTATCTTTTGGGGCGATCTCTTTCTCTTTATGTCCCAGTGTATCCTCATCATCTTCTTACTGGACCGGAAAGTCTGACGATATTTTAGAATCAAGCTTCTTGGTCTGCAACCCTCTCCTCTCAGAGATCACTTCTTTGTTACGATTTCTGAACATGTGTGCAAGACTCCTTCTTTGTTTGTACTGACAGACAGAATAATAAAAGCAAGTCTTATGACAAGTTGGAAAAATTAATCTCCTTTATTTTGCCTCTAACCTCTGTGATTTTGCTCACAAGTCTACAGCTTGAGGATAAGTGAGGGAAATCAGTTTTATTCAGTTTGTCTGAAACGAAGGAGACAAATCTCCAGGTCTGTAGCTCTCTGACCAAATTCCCCATCCAGGTGAATGGCTGGGCTCCTGATTGTTACAGAAGCATGTAAGGGAGGTAGAGACGAGGCTTCTATGCTTTCCCCAACCACTTAACGTTAGCCTCATGATTTGCCCTATACGACAATTCCAAGCCTAACTTGAGTGAGGAGGAGCATGTGGGGACACAGAATTAGTCTGTGCCCCTTCTTTATCCTTTCTTCTCTTTGTCCTTCCACATTCCAGCCCATGGGGGGGGGGGAACTTTGTCCGACTCTTTAGATATTTATATCTTTTATAGATATTCAGCTTCTTCCAGCAACATTGCTGTTTTCCCATCTATATCCAAACTAGGAGATCCTCAGTTGTGGAAATAGTTACGACACTCAACTGGCACTTGAAAGGTTGGAGCTTTGAGTCCCAAGTACCTGGGAAGAAAGGGCTGAGGACTAGCCAGCCATTAAACACTCCCTGGAACACAGCTCTCCCCCGGTATACGTGGGGTCATCCGGAGTTGGTAAAAACTATACTGCAAAGGTAACTGATGACAGACAACCAGAACTTGGTTTTCCCATTTTTACCCCTGCATCTTGGACATAGACCCATGGGCTTGTTCAGTGATCAGATGTTCCAGTTGTGTAAGATGTCGGTTTGGAATGAAATGAAGAAGAAGGCATTAGCAGAAGGTCTAAAGTCTGTTCTTGGTGAGTGTGGAGCAGCCTAGAAGAGGGAGCCTGAGCTCCCAGAGGTCTGGGGTCGACTGTCCCTCTGGGGTGTCTGTGCTCTGTGGTGTTGGAATGGTGATGTCATTTACCAATTATTTCAGGTGATGCTACTTCTGAACCTGAATCTTTAGTTTTGCCAACATTCCCTAAGCTATCCAATGTTCTGTGTATTTTTTTTAGTATTTTGCTTTATATGGCTAGAGTCTATTCACACTAGCATGCTCATATGTCGTTTTCCACTCTCATATACACACTGACCGTCTTGGCACAGCACTTTGATATACAGTATGTTTAGGTTTACCTTGTTGTATGCTGCCCGGTATCTTACACATGTGTGGCTTTCAAGCTTTCAAGACTTTCGCAGCAAATCGGGTTTGGTTCCTCTTCTGCCTTTTGACCATTCCCCTCAGAGTAGTGCTGAGCAAACAAGGATGTAAAGGGAAACTTTGTTGAAGACGGTATGAAACTGCCTAAATTTAATATCTGCACAATCATGTTCCCCTTAGAAATGTTTCCTGAGCGAGGCCTGCTGCTTCTTCCTTCTTCTAGATGCCCTTTCCCTGGGAATTGCCTGAAGGGTGGCCAGGTAAATTACTGCTTCAGGGTCTAAAGGGTGGTGTGTATGTGTGAGGGATGCCGGCAGGCGCGGAAGCTCTTCTTCCTTTGGACTGTGTCTGTGCTATCTACCCTCGCATCCGGTTCTTCCTCATTCCACTGCTTCTGCTTCTGCTGCTCTGTGAATTAGGACATCATAGCCACTCCCCGATGATGCTTCCCAAGACCCTTGTCCTTCACAGTGATGTTATGATGATGCCGCCCCCCCCACAGCATCTCTCAGTGCCCCCAATGCACTTGACTTATGCCTTTCCTCCTACCCCTCTTCCCACTCATGTAACACGTAGAGAGAGTTTAGAACTTAATCCTCACAACATGTCTCACACTTTAGCTGAAGTACATTTCAAGGAAAGATGCTCTAAGAAGTACAGTTTCTCTAGTGTTGTCTAATGTAGAGTTCAGATTTTTAATTCCTACAGCTAGAATGAATCAACCCAGACAAGTGTCACATCAGCTAATAAAAATAGTTTGAGAGAGTTTGTTTCTTCATTCTCGCTCCTAGATTTCTATGCTTACATTTCTGCCCGTCAATCTAAAGACATAATGGAACTGCTCCCTCCCCTAAACTAATTCCTTGTCTAGTTGGCTCCATCTCAGTAAATAGCAATTATGTCCCTCTAGTCAAGTAAAAAATACCTAAACTCACTGACATTGAATCTATTCTTATTTATAATGATCATATAGGACACTATAGGACCATAGAGGACGCTGCCCTTGTGGACTCAGAAGCAATTTTTTTTTCTTTTTTCAAATAATTTTATTGGGGGTTTGTACAACTCTTATCACAATCCATCCATCCATCCATTGTGTCAAGCACATTTGTACATTTGTTGCCATCATCATTCTCAAAACATTTTCTTTCTACTCGAGCCCTTGGTATCAGTCCTCATAGTTCCCCTCCCTCCCTCACGGACCCTTCATAATTTATAAATTAGTATTACTTTTTCATGTCTTATACTGTCTGTCCGATGTCTCCCTTCACCCACTTTTCTTTTGTCCGTCCCCCAGGGAGAGGGTTATAAGTAGATCCTTGTGATCAGTTCCCCTTTTCTCTCCCACCTTCCCAGTCCCCTCCTGGCATTGCTACTTTCATTATTGGTCCTGAGGGGTTTATCTGTCCTGAATTCCCTGTGTTTCCAGCTCTTATCTGGACCAGTGTACATCCTCTAGTCTAGCCAGATTTGTAAGGTGGAATTTGGATCAGAATGGGGGGGGGGTGAGGATCATAAGTATTAAAGAACTAGAGCAAAGTTGTATGCTTCGTCTGTGCTATACTGCACCCTGATTGGTTTTTTCCTCCCTGAGACCCTTTTGTAAGGGGACGTCCAGTTGCCTTTGGGTTTATCTAGATGCCAGTTTAATAAAACAAAGTGTTCTTGCTTAGATGGAGAATTTGAGTCAAGGCCCATGTCCATCTGCTGTCTTAATACTAAATCTATAAATATATGCCCCTAGAACTATTTACCCATCATCATATATAAATATGTTCAGATATGCAAATGCCTGTATTTAGATCTCTGTAAATGCCATTTGCCTCCTAGTTCTTTCCTCTATTTCCTTTCACTTTCCTCTTGTCCCACTATCATGTTCAGTCTTCATGCAGGTTTCAGTAATTTTTCTTGGTTACATTGCCCTTGATAAAGCCCTACAAGCCCTACACCCTCCGCATCATCAATTTTGGATCACTTGCTGTTCCCTGTTATCATCCACTTCCTTTCCTCTGCCTCCCCCTCTTCCATGTCCCTCCAGAACTGTTGATCCTGTTGTTTTCTTCTCCAGCTTGTTTAACCCACCTATCTTAGCTAGATAGACCTGAGGAGATAATAATATGCACACAAAATAAGACAGAGCAAAACAAAGTAACAAAACAACAACAACAAAAAGCAATGATAAAAATAGAAAAGCCTATAAATAAGTCAAGGTCTGTTTGTTGACCTTTGACCTTTAGGGGGTTTTTCTGGTTGAGTCTGATGGTGGGCCATGCCCTGGCCCCAAAGTCTATTTTTGGAGCCTGGAGCCTTCATTGCTCTGTTCCCCTTGCTGTTCTGTTTCACACCCATAGTGTTCGCCTCAGTGTGTTGGGGTCAGATCGAGCGCAGTTACTGCACTGTGTGTTCAGTGTTGTCCCCTGTAGTGCTATGGGTCAGTGAGGGACATCGTGTCTCAGAGTGGGGCCAGCCCTATGGTCCTTTCTGTGCTTTGGCTGCTCTGAGCGGGAATATCGTGCTCAGGGTTTGGTGGGCCAGGATGTGCTCCACTCTCTCTTCCTCCCCCTTCATTTGCCCCCGTGTGCTCTGATCAGAGATGTCCCTCTCCCTGAGCTGTATCTTCAGTGCTGCCCTCTGAAGTGAATTCTTCTGTGGGGAGGCAGAGGTGGGGCAGGGGCTGTCCACACAGTTGGGATTGGGGCCGGCCCCTCAGACCTCTCTATCGGTTCCCTGCTTCAGGCTGGTATGCTGCATTCACATCGACGTGGTAAGTCTTTATGTGGCAGAAGCCTCATCATTCTCCCAAGGAAAGGCTGGTGGTTTCAAACTTCTGACTGCGCGGTTCGCAGCCCTGTGCATCTCCCACTCCTCCACCAGTGTCCCTGTAGTAGAACTAGTTAAAAGACTTGTTAAAAAAAATGATTAGGGCAAAAAAAAAAAAAGAGTTAGTCCCAGAAACCCAACTTTGTCCTTTTGGGTTGGCATGAGTGGGAATTGAATAGATGGCGTGAATACTTTTATATACATGTAAGTGTGTGTACAAACAAATGTCCGCATATATAAAATATAAGATGCACATATACATAAGTATATATGTGCATATGTATGTATATGTAAATATGTGTACACACGTTTGCACATGTATGTGTGCAGATCTATAGAGATCTATATCGAGAAGTATATATAAGAATTGAATGTGTACATATACATGTGTATTGTATAAAATACATGTTCTTAAATGTAAAAAAAAGATTTACAATTAAATGGGATGACATATTAAGCATATGCCAATAAAACTCTTAAAAATTAAAAAAAAGACGGGTTCACTTTAGATCTTATGGGTTCCACCCTCATAATGTATGCAGAGGTCAATCACATTCAGCCACCTTCGGAGTGACTGCAGTATTCTTGCAGCAGCTCCCAGACTGGCGCCTTCAAGTCTACCCTTGGACTTTGCTCCCAGCCTCAGCTTGCTCACAACACAGTCCTGGGTTGAGCCTTCTAGAACCTCTGCCAGGCCACAGTAACTCCTTGGTTTGGAAGCTTGTCTTGTCTTCCCATATCACTCAGAGCAAGAATTCTTTTGACGGCTAAGAAGACTTTCTATTATTGATTTCATGGTCATTTTCCTAATCACATCTCCTTTTCTGCTCCATACTTGAAATTCCAATCATTCCAGCGTCTCTGCTGTTCTGCAGCCCAAGAAAACCTTTTGGCGCTATATCAGGGCATCTGTGCTGGTTAGTTTAACCCTAGGTCTCCAAAGAACCACTTCCTCATCTGCTTCAGCTCCCTCCCTACCCCCTCCAGTCAATTCTGACTCAGAGCCACCCTATAGGGGAGGGCGGAACTATCCCTGGGGATCTGAGGCTGCAGCTCTTTACTGGATTAAAAAGTCTCCTCTTTCTCCCAGCCTCCTCTTTGTCCCTTGGTGAATCTCAAATCCTAGTGGTTTCAAATGGCGGACCTTGTAGATAGCAGCGTCACCATGTAACGACTTCCCCATTAAAGATCCCTAGGTATCTCAAGTGGTTTGGACTCAAGGATACACAGAGAGAGAAAAAGCCTGGTGATCTACTTCCATAAAGATCGCAGCCAGGGAAACCATAAGGAAACCCTAAGGAACAGGTAAGTCATCAAATTTCCATGAGTTGGAATCATCTGATTGGCAATGGGCTGTTCTTCACCCACTTCACGTTGGGCTCAGGTGTCTCCACACCAGTCAGACCTTCTCGTCCTAGCTATTTAAGACAATAGTCTTGGGGTTTTCACTGCTCGCTCTCCCATCTCATTTTCTCCGTATCATATGTCCGTATCAGACACATTATATAAATGCTGGATTATGTAATCGCTGCCCGTCTCATCCACTAGAATAAATGCACCACTAGAGGGAAATCTACGCTAGGACCCCAAATACAACAGACGTTGATGAGTCCTTCTTAAATGAATGAGTGAATAAAAGAAGGAAAGAGTGGATCCAAGCATCAGTGGAGGATCAGCGAGCCTGCACTCACACACGGAAGCATTTCGAGTTTTCTACATCGCTAATTTAGGTGTAAATGAAAACAACAATAACCACAAAGACAAGCGAAAGTACACCAAAAGCTTCAGTGTATCATTCTTATGGAAATGTCTTGCTTTTACTTGACAATTCATTTGAGAATCCTTCATCTTGTCGACACAAGAAGAGTCCTGCATTTGAACAAATTGCTGCCTCTTCCAGGGTACATGTGTATTTAAAAAAAAAAACAAAAACCTTTCTCTCTCTAAATCCCAAAGAGGGTAGTCCTGGTACATAGAGGATTGTGATGGCTGGCGCCTTCCTCCGAAGGCCCTTATTCCAGCATCCTGTCTGTGGTGGCTGACTTAGTTGGCGTATATCAATTTTTATGGAAGCTTTATATTTCCCCTGCAAGCTCGGCATGGAGCTTGCTGCCTGCTTTGTATATTCCCATAGGAATGTGCTCCTACTTTCTCTCTCTCTCTCCCTTTCTATCTGTGTCATCTGTGGGCTTTTTTATCTGCTCACTGGGCTTTGCTGGCACACGTCTGCACCTTCTCCACATTATGTTCTCTGCATTTTCTCGGAAAGGGAGCGTGAGGGGGAAGGTTTTATTTGGCTCCCTTTGGTGAAAAGAGACATTTGCTTGCTAAATTCCAAATTGCAAACACAGTCGCCCTAGTTTGCATTATCAAACATCACTCTGGCTGCTGAAGTTCTAGATTATTTCTGTGGGCTAAACTTTGCTATGATCCAGTGACCTGAAAATATTTCTATTAATTAGTTGTTAATCTTGTACTTAATTTGGCAGCAATTTTCATCGAATGCTTCCTTTAGCACTTAGCAGTTATGGGTAGATCCTAACTTCTTAACGAATACTTGTTTGGCCTTTTCATTCATTTGGCTACTCTCTTAATCATTGAAAGGGTATTTACAGACCTGTTATGTGCAAGGCACTCTGCTGTGTACCAGGGACACAACAGTTCAAACAAACAAACACACAAACAAACAAAAAACTAGCAAGCGAAATCACTTCTCTCATGGAGCTGACAGTCCAATGGAAGGCGGCAGAAAATGAACAAGCAAGTAAGTGCAACAGAGAGTGTGAAATGGTAATCAAGTCTAGGGAGAAAAATGAAGTTTATTACAGAAATAGGAAGTGACTGGAAAAAAGGAAGTCTATTTTCCATGGGTTATTTAAATGACTTACTGATAACATTGAAGAGAGAATTGAATGGGGTTGTGTGTGTTATCTGTGCATCTGAATTTAGCATGTTCTAGGCAGATAGGAAAATCAAATACAAGAATTCTTAAATGAGAATGTATTTCTTGAGTTGGAGGAAAATCCAAAAAGTCAGTGACACCCATATGAACCATGACAGATCATTTTCTGATGTGCTTGCTTTGGACCGTCATCACGAGACTCAATCACTAGAGAAGGGCATTGTCCAGTTTGTAAATTAACCTATGAGGGAGAGGGAGATGCGCAGGGAGAGGGATTAGCACAGTAACTGCAACATTAAACCCTAACTTTCCTGCCATCATGAGACTAACAGGAAGAGGTAGTGTTTGGTTCAATTTCACATACTAACTGCCCATGGCCATCAAGGGTGAACTGCTTCCTTAGGGTTTTTAAGACTGTAACTCTTTAAGGAAACAGTTTAGTCTCATTTTTCTCCTTTGAAGTTGCTTGTGGGTTTGGACCACTGACCTTGTGGTTAGTAACCCAATGATTAACTCACTATGCTACCAGGACTCCTTTCTATTGTAATAGGATCACTTTCTGTCATAGTTCACTCAATGGCCTTTGTACATTTTTCATCTGTCCATCTTGGAGAGACTATCTGTAAATTTGGGGCTAGTTTTTTAAAGAATGAAAAAGCTTCATCTATCGAGAGAGCTCTAGACGCTTGTTAACAATATGAGTCTCAGATGGTATAATAGGGTGGCATGTAACCAACTACACCACCAAGGCTCCATCGAGTGCGGCAGGGAGGCATTTTATATTCAGGGAAAATCAGGGTATCAATCGAAGGAAAGTTTACTCAAAGAGTTTGAGGATACAGGGGTTTCTGCTGATGACATCAAAGCATTTGAGAAAATAGAAGGAAGGTCTCACAAAGTGTCCATGAGAAAAAAAGGAACGGAAAGAATAGCATCATTCCACAAAATTTTGAAGTCTCCCATTTAGTGCCTTGAGGTCTTTCATTAAATTTTGGAGATCATTGCACTGTAGCTATGCTTAACTGGCCATTAGTAATGAATTCTGAATACCTACGTGCAGTGTGTCATGATTGCGGCAGTTTGGAATTCTTGCCAAATCAAGAATGACAGAATGAGGAGACCTTCACTCCGTGCATAACAATGGAAATGGTCTTGGACTTTCCATTCCAAGCATGTTCAAACTCTTCCCCAGAGCATCAAGGCACTAGGAACCACGTGTCTTTCCTCTGCACTGGGGCATCAAGCCAAGATGAAAAACAATCAACTTTCAATTTTCTGTGCTTGTTTGCTTTCTGCCCAGAATACACAGAAAAAGCAGTTAAGCAAACTTTTGGGTTAAGTTTGCAAGACATCTTTCCATTTCTGCCTGCAAAGGATTGGGAGTCAATTGCCCCTGGTTCCCAGGAGCCCATTTTTATCATTTCAATGTGGGTGCCTTCCCAATATCCCAACCTCCAAACCCAGCCAGAGCCCCTCAACCCACTGCCATTTGCTAAATGAAGCAAAGCACCATAATCGCCTTAATGATGTGGATTGATCTCTTAACTGTTGTTTTGAGATCACAACAAATCATTAAAAGCATTAACTTTTCTAGCGAAATTAAAGTCGATCTTGCAGAATGCTTGACTGATGTGCTGGTTTCTCCTATAACCCACTCCACCCCCTCATACCCTCATCCCTCAAACCTCTCAGATTTCTCCATGCAGAATAGACTCCAAATCGCAATTTCAGTAGCTTTGCTGCCTCCCACTATGCTCATCCCTTCCCTGTGCCCTGAGTCGCTTCCCTAAGTTATGTAGGCAGCAGACAGCTAAGCTAAAGGGTTTGCATCAATGCTGACTCCAGGAGTCTGCACTGCAATGTACAGCAAACGTGAGGGGAAGCCACTCAGGGAGTTTGGCATCTCCCAGCGCTCCCATGTAAGCAGATGAAGGTGGTGTCTAGTTGGTGCTCCTGCTGCCTCTTTCCAATTGTTCCTCAGTCTTCCTCAGTCTCCCCCTTGAATCCTACAGCAATGGAGGTAAGGAAGATGATGATGTGATGCTGGCACTGGCCCCATGGGGGCAAAACAAATGTGGTTCTATGGATTGAGGTGTGGATGGTGTGGATGAGGACTCTCAAACCTCAATTTATTGGGCACATTCGCAGCCGTTATTCCGGCCTATTCCCTGCTCCTTGTGGAAACTGGATGTTGTGTGTCTTGGAGCAATTTAGGAGATGATGTAGGTGTCTTTCCCCAGGCATGAAGAAAGGAAGGGCGTGTACTATATTTTAATGTATCAAATGGTAAAGGTAAGGAATTAGAAGGGGGTAGGTAAATTTATTATACTCATCCAATTAATCATGTGCTGCTTGAATTAAAGACTATTTGAGACACTCTCTTTGCGGGGGTCTAAGTTCAATGTGCTTTCTGGGGAAACTATTTTCATTATCTGGACCCTAGTGTACCCCACGCCTCATGTAGCAGAAGCCCACAGTACTATTATGGAGCTGCTCGATCCAACTTCCTCGTAATTCAGAAGTTTGAATTCAGACCCCAAAGTTCTTTTTGAAATCTCAGTGTGTGGTTTAATCTTGGCTGTGTGTGTTAAGAAGGCTCAATGAGGTGTTTGGTTGGTGGTGGGCGGGGTTTATAGGGTCACCTCAGGTATCCCTGGGCGGTCCATCTCTAAGTCTCTGCTTCCATCAGGCTTGGTGACAGCTCATCCTGGCAACATCACTGGTGGGTAAGAAATGCTCCTTCACACCCTTCGTTAAAAGTTCTATGCGTTTCTTCCCCATTGGATTTCCAGAAGGGCTAAAGTGGATCTTACAGCTCGCTTATATTTTAATTATATTCTGTGAATCCAAATGTGTGTGTGTAAAATTCCATTTATCTTTAAATAGAAGGACCAGCTCAGAGCTCTATCTTTGGTACTAGAAAATTAGTCTTTTATCAGGCTAATTCAAGGGCTAAATGAAGGCCCACAGAATTTAAAATCAACGACCTTTTGTAGATGGGCAAGGTCAGGAGGATGAAGGCTGGGAGTGTGGCAAATAGAACACGTGTCCCGTTTCTGCTTGTAGGAGGGAGGGGTAGAGTGGGGTGAAGTGCAAGGGTTCCCCACGCACAACAGATCAAAGAGGGTTTGATCTCAGAAAGAATGGTTTCTGTGCTCAGCACATACTTATGAGTTCAATTGCCTGGGAGACCTTGGAGCTCATGTCCTCACTCTTTTCCACTGTGAGCAAATAGTATACATCATTGCCCTGCTACCCCACTGGAGGGCACACACACTCTCGTTTGCAGTTTTCTCAGTCTAGTGGTTATACTTTAGGTTGCTAACTGCAGGGCCAGCAGTTTGAACACCAGCAGTGACTCAGGAGAAAAATGAGGCTTTCTACACCCATAAAGAAGTAAAAAGATTTTTTTAAAAAAGAAGTATAGTCTCAGATCTATAGCTCGGGGTCATATCAACCCTGCCCAGAGAGGGTCGCTCTGAGTTGGAATCAACTCGATGACTATGAACCAGAGGTTTTTTTTGTTTTGTTTTGTTTTTTCTTCTTAATAGCAGACTGTGAGACAGGGAACCGAACAGCAGAACGGAGGGTCCCAAAGATATGATTAAGAACCCAGAGCTGCCCTATCTGGGAGCCTCCACTAAACTTTGGGTCTCACCCCACCCCCGTGCCTTGTCCCTTTTGCTAAGCCTGAGCTGTCTCTGCAGGCTTCACTCTGAGGGGTGTGTGTGTGTGTGTGTGTGTGTGTGTGTGTGTATGTGATGTGGAAGGAGTGAGGCGTGGCAGCTGGTGGGCGCTGCTACCAGCCCAGGCGTTTACCCAGGGCTCTCCCATAGCCCCATGTGCAGCTGTCAGAGAGCCCGACCCCGCTGCTCTCCTGCTTGCTCCAGTGCCTTCACTGGGCCGGTGCTGGAGTACAGCCACTGGCTTGATCTTTATGATAATGCCACGTAGACGCACACACACACAATGAAGTATAAGCTCCCAATAAAAGTTTTAAGTTCTTAAACCACTATAAAAATAAGACTTATCAGTACAATTAAGCATAAATAGTACTATAAACACCATACAACCCAAATTAACAGTGCACTTTAATTGTGAAAGATGATGTTTGCTGAAACTAAATCTCCTCAAAAATACAGAGGGAATTTTTTGACCCCGGTTCTTTTGAGATTTTGAGCTTGACATGATTCATTTTTTTCACCACTTTCCTCTACCTTCCATGTGGATGTCGTTCAGTGGAATTTTATTTAGCAAAATGGGAACATTGTTACTTAATTTATTCTCTTCCTACCTGCTATGACAGTCAAAATTTACTAAAATCACTTGGTTGGGTTTGTCTTTAATTGGTCATCAAAAGCATCCACACATATTTATGTTAAATTTAAAAAATCATTTTATTGGGGCTCATACAACTCGTATCACAATCCACACATGCATCAATTGTGTAAAGCACACTTATACATTCATTGCCCTCATAATTCTCAAAACTCCACTTGAGTTTTTTGGAATCAGCTTGGGTTCCTGGAATCAGCTCCTCGTTTTTCTTTTCACCCCCCTCCTTCCTTGCTCCCCTCTCCCTCATGAACCCTTGATAATTTATAAATTATTATTTTATCATATACACTGCCCGGCTTCTCCTTTCACCCACCTTTCTGCTGCCCACCCCCCAGGAGGAGGTTATATGTAGATTCTTGTAATCAGTTCCCCCTTTCTACCCCCTTCTCTCTTCCCTAAAATTAAAAATATCATTGAAATTAAAACTAAACTTTAAAACATTCTATAAGTAAACTTTTGGACCCTAAAGAATATATCCATACATTATTTGAGAGGCAGTGAGCTTAAACTAAGAATATTGAAGATAATGAGCATGGTTACATCACTGAATTATAGATGTAAAATATATCGAAATGGTTATTTTTCCACAAAACTCAAAAACAAGCAAATAAACGAGCATATATGCATAAACTATGGAGATACAATATGAGAACAGTCCAGTTACCAAAAATATATGAGTAATAAGCATAAAGACAGGTGTTCAATATGATTCCTGTAGTGCCGTCCTGTCGGTTCCGACCCACAGTGACCACGCTCGGCGGAGTGAAACACTGCCTGAGTCAGTAAGGACATGCAAATTGCAAACACAATGATCGATCATTATATATCCATTAAATGTCTAACGTTTACAAAGACTGACTCAACCAGTGTTGGACAAAATGTGAGTGAATACATATTTACAGTTGTGCACTGTAAGACAGTAGAGTTGCTTTGAAAAAGTTTAATTGTTCCTTAAAAAGGTAGCTATGCTTCTGTCATATGAAGAAGGCATTTCATCCTTAGGATTTTACCAAGAGGAAAGAAAGCAGATGTGCATATTAAGTCTTGTTCACAGTTGCTCATAGGAGCCTAATTTATGACAGCTAAAATCTAGAAAAAGGATTCAAATGCTCATTAACAGGTAAATAGATAAACAAACATGGAACACCCACATCATGAAATATTACTCAATAATAAGAATTGATGGACTATTGACAAGCAACATGATGCTTTTAAATGATAATTTATAATTGATCATAAGTTATATTTATGTATATATTATAATCATGTTATAAATTATTAGAGCCTCCCTCAAATGGTATTGTCTTAGTTATCTAGTGCCACTATAACAGAAAACACCAAGTGGGTCAATTTAACAAAGAGATACTTATTTTCTCACAGCTTCGGAGGGTCAAGCTCCAACGTCAGGGCACCAGCTCTAGCGGAAGATTGGCTGTCCCTGGGACAGTGAGGGGAAAGTTCTAATCTCTGTTTAGCTTCTGTTTTTCCTTTCTTTTATTATTTTCATGTAGTGTGGCATCCATCTTCCTCCAGCTCTGTTTGTGTCTCCATGTCTCATCCGATTCTCTTATTTTAACAATACTGATATTTTAGTACATCTACAGCAAAACATATACCCATTAAACAGTTTCTACATGTACAATTCTGTTGTGTTGAATGTTTTCTTCAAGTTGCACAATCATTTTCACTCTCTTCTGAATTGTTCTTTCCCCATTAATATGAATGTACTACCTCATAAGGTTCCTATCAAATTTTTGGATGGGTGCATTCAAGCTTTTAAGATCCCAGGCAGTAAGCAAGATACCCAGAGATACAACTGAACTACTAAATAAATTAGCCAATTAACTGAGATATCTTGTGAAACAATGATTCTAAACCTCCAAAACAAAAATCAAATTCCATGGGGTTTTTGGTTGTATATAAACACCCTAATCATCTCCTTTTCTATTTCTAATCAAACGGGTTTAAGACATAGCTACACTGACGTGGTCTTATTAGCATAACATAGAAAGTTTTATTCACAGATGAGATTGCATCTGCCTGCATAGTGGCTGGGATCTCAGTACACATTTCTTGGGGAAACAATTTAATTCACGATAGGTACAATATTGTATATATAAATGCAAACTAAATGGTAGTGTTAGAAAGCATATCAGTGTTTGTCTAATGACTAGGAGGTGGGAGAGAGGTGGTGTAGGGTTTAGTAGAGTAAGGGCCTCAAAGGGGCTCAAGGTAACAGGGAGATGATGGATCTGTTCACTATCTTGATTATAGTGATAGTTTCATTGGTGTATACATATTTCAGTATCTACCAAATTTTATAGTTCCTATTTTTACTCTATGAAATTATATCTCAATTTATAAAGCAAAAAAGAATGTATTTGAAGATACTTGTTTGAGAAATACATTCAACATAACAATGGGAGAACTACTTAAAGAAAGAAAAAAGTTATATTCTCCTCCTCTTTGCATTGCAGATGGAAGGACAGTTATTCATTGCCTGCTGGATTTTTCTGTTACTAAATCTATTTCCTTTTCATTCTTACTAACATTTATGTTGTTCCTATAATGAAGCAACATATTTTCAAGGAAATTTTAGATATTTATAAAAAACAAAAATTAATTGCCCAGAATTCCACCTTTCAGAGATAACCATTGGTGGCCCATGTAAGAGATGATATAGTAATACTACTCTTACTGCTACTAATAACATAAAGCACTGAAACATAGAAATTAGAATCAAATCATCATTTACACACACACACACACACACACACACACATATTAGCGCCCTGGTGCCCTAGTGGTTACCTGTTCAACTATGATTCGTAAGGTCAACAATTTAAAGTAGATAGTTACAGTCTCAGAAACCCACTGGGGCAGTTCTACCCTGCCCTCGAGTTACTATGAGTCACATCCACTTGATGCAGTGATATATATGTATATTTACACAAATAGGTATATAGCTTGAAGCATATATATGTATATACACACACAAGTAAGTCAAAAGCATGGGTCCTAGGGTTCTTTTAAAAAAAATCATTTTATTAGGGGAATATATAACTCTTATCACAATCCATACATCCATCAGTTGTGTAAAGCACATCTGTACATTCATTGCCCTCATCATTCTCAAAACATTTGCTCTCCATTTAAACCCCTGGCATCAGCTCCTCATTTTCCCTCCTCCCTTCCCCCTCCCCCCTCCCTCAGGAACCCTCAATAATTTATAAATTATTATTATTTTGTCATGTCTTACACTGTCTGATATCTCCCTTCATCTGCTTTTCTGTTGTCCATCCCCCAGGAGGGAGGTTATATGTAGATCCTTGTTATCGGTTCCTCCTATCCAACCCACCCTCCCTCCATCCTCCCGGTGTCGCCACTCTCAGCACTGGTCCTGAAGGGATCATCCACCTTGGATTCCCTGTGTTTCCAGTTCCTATCTGTACCAGTGTACATCTTCTGGTCTAGCCAGATTTATTGTAAGGTAGAATTGGGATCATGATAGTGGGGTGTGGGGTGTGGGTGGAGGAAGCACTCCCCCTCAATCACAATGATATGATTTTTTGTTCTTTGATTCCTGATACCTGATCCCTTCGACACCTCATGATCAAACAGGCTGATGTGCATCTTCCATGTGGACTTGGTTGCTTCTGAGCTAGATGACCACCTTTCTACTTTTACAGTCTTGGAAACCTACAGAGGCAGTTCTTTGTCTTATAGGGTTGTCATGAGTCAATCAACCTGATAGTAGTAAGTTTTTATTTGGTTTGGTTTCTCATGATGACATGTCAAATATACATTAAAAGAAGTTTCCCCATCCTCACTTTTGGGAGCATTCTCGCTGTACTTCTTCCGAGACACACTCATTTGTTCTTTTGGTAGCCCTTTATATTTTCAATAGTCTCTACCAGCATCATCATTTAATTGCATTGATTCTTCATTTTTGTGATTCCTTAGTCGTCATCCAGCTTTCAAATGTATAGGAGACCATTGAAAATATCAAGGTTTTAGGTCAGGAATACCTTAGTCCTCAAAATGATGTCTTTGGTCTTCAACACTTTAAAGAAGCATGGGACAGCAGATTTAGCCAATGTAATGCGCTACTTGATTTCTGCACTGCTGTTTCCATGAGCATTGGCTGTCAAACCAAGCAAGATGAAGTCCTTGACAATGTCAATCTGTCCTCCATTTGTGTTACTATTGGTCGAGTTGTGAAGATTTTGGTCTTCTCATAAATGCACCACAATTCACTCTGAAGGCGGCAATCTTCCATCTTCATCAGCAAGTGCTTTAAGTCCTCCTCACTTTCAATAACCAAGGTTGTGTCATCTGGTACTTCATGTTGTCAATATGCCTTCCTTCCATCTTGATGCCACATTCTTCTTCCTATAAACTACAGATTGAGGACCATGAGAGGATACAACCCTGATGCATATCTTTTCTGATTGTAATCCATGCAGCATTCCCTTATTCTGTTTGAACAATAGCTTTTTGTCCCATTTACAAGTTCTGCATGGACACAATGAAGTGTTCCGGAATTCCCATTCTTTTCAATGTTTTTCATAGTTTGTTATGATCCACATATTGCCTTTGCATAGTCAATACAATATAGGTAAATCCATCTGACAACATCAGTGCTGTCTCTTGTTCCCTATCCTCTTCTGAATTTCTAGAAACTCCTTGTTGATGCACTATTGCAACGATTGTTGAATGATTTTCCAAAAAAATTTTGCTAGCATGTGATAGTAATGATATCATTGTCACATTTCCACATTCTGATGGGTCACCTCTCTTTGGAATTAATACAACTATGGATCTTTTCCTGTCAGGTGAACAGGTAGCTTTCCTCCAAATTTCCTGGCAAAAATGAGTAAGTGCTTTCAGTTTTCCATCAGCTTGTTGAAACATTTCAATTGGTATTCCTTCAATTCCTGGAGCCTTGCTATTCACTAATGACTTCCTTGCAGCTTGGACTTCTTCCTTCCGTACCATTGGTCCTTGATTGAATGCTACCTCTTGAAACGGTGGCTATTGACTGGCTCGTTTTGCTACATTGATTGTGTAATCCTCCATCTTCTTTTGACGCTTCTTGCCTTCTTGCACATTTTCCCTTATTGTTCAGTATTTTGTCCAGATAATCTTCTAATACTGCAGCTCAAGGCTTGAACTTTTCCTTCAGTACTTTCAGTTTAGGATTCTTCCCTTTTGGGTTTTCTAACTCCAGCTCTTTGCACATTTTGTATAATGCTTTGTCTCCCAGAGCTTCCTTTTGAAATATTTTGTTTA
Source organism: Tenrec ecaudatus (assembly GCF_050624435.1). NCBI lineage: Eukaryota > Metazoa > Chordata > Mammalia > Afrosoricida > Tenrecidae > Tenrec > Tenrec ecaudatus. Next base: position 227,839,688 of record NC_134530.1, on the reverse strand, counting down.
ATTTTCTTACTTCATCATTTCTTCCTTTGGATTTGCTGACTTGATTAAAAGCAAGCTTCAAAGGCTTTTCTGACATCCGTTCTCTAAATAGTAGGACACTCTTTGTGCCAGGAAAGAAAACGATTTTAAAGTCAGGGCTAATATCAAATTTTTAAGAAAACTCAAGGGTCTATCTCCAAACTATTGAAGCTTTGCAAGAATTTTCCAGAAATGTTGTCCCACGTGAAACAAGGTTTTCTATAGAGCAAGCATTTTAAGGAAAGTCAGGAACCCCAAAAATGAACCAAGAGGGAAGAGACCGCCAACCTTGGTAACAAAAGAAACTGGCTGTAGTTCAAAACTGATTAAAGAAAACTATAGAATTATTGTTGATGTGATTGATACTGAGTGGTATATGCATACTTTCAAATTTTAGCAAACATGTTGGTCTTGCAAACTTTCAACTAGATGGGTGCCAAAAGTTTTAGGCAAAGCTCAGCTAGCTCCAAGAGCTGATCCTTCCATCAGTCTCATGACACAATCAAAGCCGATAAAGATGATTTAAGAAATAATCATACTGCAGAGAATCTTTACTCTCATGATCCAGAGAATAATGTCCAGTCAAAACATGAACTTCCCAGGGGGCTGGTGTAAACCTGTAAAATTAAAGGAACTGCTCAGTTCAGGAAGTTATAGCAACTATTTTGGGGGTGTAATCTTGATAGATTTACTTGGATGTCACAGAATAATCATGGACGCTTATTAAGAAGAAGTTTTAAGAAAATTTTCAAGATGCATTAGTCAGAAAAATCTAGGGAAGTTGCACTGAAGTTTTGTTTTGTTTTGTTTTCAGCAGGAAAATGCCAATTCTTATTTTTCAAGGGTAGCAAAGGTAGTGTGATGAGAATTGTGTTGAGAAACTATTCATCGATCCTCCAGCCCAGCTCTTGCCCCTTCAGACTTTCTTTTGTCCCATAAACTCTCGTGTTGAAAGGATTTGAGGCACTTTCACTAGTGCATCAAAACTTCCGTTCTGGCCTGGTGTGAACCAAACAGCAGAACTCATCTGGGAAGGGAGAGAGGATTGGGAATACTGCCTTCAGCGGTGTATACACCTAGATGATGGGTGTGGTGAGAGACGAACCTTGATGTTTTTGATTAATAAAGATTTACATAATTGTCAAGCACTGATTTTTGACAAGAGAGACACAGGTGTGTATTCATTTACTCTGAACAACAACCTTACGGCTTAGGTATATTGTTCTTGTTATTCGGTGCCATTGGGGTGGCACCCAATGGAGAAACCCTACACAACAGAGAATTGGCCCGTGCATGCTCCGTGTAGAATGAGATCGCCAGGTCTTACTCCAGCAAGGCTGCTGAATGGGTTCAAAAGACCAACTTTTCAGTTGTTTGTACATGCTGGCCCCCCAGGGTTTCTTGTAGCTACTGTTAGTATCCCAGATTTACAGAAAATGAACTAAAGCCTAAAGCATTTATGTAGCATTTGGACACATCATTAGTAAGCTATAGACAGAACTATAACTAAGGCAACATTTAATGATATATAAATATTACACATACATAAATAAAATAAGTGAGATACAAGTTGGGATAACACAGAACATCAATTTTGAGGTTTTGTTCATTTCCTTTTAAAATATCATGAATATCTTTGTTCGGGTACTAATTATGTTTGTGGGCCTTACATGGGGATTCTACTATAAAATTTTTTCTGTAATTTTCAACCAATACTGCACTGACAACCTTGTAGGAAATTTTTAATCTTTGAATTATTATAAACATTCCTGAGGTAAACATTCTTGGACCTATAACTCTGAGCATTCCTTACTTAAGGCGATATTTTTATTTCTGTGTTTACTAAATCTAAGAAGTGTGCAGAATTCTCAGCAGGCTCACACTAACATTGGTGTAACTGCTGATTTTATTCACCGAGTAGTTAGCTTTACATAATGTTAAATTATGGGTATTTGCTTAGCATTCAATCAAATTTTAAGTTTTTCTCAATGTTAATAGGTATTTTTAGCTATTCATATATGCAGAAAAACTAATATAAAGATAATAGTAAAATTAAAATATGTGCCCCAAATGTTAGTCATTTGAAGCCTCTGTGTAGTTTAAAACCAGATAATTGTGTTTACTCCAGCTAGAACTTCATTAGATAATTTGCCCGGCCCCAATCCAAACTATGTGGACAGTCCCCCCCCCACCCCCCACTTCCCCCAGAAGAATTCACTTCAGAGGACAGCACTGAGGCTACAGCTCGAGGAGAGGGATATGTCTGATCAGAGCACACAGGAGCAAATGAAGGGGGAGGGAGAGAGAGTGGAGCACTGTAATGCTTGCTCCTCACAGCAGACTCGAAGCCTGACGTAGTGTGGAAAGGCTCCACCTGCCTGCAGCCATGGTCCAGAAGAAGCTGTGAGTTCTCTTGGTTCCTGATTGAAGGACTGTCACATCTCCTGAGTTGTGTGCCGTTACTTCCAAGCTGATGTTGATCACAATGTGCAACCTATTATGTCCCTAATAAACCATATAATTGTGATTACAGTATGAGTTCTGTGTGGCCACTGCAACAGATTAGCAAACCCAGAAGAGAAATAAAGCGTCCCCTCCGGGCAAAGCTGGTTTAGAAATGATGGAAGAGTTAGAGAACGGGACTACGTCAGCTCCGTCTCATGGCAACCGGCTGTGTGTGAACCTTGATTCCGTCTCATTGGTGACTTCAGGTGGGTCTTGAGACAACTATGTCACTGCTTTATATTTTGTTGTTTGGAATTTCTTGGAAATAACTTTTAAAAGCCTATGAATGCAGTGTAAGTTGCGCCTATAAGTGCATTCGCCTACATAGCTAAATGTATCAAATAATATGTGTTTATTTCTTAAATTTTTTCCTGTATATATCTGCTCTGTATCCAAATTCCTGCTCTAATTAGAGTTAGTTACTTTCTAAAACTGTTACTCAACTATCTTCTTAGGAATTCTGTCTACTTTTTCCCAGGAACTTTAACTGATATGCTATCTGAGGTTCCTCTGTATCTTTACCTTTTTCTCCTAGCTTTCATTCTTGATTGAAAAGCCTCCCCTGCCTTTTTTTCCCTGTAAGAAAGAGGTCTGAGAAGTAAAGTATTTGAAATTCTGTGTATATGCAAATGTCTTTATTCTACTTTCATACTTGATTCCTTACAGGAGTCCTGGTAGAATAGAGATTACATGTTGGGCTGCATTCTGCAAGGTCAGCAGTTCAAAACCATCAGCTGCTCCCGTGGAGCAAGATGGACCTTTTTACTCACTTAAACAGTTACAGTCTCAGAAACTCACAGAGGCAGTTCTTCCCTGTTCTATAGGGTTGCTACGAGTCCACATCAACTTGTGAGAGTGAGAATTGATCCCTTACTTAACTACAGTGAGAAATTCGAGTAGAAAAGTATTATGCATTTGGGAATCACTGGTCATTTTCTTAGTATTTGTAATAAAGCCGTGCTCAGTGCTAACCAAAAGGCCAGTAGTTTGAAGTCACCAGCTAGCTCTGTCGTAGAAAGTGAAACAGCCTTGGAAAGCTACCACACAGCTCTTGCTGTGTGCTCTGTCTTTAAATCGACTCGATTGCAATGAAATTGCTTTGTTTAGTTTTTGCCTTTTAATGTTGCAAATGAGATCTCCAGTTTAGATCCTGGATTATTGGGTTAGGGATTCTTCTCCATCCCATGGAGTTTATAGGGTCCTCTTTTTCTGCAATGTAAATTTTACGGTGCTATGGCTTGATGAAGGATCCTTAATAGTGTAGTGTGCTATGCATTAGGGTGAACCACAGGTCAGTAGTTTGAAACGACCAGCCTTTCACCAGAGAAAGATGAGGCCTTCAATTGCCATACAGGTGAACTCTCAGAAGCCCACAAGGGCAGTCCGACGCGGCCTGAGTGGGAATCAACTCGGTGGCAGGGAGACGGACAGCAAGACTGCATACGATTTATTTATTATTAGGCACTGGCCTCAGTAAAATTTTCAATCTAAACAAAGACTTTAATTCCGGAGTTTTCTATATTATTTATTTTCTAATTTCTTTCCAATGACATCTTTTGTTCTCTCTTTCTAGAAGTGCTAATTAATCAAATGTAAGACTTTCCTCATGAATTCTTTTTAACCATGTTATTGCTCCCCAGGACCAACCATGGTGTTACCTCGTTGTCTTACATTGTGGCGCAGTGTCTCAACTCTGTCCTCTAACCTTTCTATCTGCATATTTATTTAAATCGATCATTGCTATTAATAACCAGGAACTGTTGCTTATTATTGAAATCACCTCCCTCCTTTGCTTTCGTCCGTCTCCTCTTCCCCGAGTCCCTCCTTCTCTTCCCTCTGCCTCCTCTCTCCCTTGCCCGCCTCCTTCTTCGTTACGAAATGTATTCTGGTTTCATGAGCATATTACCATCTGTGAATAGCAATTGCAGTTTTTATTAAGCAACTTTTTTTTCTATGTGCCACTTTATCTTTCTTTCTATTTTATTCCCTTCTCCTGCTTGCTTTTCCATCTTACATAGTTGGTGATTCTTGGATGCCTATTCACAGTATTGCTGAAGCACAAAAGGCGTATTGTAAAAGCATAGACTTTTCTCCAACCATCACATTGTTAAGGAAGCCCAATGCACAGCAGGCTAAGCATTTGGGCTTCTAACAGCAAGTTTGGTGCTTCAAGCCCACCAGCTGCTCTCAGGGAGAAAGGCGAGGCTATCTGCTCCCATAAAAATTGACAGACATGGAAACCCTGAGAAGCAGTTCTACTCTGCCCTATAAGATGGCTGTGACTTGGAATGCCATTGATGTCAGGGAGTCTGTTCAGAGTTGATAGCGGACTCTCCTATAGCGTGGATAGCCGATTAAGGAATGCCCAGTGAACGTACCTGAAGGTCTTTATTTTGGGTCTAAAGATGTACTCCAAAAGAGGTCCTTCTCATTTCCTGTCCTGAGTGAGCAAGAATTAGGTGTTTTACTGAACAGAATCAGATGGGGGGACCTAGCATGTAAATAGAGTTTCAACTAACTTTCTGATTCACATACTATACCTTATCCCTTCTCATCATATCTGGTATCTGTATTTTGAGCTTTTCAGGGCTAGTTTTGGGTGAAATGTCTTACTTCTCATTGGTATCTGTCTGTGTGCAATTGAACCTTAAATTTACTAATACCTATGCGTCTGTTTCTCATTTTCATATATGTTTTGTTGTGATGATAGGCACCTTTCATTTACTAGTGTAGAGTTATATGTTTGCATCTTGATTTCTTTTTCTTGTTTGTGTTGAAACCTGACCTGTTTATACATTCACATCCAAATGTGTTCCTATGTTTTATAGCATCTGCAAGAGAAGGAAGACTCCTGCTAATAGAACTTGAGTTGGGCCTAGCGACACTTGCGGTCCTTGATACTAGACCTTAGAAATGACTCAGGCATGGAACCGTGACATTACTTGATTTAATTACTTGGTTTAACTTGTTTAATGTTTACCTCTTTTCCTTTGCTCAAAAAATCTTTTTGTCGAGTGTTCTACTGTCCCCCATAATTTTGTGTATAACAGGCCTATCATTAGAGCCCCTTAGAAAAATACTATCTCTTCCATGGGGCCTTCCCCAATCATTAGGATGAATAACAATCTCTTCAATCTCACAACTACACAGTATTTTGCCCATGATCTCCTTATGATGGCTATTCGTGTTATAATCTGAATTGTAATTTTGCATGCACGTTTCCGGAAGGCGAGTATTTCTTATGAATTTATTATCCTCTCTGTCCTCAAGGATTAGATTCATATCTCATTCATTATTGAATAACACATAGCTCCTAGGCTACTGCCTTGAAAAGAGCATGCACTCAATAAATGTTGAGCAAATATGAGGATGTATAGAGTTGGCCACAATTTTTGCTCCTGGAGAAATAGAAGGCACATTGCCATATGAAAAGTTTACAAAGAATGATGCAAGTGTATTTCTTAACTATAAATTCTGTGTGTTCTAAGACTTGAGCTAAAACGATCAAACTGTATTACACATGTTATTCTGCAGTTCCCATCTAGGTTCGTTATTTCTTTAGGAATGTTCAAAGAAGTGGACCACTTCCTCTACAAAACTGCTGTAGACAAATTTTGTCTTTATTGACTTCTTTTTTATTAAATAGTTTTAGTGGCATATAATTCATATGTCATACAATTTAGTCATTCAAATCATGAAGAGTTGTGCAATCATCTCAATCAATTTCAGAACACTTTATTTCCTTACTCATTTTGTTAGCTACCCATTTCCCCACAACCTCTCTTGCCATGCCCCTCCAAAACCAACCTAAACTTGCTGTCAATGCCGACTCACAGTAGCCACACACACACCCTCCCCTTTTCCCCCATCCCCACCACAACCACCAGGCTTCATGAGAGCTTAACTAGTTACAGAAGAAGAAAACCCTGTCATTTTTCTTGGGAACTGCTGGTGGTTTGAACTGTTGACCATGAAGATTGCAGCCCAATATGTAACCACTAAGCCACCAAGGCTCCACCTAGATAATTATTAGCCCAGTTAGTGTCGCTAGAGACTTACCTATCCTAGATTTCATATGCAGAAATCATCCAAAACAAACAAAAAACTAACAGCATTAACAAAACAAAGTAAAGAAAAACTTCAATCAAATAGGAAGCAGACAATATTAAAAGTTGAAAAAACTTTAAAATGCATCTAAAGGGAGATCAAACTGCATCTTCCATAAACAGCTTTGCAATGTTCTCTGTCTGATAATGAGTCTGTTCACAGCCCTCATCTTTGGTCAGAGAAGATTCCGTGGAAGCTTGCTTAATCCATGTGGGGACCCTGTAAAAGGTTTTGGACTTTCACTGCCATCCATAGCGTTCTGCAAACTGGGTTGTCACAATTTAAGCTCTGATACTATTTTCTCCTTCTTCCATGTGAACTTAGTGGATGCCACACTCAGATGGCTGCTTGTTTTAAGAGAAGGCTTCTTAAAACTCATGTGTTTTATTATCATGTTTATCTCCTAATATAATTACAATATATATATATATATATAATGTTTTAAATGAACTAGTCAAAGAATAAACTGATGAAAACAAAGTTCATGCATACATCTATAGTTTATATATGATATAGTTTAAGTTTATTGTGCCAACCTGGCTGATAAACAATGTGGGGTTAATTGAAGGGCAGAGAGATAAATGGCTCAGTGAGCCTCAACTTCCTAGTTCTCAGGTCTCTTGCTTCCTGATGGTTGGACCAGGCTGCAGCTGCCTTAGCCAGTTCTCTGTTTCAACTGACAAGGCTCACTTTCTGCAAGACATCCATGAGGAGAAGCCACATGGACCTACCCCAATGCAGCCCTGGGTGCTGGAGCAGCTATGTGAAGACCCCTGCCAGCGCTGAGATGTTTGCACATTCACTGACTCCGCTTTGCTTCTGCAGTCGGCATCATTGCATCTGTTTTGTGAGATGGAGGATTTGTGGATTGGGTTGGACATATGGGTTAATGGGTTAATGTTGGACTTGTGGGCTTGGGCAGCACTTGGTTGGGATGTTTTCTTGATGCATACTTAAACTTTATATAAAACTCTCTCTCATATATGAGTTTCTGTGAATTTGTTTCTCTAAAGTACCTAACACAATATATGTCTCTGGTTAACTTAAGAGATATCACTGTCATTTTATGGTAGAGGACCTTGTAAATCATCCCCCGAGGTCATAGGGTGATTATATTGATAGAGCAATTAATTTAGCCTATGGTAGGGACTAAAAACATGGTGGAGAAGAGGAAATTATACACGCATAGATAAGCATCTCAGAATTAAACTCCTGAATTGCAGATTTGTGTAGATTATGTGACTGGACCTATAGGAAAATGGAGGGAAGTGATAGGAACAACTTGCACTTGCACGGTCACAGAGGCAGAGCCCTGCCGGCCACAGTGAGACATCCCACACTTATTCAAGGAAAACATATCAAGGGTAAATATATGGTGGCCCAAACCCCCGTCCACTGGGAAACCTCAAAACAAAAGATCTGAACCACAGTCCAACCACCACCAGTCCCATAACCCCGGGACAGCAGGTGTGCCTCTTCTCATAGCCTCCATCCAAGGGCATTTGGGGGAAAGCCTAGTTTGCTTAGTGAGGTTTCCACATTGAATCCTTTGGATGTGACCTATGAAGGGTGTTAGGTAACTCGAAACGAAGTAGTCTACAGTCCCCGTAATAAATAACACAAGTCCTGGGTCACCAAAGGCTGTACAGGAACTAGGTCAAAACTGTTCAACCAAGAACATAATACCGGCATATTCTCCCATTGGGTTGCATATAAGTACTGTTCGTGTTTTTTCCCCAATGGGAGGTTGCTTCACCTGGTTATCCCACCAGTAGAAGTATAATCGTCTTTTTGGCGCCATGAAATGGCCTTTCCTTGTCTGAACTTGAATTTCCAGTAGGGTTCACTTTCCACTCTGGTAGGAGTGCCTGCTGATTAGGGGTGGTCTTAGCACACTGTGGTACGGCAACATCTGCATGGTCTTGTCTCTCTCTGTCCCCCAACTTGAAAACCTGACTCCAGCTGTGGCGAGGTCTCCTCAATCAAAGGAGTTTTCAAGATGTACATGTCAAAGAGGTGCTACCTCATGCATAGACACTGGGCAGGCTCACTACCTCATTGCTTGGGTGACCAGATTGGAAGACGGCATGACCTGAGAGCAGAAGCCCGCCTTCATCCTGGTGCTTATCCTTGTAGTAGGGGGCTTTTGCAATATTTGCCCTTTTGTGATCGACTAACTTCACTCAGCAAAATGATTTCCAGGTTCATCTATGTCCCGAGGTGTTTGTGGTTTTGTTGCTGTCTTGGAGGGATGCAGAGTATCCCCGTTATGTGCTTGTACTATCGTTTCTTTAGCCATTCTTCTCCTGATGGCATTTGGGCTGTTTCCAGCTTCTTGCTCTTGTGAACTCTGCTGCAATGAACATAGGAAAGCATGTGGGTGTGGGTGGGTGCGTGTGCGTGTGCATACATCTGTTTCTGTTCTGTCTCATTCTCCTATTTCCTTGTGTTCTGTCTCTATGGGTATATGTTCAGCGAAAATATTGCTAGGTTGTATGGTATTCTTCTTCTTCTTCGTTACTTAGGTAGCATCATATTCTTTTCCACAATGGTTGTACATATTTACAAACCCACCAACTGTGTATAAGAATTTCAGTCTCTCTGCACACTCTCCAGAGTTTGTTGTTCTGGGTTATTTGTTTTTGTTTTAATTGGGTATCATTTAGGGTGTAAGGTTATATCTCATTGTTGTTCCAATTTGCATCTCCTAGATGGCTAGTGATTATGAGCATTCTCTTGTGTATTTGCTAGCCATTCAAGTATTTGTCCTCTGTGAATTGTCTGTTTATGTCCTCTACCTACGTTTTAATGTTCTTTTCTGACTTCAGCATTGCAGAGGTCTATAGATGGGGCACAGTTCTGCTCTAACACACATGGGGTTGCCGTAAGGTCAAGCCCATGGTAACTAGTTTGGGAGAACTCCTGGGGGCTTCTGTGCAAGATTCTGAGCATAAACTAATATAAGCTCACCATTGCCATTTAGGCAGATTCTTATGCAAGAGCGCATTGTTGTGAGGCTGGTATTCATTTTTTCACTCCCAAAGTAAGACAGTAGCTCAGAAAGACAGAGATTTGGAGATGGTCATAGATCCCATTGGGGACCGAGACAGAAATGCAGACCACTCTTTTCCAACTATACAGCTCTCCCTTCTAGAAGGTCCATTGCGACAACCTCAAACCGAGGCTTAAAATGAGATGCAAATGCCAGCATCCTTTCATCCATGTGGCTTCCTGGCCTCTTGCCATCCCTGAGAAGCCCACCGCTTCCCAGCCATCTCCTTCCTAAGAGATGAGTTATACTCACAGTTCCATGACAAGTAGGAGTATTATTTTTCATTTTGGTACTCTACTTCCACAGGAGATGGACATATTTTCTCTTGGATAAAATGAATAGCTTTGTCACCATCTGGTCCGACTCCAGAGTGACCATATTGCAGGACTAAGAAGCTAGGGCTCCCAAGGATTCCATTTGCTTTCATGGGGGCTCTTATCACTATGACCCCAGAGTCCCCACAGGAGGAAATGCCCCTCAGAAACAAGTCAAGGTGGCTAGAGGCCATTACTGAATTTGGTTAGCAGCATTCAGATTTTCACTGAATAATAATAAATTAAAGCCTATCATTCATTCAAGCAGTTAATCTGTATTGCGTGGAGAAAGATTTTATTGTTCAAAAAGGGAGGCAGAAGGGCCTGTTTTAGGTCATTTACAATGAGGTTTTAGGGAGGGAAGAAGGCAATAGAGTTGAAAATTAACCATTAGCCCATCCTAACATGACTGACTGAATTATTCTCCTTTTCCTCAAGCCAGCAGCATTATGCTGCAAGGCGTTCTCTGGGACATGATCCGCCCCCTTTCACTAGTATGATGAAGGTATCAGATACTCAGGAGACTCCAACGTTTTAAAGATATCTTCCCTGGAAACAGGACCCTGGGCAGTGTTGTGGGTTAAGTATTGGCTGCCAACCACAAAACTGGCGGTTCAAACCCACTAACCCCTCTGTGGATGTGACTGTCTACTTCCTTACAGATTTATAGTTTTGGAGACCCTCTAGAGCAATTCTACTTGTTTATATGGCCCCTTTGAGTCAGAATCAACTCAATAGCAGTGGGTTTGGTTTGGGATTTCTCTAAAAACAGGTAAATTATTAGACTGCCTTTTGATAAAGTTAAATTCTTTATGAAAAGTAAACTTTATCATGGCTAACAGATACCTTGTTTCAGCAAGAATATTTTCAGTTTTCATGAGCACCTTATTTCAACTCTGTCTTTGTTTCTCTATTCCTGGGTGCGTCCCATAGGGTGAACTTTGATAAATTCTTCTGTTCTCAGATGAACCTACCAGTTGTGGACCTCAGCTTTCCATTTTTAATTGACCCTGTCTAGGGCCAAACCCTACAGGGCCACTAGGAGTCAGAGTTGACTTGGCTGCAACGGGTGCTTCCAATGGTTTCCTCTCCAGCGGAGCCCACCCTGCAGCACGACCAAAGACAGTCCTGCCCATTAACTGCTGTAAAGACTGCAGCCAAGACTGCCCTACACACTAGCTTTGCTTCTGCAACACATGGGTTGACACGACTTAGCATCTACTTTGTGAAAACTAACAACATCGAGGTATCACGCGCATTTATTTACCTTAAGGCTCAGAAGCTACTGGGCAGACAGATGTAAAAAAGAGCTAACCAAAACTGTTCATCAGATGGTGGCAGAATTATCATTTTTTTCTCCGACAACCTTCAGAAAACTCCAAACCTGGTTGCAGCTGCCAACCTGGCAGATGTGGTCCTTCCTGGCCCACCTGGGTTTCGGTAATGAATGCAGAGAGACAACTTATCTTCCCTGGTTACCTTGAGCCAGGCATTGGCACAAGGTAGTGTTGCCAACAAATGGGCATTTTTGTGCCATTTGTGAAAATCAACTCCCCTAATTAACTTATTCATGCAAACACACTCCGGATGAAGACATTAGGATGATTACCTAGAAAATTACTACCTTGGTGGAGTCTCCCAAGCCCTATTTTGCCTTGTAGATGTGCCAGGAACAAAATTGCTTGGGTGACATTGTCAGATCTCTGAGAGCAAATAATTGATGAAGGGCAGATGACACCACATGTTGGTAACGTGAACCCTAATTTTAGCTCATGGATTCAGCTCAGTAGGGGCTTGCCAAAAATGATTTTCTCCATCCAGAGGGGAGCACTGGTGAAGATGAAAATTACTTCTTGGTGCACATTCAAACACTTCCTTGAGCACCAGGCTACACAACAATTATGGCTAAATGAGTTTTGCATCAATTAGGGCAGCTAGGGGTATTCTCTGGAGGAACCAGTAGGACGCCTTCATTTCAGATACAAGAGTTTAGTTACCCAGTCTATAAATCTATACACACAGTTTAATCTGTCTGTCTGTCTGCTTACCTACTTATCCATCCTTGATTTCTCTGTATCGAGAACTGGTGATATGAAACACTGACAGTCCTAGGGGATCACTTCCTCTCTTTGAGAGTCTGTGCATTCTGTTTGTACAAGCGTTAGGTTTTCCTAGCAGAGGAAAAGGTGTTTTCAAATCTCCATCTCTTCGGTGGTTTTACCTCACTCTCATATCAAATAGCTCTTCAGGAAAAAAAAATATGTACGTTCTCCAAATGAAGTCAGAATGTGTGGGGCATGTTGGGGTATGCTGGTGCATAGGACTGATGCTATATATTCTCCACAAACAGCACAGGTAAATTTAAATCAATGCTTTTCAGTCTTGCTACATATAAGATTTTTCTGGTGAGTATTAAAACCATACCAATGCATGGACCCCACTTAAAAGCTCAAACCTCCCAGAGTGAGTGTACCTTAGTCAGAGTTCGGATGCATGCATTTATTCATTTGGCAGATACAGACACAGTATCTGTTATGTGACAGACACCATCTATCAGCTATGTGCTATGCGCTACTCTAGAGGCAGGGTTATGTTGTTGTTGGTTGTCAATGAGGCCTTTCTGATGCACAGTGACCTTATGTACAAGATCAAAGTCCCCCGGCGTGCGTCATCCTCACAATTGCTGTTATGTTTAAACCCATTGCTGCGGCCACTGTGGCAAGCCATCCGATTGAAGGATTTTTTTTATTTTTTGCGGACCCTCTGCTTTAGGATCAAAAGACATGACATTTGGTAACTCCGCTGCACAGACCTCTTTAGAGTATTGACAGCAAGGATGCTGCTTGGAGGACTAAGGTTCACCTGATCCAAGCCATTGTGAAAGCTGGACACTAAATAAGGAAGACTGGAGAAGAATTGATGTATTCTAAGTATGGTGCTGGTGAATATTGAAAGTACCAGAGATGACCAATAGGATAAGTAAGTCTGTCTTGGAAGAAGTACAGCCAGAGTGCTCCTTAGACGCAAGGATGGATGCTTTGTTTCATGTACTTTATACATGTTATAAGTAGAGACCAGTCCCTGGAAAAGGACATCATGCCTGGTAAAGTAGATGGGGAGCTGAAAGAGGAAGGCCCTCAAGTGAGATGGATTGACGAAGTGGCTGCAACCATGGGTTCAAACCTAGAGCAATTGTGAGATGGCCAGTGACTGGGCAGGTTTTGTTCTGCTATGCATATGGTCACTATGGTTCCAAATGGACTTGATGGCACCTGACAACATCAACAACAACAACTACTTTATTAAGCAGAATGTACTTTTCCAGGGCCTGGTTCCTCCTGCTAACATGTTCAAAGTAAATCACATGAAACCTCATCATAGTGTGAAGTCTTACCATCCTTGCTTCTAAAGAACATTCTGGCTGTACTTCTGATAGCTATACTTTTGCTTCTGTCAGTCCATATTCTTTGCCAGCACTATAATTCAAATGTGTCAATTATTTTATGACACTCTTTATGCACTGCATTGTTTTCACATGCACATGAGGTGACTGGAAATACCAAGACTTGAGTCAGGCACACCTTAGTCTTCAAAGGGGCATTTTGCTCGTTAGCACTTCAGAGAGGCCTTGTACAGCAGATTATCCTTTCATTCTTGACTGCTGCTTTCATAAATGTTCCTTGTGAATACAAATAAAAGGAAATCCTTGGCAACATCAATCTTTTCTCCATTTATCATGTTGCTTGTGATAGTTAGGTTTATTGTGCCAACCTGACCAATAGGAACATGTGGGATTAATCAAGTCAAAGTTTGATTGGATGGCAAAGAGATAAATGGTTCTGCAAGGCCCACCCACATCTTTTTGCTCTCTGGTGATTGGACCAGCTTGCTCCTGCTTAAGCTAGTTCTCTGACTCAACCTGTGAGCTACATGACCTGGGGACCAAGACAATCGGTAGATTGTGTCTATAGAACTTGAGGCTCCTTCCTACTTCACCCCACTCCTGGTGTATACATCGCTTGAGTTTGAGACTGGTGAATCTTGTTGCCTTGCACTGCTTGAGTTTGATATCCCACCCAGGCTTGCTTTGCTCATCTCCCGAGCTACTGACTGTTGCTGACCTGCTCTGCTGTTTGCTGCCTGTGGGCAGACTCTGCTTGCCTTGCTTGAGGGAGGACTCTGCTGTCTGCTTCCTTGACCTTGGACCCGGCAGTCCACTTGAGTTAAAGGACTTCCAGTATATTAACTGTTGCATGGAAGTGAGTTGAACTAAACCCTCAGTACTGATGTGTGGACTAATATACCTTCTTGATGTATAAACTTATCTATCTATCTAAAATCATAAGTATCCTGGCTTTGTTTCTCTAGAGAACCCTGCCTAACACATTGCTATTGCTTAGCTTGTGGGGAGTTTTTTTTTCTTTACATAGAATTTTAACCCATGTTGAAGACAGTATTTATCAGTAAATGTTTCAATTATGTTTCACTTTCAGCAAAGTCTTGCATCTGCATACTGAAGGTTGTTAAGTAACCTTCCTCTAATCCAAAGGTCTAATTCTTATTCATATGGTCTAGTTTCTCCAATTATTTGCTTAGAAAATAGACTGAATAAGTTATGTTGAAAAGATGCAACATTGACACATGCCTTTCCTGATTTTAAATCATTTTGTATCCTTTATTATGCTTAAATGAATGCCTCTTGATCTATGTACAAATTCCGCATGAGCACAATTACATGTTTTGGAATTTCTATTTTTGAGATTTTATTAATAGTTTATGATAATGCACACAGTTGAATGTCTTGCACAGTCAATAAAACACAAGTAAACATCTCTCTAGTATTCTTCTATATCCAAGGTCCTTTTGAGATCTGCAATGATAATTCCAATTCGACATCCTTTTATGAATTCAGCTTAAAAATTTGGTAGCTCCCTGGTTATGTACTGCTGCAACCATTTTAAAATGATCTTCAGCAAAATGTTACTTGAATGTGATATTAATGTTATTGCTTGATACTTTCCGCGTTCAATTTGTAATTCCTGGCATAGTAGAGTATATGATTCTCTGATTTAAAATGGACACTAACAGTGCATTTCAACTCATATTGATCTTTAGGTATTCCATAAAAATTTGCTAGCTTTGTAGTTTGTATGTATTTGCAGAGTTATGCTCTCTATGCAGGCTCTGAGGGAGAAACTTTCTCCCCTCTTCCAGATCCTGGTCTATGTAAATGTTTGTGTCTTGCAGCTATGTCACTCTGATCTCTACTCTAGTGTCACTTTGTGTATGTATTTATGTCTTTTCTATTTTTTTAATCTTTATTTTCAAAGCTTATTTTTGTGAATCCGTTGAAGGTTTACAGAGCAGAGGAGAGTTTATGATGTTGAGTTCTGTTCCACATTTTTCTCCCACTCTTTCCAGGATCTTCTAATTTGGTCCTTTTTAGAGCAGTCGGTAGTGGTAGCTGGACATCATCTAGTTTTGTTAACACAGTCTAATAATCCATTGAACTTATTGTTTCCATGCGCTGGTTTTCATAACACTTCTTTCCTTTTAATGGGGGAGATCAATAGTTATACCATAGGTGGCAATTTGCTACTCACCAAATTAGAAGGTATATTAATCTTGTCTTTGTGAACTAGGTTCAGCCAATTGACTTGGAGACTATGGTCCTGGTCCCCCAAACCCAATGACTAAGTCTTTCAAGGTGTTGGGTTATGTTGACTCAATGGCAGTAAGTTTGGTTTGGGATCAGTCATTTAAAAAAAAATTAGGGCCCTTTGTGCTTCATTATGATCTTGTGCTAACTTAACTAATTGCATTTACATAGACACTATTTCCAAATAAATTTGGAAAAGTATTGTTGTTAGAGGACATCAGATTTCCTCAGATTCATAGCAGCTCTACGTACAACAGAACTAAACACTTCCCGACCATGCTCCACCCCCATAATCCTCGTGATGGTTAAGCTGATTGTGACAGCATAGTGACATGTCGTCCCGTTCAGGCTCTTCCTCTTTAGTGATAATGCTGCATTTCCCAGTGACAATTCCCTCCTGACCATGTATCCAGACAAAGCCTGACAATCCTCTCTTCTAAGGAGCATCTGGCTATATTTCCAAAACAAATTGGTTCATTCTTCTGGCATTCCATGATATAGCCAATATTTGCCAACAGCATACTTCAAAGTCATTAGTTCCCCATGCTTCCTTATTCATTGTCTAGCTTTCATGCACATAAGGTGCCAAAGACTGCCATGGCTTGAATCAGACCCATCATAGTCTTCAAAGTGATATCTTTATTTTTTTAACATTTTAAAGTTATATTTAGCAACAGATTTGCCCCATGAAATATGTCATTTTATTTCTTTTTTTTTTTTCCAGGGGAGAGCGCGAACGCAGTCTCTCACTACCACAAATTATGCAGTCGAGTTTCCCGCATTTGGGGAAATCGCAGGGGTCAGCACATCCGGAGTGCAATGGATAAGCCTCGCCCTGGGAAAACCACCTTCATGATCATGGCATCTCCCCTGCCAGGTAAGTATTGCCATTTGATTTTTTGACTTTTGCTTCCCCAGGCATTGATTATGGATTCAAGTAAAATGAAATCCTTGACAATTTTAATCTTTTTCTTTTATCATGATGTTGCTTATTGGTCTAGTGTTAAGGATTTTTGCTTTCTGTATATTGAGGTGCAGTCCATACTGAAAGCTGTATTCTCTGGTCTTCAACAGTAAAAACCTCAAGTCCTATTCACTTCCAGAAAGCAAGGCTGTGTCTACATCCTGAGATAGCATTCTTCTTTAGAGAGTTCATTTTTGGGGATTATTTGTTCAAGAAGCCTACTAAACAAGTATGGTGAAATGAAATAAACCTGATACACTTCATTCCTAATTTTAAATCACACATTGTCCACTATTCTGCTTAACAATGATATCTAGGTGCATGTGCAAGTTCTGCATGAGGACAATGAGCAAAAACAAACAAACGAGAATGAACAGCACTTTCTTCATGTTGATTCAGAATCATAGTAACCTTATAGGAGAGAGTAAAACTGTCCCCTAGGGATTTCAAGGCTAGCAATCTTTATTAGAACAGATAGTCTCCTCTCTCCTCCTGGAAACAGCCCTGGTTATCAGCTCAATTGGAAACTCACTAGCCATCAGGGCTCCTGCAATTGTTCTGAAAATTGCATTCTTCTCAGTATTACCCATCATTTGGTATGACCCACAGAGTCAAATACCTTCACAGAGTCCGTCAAACACATGTAAACATCATTCTGGAAGTATCTACTTTCATCCAGATTCATGTAACTTCATAAATGATATCCTCTAGTCTGTGAACATTTCTGCATCCAGCTTAGATTTCTGACAGTTTCCTGTCAATGAACGGTTGCAATTGTTTTTAATTATCTTCAGCAAATATTTGCGTGCAATATTATTTATATTGCCTAATAATTCTGTTTTCAGTGGTGAATGCTTCCAAGATTGTATCAATTTGTTACTTGGTATGCTTTCCAACCCTGGAGTCTTGTTTCTGTTGCTACTTTCAGTGATGCTTGGGAGAAAGAAGGGGCTTGGGCTTCCTTAAAGACTTACAGTCTCAGAATCTCAGAGAGACAGTTCTACCCTGTACTATTGGGTCACTATGAGTCCACATTGACTCAATGGAAATGAGGTTGATTTTCTTTTTCTTTGTCTTAAATTTCAGTGCAGCTTGGACTTCTTCCTTAAGTACATCAGTGATCCTATCTGTTTCCAAAAATATTTATAGCTTCAGAAACTCTAAGTATGATCATTATGATTTCAATAGACTTGATGGCAATAGGGTATTGTGTTTTTTTGTTTTTAATCATAATATCTTAGACTGGCCCTTTAGAGAATTAAAACCGGGGAAACTTATATGCCAAGTCAAGTTTATGCAAAACTGTGAACAATTAGTTCTTTTTGGTATGGTGACTCCAAAGACTTCTTCTTTAGACTTCCTGCATCATTCAATGTTTTGCCCTAAGACTCCTTCAGCATTGCAACTTGAGACTTGCATTTTTTTTCTTCAGTCTTTCAGTTTGAGAAATGCTGAACATATTATATATCTTCACTTTTGGCTTCCGAATTCCTACTATTTGCAGATTTTTTATAATAGTTTACTTTGTCTTCTTGAGCTATCCTTCTAAATTTTTCGCTCAAGCCCTTTACTTCCTCCATTCACGTTTTGACACTCTGCATTTAAGAGCAACTTCCAGGGGCTCTGCTGTCACCTGGTTTGGTGTTTTCTTTCTTTTCAGTGACTTTACCATTCTTCATATATGACGTCCTTGATGCCCTTCCATAACGTGGCTAGTCTGTGGTTCTCAGTGTTCATGCATCAAATCTATTCTGCCTGTCCAGAAGCTCCATTGAAACCTGTCAACCACAGGGCATCCAGATGAAGCATGAAATACCAGCAGCAGAGCTTCCCGTATCACAGCCACACACAAACCTCCGCAGTAGAGTAAGCTGACATATGAATGATGAAAAATTAATAAAGTAATAGAGTGGTTCCAGCGAGAGACTAGGATTGCCAAATGATTTTCTTTATTGTACAAGTGCAGTTAGATTTATGGTTTTTTACATCTCTAGATATCAATATTTATGTTGCTTTTGCTAGCTGCTGCTGCTCCTTTTGAGAGGATTCTGCCTCGATGTGACCCCACGACTAACAAGGCAACATTGTTCAGTCCCGCTCTATCTGCATGATTATTGGTAGGTTTGGGGTCATTGCTTTGGGTATTGCAGCCATCCATCTCATTGTGCATTTCTCTCACCTTCACTTGACCTCCACTTTTCCAAACAAACTGTTCTTCTCCAGCAGTGGATCTCTCCTAGTGAAAGGTAAAAATACGTGAGTTTATATCCCAGCTGATGTTCTGTGAGGCACAGTCTTTTCAATTGATTAATAGACAGAAGTAGATCACCAGACCTTTCTTGCTAGTCCAGGTGTTCTCAACCTGTGGGTTGCAGCCCCTTTTGGGGATCGAACGACCCTTTCACAAGGGTCACCCGATTCATTACAGTAGCAACATCCACGGTGATGAAGTAGCAAAGAAAATAATTTTATGGTTTGGGGGTCACCACCACATGAGCAACTGTATGAAAGGATCACAGCAGTAGGAAGGCGGAGAACCACTGTCGTCTGTGTCAGATCTCTGCCTAAGCCTGTCTGGTGCCAGTGGTGACAGAGCCGGTATTAAAATACTAGTGGCATAACTTTCAGCATTAAAGCGACATCCAGGCATTTTCGTGATACTAAATTGGTAAGTGGGTAGTGGATTGACATCTATAGATTCTAAATTTCAGAAGAATATATGATGAGGGGAAACCAATGAAAGTTCATTTGTAAAGAACATAACAGAATACTCTTTAAAACGCATTTGGCCATAGTGGTGAGGCTTGCACAAAGTTGTGAATGTATTTAATGTCAAAAAATTGCATATTTAAAATGGCAACTTTTGTTCCATATGTTAGCCACAGATTATTTATAAAACAATCTTACATTCTTTTTTCATGTGTGGAATAGACGGAGTGTCTGAGTTCACATCAGTGGTGATGAGCTGGCTGGCTAGGTCTGTGTGTCAGCGTTCTGAGATGTCATTCAGTGAACGTGGCATCCAAAATCCTGATTAGTCCGGTCAAAGTGATCTGGCCTACCCTTCGGAATGCACTCAGGGCCTCAGAGTTTCATGAGGCCACCTCACAGGCTGTGCTTCTGTCAGGTCACAAAAGTTTCCAAGAGACAATTTATGTGTATCTTTATTTTCTTATGTAGATATCAGATCTTTCTAGAGAAAAAAGAATGTATGGACTTAAACATTAGATAGACAGAATATGCCCTTAATTCAGTAAATTAGGCAGGTGGTAAAGTCTCTTAAACTAAAGAAGAGTTGTCAGACAACCTTGATTGTCTTTAGAAAACTATGGTTGCAGTTACGTTCAAAGAAGCTGATGTTCAACTGACCATGACCCCATGTGGCAGAGTAGACCTGCCCCATAGCCTGGGTATAGGCCACAGAAGCACTATTACAGGGAACATAATATAGTAATTTTCCAGTTTCCCAACAAAGATGAAGATTTCCTAGAATGGATGAATTCCCACCTCCACAAGCCATGCTCTTTATGAATAAACTACTGTATATTTTTGTTATAAATAGCATTTCATTCTGCCATCAAATATTTTACCCATTGAATCAGAAAGCATGACGCACAAAATTGCCCCTGTACATACATATTTTTGCTTGCTTTTCCAAAGTTGGCATGAGATGTGTCCGGGTCTGCACGACACCATATAGCTTTGGGGTGCTCATCTGATGGGAACAGTGAGGCTTCGAGCGGCCCTGCTATGGCTTCCTCTTAGATCTTTCTTTGGCTTATGAAACCCCTCAGGGATGTAGAGGGTACTTTGGAAACCCACTGGTGTCTGGATAGAGAGAAGGGAAAAGAACTTGCCGAGGGCTTTGAGTTGGTAGAGAGGTTGTTCTCTGGATTCTTTTCAGGGCTCTCAATTTAGATATCACACTTCACCCCCCTGGACTATCTCTCTAGTAAAGCTATTGATAATCACCCCATCCTAAGCAAGTATTAATGAAACACAAATAGAAAAACTGTCTGCACATCTTAGTCTGTTTCCCACAGACAGCGCTGGGGTGCGAGGCAGGACGATAACAAAGGACAGAGCCTGCGGGGGCCACTGCCCTTTTTGTTGCTTTTCCTTCATGTCTTCACCCAACGTTGCTTGAGCTATTCCCTTATACGCTATCCATTCATGGTCGAAATATGTCAAGTTGTACGGGGAGGTGACGTATTCCTCATTATATAGTTTTTCTAATTCCTTTCTGGAAATAAAAACAAAAAAACACCGAAACGTCTTTTCCTCAAATCCCTTTTACCTCGATTGTTGATTCAGCTTAAGATAATAATAGATAAAAAAATGTTAAGGGAGGTGAACAATATTTGGAAATGGGTAAAGGCAGTGGTCAAATAACTTGATGGACGTGATCAATACTACTGAGTTTGTACATGTAAACTTTATCAACATCACAATGTTCTATACCTGTATTGACTGAGTTTTTAAGGGACAAATGAAAGGAGCAACTCCAGCAGTACCCATAGTATGATCGCTAAGCACACTCAGAGCAAGCCCATAACTTCCGGGACGTCCAAGGGCTGCCCGGTAGCTGGGTTGGGAAACCAGTAGTTTTCGTGCACAGTGGGTGGTTGGTAAATACATTTTGAACTCATTCTTCAAACAGCTGAGCCCGGAGTCACAATCCATTTGCACAGTCAGATCTTGTGCACGCGAAACAGACTGATGCTAAAACATGATATTCACATTTAAGTACTGGTCCTTTGGGACGAGAATTTGCCCTACAGCTCCCTTGATGGGACTTTCAAAACTGAAACCACAGTCTCCTCGGGTGTCCTTAGTAACTTAGACTGCAGAGCAATGGCAGAAAGGAAGTCAACCAACCAGGCACACGAGTCATGAAAGGGCCTCCTCAAACCAACCACAGGTATCAGCAAGTTAAATCTGATGGTAAACTATTGCTTTCCAGTCCAAATAAGAGTGGATAATTGTCTTGTCTTACCTCCTGGTGTTTGTTGCCAGCGAGTAGGCTCCAAAAGAAACATTGCCCAGTTTTGGTCCATTTTTCACTTCCTAGATCAAATTTCTCCAAGACAGCTTCGAGCATGACAAGCATCAAGGGCACTCCATTCTCAGGGCCTGATCGATGTTACTCCCGCCAAGAGTGTCTACGTGTTCACATATGTGAAACTCCTCTTCAAACATTACCTCATCGCTCAAAGTCCTCTCTGCATCTCTCCTACCAAGTGCATCATTGTGTTCTCAAGTCTGCCTCTCTTTGACTGGCTGGATGAATACACTGATGAAATGCACTGCGTTGAGGCTCCTGTTGTTAAGTTTCTGTAGAACCTCAGGCCTCATACCAATGTGTTGGCACATATGTGCTCCGTAAGATTGGCAGCATCTCCAGCCTTCTAGGGGAGACATCCAGGTTGTCCATGAAAAGGTGATCCTCTTGAGAAATTTCACCAGAAGTTCCTTCTGCCACAGCTCCTAATTCAAATTCCACAATCAAGACACTGTTTCCTTCAGGGACTTTGAGCTTCTGGAATTTTCGTCTCTTACTTTAATCCTTCAAAAATAACTCAGAGGAACATTTTCAGTCTTTGATAATGAAAAGACAAAGCTTTTAAGATGCCAAGTATTAATTGGCGCTTGGATGATCTCTTCTTGACCTTTCCCAATCCCTCCCACCTTCAGCAACCCAACTCAAGAAGGGAACCCTGGATGAACACAAAAGGATGCTTGAATGGGAACCTAAGGATTTGGGGCTTCCCTGCCCAACGCTGGCATTAACTGCGTGAATTATTGGGAAGTTGCTTCTTCTGGGAGATTACCTTTCATCATCTTTGTCTGAGAGTGTTGAAGTCAATGAGATCCAAATACAACTTCTCGTTTTGACAAGTCTTGAAAAGTTAGGAGTTCCCATATCTTTGAAACAGCAAAGCTGGCAATTAATGCATACTTGTTTCCTTAATGTTGGTTTAGCAGATGGATTCACCTACCCTCCATTGTTTAGAATTTTTCATCATTAAAATAATTGGGTGGTATGTTGTTTTTATTCATTTGACCTCTGCTCTCCGTCGCTATGAAGAACTGATGCGCTGCGATATGGTGACCAGGCCTCTGGGATGATTGATCTCCCATGGGCTGCAGCAACAAAGAGGCAGACAGGAAAGGGTTAAGGTAGAAGTCAGACTAAGGTCTAGCCTAGCTCTGCTACTAACTACCTCCGTGACCTTGGGCTTGACACCTTCCCACCATTTGCTCACCTGTTAATTGGGGGTCTGAACTAGATGATCTTTATAGCCTTTCAACGCTTGTGTCTCTGAATTCTAAGCAATAACATCTCCCAGGAGAATGAGGACTGAATGGCAAACTCATGTCACACTGCTCCAAATGCCATGCAATTATGAAAATCACCCCTACCCCCGCACCCCCTTTCCCTTGGCTGTTTGAGCCCTCTGTTTAGAAGAACATGTCAGTCTCAGACTAATTGGCATCTTTCCATCAATGTCAAAGGGAGCCAAAGGGGTTTCTTTGATTAGAACGCTCATAATTACTCAATGTGGGGTGGGGGTGGTTGCCCTCGGCCGCTGACTCTCTCCTACTATCCGTAAGCGAAGCCACACTGTTTCTCCAGGGTGCCAATCTGTTCAGGATGTGTGCTTATTCGAGAAGCCCCACCAAACAGAATCACTTCTATGTTATGTGGAATTTAGCAGGCTGGCTTGTCTTCATATGCTTAAAAAAAAATGGATGCTCTCACACAAAAGTCAAGGTACCTAGCCTGTTAGTTCCAGTATCAGGGGCTTTTTAAGAGCATGGCTGCTGGAGGCCAACTCCCCAGTGTGAATCTCTCCTGATGATTCAGTGAGGCATGTGACAGAGCAAAACCTACTTTCTGTGCCTCTGTTTTCTTATCTCTAAAACACTTACTAGACTCACTGCACGGAGTCAAATCTAACTCATAGCAGCTCTCTATAGAGTTCCTGAGACTGAATCTTCATGGGGGTGGACAGCCTCATCTTTCTCTCAAAAGGCAGCTAATGAACTCGAACCATCCACTGTATGGTTAGTAGCCCAATGCTTATTCCACAAAACCATCAAAGTTCCTATCTCTAAACAGAGCTAATAACTAAAAGTACTAATCTCACAGGGGTCAACAAAGTAATGGGAACTAATTAGGAAAATGTTCGTTATGTGGGATCTAAGCCAAACTAAACCAAAACAAGCATATTGCCTGCGAATTACCCTGTGCTTCAGAGTAGAAGTTCCCATTGGGTTTTCAAGTCTGTGAATCACTAGGGAAGCAGCCTGCCTCCTCTGTTCTCCACAAAGTGGCTGGCAGGTTAGCGTCACCAACATTCAGGTTAGCAGCTGAGCACTAAACCACCGCACCACCAAAGCTCCTTTCAATGCACGGTGCATTTTCATGTCAAATTTATGATGCTTAACAATATATTTATTAACCAATGTTTGCATTAGTTAACTGGTCAGACCAATCATTTACTCGCAGTTAAGAAAGTGCAGCTTTCATCTTCCCCCAACCTTTTCATCCTTTGGTGTCTATTCCTTCCTGGCCTTGTTTGTCGTGGTTACTGTGATGTTCCACGGGTTTTGAGTGATTATTTAGTAAAGAATTCTTCATATTGCAAAGAATCTTCCTCCCAACACTTCTTCCCCACTTTGGTAAGCACTACTCCTGATCTAAGCCAGCAGGCATCTCATGGCTTGCTGCCCTGTGTGAAAGAGAAGATGCTTCAGCTCAGAAGAGGGTGGTAGGTTTAATTATTATTTCTGATGTCGACTCAGTAAGCAGGGGCTACACTATTGAAACACATGTATAACATGGTACTCTGTTTTAAGAGGAGAAAAACATAGATCTTTCTAGAATTTCCTGATTAGAGGTCCCGTGTGTGTTCATCTTTTAGTAACCAATTCTGCTTCCTCTCTCTTTCCCTTCCCTTGTACAAACAGCTTGGACTCTGCAAAGGGAAGGAAGACTTTCTTGTGGGGTGGAGTGGGGGCGTAGAAGCAATTCATTTAATGCATTTTATCGATTGTGTGGCACATTTACTTCATGGTCTCAAGACAACGTGTCTGTACTCTTGAAGGCAAGTCCAAATCACTTACGACATCTTTACAGAAATTCAAAATTAAATGGAAATATGACTGTGAGGCCATCAGCTAAAAAGCACCGGCTTCTCCTGGGGGATGCTGTAGTTTTCTCCCGCCTATGTATCATCTTTCATACAGTGTCCTTGAGGAACTCTCCCTTGCGCCGTTTCCACTGCAGCTTGTGGAAGGCCAGCTTTGGTGAGAGGCACTAAAAATATTAAGACCACAGAACTAAACTTAACAAGATACCTGATGGCAGGAATATATCACCATGAACAAGAAAGCAATCATTTATCAAATCAAACTGGATGGCGTAGGAAAAGTTGAATATATTTGTAAAAGCTAAAACCTTAAAACACCACATCGCTCAAATCATGTCAGTGCGATGTGTCTGGTTCCCATCGGGGGGAGTGTTCTCAGCTCAAACAACTCTGGAGGTCATCTATGAATAGTGACCTACATCAGGTATCCAGTGGGAACATTCAAATCCAGGTGAGGGACCAAGGCTGTATCTACACACGTGTTGCTGGGTGTCAGTTCTGAATGTGGCCCATATGATCAGGGATGTAGGATGGAATGCAGTTTCAGGAAAGAGTTCTATGACCTGGGGGTAGCCTGACATGGGGGCTACCTTCTCTTATTCCAGCTAAGAACTCTCATGTGTTGTTACTTGTTACTGGCAATGCAGATAATTGAAGAGCTTCTTTATCCTGACCCAAGTATGAAACAAAAGGAACTAAAGAGAAAAAAAGGGGGTTGGGGGAAAAGACAATTGAAGTTCTGGAGATGGTAACTTTTTAGAAAGGAATTATTTTTTTCTGCCTACTCTGCTTATTCTTTGCTGAAAGACCAACCAACAGCTGGTCTGATGATGTATGCAGCCAAAGAATTAAGACATTCTCGTAGGAGGAAGAAAACTAAAGGCAATTCATTTAATGCATTTTATTGATTATACGGCTCATATACTTCCCGAGTTCAAGATAGCACATGTCCATTCTCCCAACAGCAAGTTCAAATCATCCCTAGCATCTTTATAGTAGCTTTTCCTCCCACCATGGGGGAGGGAATGAAAGGAGGGGGCGAAGGAGAGAGATGGAAGGGAGAAATCTAGGCAATAGCTAATGAAGAATTGGAAGAAATTAGCATTTTAAGAAAAGAGCTAGAGAAGAGGCTCCCGCTGGTTTAATTCGGTGGCTGGGAGCTTGGTTCTAGGAATGTCCTGGGCCTTTAGGTTTCGAGTAAGGAACAATCACCCTTCTGAGCGTCTTGGCTGTCTGGGTGCCTGATTTGGTATCGAAATAGTCACAACTGCTCTTACTGGACACTGGAACAAGGAATGTGAGCGATGGGTGGTGGCTACATGAGGGAGAGAAAGCCGCTTTTGCAGGCAGAGAGGCAGCTAGGCTGGGGAAGAGCTGGTCCTTCACATGGAGCGTGGGAACTTTCCAAGGTCTGAGCTAGACACACGTCCTGCGGCAGGGAAGAAATCCGTTGGCCTACCCGTAAGAGACTGGGAGGAGGATTTTGCAAGTTGTTTTCTTTGACGGGGCAATGGATGCTGCTTAGGGTGCCAAGGGGAGGAGCGGGCCCCATGGGCTTTGGGAGACTTGGTCAGGATGGACAACAAGGACTGTTCTGTTCAAGGAGGTCCCTGGAATGGCAACCTTGAACTCGCACTCTATGCTTTCTTCTCGCTCCCTCCACTGCAGTGGTCGAGCTTCATGTTCTATTCCCCGACTCCAGCGCTGGCAACAACCTTCCATGCTGCCTGCCTGAAAGTCTCTGGGTGCCTTAAACCAATTACAACTCTTCACTTTTGTTACAAATTTTAAAATGTATGGATAATGGCAAACACAATCAAGAAGAGGTTTGGGGCCTCAAATAAAGTGGCAGTGACCTCCTTACCCTCAATTTTCCCTGATGTCAAGACACCCTTCCACAGGGTGAGTGAGTATATAAATTTAATCTGGTTGTTCACAGCAGGGTTGAGTGGAGGGACCAATCAGCTGTCACTCTGAGTGGTGACAGGCTCATAGCCCTGTCAGTAATGGGCAATGAAGCCCAAGCTGTGATTAGAGACAGCCGCCTCACCTGAGGGAGAAGATAGGGAGATGGGGGAGTCTTCACAAGGGTATCTAGTTTGTCCAGACCTCAGGGGGAATGAGCTTGCTAATAGTGAGTGGGAAAGGTCCACTCCTCAATCGATGGGTGGGTTCCTATGCTGCTACCTCTTTGCGAAGGTGTGGGAAACTGTTTCGTACCTCTGATTCTATTTTGTGTCTGGCGTGTCTCTGTCTCTCTTCTTCTCTAGTCTCATAACGTGTCAGTCTGCAGGGAAGCTGGGGTGCCCGTCCTTACTCAGAGTGTGGGCCCCCGGTCAGCAGCCTCAGCACCACTTGGGAATTTGTTAGAAATGTACATTCTCAGATCCTCCCCTCGACTTCTAGAATTTAAAAAAATTAGCAAGGTTTTTAGGTGATGCATCTGCACATTCATCACCATTTTATACAGATTCTCGACTTACCCATTTTGACTTGTAAAGAAATTCTGTAAACAATGTTCCTACCATTCAAATAAAAGCAACTCTCTTTTATATAATACTGGATGCAAACTTTTTTCAGTCAATTCCACTAACCTGGAGTACATAGGTGGAAGATGTCAGTTCCTCCCGCCTTCCGCTTGTAGCTTTCCATGGAAACAAAATACAAACCGAATGGGAAGGAAATGCAGTTCCTCCTGCCTTCCGCTTGTAGCTTTCCATGGAAACAAAATACAAACCGAATGGGAAGGAAATGCAAGGAACATTCAATTTTTTACACTTGATACCTGATTTCTTCCTGACCCGGGGTCAGTGTTCTTTTCACGGCTCAATTGAATTGTTTGGCTGAGTATCTGAGAGAGGAAGCGAGTGAGGAGTGAGTGAGGGAGTGAGGGAGTGAATGTATGGGTGCTGTTCATTTTACTTGGTATTAGACCATTTCTAGCTAAAGCAACATGCTTCGTCTCTTGAGAGCATTTCTTCCTTTTTATTTCCTGAATACAAAATAAATAATAAACCACGAGTCCTTTTGTACATGCTCTAGGAAAAGGCAGAGCAAATAATGAATTGGGGGCAGTGAGTCAAACTGTCTTCTTAAAGTTGCTTTCACCTCTCTTCTGTTGGTCACCATCTATTCCTGCCTGTTCTCAGCAGCCCTTCTACGCCCCATAGATGCCAGCCCAACTCACTGGCAGATCAGACTGCCTACTGAAGGGAGCATTTAGAAGCATCCAGTGCAGAGACAGTTGTCCCCTCTTCTTTATCTGCAGTAAGACTGCGAAGGCAGTGCAGAGTGCAGAGGTGCACAAGCCTGGGGTACAAACACAGAATTGGAGCGTTCCTCAGGGCTTGAGCTCCATGCTCCTTTTCCTTTCTTCTGCACCACTGATCCACAGTGAACGTAGCAGTCAGGACTCCAAGCCTGGCACCGTTGCCCTACTTCTTCCTCAAGGAACCTTCCTCCCATTTACCAAAACGCCATGAGGGCTCCACTGCATTCGCCATTCAAACTTTAACTCCGCTCAAATGAGGTGCCCGTAGTGCTGGTTCCACTGTGCACAATACAAGATATAGAAGACCGGATCCTGACCACCCATGCGCCCGACAGTGTAGGATAATGAAAGAGGTATAAGCTTTGGAATTAGAGTAGGCTGAATTCATAGTCTGCCTTTGACATTTTCTTAGTGTTTTGAAGATAGTTAATAAGTTTCTTGAACTCTCAGTTTCAGTTTCTGGTTGTAAAATGATTTTTAAAATTCATTCTAATGATGCCGCATGTTTCACTCTCTTGTATCTTTGTGTGATTACCGTGGTGATCTTGCCTATCACGCCTTCTAAGTGAGAATCATCTTTCGTGCTTCCGGTGCTGATCTTTTCTTCAAAGCACGATTATGTCCACCTGCAATGCAACAGCCAAGACACAGACTTTTCTCGTAACCAACGAGGCACATCTGAGATTTTTACCTACATAGTTATTGTACTAAATTGACTAGTGAACACAATTTAAATATCAGGGGTTTACTATAATGTAGGAAAAATATAGGTTTGAGCTCTTCTACCAGCTATTTGAGGATCCCTGGATGAATAATTTTACTGGGATATTTTTGTTTTGTTTTAATATACACTGTAAAAAGAAATTAGAGAATATAAATTATGTCTTCTAGCATTTCCAACATATTATACTCTTCTAGAATTTCAAATATTTTGAATTGCTCTGCTTGCATTTATAACTAATGTCATATCCATAAATTGAATATTCAACCAGACTTATTATAACATAGGCAATCATTATCGCACAAATATATGAGGGATACCTAAAAAACTGGATTTTTTCCCAAAGCTATGTATGTATATATGTATATATGTATGTATTTATTTATTTATTCATTCATTCATTCCATTTAATGCATTTGACAATTCTGCAATTCCATTCTTGAAAACAGTTTTTCAAACTCATCTGTTTGGATGGTGGACAGGACTTCCCTAGTTTTTTCCTTCACCTCTTCTACATGGTCACATCGCTGTCCCTTCATGTCCCTTTGTATTTGCAGAAAGAAAAAGAAATCCCATGGACTGAGGTCAGATGATTCATGTATGGGGGCAAAAGAGCCATGCTGTTTTTTCTCCCCAAACTGGCACACTGAGATGGCTGTGTGAGCAGGTGCATTCTTGTGGTGGCAAAACCAGGCCCCCTCTGCCACAAATCAGGCCTTTTTTTGGTCACACACTGTTACACAATTTTTTCAGAAACTTCAACTAGAAAGCTTCATTAACAGTCTGTCCTGGTGGCATGAACTCCAAATGTAGTAGTAGTAGTAGACATTTTTCATCCATTTGGGAATTTGATGGACGTCCATAACAAGGTGTGTCATCAAGCAATATTTCACCTTTTTTGAAAGGAGAAAGTCACTCATACACTTGAGTTTGTCACCCAGTGCAGTCCTTGTAAGCTGTGTTCAACATCACAACAGTTTCTGTGGCATTTTTCTCTAGCAGGAAACAAAATTTGACAGCTGCAAACTGTTCTCTTAAATCAACCATCACAAAAAATGGGTTAGAGTGAAACTGTCTTTATGAAAACATTTACTGTGACCAGAGAGAACCTTCCCAGGTGATGCCACTGGGTGCACCAACTCAAAGAGAGTTGCTTGATGCTGACCTAGCAGGAAAAATGTGTTCTAGGAAAGCTCCGCTCCACCAAGTGCAATTCTGGTTTATTTTGGTACTGCCTCATATCTATGTACATGTATATATATGTATATATACATGTACTTCTATCTATATACATAGACAAATATAGACATGTAATTCTATCTATATACATACATGTATACATAACTCTAGCACTCTTGCTCTTCTTCTATATACATGCATACACCGACACACACACAAACACAGTGGTGGGATGCAAATAATTTAGCAACCCTTTTGCTACCTTAATGACTGTTTTAAATATAAGAAAAGATATGTCAAAAGGCAGTTGATTATTTCATACAGTTAATACTTAAATAAGGACAATGAAAGAGGTGCACAACACTAGATTATTTTATAACAAAGAGCACTTAGAATACCCTGTTGAGTAGATGAATGTTAAAAAAAGAGTAAGGTATGTAAACTGCGATTTCCCCCTTTGGCAGCCGGGACACCTTAGCGAGAACTCTGATTCTATATACCATGATAACTGACTCACTGAACTCAACAATAACTTAAGTTTAAGTGCTGTTGAACCAGTGAAAGCCAGCTGGATCCTACCACTATATATTTGTGTGTGTATGTGTGTGTTTGTTGTTGTTGGGTGCCATTGAGTTGGATCTGACCTAGAATGCCCCAAAGTACAGCAGAACAAAACATGGCCAATGAGGCCACGCTTCTCACAATTGATCTTATGTTGGAGCCCATCATTGCAGCTACTCTGTCGATCCATTTTCTTGAAGTCTTCCTCGTTGTACTTCCCCTTTACTTTACCAAGCATGAGATCCTTTTCTAGGGACTTATCTCCCCTGATAACAAATCCAAAGTACATGGATCTTGCCATTCTTCTCTCTAAGGAGAATTCTGGTGGTATTTCTTCTAAGATAGATCTGTTTATTCTTTTGGCTGCCCATGGTACTTTCAATATTCTTCTCCAGAAGCATAACTCAAATGCATTGATTTTTCTTTGGTCTTCCTTATTCAATGTCCAACTTTCACATTCATATGAGGCAATTAAAAATACCATGGCTTGGACAGGTGCACCTTGTCCTCAAAGTAATATCCTTGCTTTTCAACACCTTAAGAGGTCTTGTGCCGTAGATGTATCCAATGCAATGCACCAATTGTTCTCTTGATCGTGGCTTCCATGAGAATTGATTGTGGATCCAAGCAATATGAAATCTTTGATAACTTCAATATTTTATCCATTTATTGCGATGCTAGGATTTTTGTTTTTATATTGAGCTGTAATCTGTACTGAAGGCTACAATTCATGATCTTCATCAGCAGATGCTTTAGAAAGCAAGGTTGTATCATCTGTATATCAAGGGTTGTTATTAAGTCGTCTTCTAATCCTGATGCGGCAGCATTCTTCTTGATAGTATCAAGCTTCCCTGATGATTTTCGCAGCATACAGATTGAATAAGACTCTTGAGAGGATACAGGCCTGACACTCATCTTTCTTGATTTTAAGCCATGCAGTATCCCTTCGATCTGTTCACACCATTGCCTGCTGAGTCATGTACAAACTCTGCATGAGCACAAAGCAGTGCTCTGGAATTCTCATTCTTCACAAGAATATCCATAATTTGTTATCGTCCACAGAGTTGAATGTTATGATATACACAGTTTTATTGGCTTTTTACATAGTCAATAAAAAACACAAGTAAACATCTTTCTGTTATTTTCTGCTTTACGCCAAGAATTCATCTGATGCCAGCTATGATCATCTCTCGTTTCATGTCCTCTTTTGAATCTGGCCTGAATGTACAGCTGAAAAAAATATTGGATGATGTTCTGCAAACTGTTACTTGCATGTGACTTGATCTGTAGTCTGAGCATTCTATTGAGTCACCTTTCTCTGGAATACGTTCAAATATGGATCTCTTTTCTTCAGCATTCCAGGTAGCCAAATTTCTCGGCAAAGGCAAAAAACTGCTTCCAATTTTTCAACTTGTTGAAATATATCAGTTGGCATTCCATTCATTCCAGAACATTTTCTTTAAGCGAATTCCTTCAGTACAGCTTGGACTTTTTCCTTCAGTACCATTGGTTCTTGATCATATGCCACCTCTTGAAGTGTGTGAGTGTCAAGTAGTTCATTTTGGTATAGGGACTCAGTATATTCTTCCAGTCTTCTTTTGATGGTTTCATTCAATATGTTGCAGGTAGAATCTTTCAATACTGAAATTCAAGGCTTTATTTTTTTTTTCTATATATGCTGAGCATGTTCTTTCTTTTTGATTTTCTATCTCTAGGTCTTTGGACATTTCATTAGAACACTTTGTCTTCTTTGGTTGTCTTTTAATTTTTGGTTCACCTCATTGACTTCATCATTTTTTTCCCATTTGCCTTAGCTGCCATATGATTAGGAGCAAGTTTCAGAGTCTTTTCTGACATCCACTTTGATCTCATCTTTATTTCCTGTCTTCTTAATGACTTTTGTTTTTTTACATATGCTTTTCTTGATTTCATCCTATAGGTCATTAAATCTTTTGTCATTAGTGTTCAAGGCAGAAAATCCATTTTTTAAACGATCTTGAAATCAGGTGGGATATACTCAAAGTCATACATTGGCTGTCGTGGACTTGTCTTAATGTTCTTCCATTTCAACTTGAACTTTTATATAAGCATTTGACTGACAGTTACACAGTTGGCCCTTAGCCTGCCTTTGGATGATAACACTGGGCGTCTCCTTCATCTCTTATACACATGGAGGAGTCTTTGTGTATACTTGCCATTTGTGTTGCTGAAGAAAAAGATTTGCAATAAAACATTGTTGGTCTTGCAAAATTCCATCATGCACTCTAGCTTTGTTTTTAATCCAACTATATTTTCAAATTATTGTTCTTCCCTCCTAGTTTCCAAGTTTTTCACTACAGTTGCCAGTAGTTATGCATGCATCTTGATTGGATATTTGATTGATTTCAAAGTGATGTCATCAATAAAATTCTTCACTTTATTCATCACTAGCTTTAGTGGTTGCTGTATACATTTGAATAATATTTATATTGACTGGGTTTCCTTGCATGAGGATAGATATTATCACAGAAAGAAGTGTACCTCAAAGTAGATCTCAAAATGTTCTTTTTGATGATTAATTTGATGCCATTCCTCTTGAATCTGCCTTTCCTGGTATAGAAAAACAGATGACTGCCTAATACAAAATGGCCAATACCAGTACATTTCAGCTCACTCATGCCTAGGAGCTCAATCACTATGCATTCCATTTCAATTTTGATGATTTCCAATTTTCTTAGTTTCATGCTTTGTGCATTCCAAGTTCCAGTTATTAACTGGTGTTTGTAGCTGAGTCATGCCCCATCAGCAAGTGAAGGTCCTAAAGGCTTACTCCATACACATCATTACGGTTGACCCTGTTTTAAGATGATAACTCTTCCTTGGGCATATTTTGGTGCCTTCTGAACTGGCACTAGGTCTGACGCGAGTCTGATTTTATTCATCAGGATTTTATGTGTCTGACAATGTTTCCATGTTATTCTTAAAGTTTTCAGTGGCTTGTTCCTCTGAAGTGGACTGTCTATTCCTCCTTTATCATCCGTTCTTGATCTGGTAGCTCTGCTGAAACCTGCTCACTTTGGAACACCAGTGATGTAGCATCCAGCATTACAGCAACACACATGCCATCACCAAAAGACAAACTGGCTGAAAATTATGGCATTGAAGCACATAAATGTCCATGAAGCCTGAGGTCATCATGAGCTGAATGCATTTGACAGCAAATGGACTTAAGTACGAAGGGTTGACAAGAAGTTTGTGAAAGAATCCATTATCTTTTCATTCTTTTTTTCCCTTGAATCATTTTAAGCCCCTATCTTGTGCATATAGGCACACTGATATATGTATCCACAGATATGTGTTATAATGTATCAATAATATTCATTTTCTTCAGCAATTTTCTATGAGTTTACAAGCTATCTCAGTAGGTTAAAAATATAAAATGTTCCAAAACAAAGAAGCAATTGGACTCATTTTATCCAGAATTTCATAAGCTTATTTGTCAAATTTCTTTATTTTTTTTTATACACTACTTAAAAGAAGTCCTAATAGCACAATGGATCAGGGCTCAACTGCTAACCCAAAGGTTGGTAGTTCAAATGTACCAGTGGCTGCAAGGGGGAAAGACCTGACTAGGTGCTTTTATAAAGATTACAGAACAGGAAACCTTACAGGGCACTTCTACTCTGTCCCACAGGATTTCAATGAGTAGGAATCAATTCAACAACTCAAAAATTCCCAAAACCAAACTCTGCCATCAAGTCAATGCTGATTCATAGCGACCCATCATAGATTTCCAAGACTGTAACTCTTTATGGCAGTAGAAAGTCCAATTTTTCTCCCATGAAGCTGATCATGGCTTTGAACTTCTGATTGTGTGTCTTGCAGCACAGTGCATTACCTCTGCACCACCAGGGCTCCTGCAATTCAACACCACACAAAATAATTGACATTGTAGTTGTGTTTAGCCTATTCAACTCAACGTTTCAATAGCTTTCTATAATTTTAAATCCCCTTTTGATTATTTGTAAATGATCTTCAATTTCATGTCAAGCATTTTTTTCCTTTTCCGTATTTTTTCAAGCCCTTCTTATTAGAATTTAATACAGATACGGTAGCACTCCATCGTTCAACCCTACCGAGCAGTATTGTGCAATGGCTACCACGATACCACGATCAGTTTCAGAGTATCCTTTTCTTCCTGAGCTCTTTGCCATCAGCTCCCTTCTGCACCACCCGCCCCCACTGAAAACCCTAATTCTCCTTGTTGTTCCTACAGGTTCATCAGTCTTGGCTTTTAAATACTGAAAAACAGGGGAAAATCATATGACAAAAAAATTCAAGAAGGCAACCCCCAATGACATAAGGCATCTGAGATAAACCCCAATATGAACAAGCTAAGACAAAATGACCCAAAGTGCTGAAAACCAGACCAGGTCCACACACATCAGAGGGAGAATCACTGGCAAGGATTTAAGCATTCCAGACAGGTTTAGCCCTTTGATCTTCAATAGCCGCCTTCGAATGCCCTCTGTTTAGTAACCACTTTCCTTCTGTCCCTCCACTTTTCATTTTACTGAGCCACCACCCTGTGTCATGAAGGAGGGGCTCAGTGTGACTATTGGCAGAGTCCAGCTGGTGGCAGTACTGTCTCACCACTCCCCATTACTAACAACAGCATCTGATATTGGCATATTGGCCAGACTCAATTTGCATTTATCTCCTACCACAGTCCTCAAGAGCATCGAAGTTAAATGTAACTACTGCTGTCTTTAGATGCTGCCTCCATTTTAGGTCACTGGTATCCATCCCCAAATAAAGATGAATTAGTACTCTCTTTTTCCAGGAATTGGTATACTGTTAGGAGTGATATGGCAGATACTCAACAGACCTGTCCGATTTATTAGTAAGATTCCAGTTTCACAGAATGCTTAGAAAAATACCAACAAAATATAGAGAGATGTTATGCTGCTGACTAATGTGTGCCTGAACTAAGCCACGGTATTTTCAATCGCTTCACATGCATGTGAAAGCTGAACCTTGAAAGAGGAAGATGATGGAGAAGAATATCGAAAGGACCATGCGTTTGGAAGCTAAAAGGACAAACGGATCGATTTCGGAAGACGTATGGCCAGAGTGCTGTTCAAAGGAAAGCGAGAGTTTTGAGAATGACGACGGCAATGAATGTATAAGTGTGCTTTACCCAATTGATGGATGTGTGGGTTTTGATAAGAGTTATATGAGCCCCAATAAAATGCTTTTTTAAATGATTAACAAAAATATACAAATAATTTTTTTTAAAGGCAAGGATGGTGAGGCTTCTTCTTGCATACTTTGGACATGTTGTCAGGAGAGAGCAGCCTCTGGAGAAGGACACCATGCTGGGTCAAGTAGAAGGGCAGTGAAAAAGAGGAAGGCCCTCGATAAGATGGATAGCCCCAGTGGCTGCCACAGTGGGCCAGGCTTAGGAGCAGTGGTAGGAATGGTGCAGGTCTGGGCAGTGTCTCACTCTCTTGTGCATAGCACCGCTATGGGTGGGAACCTACTGAATGGCACCTAACAACAAGACGAGGCTAACTGTGCTTGCTTGAAGCCCTGGTGGCATAATGGTTCTGCATTGGGCTGCTAACAGAAACTTGACCCAGGAAAAGGGTATCATGCTTGCTAAAGTGGAGGGGGGGCAGAGAAAAAGAGAAGAGGCCTCAGAAAGATGGGTTGACTACAGCAATGGGCGCCAGTAGGAATAGTCGTGAGGATGGTGCAGGAATGGGTAGTGTTTCATACTGGTGTGCATAGGAGTGCTGTGGGTAATAGTGAGTCCACAGCACCCAACAACAGCAACAAGTATCAGTACAACAATGCACTGATATCAAAGCCTGATATTTTACCTTTTAGAGATGGCCTAACCTCAGGAAGCTTTGTTGCCCATCTTTTTACCACGCACATGTGGACACGTCTGTCAAGATGCACTTCTGTAGTACAGTGGAGTTGTTTCCCAAAGGTTGCCATCTCGGGCCTGTGTCCTAAGGGAGAAACTCTAAATCATTTTTGGAAGCATGGTCTGTTTTAATAATCATCAGCTAACATCTCCCACTGTTCTCAACTATTTCCTGCCCCTTGTCTTGACATGTTGGGCCCTGGGGATGGCTTCTACTTAATAATTACAGAG
The DNA here is from genome assembly GCF_050624435.1 of Tenrec ecaudatus. Classification (NCBI taxonomy): domain Eukaryota; kingdom Metazoa; phylum Chordata; class Mammalia; order Afrosoricida; family Tenrecidae; genus Tenrec; species Tenrec ecaudatus. Next base: position 227,803,036 of record NC_134530.1, on the reverse strand, counting down.
ATTCACGGGAAGAAGAAACTGTTTCTCAAGTCAAATTATATGGGCCTGGTTGGAGGCAAGGGCTGTTTATTGGCCTCCCCTGTTCAACAACTAATGAAATTAATTTTTAAGAAGTGTTAGAAGTGAAATATTGCAGTTACTCTGCAGTGATCTGGGCCTCTGGAATATCAAATGAGCCAGACATAGGTCTATGAATTTCCTGAAGATATTGCTCTTAGAGAAATCAGAGGAGATAATGCAGGGCTAAAGCACTTCTCACCAGAAACACTGCCAGGTCTGAAGCTGTTTTATTATCTCTGTATTATAACCAGAGAACACGTGGCCAGCCGCCTGCAAATAGGTCCCTTTATTTTTAGTTTAGCAAATTGTAATTCTAGAACGTGCATGCCATGGGACACTGGGAGTGGAAGACAGAAGTCATTGCCAGTCCGTTATTCATCTGTAAGTGAAGAAAGAAAGCCGTAGTCATGGGGCTCACTAAGTCTTGCAAACCATCCTCCAGACCCTGCAGCGCCTTTGGTAGCCTGCAAAATGACAGATGACTGACTAATAGTGACTTCAGTTCACAAAGATTGCTTCATCCATCATGCCGGTGATTTCAGTTTCTCCTTATAATATTATTGATGATCAGTTGGGGGTAGAACCCACGATAAATGAAGCCAAAATGGGCTAGCAGAAGATTCTGTGAGCACAGGTGACAGAGAAACCAGAAGTTAGGCAGATGGGAGTGTTAAAAATATATATATTATAACACTTGTGGATTGAAAAGAGAACTGGCTTAGAACTAGTCAGAACTGGAAACAGGACTTTAAACATTTGTTTTTAAAGCATTGTGGTGACAATACACACATATATATATTTTTTGTATATATATATATATATATATATATATTCCTGTAAACATACAGAGGTGCTCTGCGACTGTGAGTCAGCATTGACTTGAGGGCAGTGAGCTGAGCCTGGCTCATGGCAATCTTATAGGAAAAGATTAGAACTGATCTTTAGGGTATCTACGACCGTAAACCTTTATGGGAACAGACAACCCCATGTCTCTCCAACAGAACAACTAATGGGTTTGAACTTCCAACCTGGTGATTAGCAGTTCAGCATTTACAACACTGTACCACCATAACTCCATGTAGCTATCCATATGTACATATAATATGCATATAATAATAATTGCCATTTAAACATTTTACACGTACACTTAGGTGACATTCTTTACATTCATCATGATGCACAACCATTATCATGGCTCATTTCCAAATTTTCTCATCATCTTAAACATAGGCTCAGCATCCCATTAGTAATGATTCTCTTTTCCTCTCTACTTCCCACTCTTAGTAACCATAAATACATACCTCGGTCTCTATGCATTCACCTATCGAACAAATTCTATGTAAGTGGGATCACACAGTATTTTCTTTTGGTGATGATGTATTTCACTAAGCATAATGTTTTCAAAGTTCATCCATGTTGCAGTAAATATTAGGACTTCATGTTTCTTCATGGCAGAGTAATATTCCATTGTATGTATATACCACATTTTGTTTATTTACTCTTCCATTGATAGATATTTAGGTTGTTTCCAACTTTTGATATTATGAATAATGTTACAGTGAAGATTAGGACACACATATCTGTTTGCATTCCTGTTTTCAATTACCGGTATTTTTGGTATAAGCAGTGAGAACATGTTTTTTGGTGATGATTTTTCCATAGTTTTTCCACAAACACAAGCACATCCCACAAACACCAACAAGGACAACAACACAAGAAAACCTAAATAGGTGGATGTCAAAGATGCACCTGATTCTAAGATATATTGAATGCTCTGTCAAAAAAGTATTTGGTCACGTTGGCTATAATTATCCTCATTTTTTATGGTCATGTATGCTTAATGCCCACAATACATTCTGTGAAATTAGGTGTTATATGATGTAGACATTGTGAAAACAGCATTTTATATTTGGTGGGACCTGCATTAAGATATAATTCCATTCCTATATCTGTCTGTAAGTAAACTCGGCATCTAATTTGGGACAGTTAGACTTAGTTCATATCTAAGACAATCATTCATACAGTTGTAATGGAGTTGTCGACTTTAGATTATAAACTACTGCTCCTAAGAGGATGCAA